>NC_141698.1:974197116-974878845 GCF_964263255.1 Lissotriton vulgaris | reverse complement strand
TAAGACAATTTTTTCGTGACTGTTAACACCCTTCGAAGCAGTTCTGGGCATCTTTCCCAATTTTGTCCATTCTGTCTTTGGCGGCCTACCACTACTTTTTGGGACTCGTAGCAGGAATTTTATTTCTGATCCTTCTGCCCCGATATGGCAGGCCAAGTCGCAGACAAGACTCCAGCAACGATGGAAGAAACGATCCTAGCTATATGCTATCGGGACCGCATAACTAAAGTCCTTGAATTAGCCTGGCTAAGAGATCTGAATATGACCTTGTTTCTTTCATTCAGACCAATCTGGCAAAATTGCATCCTACCTGTGCTTAGATGTATGCTATGCGGAGAAGAATGCGTGTTGGACACCTGTCTTACACTACAATCAGCAGTACCAATGGATATCAATACTTTGCTAAGTCCTGTAACGGCTCATGCATCGTGTTGTCCCCAGCGGTTACCAATTCTGATGACGGCATTCGTTGAGACTTCACCACTACGATTAGGTGGCAGTGAAGTACGAGATGAGAGCAACATCACCCAGGTACGACCTTCTGTGAGCATTGCTGATCCTGACATCGATGATAGCAATCATTCTCACGACTGCACTGTTGCAGCATTTTCAAACTTAGTTGAACTTTCACCTGAAGCTGTAGACTGCATTTTTGCACATCTGTCTGAAATGATGTTCTCCCCTGAACAGTAAGAATAACTTTAAGCAACAAGCACACAGCGTTCCTCTGAACTCTGAATTCGGCCTTCAGCTTTGATAAACAAAAGCTACTGAAAACATTTGAAACTATTTTCTCCCCTGATAGCAAAATTATTTTTTTTCAACTTCCAAAATATTTACCTTTTTTGGCACATGTACTCTGCTTAAAGTAGAACTATTCTTAAAGAACAGAGATTCTATTTTTAGTAACTCTAGAGACAATATATTACCTCAGCCTCTAGCACATTTACAGCAACTGTATTTATATGTGATGGAATGGTCTCGACCTTCTTTTCTGTATTAAGAGCCATTTCATGTGTAATTTTCGCAAATCGTTTAGCTAATATATATATGCATCCTTTTTACCTGAATGATTACACTGCTTGATAAGCGTACAGTACCAATAATCATTTTCGTGTATTTCGCATACACCATTTCGAATGCAAAAAATTTATTTTGGGGTGGGTTGGAATACACATGCACCTATAATTGTTTACTATTGCTTAGTTTTAGTAATGATGGACATTAGATCGTGGAGTGGGTATTGTGTTTTTATCTAGGAACCTATATCGATATTTCTATTTTATGCCCGTGTACGGTTATAATCAATAATATCCCTATAATGGCATAGGAATCATATCCATATTCAGTTGTAGCCCATGCAGTCAGATTAAGCAAGGCTACTTCCCCAGACTCCTAGAAAGCACAACGAGTTCTCTAAACAAACCAAACCACCAGCAACCTGGGAAATCCCCATTTGCTTTTGTTTTGATTTCGTCCTAGAACTCCTGTGAAGCACCGTAAGAAAGGCCAGTTCTTAGTGACATCTTTATTGACGTCTTATGTCCAACCTTACGTCAAACCTGGCACCTTTCAGGTATAAATATACCAATGCTGCCTTAAGCAAACACATGGTGGTGGTTTTGGAGCAGAGCAGCTATCTACTTGCCCGAGAGCCCAGCTGATGCGAGAGCCCACGGACGCTGCCCCTCCTCTTTGACACGCTGAGAAAGACGCTTTCTTTTTCTCCAGCCGAAAAAATCCAGCTCCGGCATTTCCAGCCTACCCTTGCGGGTTGCTGGAATATCGAGTCCTGAGGAAAGAGATACCAGACCTCCCACATTCTATTACCAAGGTACGGAGCTGACTAAACCCTTAAAGAGAATTCTTGAGTCAGTTTCTTGGCAAAACCAACCTAACTTAAACTGCTACTTACTTACTCCTTCCTACGTATTAGGCTTAGGTCAGGTACACCGGGGTAGACGTATTTAGAAGCACCAGTTGAGTACGTTAGTCAATGTACATATGTATGTATATATTTTATCCATTTTAAAGTATCTTATGGCTAAGAAACCATATCAATGCTTTCACGGTATTATTTCATAGTACTCCTTATACTGTATGCACTTTACTTTACATTAAGTATTGCAATTATGGCAATTCATTTCTCTTGCATGAGAAAGAAGACTGCTCAATAAATTACACCTTTTATTGAAAACGCCCGTCTCTCTTTTCTCTGCACTCTGGTGAAACTAAGTACGCACGATTGACTGAGTTAAATAGCTGTCTATTGTTTTCACACGACTCTAGAGATACACTCTTATTCTGAGGGAGCAAAGTTGTCATGTTATATGGTTGTCAGAAGGTAATCCCTTCTTGTCTCTCCAGGGAGGTTAAACTCCTCCTTGTTTATTTCAGAAAGTTTCTAGTGACCTCTGAGCTAGCTGGCAAACCTTAAGTCTAATATAATCAATAGAGACCTAGTCGACCTCAGTCCTACGTCTACACTGCTGAATATATTATTCCAATGCGCAGAGCCTATTGGGAATATAGGAACTACACTACAGGAGGGCCGGGTTTGGCCAACTTGGGAGCAAGAGAGAGGGTGGAGATGAGTCTCTGGGTGGAGGCTATTAGAGTTCCTGTTGGGTCTGCCACCACTAGGGACTGGTTGCTTGTTGAGGCTTCCGAAGATGATGATGAGCTGGTGCCCTTTGTTCCAGTCCATGCACCCTTCATGTGGATGTACGTTGTTACAACGCATGCTTTGACCACGCATGCTTTTACAACGCAGGTTTTTAAACGCAAGTCGTTCCAATGACTTGCATTGGGGGGTGCTGGATAGTGAATAGTTTAATTTACTATTCCAACTCCAGTCCCCGTGGATAGTAGGGATGGTGTTGGATAGTAAATTAAACTATTACCTATCCTAGAGCGCCCCCCAGCGCAATTCGTTGTAATGACTTGCGTTCAAAAACCTGCGCTGTAAAGGCACTGCGTGGTAAAAGTTGCGTCATAAAGGATGTTTCCCCTTCAGGTCTCTGTGCCCATAGGTTTCCAAGGTCTCACCACCCGAAACACAGTGGCAAGCTGCTGCCCCACCTTCTAGGCCAATGTCCCCTTCATTTGCACTTGAAGATGCTGAAAAGACATATACAATAGTGGTATTGTATTTGTATAAATAGGACAGATCATGAAGTTTTGTCTCAAAACATTTTGCCACTTTTCATATGTCACCTGCTTCAAGGCTTTCAAACTTAAGTTTGAGTTTATCATCAGCTCATGCATGTAGGGAACATCTTCAGAAATCATTTGGTCACAGTTTTATAAGTTCCCATTATTGTTCCTATATTATTTTTTATCTTTTCTCTTCACCATTTTCAAATCTCTCCAGGAACTGTTTATCAACTCTGAATGGGTCTGATTGGTTATATTGAATATGGAAGTTATGTCACAAAAACACTATAAAGACTCACTTAGTGTACAAGGCATAAATACCTGATTTATTTTCACTTTGTTAATATAAAATAGGAATCAATGCGTGTTAATATTTAATGAAATGTTGTACCAATTTTTGTATAAACTGAAAGTCTGTTTCTTTTGTTTGGCCATTTCACAATGGCAACACCTACTTCATGTAACGTATGTATACTTCAAATGTAACAAGTTATTTTCATGTGTTCAGTCCTTAAATTGCTTAATAATGTATCACCCCCAATGTATTTAATTATGCTGTTGAAAAAATTCGGAATTCATTTAGTTGGTACATTCGAATGACTTTTGCAGCATATGCAAAATACAAAGGGTGTGATACATTTCTAATCCACTTTAGTACTGAGCAAACACATTTATACATTTGACTCTAAATGATCTTAAGTTATTACCTGTTTTTTTACCATTATGACCAACTCTTAAAAATATGCTGGCTTTCATTTAAGGCAAACATTGGTACAACATTACATTACATTTTAAATAAACAGATCCACATATATTTTTAACATAAATCAAAAAAAGCTAATCACATTATTAAAAACTTTCAGACTTTATGAATGTCTAAAATCACCTAATGAGTCATTTGTTTTGCCTTAATATGTAGTTTTTCATATGGAATACTCCAACATATATCTGATGGAAAGTTCCATCTAAAAAGTCCCTTTAACTAATTTCTTTTTGTTCATAATTGATTTATCATCTGCACCAAACAAAGACCATAAATGATGTGTTACTCTGTCGCGATTATGTTCACATGCCTGTCTGTTTTTTACAAAAATGTATGCCTGCCAAACATTTTTGCAAAGAAACAGACTGTCTCTCATGCACATTTAATTGTGCTTTAAAAATAAACATATTTGTAATATATTTTTAATAAACATTTAGCCATGTCTTCTAATTTTCCTAGTCATTTTGCCTTACATGCTCACTATTGTTTCTTTATAATTCCAACTCAACAATGTGACATTTGGAACATCCCCTCTATCATAAGTGCTTTTTCTGCTATGCCACCTGTAATAGGGCTAATGTAACATCCTTCGAAATTGTAACAGAGCATCACACCTGACACAGTTATAAATTTTAGACAGTTTGGTGCAACTTTCCCTTATATCATCAAACAACCTCATGTGTTGCATGTGCCTACTCAAAACAATCCTTTGGTAGTGTCAGACATATAGTGGAATCATTTTCCACAAGTAAGAAACAAAGCTCATTATCATAAACCTTGTGCAAAATTTACACCTTCCAGAACTCTTCTTGTGCATTCGACAGGTGTCACCCTTTATGTTGATGGCATAATTTGTTGCTGTAACAAAAAAAATCTTATTTAACATGAACAACTCAACAAAGAACGTACCCCCTTGATGCTGCTGTTGCGCTCTCAATTGCCCATCAAGCTGGAAGTAGGCATCCACAAGTATGTGGACTATAAAGGGGGGTCAGGGTGCGGGGCATATGCTTCCCATGTTGGGAGGACAAGCCAAGCTGGACTTCAGCTGACTTTTTGGTCCAGCGTTGTAGGTTTTACCATCTCTTCCTGCAGTAAATGCTGCTCTGTGTGTAGACTCCCAGGGTCCACACTTTCTTCTCAATGGCCTTTCTTTGATGGATGTTGATAAGTATGGGTACAAAAACTGAAAGAAAAAATGTTTTTTGAATTTTTGAATGTTTGTATTGATGTAACACAATTTTTAGAAACCAACCACAATCACTATCAAAGACTTACAACAGCATATTTTCTTTTTCATTTTATATAATATCCAAGTTACAAAATTGAAGTAACCTGTTGAATTACCCTTAACCCTCATCATGTCCTTATGTTACTAATCCAGGCCAGTGACATCATCTAGCTAGGTATTTATGGGATAGTACAAACAGCAAATATTTTTATTTGGTATGTAAAAAATATATATGTCAAATTATTTAGAAAATATAACATATTTTCTAGCTTCCCTTATTGTTAATTTTGTAGATTCCACATCAAGCTTTTTAATACACATATATATATTTAGAAATACACACCCCAGAAATTGGGTGTCAAATACTCAACACATACTAATGTTGTGGTATTGTCTAATTGTGTTTAAAATTACATACCATTATTTTTCTATGTAATTTAAATATAACTGAAACTTCACTTAAATAACTACACTTCACTCTGGAACTAAAAGGGACATTGTAGCATGTGTTTCAATTAGAAAACAAGTTAGCCATTTTAATTTTAAATGTGTACCTGTTCCTCTAGTGAGCCATACAGCTGGCTGTACAAGGGCAGGACCTCCGTTGACAGCAATTCCAGCTCCTATGGTGAGACGTTTGGTGCCCTGTCTCCTGGAATTGTGGCTCCCACAGCTCAAGAACAGCAGCAAATGGTGAGGAGGTGTTACTGGCTACAGTGTTCATGAGGCAAGTGAGCTTTTTACTAAGTGCCACGTATATTTACACGATGTGCAAGGCCATCAATGGAGACAGACACATCCATTGGCTCTCATACATTGCTTTCACACATGTTAGCCTATAGCTGTGTCCGTCATGGAGTTTCCCACACACTACATAGACTACTTCTGCCAATTTCTATCTAATTGGAAATGTCCCGATAGCGAGGTCAGGCATCCACCATTTTAGATAGTGAAATAGTGTGTTTGGGAATGTTAACTGTGTCACCATCACTAAAAATGGTGGCCAGCTTATTTACATATGTAAGTAATTTGTTGTGGTGATAAAGTGTCATGTGGTGTGTTACTATGGTTAAAAGCAATATTTGCAAAAAGATTTATACTTCCTTTGATGGAATTTTAGATGAAAAAATTTGAAAAACAAAAAAGAAAGTCTAATTAAATCATTTGAAATATATTATTTACAAATTTCTCAAATGAAGAAATTACAAATGTACAAAATGTAATTTTGTAATATATTACAAAAATACATTTTTTTACATGTATTTATTTTGTACAATTAATGAAATATGTGTTTTATTACAAATAAAATTGTTTGCAAACAATCTAAAAACATTATTATATTTTTACATTCAGACATATAAACCTAGAGAGAGTGAGGAAATGACAGCCTCAAGTTTGGAGACCATTTTCAGACCATGCCCGCATGGAAGAACGGGATATTATGGAATATTATTGAATAGGCAAACTATTCAGGATTTATGTAATCAGCTGGAGACACATCTTCTTCCTTATCCGCTTCCGTGCGGCGCCGATTCCGCCCCTGTGCTGGACATTCCAGAACAGGGTGCGGTCGTGACGGAACCGTTCCGTCACCAGCACAGCTCAGCCGTGACTGATGACAGGACGGTTCCGTCACAAGCATCGACGGGGTTATAAAAGGAATGCCAGAGCAATTACACCAACAGAGAAATTAATGGCAATACTCTATTTGTTGGCCACAATATCATTCCAAGACACTGTGGCAGTTTCTGGTGGAATGTCACAACCAACTTTCAGTGCTGAGCTACAATATCTTCCTTCAATGTTGAAACACATAAACAGCTTCATACAGTTTCCTTGAATAGAGGATTTTGCCAATGTGAAGGGAGATTTGTATGCTTTGGGTCACCTATCACATGTGGTTGGAGCAATTGATGCCACCCACACATATTGCCTTGGTGCCAGCACATGACAGAGAATAAGTCTACCACAAGTGAAAACACATCCATTTAATCAATGTGCAAGTTGTCTGCTTACCAGATTTGTACAACACAAGCATGTGTGCATATTTTCCAGGTTCAGCACATGACTCCTTTGTACAACGGAACAGCAACATAACCCTGCAAATGTCACAACTTCGACCTGAGAGGGCCTGGCTTGCTGGCATGTAGATTCTGACAATGCAATTTGAACAAAAATAAGTATATAATTTTTTGCCTTTTCAATTTCATATGGGAAACTCAGCTTATCCTAACCGAGAATGGTTGTTAGCACCATGAGGATGCCAACAACGTCAGCGGAAGTCAATTTCAAGAAGGCCCGTGAAGAATATGCAGGTAGGTGGAGCAGGCTTTTGAGCTCCTAAAGACCTGATTTTGATGTCTGGATGAGACTGGTGGAGCCCTCCTCTACTCACCCGATAAGGTGTGCAAAATCACCATGATATGCACGGTACACAACATAGCCCATGACTGAACATCCCATACATTGCAGAAGAAGAAGATCATGTTGAGCCACCAGGTGAGGATGTTAAAATGTCAAATGAAGGTGATAGTCGTGAAGAGAAAGAAATTGACTTATGTCAAGATGTAATTGACAACCTCTTCAGATGAGTGTAAGTATGTATTAGCATACTATTACATTACATTAAAAATAAACTCTTCATCTAATGAGAATAAAAGTCTATGTAGACATTTTTGTGAAAGAACAAGTTAAAGTAAATCCAGGCCAAGGATGTTTGTTGATCTAAGTTTGAGCACATTGACAACTATGTTTATTTACTTTGTTCATCTTTGCTTGTTTTTAGAAAATGTGTCCTCAAATGTTGTCCTTTGTAATGTTTCTATTTTTTAATGTATTTCAAATAAAAATGTTTAGTTTTAATCGGTTTTAGGCCCTTTCACCATGTCATCTTAATTTGGACAATTCACTGTTGTGACATATGTAGTTATATGCTGCTGTTGTAAAGTACAAAGAGGACATGGATTGATCCTGTGAAAGACACACACTTTGAATGTAAATATCTTGCACAAAGGTAGCTTGCACTGGGATTGGATTTGTTACAATGTAATTAGACTTGTTTTTGTTGGTTGTTGCCACCAAGGCAATATGTGATGCTTAAATAGCTCTAACCACATGTGGTAGGCCCCAAAGCATACATATCTCCCTTCACATAGCCCAAATGACTTATTTATTTTAACTTTATGTAGCTGTTGAGGTGTCTCATCATTGAAGGAAGGACTTCTTGTAGCTCAACACTTAAAGTTGGTTGTGACATTAAACCAGATACTGCAACAATGTATTGTAAAGATCATGTGGCTACAAAAGGGAGTGCTGCCATTATTTTCATGATTGGTGTTATTGATGTGGGTTTTCTATTCTGAGGCAGAAAATCTGGCTGCAGCAGAAGACATCCATCAGTAAGAGTTTGCCTATATGATAAGATTTTTGTTAATATTTCCCATTCTTCCATGGTAGCAAGGTCTAGAACTGTAAATGAACATATTGTATGATTTTTTATGGAATATGTGTGAGTTATAATGTATCGGGAAAATATGAGATACATGTATTTATTCCTATTAAATAATATATTTGTTTGCAATTTGTGTTTTTTTACTACTTTAAAAAAAACTGAAAGCATTACCTACATGGAATTTAAATATAAATTAACTAACTACTTTTATTTAAGAATTTAAATTGTAGGATGGAACACGAAAAATAAGAACAAATAGAGATAAGAAAGACAACACCATTCTTTGTATTTTATTCTTGCTTTTTAATCAATAAACCAAATGAAGTAAACAGGATGTTAACAAACAAACTAACAAATAACATGATAAGTCAATCATGGTGAATGAAACAAATATTGAAGAGCAAAATTGTATGCAAAATACAGCCGGCATGACAAAGATAAATGTGGCCAGAAAACAGTCACCAGAGTGAATGGTAGTTACACACGGGTGGAAATTACTCAAATTAGGTTATCCATCTCTTGCTGGTGGCAGGGGGGTCTTGCCATACTCTCCTACTAGTGTGGCTGACTGTACCCTCCTGAGGGGGACTGGTGTAACCACAGTTGCAGGGACCGAGGTGGGTTCAAGTGTTTCCTCTTGTGGCAGGTCCTCCCTTTCTGTGGTTGAGGAAGATGTAGTAGGTTGAGATGTTGGTGGACCACAGAAAGGGTAAGATGCTGTTGGACCAGCCCTGCACATAACAGTAAAAATATTGCGCAGCACCCCAGTCAGGGAGTCAATATTTGAGTTAAGATATTCCATATAAACATTGTGATCCCTCTGCAACTGCTTCACGTACCGGAACTCTGTAAGGACCTGGACTATCATCTCTTTGGACTGATTAAGTGCTACCAAAGCTTGGTTGATGGTAGCTTTTATGACAATACACCTAGTTGCCTCACTTTGCTGGTCCACTGATCCCGTCCCACAAAGCCACCCCCACTACCCTGTGTCTTTGACCCATTGTGCCTCTACATACTAGATCCTGACTGCAGGTGGTGGTGTTGATGTTGATTCAACAGGAGCCAGAACTGGGGGGGGGGCACAAGATGTGGGTGATGTTCCTTTGGGCACAGAAAGTGGAGGTTTCCAGATGCTGCTGAGGTGATGTAACAGCTGGGTTGGGAGGAATAGGTGTGGCCTGAGTGAGACTCACAGTAGCTGTCTGCCCAGCCAGAACATATGGACCAGGCTACTCCTCATCATCCACACTTGCAGGAGTGGATTCCTCACTGAAGGCTTCTTCCTGGGCTGGAGTGAAGGTATTGTCAGTAGCAGTGGCAGATGTTTGTCCACATGCTCTGGGTGTTGGACCTATTATATATTAAGATACAAAATAATTTTTATATTCTGGATGATACATCAAATGAGTTAGTAGGAAAAAAAGAAGAAAACTAAAAGGAAAAAGTGATTTAATATGATGAATATACCTTTCAGTTGTAGTATGATAATTTACAGGAAAAGACCAAACTACTCATAACAAGCATTTGCAATGCAATCGGTTTCGCCTTTGGGACTTGTTATGTATTTAGCTATGCAGCACTAAACCCGGGGGCTGAAACATCTACTGTTCTTTAACATGGAGGAAAAGTAAGCACTAAACTGCGTGACACATGAGGTATGGGAACACATGGAGAGAAATATTGCCATTCAGCTGGAAATAGTATAGTCCAAAGCTCTGTTTTTTTAATATAAAAGCAGGGCCTTTGGTGGTCATATCACTGGAAATACAAGATTTGAAAAGTATTATTGTCTACAGGAGCTCATGGAAGACAATGTCTACGGACTGGAATTTGGAGAATGCTAAAGTGATTCTGGTATTTTACTGGCCTCTGCTGGTCGTTTTTTATCAAGATGGTTAAATAGAGGCAGTTGCCAGAAAAATTTAAAAAAGAAGAAAGTCCCTCAGCAGAAAGCAATTCTGGTATTTTACTGAACTCTGCTGGTCATTTTCTATCAAGACAGTTAAATAGAGGCAGTTGAACAGAAAAAGTCCATAAGCGGAAGCAGACAAGTCCTAGAGCTGATCTTCAGAGCCCACAAAGTCAGCCGCGGTCAGTAATGGGTGTACCTGCAGGGCAGTGACGTGGGGAGGGGGAGGGGCAGGGTGGGGGTAGTAATCTATGGATTACGGCGCTTTACAGGTAAGTAAACATTTATATAAATAAAACGAATTTTGTTGCGCGCACTGCATCACATTTGCTGTCTGATACATTTCTTCCTTCAACTGCCTTGGTCTCAGAAAGCATTTAGTATGTAAAAACGTTTTTTAAGTTCTACTTACTTCCTTCTACAGTAAACAAAGAATGTCTTGAGGTTAAATGTTAGTGTTATCTGGCCAACCTCTTGGCACACGTGAACACATTATTTGACTGAATGGTTGAACATACTATCTAAATAATTTGCCTTCAAATGTTTTGCTTGCATCATTCACAATGTGCAACAAGAGATTATTTAACATACAGTGGCAATGTGGGAGTTATTTTCGACTTCTTATTTTCACATTGCCGATAACATTGAGTATTAGTGAATTTTTAGATGAATGATATGTGCTAGTAATAAAATAGCACTTCAAATTAGTTTAATAGATGATTTAGAAGTGTGTTTATTAATTTTATTTAGTTAGCCCACATTGTAGTGAAACTGCCATGTTGGCTAAATGGATGCTGTTTCTGTCTCCTGCATTAACCTTTTTAATCAGGTCTCTCTGTGCTTTTTCTTTCTGCTCAGGCTTCACAGAACATGAAATCGAATTATTTCATACAGTATTATTACAAAATGTGCATTTATTTTGAATGAACTTTCTAGTGTCATTAATGTTGCAAAGTACCCAAGGTCTTTTCCACCGCTAGGTTAGCACTCTTATACTGGTGTATAGGCCATTGTTTAAAAATGTTACACTTTACTTGAAGTAGAACTGACTAGGTGTTGCTGAGGGTACTTGAAGCTTACTTAGAAAAGATATAGTGATAGAAGCAGTAATGTGATGTTGAAACCTCTGACTTGATCAATATAGTTACTTTTAGTTCTGCCATGCTAAATCCATACCTTTAGCTAATTGTTAATGGAAGAAACATGTATAAGAGCACTGTGATTTTGAGAGTGAGCCTCCAACATTCCTACATTTTGATTTTCAGTTGGGATTTAGACTAATTAATTGACTATATGGCCGAGATACCCGCCACCCCCTCTCAACACAATCCCCAAAGGAGGGAAACCGGAAACAGTTCTTGAGTTTTTGGAAGTGGGATGGAGTGACCATCCCGGCCGTATTTATTAAAACAAAAATTAAAACATTAAACGTTTCATGTTATGTACAATTTCATTACCATATTGCGATGTTTGGCTAACCTTAACAGATTCTCTAATACAGAGGTTCTCCTAGCCGAACTAGCATCCTACAAAACATTTCTTGTCATATTGAAATTGTACAACCTAACGTTTAAGGGCCAACGGCAAGGTCATAACCGGTGTCAAGATCCCTAACCAGACTTACCCCTCCCACTTGGGCTGGGCGACAGCACGGAGGCGTACCTCAAGTGCAACTATTACCAATTTCCCTTGACTTGACGGGGGCACCAAAAGACTCGACGCCAGTTAAAGGTCGTTCGAATACTCGTGTGAGGTATCTAGAAGGTACCGTAGACTTTATCCCAACCCCACACAACTTACCGCATCTGCCGTCGCAGATGTCCCTGGCCCCGGGAAATTCCCCAGGAGGGGGCTGTAACCCCTCCTACAAAGGAAGGGGCCTTGACCGCCTTTCCTTTACTTCCGGCGACCCATCCTTAGAAGGGACCGCCTCCCCATTGAGGGGCCAATGGCCACCTCTCCCGAGCGCTCCCATCCGTGTTGGGTGACGCCCACTCATAGGGATCTACTAATTACTGCTCACCGATCATGACCTTACCGCCTACCAAATAAATACGACAGTGCTAACTAAAACCCAGAATACATTGGCCACTATGACCGACAGGGCATGCATAACATTCAACACTAAATCTGAATCTCTTTAATGGTAAAACATACTCAAACAGACCATTCTTTATTAATTCACTATCAACATGATACTCCAACCTGGAAACGAGAACACAAGCAAAATTAATCAACTTTATTAAAAACAACTGGCTGTCTTCAGGGGCTGGTGGGTGGGTCAAAATTGGCTCTTCGTTCTGTCCCGAGCTCACGTGCAGCGAGGAGGTGCAGCTTCAGAGCACAAGAACAAGAGGATGTCTTCTGGTCTTGCGTCCCTTTTTATCCGTCTTCAGGGCGGGCGTATACCCGCCCCTGCCTGCCCCGAGGGCGTGGCTGGCTGCGTCAGTGTCTAGGCCAGCCCACTCCAGGGCGGGAACAAGCGCGCCCCGGCTACGCCGCTTCGGGCATACCAGCCGAGACGCGCCTCCCGCCCAAAAATGGCTTCCCGGGGGGATCGAGGCACTCAACCATACGTTCGGGGGGACCAAGTTGGTCGCCCCTTTCCATATGGCCGAGATACCCGCCACCCCCTCTCAACACAATCCCCAAAGGAGGGAAACCGGAAACAGTTCTTGAGTTTTTGGAAGTGGGATGGAGTGACCATCCCGGCCGTATTTATTAAAACAAAAATTAAAACATTAAACGTTTCATGTTATGTACAATTTCATTACCATATTGCGATGTTTGGCTAACCTTAACAGATTCTCTAATACAGAGGTTCTCCTAGCCGAACTAGCATCCTACAAAACATTTCTTGTCATATTGAAATTGTACAACCTAACGTTTAAGGGCCAACGGCAAGGTCATAACCGGTGTCAAGATCCCTAACCAGACTTACCCCTCCCACTTGGGCTGGGCGACAGCACGGAGGCGTACCTCAAGTGCAACTATTACCAATTTCCCTTGACTTGACGGGGGCACCAAAAGACTCGACGCCAGTTAAAGGTCGTTCGAATACTCGTGTGAGGTATCTAGAAGGTACCGTAGACCTTATCCCAACCCCACACAACTTACCGCATCTGCCGTCGCAGATGTCCCTGGCCCCGGGAAATTCCCCAGGAGGGGGCTGTAACCCCTCCTACAAAGGAAGGGGCCTTGACCGCCTTTCCTTTACTTCCGGCGACCCATCCTTAGATGCTCACCGATCATGACCTTACCGCCACAGGCCCGGATAGTTGACCGGCTATCCGGGCCCCCCACAAAAACTCCTAGCTAAAGGTCATGTTTCAACGTTTTTAACCATGCTAAGAAGTCTCCTATGAGTAACTCATTTCCAACCCGAGACAAATGCACACCATCCCCCAGATACATACTGTCATCATCAATACAACCGTGCGAGATAGAATGCAATGTCCTGGAACGAAACAACCTACTCACTTTGTTATTAAGTTTTCTAACAGAATGGTTCAAAGCAGGAATCGAAACAGCCCCCCGCCACACTTTTCGTGGGATCATATGAGACCACGCAATTATGCACCCCGGAACTTTCCTCGCCAACCAACTTACAGTGGAAAGCATTGCCTCCAGGAGAAGTCGTCTACCGGTGGTGACCAAATCATTGCCCCCTAAATGTACTATGACTATAGACGGCGGTGACCTCGTCCGCCCTAACAAACCCTCAAAGAATGCCTGAAACTGGTCAATACAGAGACCGCCCCTTCCGTAGAAGGACATTCTGTACCCGTATTCCCCAGCTACGTGAATCATGTCACCTGCTTCGAATACGTCTGCGGCACGCCTCACGTATGAGTGGCCCACGACCCACACCTCCTTTCTCACAGCCGGTGATGTCTGACCGCTGGCCTGGTGTTGCCCCGCCTCGAAGGCTTGCGTAACTGAAAACCAAACAAAAGACAAGAAGCGTGAGTACATCATTACAGCTTCACAACATGTGCAACCGCACATACCTCTTATAACAATTGGAGGACCAACGCCCCACTCGTTTTACTTGTTCCACATTAAGACCCCTGGCTGTAGCTTCGGTGGCAGCCCCTATCCGAAAGGAATGGGTCCCAAACTCACCCGGGTCCAAGCCCGCTGCGGTAATTGACATCGCGAGCACCCGCTGAAACTGAAACTTCGTCAGTGGGGTGGCGTCCGCGTGTCTCAACAATGTCCCCCCCCATGATGCCACCCTTCGTGCTAGGTAATCTTCTAAACACTTCACCGGACACATGGAGGACCCTGGAATCCTGCGAATGACTATGCAGTCTCCCACCCCACCTTGATCGGTTTTTGACTTGACAAAGGATACAATCATCGTCTCACCCTTGATCTGAACGTGTTCCCGGCACAAACCCCACACCGCATCCCGCTTGCTCCTTGCTACCAGCTCACTTATCCTCATTGCCCCGTGAAATGCAAGCGTAAAAGCAGCTCGGAACAAACAGGCCTCGAACTGAGACGAGCATGTGGCGGGGAGTGTGGCCAGCAACTGGGACAACCTATCCAGACCTATCGGGCGCCTCTCATCTACTTTGCGACCCTCAAGGCGTTGCCATCCACGCAGCGCTTTCTGTACCACGAAAGACGCTGTCGGGTCCTGGATATTATGAGCCCTGGCAACAAAGGAAATGGCAGCACGATGCCTCTGGGCTGTAGCCACCGACTTCCCAGCCTTACGCAAGGACATCAGAAAATGTACTACCCAATCCTCATGCCCCCAAAGCCCCCCTCTCTCAGTCCCCAAAAAGGCTAAATAAGCCCGAAACGCCCCTTCGTATGCCTTCCTCGTCCTTGGTGCTAGACTCTCTCCCACGAGGTAACGAAGTTCGGGGCACCGAGAGACCAGAGAGCTTCGGGAAAGGGTGCTGGCTCTGGGTCCGCTGAGGGAAGGAAACCCGAGAAAGCCTGCATTTGAAAACGAGACAGCGCATCAGCAGCCTGATTCATCACCCCTGGGACATGTTTTGCTCTGAATACCACGTTCAGTTGCATACACAGTAAGACAATTTCTTTAAGCAGCCTTAAGATCATTTTACAACGTGCTGCCTGACTATTGATGCATTCTACAACGGTCATATTGTCAGACCAAAATATGACAGAGTGATTTTTGAATCCATTGGGCCAGGTTCTGAGGGCCACCAAAATGGGAAACAGTTCAAGGAAAGCAATATTACTCGTCAACCCCTCTTCATGCCACCATGTTGGCCACCTTTGTGCCGACCATTTTGTGCCGAAGATGGCGCCGAAACCCATGCTTCCCGCTGAATCCGTCCATAGACCCAGCTCTTCAGAGGACAAGGCCGGTTTGTTCCAGACGACTCGACCATTAAAATCCGCCAAAAATGCTAACCAAATACGCATGTCTTGGCGGACCTCGGCCGATAATCTCGTGCGATGATGACCCTCTTTTAGGCCGACCATCGCCTGGGCAATCGAACGGGAGAAGGGGCGGGCCATCGGGATCACCCTTAAGGCAAAATTCAACTTCCCCACCAACTGCTGCAATTGATGCAGCGTAACTTTAGATGCAGTAATACACATTTGCAGGGCTGTCCTGAATTTCGACACTTTGGGAGCTGGTAAATGAAAACAACCCTCACTAGAGTCCAACTCGATCCCGAGAAACTCGAGGCAAGTCGTGGGACCCACAGTTTTACCTGGTGCCAATGGCACGCCAAATTGATTCATTAAAACACAGAAGTCAGTTAAGGCCCGGGCACATTCATCATCCCCAGCGGCCCCAAGGAACAGAAAGTCATCGAGGTAATGCATCACATTTCGAAAACCCGTTTTCTTCGTGTAAACCCATTGTAGAAAACTACTGAATTTCTCGAAATATGCACAAGATATAGAGCACCCCATCGGCATACACCTATCCATGTACTACGAACCTTGAAACATGAATCCCAAAAGACGTTGGTCTTCCGGGTATACCGGGAGCAAACGGAACGCTGACTCGATATCTGATTTCGCCATCAGCGTCCCGGGCCCCAGGCGATTCAAAATGGCTACGGCCTCATCGAATGATGCGTACCGCACCGAACATATCTCTGGATCAATTGCATCGTTTACAGAAAGGCCATGAGGAGCTGATAAATTGTGAATCAATCGAAACTCACCTGGGTCCTTCTTGGGGACCACCCCTAAAGGAGAACAAACAAAATTCGGTACCGGGGGAACACTAAACGGGCCGGCAACCCGACCTCGGGTAACCTCTTTCCGGATCTTATCCTGTACTACAGACGTATGCTGCAAGACGGAAAGTTGTTTTTTGCACGTCCCGACACCATGAAAGTTCCCCACCGGGATGCGGAAACCATATGAAAAACCGTTTCGTAGCACCCCAGCAGAAGTACGATCTGGGTATTCGCTGAGCCAGGGAATCATCGCCAGGGTATCAATCGGGGTTGGTAAAGGCGCCCCTCGGACTACATTAGACCTGTTTGGCGCCTCCTCTACCCCCATTTTCACCCGATTTGGCTCTGCACGAGGACTCAGGATGGGGTGCCCCACAACCACTACATCCGTGTTTGAATTTACAAGATCCCGGGGGCCTAGTACATTTACTTCTGTTGAAATTGAAACAGAAACCCCTCTTCCCTGTATTGCCGGCGGGTCTCGGGTAATCGTCTGTACCCGTACCCGACCGAAAGGGCGTCCCCCCATTTTGGCGGGAGGACTCACCAACAGCACTCCCCACCAACGGCACTTTCAACATCCCCGACTCTTTCATTTTATTCCATGTCAAAGAATCGTAACAGTCCCAGGTTAAACTTTTGTTATGCTCCATCGCTTTCCTGAAAAGGTTGTCATAACAGAACCATTGGTTACCTTGGTGCGATGTCGAGTACCCCATAATTCGTGACTGATATACTGGAAACTCAGGGAGCAATTCAGGCCTACGTTCCCCCAAAATTGACGTAAAAATTCCCCAAGCATTACCCCAGTTACCAATATTCTCATTCACTTTAAAGGCGGCCATTTTGGCGCGCCAAACACTCGGATGCATCAGATCCTTTTGACCCTTAACAGTTTCGACCTCATAGTGATCAACGAGCAGGGAAAAAATGTTTACGTATTCCCCCGCCCAAATCTTTTCCTTTATTGCCAAAGGAACATGTTGCCCCAATTTTTCTCTACGAGAGGGTGTTGACTCATCCCTTGCGATCGGCAATGGCCGCTTACCTGCACCGGACGCTACTTCCGCCCCTCGTGGCTTGTCTATCACCGCATCCGGCGCGGGCACCTTGGCTGCATCACGTTTCTCGCGCAACTGTTTCATGAGTGCTTGCGCTTCGGCAGCCGTGGCGCCCTCTGTACTGTCCCCCAACCACGCTGCTAGCTGTGCCGCCAACTCGGGAGGCATACCCTCAGCGGATGTCGGGGTGACTACGACCGGAATCGGGTTCCCTTCCTGCGGTACCGGGGCCGGTACCGGGGCTGGCGGCTCGAGCGGGGAACAGGGAACCGGGACGTCTCCCCCGACCGGCCCCCTTCTCGGCCTCTTAGGCCTCCCTCCGGCCGGTGGACGCCCCGATCCCTCCTCGCCGTCTCGCCCCGCCAACTGTTTCTTTATTTCGGACATTTCCTTCATGAGGACCCGAACCATCTGGTCAGTCGACATTCTCTTCGCGCCTTTCTTGGGCATCTTTCAGACGAAGTATCTAGAAGACAAAAAGAAAGATTAAAACGCTCAAAATTGGCTCTTCGTTCTGTCCCGAGCTCACGTGCAGCGAGGAGGTGCAGCTTCAGAGCACAAGAACAAGAGGATGTCTTCTGGTCTTGCGTCCCTTTTTATCCGTCTTCAGGGCGGGCGTATACCCGCCCCTGCCTGCCCCGAGGGCGTGGCTGGCTGCGTCAGTGTCTAGGCCAGCCCACTCCAGGGCGGGAACAAGCGCGCCCCGGCTACGCCGCTTCGGGCATACCAGCCGAGACGCGCCTCCCGCCCAAAAATGGCTTCCCGGGGGGATCGAGGCACTCAACCATACGTTCGGGGGGACCAAGTTGGTCGCCCCTTTCCATTCTGCTTAATTCGGCAATGTGAATGTTTATGGCATTATGTACCGCCTGGTGTTGAGATTTCTGTAACAAAACTCTTAAAATTTTTCTTGAATAAGAACTCAGTTTTTGAGTGGTCTTTATGACTTATTATGCTACTCTACCATATTAATGCTGGATCGGGTGTTCAATTACGCTATATCAACCGGGAAGTGGAAACTCTTTAGGTAAATTATGATATTTTGACCTTTTCAGGCTGTCATGATTATTGGACTAGAGATCTAAATACTAGTGTACGGGGTTCTGCTCCCTCAGCAACAAACAAATTACTTCTTAGGTATTTGTGAACTCTAATCCAAATAATTGTCATTATGTGCATGTTTTAAGAATTCATTCATCAAACGTCTTGGATATCCACCCTTCCACAACAATATTAGTGAATGTATTCCCCTGAATTAAATATTATTTTAGGGCTAGGATAATTTTAATATTGTAAAATGTCTTCTCCCAAGTGCTTTTGAGTTTCAAAGTGTTGATGTATTTTTATATCAGATGTATTACACTTTAGTGGCCAATTGTTTGTAGGCAGATAGTAATTGAAAGACTATTGTCAATAATGACAGTCCCTGTGTTGACAAAAAGATTAAGACTTCCAGCATATAATATATTTAACTTGTATGAAGCAGATGGGGGGTGTTACAGGATGTAGCTGCAAGATGGCCAAGTACTAGCAAGGCTCTGCCGGCCGAGACAAGAATCCATCCTGCTTTGAAGGCAAATGGCTATCCCGGCTATTACTAATGACAGGAGTCTTGTCCTGCAGGGCATGGAAGACCGCAGGACTGACAGCGTGGGTAGATTTGCTGTGCTGGCAGCGGTCAGCCACATGGCCTGGGCTACTCGGGTGAGGGAGTCGCCATCTTGTCAGTCCTGGAGGATGGACATACTAAATAGAATTTGACCAGGTGGCTAGCTGTGGAGAACAAGTTCAACTATGTTCTCGCCCGGCACTTGAGGAGACAGTAGAGCTCCTTAGTTTGTAAAGCACCAACTGTAACAGGAGTATAAGCTGACCCGTGTGGGGAATACCTTATCAAAGGTGCACAGTGGGCACAGGGCTCTGTCCGAGTGGGCCACCCAATGCCCCTCAATGATAGACATCAAAGACCTCACTTGTCCAGTATGGCTTATGAGAGAATCGTGCCTGGTGAAGGACACAGAGAGGTCAGAGCAGCTGCATGAGCTGATAGAAGTGGAGGTCAAGCAAGGTGGTTTGGCGTAGGGCACGTGTCCGATGTGGTGCATGGTTTGTGAGGCCCCTTTGCAGCATTCCAGGGGCCTGAGGGAGAACTGTGCACTGTGGTTAGAGCCTAAGGACTAAATGTGACCTGTCGATCTGATAATGAAGAGGCAGTTTTTATATAAGGACTGCCTCATGAGCTTCACTGAGAGGGGAGATTAGGCATTCGCAGTGTGTCCAGGGGCAAGTTATTTGGGCACCCAGTTTGGTACTATGTAAAGGAATAACATTCCTGGCTCTTTACTGAATTTTCACTATGGAATGCGTATAAACAAGTCAGCACAGACGCAGCCATGGATCACAGTTGATTACAACCACACATGGGCATGGAGATAACCTTTAGAGCATCGAAATAACAGGCATTAAATTAATGAAGTAGAAAGTGCGGGGCCTTAATGACTTTAAAAAAGCATTTGGCTATCTCATTCATTACAGATGTTGAAACAAGGAGTAGACTATACTGGCAACTATCCAGATCACACACATCTAGACAAAACCTGGACCGAGCTGCATTGGACCAATACTTTGACACCATAACACTGACTCGTCTGGAGACAGATCACAGACAATAGTTAGACAGATCTATAACAGTGGAGGAAACAACTGAGGTTACTCAAAGCCTGTTGAATGGCAAAGTCCCAGGCCTGGACTGGCTACCTGCCCAAATTGAGAAAGAATGTGCAAACATCCTGGCACTAAATATGAAGAGGCCTGTGATGTAGATCAATTGCCTCTTTCCTTCTGGGAAGCTCTAAAGATCAAACTCCCCAAACGGGACAAACTCTCAGAAAAGCCTTTTACAGGCCATTCTCCCTAATCAGCACTGATATTAAAATATTAGCTAAACAAGTGGTGCACAGGTTGTAACCCCTGCTCCCCACTCTGATCTGGCTGGATCAGTTGGGGTTCATATTCAGCAGATGTTCATCACAAAACCTCAGAACCCTGTTTGCACTGATAAATCAAATCAGTCCTGATTGTGATGTGGCAGCGGACTTCCTCTCCGTCACCTAGGCATTTGACGCATTAGAATGGCTGTACCTGTTTTACATCTTTAAAATGCAGCCAATGGATCAATTTGCCAAAATGTCCTGATTATCGACTCCATATATGTTGCCAGAGGCACAAGACAGTGATGCCCACTCTCTCAATCCTGGTTGTTTTGGCAATGAAGCTGCTAGCAGCCAGGCTGTGGCAGCACTATGCTGAGAAATGGTTCAGCTTCACTGAGGGATGCTTAGTTGTATCACTCTATGATTAATAGAATCACTTTATGCCGACAGCATCACCAGTCGCAGCTGGCATGACTAGCGGGTGGGGAGGTGGGTGGAGACTTTGCGCAGGGGTTCGCCTGGGGGGAGGGGAGTTTAAATACTATAAAAAAAGAAACGTACCTTCCCGGGTCCCGTGATGTCGCAGCTCCTGGCCGGGTCCCGTTTTCCTGCTCTCCTGCTGAACAGGAATTAGGCAGCCTCCCTCCCCTTCCCTCCCCTCCCCTTCCCTAAGCCAATCACAATGCTGCAATGGCAGCATTGTGATTGGTGGGGACGGAGCCCAGTCGGCCGCCCGTGGGGAGGCCATTTTTTCTATGTAGGTTGCATAATAATAATAATAATAATAATAATTGCATTTATAGAGCCCATGGTTACACTGGGCCAGTGTGTCCCCGCGCTGAGGTACCAAACTCAAAACAGCAACAACATATAACCTAAGACAGGGCTACCCCTATGCAGTAGGAAATAAATGGGTCTTCAGGCCTTTACGAAAAATCAATTCAGAGCACTCCAGCCAGAGGCTCTGAGGAAGAGTGTTCCACAATTGTGCAGCCCTAAAGCGGAAAGAGCGGCCACCCATCCTGACTCTCTTAATGTGAGGGACACACACTTTTCCTGTCCCAACAGATCTCAAGTGTCTGGCCGGTGCATAAGGAGTTAAAAAGTTGTGAAGGTAGGAGGGCCCCTTCCTTTGTAAAATCCGATGACTAACGCACAGGACTTTAAACTACACTCTCCACCTGATAGGTAGCCAATGGAGGGAAGCCAAAGTCCTTTTAGCTGAAGCTCTCTTACGGAGCATGAGAACCAGTCTTGCTGCTGCATTCTGGATGCACTGCAACCTCCGCATACATTTGGCTGTAGCGCCCAGATACAGGAGATTGCCTTAATCCAAGCGAGAGGTCACCCATGCACCATAGTCTTCCTCAATGCAGTGGGCAGGGTGTCTAAGTTTTTTAGTAAACCCTGTAAAACTCCAAAACAGGCGCCAGCCACCCGCCTGGTGTGGTAGTCAAATGACAGCTTGTTGTCCACCCATACCCCCAAATTCTTAGCTTGTTCACAGGGTGTAGGAGTGGGACCCGGAGACTGGGGCCACCATCCAGATGACCACACAGAAGGCACCCTGCCTATCACCAGGACCTCAGTCTTGCTGCCACTTAGTTTAGGCAATTATTTGCCATCCACATAGCCAGTTCTTGTAAGTTAACAGCCTTCTCTGCAATCTTCGCAAAATAAGGGAGCAGGGAGATAGGTCGTAAATTGTCCAGCTGATCTGAGCTAAGGTTGGGTTTCTTTTGAGGGAGAACAACTGCCTCCTTCCATGTTTTTGGGACCACTCCAGAGCTAAAAGACAGCTCTAACAGATATCGCATAAAAGGTTTGAGTATATCAATACTCCCACTGAGCACCTTAGGGGTAGCAGGATCCCTTGGTGAGCCTGATTTGATACTTATGGCTATCTGTTTAAGAGTGTTAGGGGCAGGCACAGAAAATTCATGGCGACCCTATGTTTCCAAAACAACGACAGGTACCATCACCCCCGTATTGCCTTCACAAGCGAAATCCGGAAAGGAGGAGTATATATCTTCCACCTTATTTGCAAAATAATCGGCTACCCTATTACATGATTCCACAGAACAAGTCATGTGTACTGCAATGGATGCCAGGGAGGATATTTCTTTGAACACCTTGCACAGCTCTCTGGTTGAGTTCTAGGCTGTTTCGATCCTCACCTTGAAATAAGCTGCCTTCCACTTCCTAATAAGCTCATGGTAATTCTGTAGGCATTTTTTATATTCCTTTTCCAAGTGCACTGAGAAGACTTCCCTCCAGTGCCTTTCAAGGCACTTACAAGCTGCCTTAGCGCTTCTTAACTCCTCACTAAACCAGGGAGCTGATTTGAGTCTTCTCTTAGACATTCTTTATGTCCATGGTGCGGTGCAGTCAAGTGCACTGACAACACGACTCTCCAGGGCTGTGCAAACCCAGTTTGCGTCCGAGCCACACAGTGGTCCATTCCTCAGAAATGCCTGATTAAAATGCCCCTGAGAGAAGCCTGCCCTCTTCCTACATTTTATTAGCGTAAAAGAAATCAGGAAATGGTCAGACCACAACACCGGAAGAGGAGGACACTCCATTTCCAGAGCACCCCAGTTGGCAAAGATAGGGTCAAGCATGTGGCCTAGCTTGTGTGTGGGAAGTTCAGATTTTAACAATAGTTGTAACACTGCCAATTCCTGGCTAAGCTCTTGCGCCCCTAAGTTAAGTGCATCATCAAAATGCAAATTGAGGTCGCCCAATACCAGTAGCTTTCCATACTGGAGTGCAGGTTGGATAAGGTAGTCAATCAGACTAGATGAAAATCTCATATAGGGTCCCGGGGGTCTATAGATCAACAGACCTTTGATGACATTATTAAAGCCTGTCTTGATCATAAAAGAACCAGCCTCACTGTCTGCTATGTCTACTTGCTCAAGTGAGCATTGAATCTCATGTTAAAAAATGATAGCTATACCCCCTCCTCTGCCAGATGGTCTGTCCACTCTCATCATCCAAATCTGCTAGGGAGTTCCTCCAGAATTTCTGGTGCAGAGTCCATATCCAACCAGGTTTCAGTGAGAAATAATATATCCACCTGACACTCAGTCAGATAGTCGTAGATCTCAATTTTGTGCTTCCTCAGAGACCTACAGTTAATTAAGAAGAGTCTTACTGAAAGGCCCCCCTCCTTATCCTCTGCTAATACATCTGCCATAAATGAGCAGTGACTGCATTGCCAATCCTTACCCTCAGTATTAACGCTGTGTTTACATTGTTTATTCACCGTAGGGCGAAGATATAGAGCATCTGGGAATCATAGTATCCTAGTATTGGATCCAGCAGGGGTGTTGGCCCCTAGCCCCGGCCACGGACGGGTGCAGACGGGCTTGCCTTTGGCGTGCCTTCGACCCGCCAGCGGCACGCATGCTGCGCACATCCGCTGCGCGGCCGCTGAGTCATGCAGGATTTATGAGAAGGCTCTTTCAGCAACTAGAGCGCTGCCCATCCTCACCGGAAGTGCCTGGCTCTGTCTTCCTAGCCCTCCGCACAACGCTAGGACACCATGTCGAACCAAAGCAGGAAGACCCTTAATCGAGCACAGGTATGCAAAACACCTCCCTCAAGCACCACGCAAGTTAAAGCCACACACAATGCTCTCCCCGCGTATTAAAAGCCCACGATGCTCTCACAGCGTATTAAAAGAGCCCTATGTTAGTCACATGAAATTGTTACTGATTTCAGCCGTACCGCAAGCGGGTTCAAGAGCACTGCCACTGCCCTTACATGCAGCCTACATAGAGAAAAGGCAGAGTGGGCATGACTGGTTTGGTTTGCCCCAGAGGGCCGATCAAACATTCAGGGCCGTAAGATTTGGCAAGCCACTCCTACCCGCACCGCCCACACCCAGCCAGGCATTCCCTTCTATTTTCTCGCAGTGCGAGAAGCAGAAACATAAAATGGTAGTTTTACCATTTTATGTTTTTGCTTCTTACACTGCGAGAAAGCAGTGGGGTGACGCTCCTCCACCATAATGGAGGAGCCGCCCATGGGCATCACCCTATATGTGAAGAGACCAGCCGTAAATGTGGTGCCATATATTTGCCAACATCTCCAGTATCAATATTAATTGGGTGAACTCGTCTTCCATAATGCTATTAACAGATTTAATCAATCAGTTGGAGATGGAAGACCCACAGCAATGGGAAGACGCACTGCTTAGATATCCAAGCATTACAGTTAGCAGAAATGATAAAGGGATTGTCCCAGAGAACTGAGGCCTCAGCGATGGTCTGAACAGCAGATTGACAAGTGGATAAAACTGCCCTTGTGACTCACCTTGTGCTGGTAAAGATGGTGCTATTTAGGGTTACACTGGCCTATGGGGCAATTAGGCAGTGGCCGAATGGCTGGTCTCAAAGGTCGGTGTATGGGTCGGGTTCTTAGCAGTTCGTGGGCCTGTTTTATGGTCTGCTAGGCCCATTTTTATTGTTGATTTCTTTGATATTACAACAAACATTACCTGCAGCAAACTCAAATAAATGCAGTTTCCCATACTTTGCTAAATACTCATACTTCATGTTCAAAAATGGCCTAATTTGCAAATATGGGCTACTTTTTTAAATACCTGGTTCATTAATAGGGTCCACTTTTGTTTTGATGACCAGGCCTATTTTTTGTCCCTGTCCGACCCTCTTGCTATACACTCTCAACTGAGATGGGAGACACTTGTTCACTCTTACAAACAGGGTTGCTTGGGAGTGCCTGGTTTTGAAATATATGATTTGAGTACACAGGTGCAATATGTACACTTTTGGTCAAATCTCTCATTGTTCTAAGCACATATGGTGATTGAGGCTGACACTGCAACACCGCTGTGGCTTACTACTGTTAGTTGTACAAAGAGCAAAAGAACAACATCTGAAATTGTCACAATGGGCTGTACTACACGCGTCTGGCACAGGCTGGTATTACACCCTGGATTGAAGACAATGTATTCTCCTAGCATGTCCCAGGCTTTCAATCTGAATGTACCCCCAACATGTGGTGTTGCAGAGTGCAAGCAACTTTGTTCGCTTCATTCTACCTGTCTGGGAGACTTTACAAGGAGACACGTTCATACTACTTGAAACTATACTTAATCAAGCCATGCATATGACTCTTGCCATATTCATTTACTACAAACTTAGAGACTCATGTTGCAGGATATCTCTGATTTCCTCTCTCAACCAATATTACAAACACTGGAGCAGGTCTTGTCATTACTCCACCATAGAAGTTAGTGTCACATGTCTACAAACCAATCCGAAGTGAGGCCTCATACAACAACTGAAACCCAAACAGAATTGAGCAGAGTAATTGTAGATTGAGCTCTCGGATGTGCAGTGGGAGATTTGCTGCATTCATAGAGGTGAGATGCCTCCAATCTTTAAACTGCAAGTCATACATTATAATGTTCTGCATTGGATATACCACATACTCAAGATCCTGTACAATATAGGCTTACGGAAATGTTATGATGAGGGATGATGGACGTGGATTTCCTACATTTGCCATGGATTTATATGACTTTTTGGACAAGGTGGTGGGGCTGTGCCTAATATGGCTGGCATTGCTGGGCTATGTCAAGGTTTTTCTCTCTTCATATAGAAAATTAGCCCCATTACTCCTAGTCAGGGGCACAACTAGATCTGAACTTCGGGGAGTGGAGGCGGGGGGGGGGCGGAGGGGGTGTTATCACTTTACGCAATGGGGGTAGACACAACCGCAAAGCAAATATGAGACCACACATGCCAATATGCCTGTATTCTTACTTTAGCCCATTAAAGCCAGATTTGTGGCTTTGCCAATCCTTTCCACTAAGACAGTTAACACGGCTGGGGCTTCAAGAGTGTCCACCAGAGCTGTGAGCATCAGATGGCTTCAAGATGGCAGGTACTGAACAATTCTTGCGCCAGGTGTGCTTGTTTGACTCACAGAAAATACAGCACTAAAGCCTTGGTGAAAATGTGTCTTTTCTTACAAAAAGCAACACAGCTACATAATAAACAAACGTCTCCAGGGAATAAGATGTTTGTTCGAGGGTCTCAAAATGAGCACAAGAAACTGCTCTGACAGACACCTAGAAGTATATTTATATGAGCTCCATTAAAGGTACAGAGAGTGTAATGGGATAAAGAAAAATATGCAGCGCGTCTATCTAGATTTAAAAATAATGAGAATTCACCCTAGAGCTTGAAAAGGTTGGGGCGTTCAGAGAGTGGAATTCATTGTAGTACCTGTTCACAAGGTAAAAATATGTATGGGTTCATATTTATATAGCAGGTTTCTAGCAAGAGAGCAATAGAGCCTTGTACCTTATATGGAGTGATGGGAGATGATGCAAGGTCCTACACATGAAGTGGGAGCTTAATCTTTATCTGATGCACACACTTGCACTGGCATCACAGTTTTTATTTTGCAGTTTTATATAGCATGAATTTGACTCTGCATTAGAGAGCTTCATGTGAGCACCAGCTACATAACATAAGTACACCTTTATTTTTGTTTATTGAAGTGGGGGATATTACATGATTTTCCCAGAATTGCATAGGATGTTGAGCCGATGATGAGACTCGAACCAGCTCTAACGTCGGCAGCTCTGGCCATTATGCCACATCCGCTCCCTAGACTGCCAACACAATGCCATGCTGGATTAAAAATCGCTTTCCCAGGTTGATTTGGTCACTGCAGCACAAGTACTTGCACATCTACTTCCTTAGTTGAAGTAACAAAGGACATTAAGGAAGTAGTTGAAGATGCTTCAAAAGTTCACCTTGTCTAATCCTTGTGAGCAACAGTATTATTTTGATGTTTTCCCCTAGGCATTATGTTGTTTTCCCCATGATGTGTAGTGAGAAGACCGGATGCAAATTGTTGTGGTATGTAGGTATTGCACATGGTATGCACTTTGATTACATTGTCTCTCGTTTATGTTACATATTTCTCAAAGATGTAATGATTTATTAGTAGTAATGTTTCCCCTTTTTACCTTTCTTGGAAGAACAGAAAATAAGTAACTGTTCATTTGACTTTTGTATCTTCTATCATTTAATGTACTGTACAAAGGTTTAACACATTTGTTTGTCTTTGTCCCTAAAATCCTCTCTTGAAATGGCTACGCTCTACTGTGTTAGAAAAGCACCATTACTATAAAACCAGTGTCTGTTTCGTGAGCTGTAGGTTTTCTTTAAAAATACACGTATATGCCTAGGCCAAGCATGCACTGTGACAGATTCTTTTTCTCCAAATAAAAGAGGGTTGGCTAAAGATGACAACATTTGAATGTGTACATGCTGCACTAGAAATGCATCATGGTAAATAATGTTGGCAGCAATGCTTATAACAGAGCTGAAGTTGTGTAAAAATTGGATTAGATCGTGTTATGGTGAGGATCAACAGCACAAGGCACTGCAGGATTTGACAGAGGCATGAAGATAGCCAGACGCAGATTTGAGCAGAGAATATTACATGTGGGAAGGTTTGAGCATCCCCATGCACCTTCTGAAGCCCTCACATTGGGCTCATGTAGTATAGTGGATAAGACCTGCACCCCCAGTCTGTGCTCATGTTCCTCCTCCAGAACAGAGATGCCCGATGATCTCTCACACGAAAAATGTAAGAATAGCTAGCAGGCTAGGGGAGTGCTAGACCTTTTGTTTGCAGAGGGAACCATGATTGTAGCTTCAGCCTCCTGCAGGAAATTCCTCCTCCCGGTCCCTTGAAGTTGAGACAGTATCATAGGCTTTATGCTGGGCACATCCATCCATGAAATTTAGTGTTTGACTACTCCAACCACGTCCAAAGAGGGGACAGCAGGAGGACTGACAGCTGTATGAGCAGTGATTGACAACATTGTGCATGATGAGCTAAAAAGTAGGGCAGTTGGAATGAGTGCCATCCTTTGACAGAAATGTGGAAGAGCTAGAGCAGCAGTCACTGGTGCTGTATAATGGCAGCAACTGTCGCTTGCAGTGACAGCAGCATGAGTTGCAGGGAATGGCAGGGTTAAGACCTGCGGGCGCTGGAAGCAAGACTCCATGACAGCAGCAAGGCTCCAAGATATGTCAAATGTAGGAGTTGTGGGAACAGGAGAACTGAGCCTGGCAGCTTCAGATATTTCAGACCATGACAGAAGCATCTTAAGTAAAAGACTATAACTACACATGTTCTGTCAGCTGCCATGTTGTGTCTGTTCTAAATGGAGGGTAAGCTTGCAATGCTGCTGAATACTGCTAGAAAGGAAAGCATGTTAATTGCTGTCAATGAGTACAAGTTTTGTGAGAAAAGAAAGCTTGCCCTGTAGGGCCCAATATTTCGTGAAGCATATATATACATATATTGCTGCTGCCAGGAAATAAAAACTCTTTAACAGAGGGAAGCTTGTACTGCTGTCACTTCAGTTACACCTGTTCTTTATGGAAGTGAAGCGGTCACCACTCCTTCCTCATCTGTCCCAGTTCTGTGAGAGGACCACATTTCTAGTGCTGCTTGACATCTACTGTTCTGCTGGGACAGTTTCACAATTGCTGTGCTCTTTATACCCAATCTGTTGACAACACCTTGGACTGCTTCTCCTTCTGCTGTCATGTGCCCAGTACCCATTCTTTGTTTTATTGGTGCTGTCAGTGTCATGACAAAGCTGTGGTACGTTTTCAGTGATGCGTGGTCTGAAACTACTTTTTGCTTTGATGCTGTGTGTGCATTGGGTTGGTTTAGAGTTTTAACACAGATATCAGCCATGCTCAACGTCAATGGGTCCCTCACCTTTGTAAAAGTAAACTCTTGTGTCTTGCACCTATCTCAAGATTTAAAATCCACGCTTCAGGTATATATTAAAAAGGGAGGAGGCATTTGGACAGTGTTTCAGCAGCAGATGTGTTAACCCACAGGACTACAGTTGCCAGGTTGACCTTGGCAGAGGGTAGTAGATGACAGAGCAGGCAACAGCTGACTGCAAAAGTTGGTCAGCTCGAAAGACAGCAAAACCCAGAGGTTGGTTACCCTTTATGTATTTCGACTGAGCCTTTGAAATGTGTATGAGTTTTGATATGGAGCCGGGCCCCTTTTTCTCCATGTTTTCTAACTGCAAACTGCCACTCGTAGAGAGGGTAAGGAGGGCCAAAAGGTAAACCACACGAAGGCCAAGCGGCCTGAGGCACACCATGCTTTGCGAAAGAAGGTTTTGGTGAGCACCGCACCTGGGGCTCTCCAAGCACAGTGCCCTGCTGATCCTCCTCATCAATCTATTATGTTCAGTTGACAAATACCCTGAGCAAAAGTCAGATGCGGTGTTCTGTGAGATGGAATATGGACTGTCAGCACTCAGCAGTCCAAGCAAGGCAAATTGGAATAGTGCCCCTCACATGTGACCCTGCTCGGTGCTTAATTGGTAAAATGATAGGCAAGGTTTTGTTCAAAGCCTGTATGCAGTGCTATTAAATATCAGCATGGTGAATACCAAGGCAGCATAGTCTTGATTCCACCTCGTGCTTCTTCACCCAACATCAGGACATTTCTAACACATTATCTAATTTTCTGCACTTTTTCATCCTTGCTTTTGTTCTCAGTCACAGTTTTTTTTGCGTTTCTGTTGCTCCTTCTTTCACCCTTTAGGGATCTTTCTCTCTTGCACTGGGTCAAAGTCTGATGAGTAATAATAACTGTTGGTCCCCAGTAGTGGGCACTGGTGTGTCCCACCTGCAATCACCGGCTCAACTTTGGCACTGTCCCTACTGTGGTGCACATGTTCAGCACTACCCAGACAGAGGCACAGAGCAATCATGAGGTAGAGGAACACTGGGACGGGTTGCTCTGCGCCACTGGGCAGTGTACACAGAATTTTAGAGTAATTGCTTGCCTTTGAAAGTAACTCTGTGACATGACCTTATTATCAAGCCAAAACCCTGACTGGCAGCATCAAATGCTTGGGCCTCAGCTGGCCTGCCTTCTGGTATAGAATAGGCAGCCACGGATATTTTACACTGAGGCACCTCTGGGATGATCTTTTAAAAGTGCCTGTTCTGAAAATAAGTGCCGGTGCCACCCACAATCAAACCCTATTTGCCAACAACAATTTGCACGTTATTAGCTTTTAAAAAACCTCAAGTTCTGACTAAAAAAATAAGCCCAAGAGCTCTCATCCGCACCCTGAGAATATATGATGTTGTTAGCAAATACCTCTGTATTGCCTGATGGACACTAACTCATTTGAAATCCATTTTAAATAGAACAAAATAATTTCTCCTGCTTGTATTTACATAGCACTTGCTACCCCTCATCATGGGTAGCAAGTGCATACACCCTAATTTGTTATTTTGATCCATTTGTACTTGGAAGCACTCAGGTTTCATACATACAACAGCCCTGAATCAGGCAGGAAAGTTGTGATTTATAAAGCCAAAAATTGCTTCATTTTACCTGTCTTCCATCTAAAGCTGCTTCAGTTTCAACGTTTGTTAATGGGGGAAATGCATTGTCCGATTTTGTTCTGAAATGTTCCACTTTCCAGTAGTAAAAATGTTGGCAAGTATGATGAGAGTATGCTTTAGATTAGGAGAGGGACGAGTTTGCCTTGCACAGGAGTTGTCATATCTCAGTGTTAATGGGCAAACACATTCTCTCCTTTACACAATGGGGAATGCTCAAAAGGCATTGGCCCACCCAGTGAGAGTCCCCACGTTGGGGCCTGTGCCCTAGGGTATCGTGAATAACCAGCGATCTCCACCCTCTCCTTTGATGACACTTCCCAGCAGCAGGAGAAGCTGAAATTGTCATAGAAAAGAACATGTTTTGCTCCGGTACCAGTTTCTTGAGCAGAGCTTTGCCCACTGACAACCACCCAAGCTCCAGCCGAGGCTAAGGCACATGACAAGTGGTCTGGGGGATGAAGCCCTTTTACTCCAATGGGCGTTGCACACCTGCTCCCAGTGCTTGTAAGGAGCCCGATAGCCATGAGATGGGGACTCGCGCAGAAATTCGAAGCGTGGCATGGCAGTCTGCATTGAACAATTGTCTGAGTATTGGCAACTCATGCCCCTTAAATCTTGGCCCCAGGAGACATAGGCGCCAGTGCAGCAATATCTTCTTCAGTTGCCACAACCAGCTAAGAGTGAAGACAGAGAGAACTTTAGTGTGGGTAATGATTATGTAATGAAGGTCTATGGAAGCCATGGCTGTGGGCCTTGAAATATGATTCATGGTCTATTTGTTGCTGACAACACTAACCAACAGTGTAACCTCAAAGTCTGAGAAATGCAAATTGTTGGAATAAGACACAGCCACACGAAGATGAAGAAGAGCTGGTTTATTCACGTCCGGTCTCATGCACTCCGCTCACCTCAGTGAACGTTCTATCACAGACGCCCTGCCAACATTCCATGGAACAATTAATGCGGGGTGGGAGGAGAAGGGGGTTTGGAACATACCATTATCATATGGCAACTAGATAAGATTACAACACATCTCCCTCTGTACAAGATAAACAATTTATATGATAGGTCCTCCAGAGAGGAAACATTTTAAGCAACTTAAGTTACATAGTCTTTTTGCCAACTAGGTGGCTGGCGCATCCTGGTCACTCTGGTTTCCTGACTGTCCGGTGAATTACCATCCTAGTTTTCCTCACCAATGGCCATTGGTACACACACATCGGGGCAGACACTTACATTGTCTATGCTCCATGTGCTTCCGTCTTCCAGCACCAGCGAGTTATTGTTCACTCTCTGTATCCTTACAGGTTTTGAGAAGGAGGACACTTTTGCTCGTCCTACAGCAGGTCTTTTGACCACTACCCATTGTTCAACAGAGAACTTCCTGGAAGTGGTTCCCCATTTCTGGTCGTATTTGGTTTTGTACTCCCTTTGATGTAGTTCCACTTTGTCTTTCACAGACATCCTGTCCACCCACACCGGACTGCCCCCATTCAACCAGTTAGGGTTGAGCTTAGACCCTGGGTTTCTCCCTTTCAGGGATACGAACGGGGATACTCCTGTCACAGCATTGGGGGAGGAATGATACGACCATAGTGTTTTTCTGACTGCCTCCTCTACTGGTTCACGCATTGTAACTGCCATTTGAATGGAGTTCTTCACAATCCTGTTCGCCCTTTCCACCATACCATTAGCTTTAGGACAATAAAAAGGTGTTCTTATGTGTGAGATGGCTAATTCTGACAAGAACTTTTTCATAACATCTGACGTAAATTGGACCCCATTGTCTGTCACCAAGGTGCTGGGAATACCTTCTGTGGCAAACACTTCCTTCAGGAATTCTACCATATCCTGTGTAGTTATTGAGGGGACGAACTTAGTACTGATCCAATGAGAATGGTAATCTATAATTACAAACATAAACCTCTGGTTGGCATTGAGTAAATTCATGGGCCCTATTATGTCAATCCCCAGCTTGTCCCATGGTTTACTTGGAACATCTATTGGAATGAGGGGGGCCTTATGTACCACTTTAGATTTGTCACTTCTACCACACGCTTCACAGTCTTTTACCATGCTCTCCACCAACCCATCCATGCCTGGGAACCAATAGTGTTGTCTCACTTTACTCTTCGTCATGCTCCTTCCCGGGTGACCCTCATGTGCTAACACAATGATCCTGTTTCTCATGCCACCCGGGGGAATGACCTTGTCCCCTCTCCAAATCTGACCATTCATGCTGGATATTTCATTCCTCACTGTCCAATAAGGTTTGAGGTTTTCAGCTAACTCACTGTTGTGCTCAGGCCACCCTTCCTCAACCAACTTCCTTAGTTCCTTTAACTCCGGGTCACTTTGGGATTCGCTCTCCCATTCCTCCTTACTGATAGCTGGATGTTCCACTGCAAGAATGGCTTCATGTGGTGGCTCACCCACATTGTCTTCTCCTTGTATAGGCAACCTAGACATGCAGTCTGCAATGGTATTTTTCTCTCCAGCCACATAACACATTGAAAAATTGTACCCTTGTAATGCCAGTATCCATTTGGCAATACGTGGAGTGGCCCTCTCTATGTTCTTGGTGGAAAATAATGGGATTAACAGTTTATGGTCAGACCTTAGTGTGAAGGGGATACCCCACAGAAAGAATTTAAAGTGGTTTATAGCCCAATAGCACGCTAGGGCTTCCCGTTCGATGGTAGAGTAATTAGACTCTGGGTCCTTCAGTGTCCTGGAAGCGAAAGCCATTACTCTCTCGCATCCGCCAATCCTTTGAGTGAGGGATGCCCCTAGGCCCTTACTACTAGCATCTGTAGTCAGTGTGGTTTTTTCATTAGGATCAAACATCCCCAATGTGGGTGCTCTTGCGATGGCTGACTTAATATACTTGAATTCCTTTTTGCACTCCTCATTCCAACCAAAGGTGCTACCCTTTTTCAAAAGCTCCCTCATGTTGCTTGTGTGGCTAGAAAAATTTTCAATGAACTTACTCATGTACTCAACTAATCCCAAGAAGGATCTGAGCTCCTCTTTGGTTGACGGAGCGGGTGCCAACGATACTGCATCTACCAGGCTGGTTTTTGGTTTTATTCCTTCGCCTGATATGGTATGCCCAAGGTAAGTCACAGATTTGACCCCTATCTTGCACTTGTCCTTTTGTGTGGTAAAACCAGCCTTACTCAACTTGCACAAGACTTCTCTTAGAATCGAGTTGTGTTCACTCTCTGAGTCTCCATAAATCAGTATATCATCCTGAAAGCACAGGACCTTACTGAGGTCTTCCAGGATATGTTGCATAATGCGTTGGAAGACCGCCGCCGCGGACGCCAACCCGAAAGGCATACGATTATACTGGTATGCTCCGAATGACGTAATGAAGGAAGTAAGGCTTTTGGACTCCGGATGAAGGGCAACCTGGTGGTATGCCGCCGAGAGGTCCAACACACTGAAAAATTTCGCCCCCTTTATCACACTAAGCATCTCGTTTATTCTGGGGAGAGGATGCCTCTCTACCCAGATGTTGGCATTAAGATCCCTGAGATCCACACATAACCGAATCCCTTTTCCACCACCTTTTGAAGCTACCACAATGGGGGCGAGCCACTCAGAACTCTCAATTTTTTCAATTACCCCCATGGACTCAAATTTTTCCAGTTCTTTCTGCAGGGAGTCTCTCACCACCAATGGCACTGATCTAGCTCTATGTACCGTGGGCTTGCAATGTTTTTTCAGTTTTATTTTATGAAGGAATCCTTTTAATAACCCCAACTTACTGGAAAATACCTCAGCAAATTCCTCACACACCTCATTACCAATATTGGGTTGATCTATCAGGTATACTGGTTCTGAGGCATTGGGGTCTAATTTTATACCTAGGTCCTTTTGATGTTTCCACCCCAGTAGACACAAACCTTTCTTTGTTAGATACACTTTTCCCACAGTGGCTCTCTCTTTGAATCAGATGTGCATAATGACCATTCCCACCAATGGTATAGTGTCATGATTGTAACCTCCTGGGTTGATGTCTGGGGGCAACACTTCATAATCTTTGTCAACAGACCTGGTTTTAAATGTAGTTTCATTTATAAGTGTGTATGGTGAACATGAATCCGCATATACATTATAAGCCACATTATCAAGCATGATCTCACATTCTGGGTAGCTACATTCTGCATTCTCAAGCAATTCATTAACCATGAATACAATGTCCCCCCTGGGCTCCTCATCATCCCAAATCATATGGGTCACTTCTTTTTTCATATCATGACACACCTTGGTGAAATGTCCCCTTTTGTTGCACTTCCTGCGCATGGCACCCCTTGCTGGACATTTTACACTATTAGCAAGATGATTTGGATTACCACAAGGGAAACATTTCATCTTTTGGGACTCGTCCTTCAGGATTGAACTTACTTTTTGTACATATTTGCCCTTGTCTTGCCTATTGGACACTTTCAGTACTTCCTCTTCACACACCTGTTTCACCTCAACTGCCTCTTTCATTTCATTCATGCAGAATGCCGTGTGTTCGATGCTTTTTGCTATATCTACTGCTTGCTTCAAATCGGGGGCATCAGCAAGCAATTTTTCTTGTATTTTCCTATCTGAAGTGCACCTGACCAACTGGTCTCTGATCAGTGAATCTGTGAGGTTACCAAAATCACAGGTGGAAGACAACCCTCTAAGGACTGCTATGTAATTCACCACCCTTTCTTGTTTCCCTTGAGACCTTGAAAAGAATTTGTGTCGCTCCAACACAACATTAATTTCTTTACCAAACTGTACTTCTAATTTCTTCAAGGCAATAAGGTACACATCTGGTGGAGCATCACCTTCTCCCCCTCCACCACTGCTTTCAATCTCAATTTCAGGTAAATTATCATACATTTCTCTAGCATGCTTACCCAAATTGTGTAACAATATGTGCAATTTCCTTACTGACGAAAATCTGTTTCCTCCAATAGCTATCAAAAAAGATTCAAAAATCCTCTCCCAATTCTTCCATGGAGTGAGTGGTTCCCCATCATCATTGAGAAATGGAGGGGGTTGTGACATCGACATTACTGTAGCCATACTACTAACTCTTTAATGCTCTTACTCACCCCCGACAATACTAAACTGGGATGGCACAAAAATGATAAGACTGAACACCACCAGTCCTAACACCTCAATATATAAAACTCTTTCAAGGTTGACATTTAAGCATAAATGCTTGAAGAATAATACCAACAATGTCAAAAGGAACACAATACGAGTCTTATGTAGCTGTGCCTATCAGCATGTGATGAGATCAGAAGGCACCACTAAGAAATAAAGAGTTCCCTTCTTTTTTTTTTTTTTATAGCTGTGCTTATCAACGTGATGCGCAATGAACAAACTCTGACAAGTTTCTTGGATGTAAGCTGTGCCTGTCAGCGTGATCAAAACAACAGGCTCCTGAACCGCATGGTAATTCAATACCGTGTGATACTCCAAATCTATAGCTGTGCTTATCAGCATGATGCGCAACGAACAAACTCTGACAAGCTTCTTGGATGTAAGCTGTGCCTGTCAGCGTGATTAAAACAACAGGCTCCTGAACCGCATGGTAATTCAATACCGTGTGATACTCCAAATGGGCTTTTATTCATATGTAATGATGCTGGGCTCTCGTTCCCCTTGGCTTCCCTCGATGGATCTGCCTAACCACCAGGTGCTATGGTGTTCCTCACGCACATAACCTTTGTGCCAGCACCCACTAGAACCGTAGAAACCTCAGCGCCTTACACAGCTGATGGCGAAACTGACTACCGCCGATGCACAAATGTCAAAAGCGCTCGCCCTGCAGTAACAGCTGTTGACACAGGGTGGCGTCAGGGTTGCAAGTTCAGCTGACTGATCTCCTGAAGGAAGCTTCACGTCACTGTCACACACGGGAGTATTGTGAAAGGAAACAGCCGTTTAAACTTTATACCGGCACCGTGATCTGGTCAAGAACCATGAAACACGGCAAAGTCCTTAACACTGACAATTCCCTTAGACAGTTCACGGTGCGGCCGGTGCACAAATGTCAAAAGCGCCGGCCTCAAGTCAACAAACGCCTTCAGAACAGATGAGCAAGTAAACCTCTTCAGGAACCGAGTTCAGAGCACAGCGGAGAAAGATTAAAACGCCCTTAGGCTCTGATAATCAACTCGCTAGCAAAACAACAATTTCCGATTCCCACTGAAGACTCACGGTTACTTTTCACTCGGCGTCGTGGTTCACGGCAGTGCTGGATAAACAGGGGAAGACCAGGACCTGCCCCCCGCGCAGCCCCGTCGCAAATTTGTTGGAATAAGACACAGCCACACGAAGATGAAGAAGAGCTGGTTTATTCACGTCCGGTCTCATGCACTCCGCTCACCTCAGTGAACGTTCTATCACAGACGCCCTGCCAACATTCCATGGAACAATTAATGCGGGGTGGGAGGAGAAGGGGGTTTGGAACATACCATTATCATATGGCAACTAGATAAGATTACAACACAAATGTAAGAGCAAAATGTAGCATAATAATGGCAACCATGTTGTGGGGCGAAGGTTGTAAGTCTTTTTTTATGGCTGAAAAAGAATAAACAATAATTTGAAGCGACCCTACAAAAAAGGTAAGCATAATCATAATTTTAACAATGATTAAGGAATGGTGAGTCCAAAAAGGAAGCAAGTTAAGCAGAAGATTGATATATTTCGAGTGTGCACATACATAATCTTTGCAGTGAGTAGACTAATGAGTTGCAAAGTTGGTAAATTGAGTTAACACTTACAATTTGCAGAAGTCCATAAACCCTTTGTCATAAAAAGAAAGAGAGAAAGAAAGAAATGAAGAAAGAAAGAAAGAAAGATAGAAAGAAAGAAAGAAAGAACAAAGAAAGAACAAAGAAAAAAAGAAGCAAAATCTTTCAGTAAACTACACACAGCACTTAGAAGTTGGCAAAAAACTTGTTTTAGAGAAAGTGAGTTTTAATTGATTAGTAACTGCATTAACTAACAACATGATATATTTAACAATACATTATCGAAATATTTTACAACTAATCATATTCTACCTCTTGGCGGATGGTTTTAGCATCTGGGCTGTAGCCTTGATATAGTCATACATAGCTGCATACTTATTCAGTGCCTGTAAAAGTTATTTTTGCGAAGACAGTGTCCTTGAAAGTGGTCTTTACAGAACTTTCATGTCAAGTCAAGTCAAGTCAATAAATTTATATAGCGCGCTACATACCCAAAGGGTCTCAAGGCGCTTGGAGAGGGGTGGGGAATTACTTGTCAAATATCCACGTTTTAAGTTGCTTTCTGAATGCTAGGTGGTTCTGAGTAAGGCGAAGGTGAGTGGGAAGTGAGTTCCAGGTTTTAGCTGCCAGGTAGGAGAAGGATCTACCTCCCATGGTGGTTTTGTTGATGCGAGGTACAGTGGCAAGGGCTTGGTTGGCGGATCGTAGCTGGCGGGTGGGGGTGTAGAAGGACAGTCTTGTGTTGAGGCATTCGGGTCTGATTTCGTAGAGCGCTTTGTGTGCGTGGGTTAGGAGCCGGAAAGTAATCCTTTTATTGACGGGTAGCCAGTGGAGGTTTTTCAGGTGTCCAGAGATGTGATCTTTACGCGGGATGTCTAGTATTAGCCTGGCTGAAGCTTTCTGGATGCGTTGGAGTTTTTTCTGGAGTTTTGCGGTGGTACCTGCGTAGAGGGTGTTTCCGTAGTCCAGACGGCTCGTGACCAGAGCGTGGGTGACTGTTTTTCTAGTTTCAGTGGGGATCCAACGAAATGTTTTTTTGAGCATGCGAAGAATGTTGAAGCAAGATGAAGAGACGGCGTTGACTTGTCTGTTCATCGAGAGTGAGGAATCCAGGATGACGCCCAGGTTCCGTGCGTGGTCCGTCGGGATGGGTGCTTTTCCTAGGGCCTCTGGCCACCATGAGTCATCCCAGGCAGAGGGGGAGGTGCCTAGGATGAGGACTTCTGTTTTGTCTGAGTTCAGTTTCAGACGGCTGTGCTTCATCCATTCGGCTACTTCTTTCATTCCTTCATGCAGGTTGGTTTTGGCGATGTTAGGGTCTTTGGTGAGTGAGAGGATCAGTTGAGTGTCATCAGCGTAGGAGATGGTGTTGAGGTTATGTTGGCGTGCGATGGCCGCGAGGGGGCTCATGTATACGTTGAAGAGGGTGGGGCTGAGTGAAGATCCTTGTGGTACGCCGCAGATGACTTCAGTGGCCTCTGACTTGAATGGTGGAAGGCGGACTCTCTGGGTTCTTCCGGTGAGGAACGAGGTGATCCATTCCAGTGCTCTTCCTTGGATTCCGATGTTTCTGAGGCGTTGTAAAAGGATGCTATGACAGACCGTGTCGAAGGCTGCGGAGAGGTCGAGGAGGATGAGGGCGACTGTGTCTCCATTGTCCAGTAGAGTTCGAATGTCGTCTGTTGCTGCGATGAGGGCGGTTTCAGTGCTGTGCTTGGCTCTGAAGCCGGACTGTGAGGAGTCGAGGGATTTGTTGGTTTCGAGGAATGTAGCGAGCTGGTTGTTGACCGCTTTCTCGATGACTTTGGCCGGGAATGGAAGGAGTGAGATAGGGCGGTAGTTTTTAAGTTCGGTGGGGTCAGCTGTGGGTTTCTTCAGGAGGGCGCTGAGTTCGGCATGTTTCCAGCTTTCCGGGAAGGTTGCAGAGTTGAGGGAGCAGTTGATGACGTCTCGGAGGTGCGGTGCTATAATGGAGTCTGCTTTGTTAAAGATGTGGTGAGGGCATGGGTCTGTGGGGGATCCTGAGTGGATGGAGTTCATCAGACGGGTGGTGTCCTCAGTGGAGATTGGCTTCCAGTCATTGAGGATGTTCAGGGGGGGTGGGGGTCCTGCAGGGGGTTGGGTGGGTTGGTCATCGGGTCGGTTGTCGAAGCTGTTGTGGATGTCGACAATTTTGTTGTGGAAGAATGAGGCTAGGGAGTCGCAGAGGGCTTGAGAGGGGGTGATGTCATTGGAGTTGGCTGAGGGGTTGGTGAATTCCTTGACGATGTTGAATAATTCCTTGCTGTTGTGGGCGTTGTTATCTAGTCGGTCCTTGAAGGCGGTTTTCTTGGCATTCCGGATCAATCGGTGTGAGGTAATTGGAATTTTTATGGTCAAGTTATGTCCCCTAGCGAGTACCCCATCGTCTCCATGTACGAGTTAATGTGCATGTAACTTCCCTCCGCAACCGAATTTAAAGACGCAAATACATTTGCGACCAACGTTAACATGTCCTCTTTCAGATCCACCATTAATGGATTGATAATTCAGTTCCTAAGTATGCCGTGCCACCGTCTTTACATGGTGCACTTTCACGTTTTCCTGACTCTGCCGAGTTAGGCCCTAATTCCTGCCATTGAACCACTTTTTCGTCTCCGTCTCCGAAAGCTGCAACGTGGAGATGAGATGCATCCCTGACCTCTGCCTTCCTTCCTGCCAAGCGAGCGGTGCCCGGCTCGGCCTGCTCTGCCTGCCAAAAACAGTATTTTGCCTTCAAGTTATCAGCGTAGCCAGCTCAGCCTCCTCGAAAACACATTCCTGTCTAGTAAAATAAGTAAACAGTTCCCCGGCTGCAGGGTAAAGGGTAAAGCCTTCCTGTCCTCCTCATGTAATTCATTGCTCCCGTTACCATGGTAGGCCCTAGTTCTGCGCATCTGCACCTAGACACGCATACATTCAGTGTAGCATAGCCTCTGCCCGAAAGACCTTTTCCTCCAGTATAAACATCCTCCAAACACAAGATATCAGATATGTTTTAGGAACAGGTCGATCTGACATGCCAGACATATGCCTCTTCCCCACTAGTGTTAAAAGTCAGACTCTTAGTCTACGTTAACCATACGTCATATTAGCTGCGCGCGCATCCTGGCCATAGGTTTCAGCTGACTCTGCAAGAATTCACTAAGCATCCACCCACGTGTGACACTTTTCTGTGACGTTTCTAGTTCACGCCTCTGTGCACACCCATGTTCACGCCTTTTTGCTACGCACATGTGTTCTTATCATATACATTTCACTTGTCACGCCTACTGTATGCAATACTATTGTGTCATTTTACTATATATGCCATGTACTGTGAGTAAATCGTTGACATCTTTCCTGACATCCCTTGCATGCCCGAACCCTTGTATTGATGGAACAGATCTCCATTGACTCGAGTCATTTCTGAATTAAAGCCCTTTAAGACTCAGACACCCCGGACTCTGCCTTTCATTTTTTATGAGCTATTCTTGTACTTATAATTATATGGCAAAAAGGATACGGTAAATTATTTACCACATAATTGGCGCCCGAATAGGAACCCCTCCCCCACCCCACGCGCCGGAGATGCGTCGCAGGCCTGGCCCCCTGCCTCGGCCGTGACGGACCCCAAGCGCTTCCGCAGGATTTCCTGTATCTCCCTCAGGCCCACGGAGGTGACGGAGACTGCGATCGACGTCCATACGAGGCGGTGAGGAGTGCGGAGGATCCCGACCAGAGCCCAGCCGAGAGAGCAGCGTCCGAGGTGTCGAGAGGCCCACCTGTAGTGCCGAGGCGCGTGCGTAGTGCGCAGCAGAAGCGGTGACGTCATCGTCAGTCCAGTCCAGTCGAGTTTCCGAGGCCTTCCGTTCCGTGCTTCCCGGTGAGTACCGTTGCTGGGGACGTATCAAGACGGGTGCATTGATTTGTATCCGGTCAAGACGGGTTTGGGTACACAGACCCGGTCTGCACTGTTTTAGCAGTGTATCTGTACTGTTTAGCAGTATATCAAGTAATTCCTGTATACAACGGTTCAATTTTGTTCTCGTTATAGAATTAGTGGGTTGTCAATTTTTGTTCGAAATGTTTCAATGTGTTTGATGTCGTGGTATGAGTGACTGTTTGCATATTATATTGTGTTCATTGTTTTCGTGTACATTTCAGTGGCAGCAATGCCTTTATTCTCGAAATTACGACAGATAGGGACTAGGAAACGGATCCTTGAAGAAGCAGTTCCCATCCCACCCAGGGAGACTGCTGGGCATTTTATGTACCACAAGCACTGCTTAGATGCCATATTATATCTTGATTTATGGGTGGAATACACAAAGGATTTAGCGGAGAATCAGAGATGGCCTGTTACAGGGACATGGGATGCCGAGAGCATCATGAGAGTAGAAGAAGCGTTGTGGAAGAAGAAAGCCAGACAGTCACAGAAAGATGCCATTGAATTATGGCGTAAAGAATCACATAGACGGACAGAGAAAGCACTCAGAAAAGCAGAGAAAAGTAGAGAGATTCCGAAAAAGCCAAAGAAAAAGAACTAATAGAAGAAGGAGAACGAGTTAGAATGGAACAACACGACAGACAGAGTAATGCCATCCTGTCAGGACTGTATCCAGTCCGGGCCGAGGGCGGCCTGCCCGTGACCCCGGAAAAACCGAAAGACCTGCCCCCTCCATTGGTTCCGACTAAATTACGTCAGAAGACGGCAGCAGACATTTTCCTTTCCTCCTACTTAGACGATGTAGCTCCCGCATATACTACTGCACCTGCCCATGTGCCCGTACCACCTGCACCTGCTGATGGCCAACCCCATGATCACCTACCTCCAGGTCCGCAACAGCAAACTCCGCCCGCACCACATCCTGCACCGCAGCCTCCACCTGTTCCTCCACCACCTCCACCGCCTGTTGTCACTTCTCCGGTAGTTTTCCCTGGTGGTATTAATCCACTTAATCCTTTTGCCCTGGGTCCATTCCCGCCACAAATACCGACCCTACAGTCAGGTTATGCTCAAGCCTCCGCCTCTGGAGGTGCAGAGGAGGATTCCATACCCCGCCACAGATACATCGTATAACAATGAGAGATCTCGCAATGTCACGAACACCTAAAGGAGTTCCAGCTGAAACACTTCAAGAACAGCTTACTGATTGTAGATATGATACAGTGCCTGGTAGAACAGGACCCATGTTGCTAGCTTCCCTACGTTTAAGACGTGTTACCGATTATTCAGTTTTACTGCCAGAAATGCCAGAACATCTAGACAATATGTATCATTTTATTAGAACAGGAAAAAGACCAGAGTTTGTTGGTGACGCCATGTCACGTCAGAAAGTTGAGAACAAAGGTTTAATCATGCGTTTTTTGGTTAATTGTTTAATAAGGGAACAAGATCAGGCAGGTTTCCCACCAGATGAGATGAAGAGACTGACTAGATGGAGCCAGAATATTGCTGAGGGTAAACATGATAAAGAGAAATGTGTACATGCTATGGTTAGAAAGATCCGTAAAGAAATAATAGATATACATGCTCGTCGAGATCCTGACGAGGCACTCGAATCAGACGGCCCAACCTCCTCGCAGGAGGAAGATGAATCAGAGAATCTAGCAGAAACCTCACAACAGGCAGAGAGAAAAACGATAGCATATGTAGGTAGAGAGAAACTTCCTGGACCGTATCCTATTGATAGGCCCTTCGATAGACCCATTCGTAAACAAGAAATGTTCGCAAACAAGAAACGTTACCTGTGTCCGATACCAGAGCGATGTACCCTTGAGCATGTATTCCAGATGACTGACAAAGTACTAAAAGAAAGGATAGGTTATCAAGAACTCAATACCCTACGCGATCAGGAACTAGCCCGGTCCGCAGTACAGTGGGCCGGAGATGACAGCATCTATAAAGACGACTCAGTAGTACAAACGTTTTTAAGTCTTACTCCAGAAGAACAGCGACTAGCTGGTATATACATGACACAACACCTTATTATACAGTACGAAAACCAAGCATCTGATCCAGGTCCGTTATATAGCTTATTGCAAGACTTACTCCTGAGGCGATGGAGAGGTCTAGGTACCGATCTAATTGATACAATTCTAGAACAACGTCACAGATATAGAACGTTCCTAACTCCACATCTTGTTTCAGTTCCACTCCCAGTCAGGCACTCATATAACTTTGACAAACAGAATCCTTTACGTGAAGTACATCCAGTCAGGAAAGATGATAATACCTTAGAACGTGTGTTCGTTTACACGCCTATAACTGAAATGGAATTATTGGAAATGAAGAAAATAGTGCCCAGTCATGATAAAGACCCCGCAGGTTTTCACCGTGAAATAAAAGACATGTTACTTATGGGGGATTACACCTATCCCGACATTATGAAAATATTGAAAGTGTTATTGCCTGCCGGTATTTACGAGAAACTCAAGGAGAAAGAATGGGAGGTGGGAGACAAAAAGATTGTTTGGGCTGAATTAGAAACCGAAGAAACTGGTCGAACCCCAGGTTTAGGTCCTGGGGACAAAACTAAAGCATTACCAGGATTGTTAGTACAGGTTTTGCCAAGATTGTTAGCAACTAAAAAGCAAGACTGGGACACGATCTCAGCCTGCAAACAGAAACCCGATGAAGACACTAGTGATTTCTATTCCAGATTTGAGAAATGTTTTACTATTAATAGTGGCCTGAAATCAAGTAGCGAGTCATATCCACACCTTTTTGTATCTAAATTGGTCGAAAATTCTTTGCCCCAGGTTAAGAACCGTGTACTGAAAGTCGAGAGCACATGGCAAGCCAATTCGCCTTCCCAAATGTTACAAATGTTACAATATCACCAGAACAGAATTAGAGAGGAACATGATCACGAACAGAGACGTATGAAAGACACGAAAATGAAAATGTTAGTTGCTCAGTCAGTTCCAGCAGATGGTCAGAAAAAAGGCGCGACACAGTCAAATAATTCAGCGGCTCCCGTTAAAGGGACATGCAACTACTGTAAACAGCCAGGTCACTAAATAAACGATTGCGCAGTATTGAAACACAATATCGCTACAGGCAAAACAAAAGAGAGACCACGTCCGCCCAGACAGGACCAGGTCCAACACCAGGTCCAGCAACATGTTCCACAAAATGTACAACCTATGCATGTTCCACAGCAGACCGTGGCGGTGCCACAGCCCCAACCCATTGCCGCGACTCAGCAAGTCACACAGCAGATGTACCAGTATGCCCAAACCGACTACCCCGATTATCAAGTCAAGTCAAGTCAAGTCAAAGAATTTATATAGCGCACTACATACCCAGAGGGTCTCAAGGCGCTAAGAAGGGGTGGGGAGTTACTTGTCAAATATCCACGTTTTAAGTTGCTTTCTGAATGCTAGGTGGTTCTGGGTAAGGCGAAGGTAAGTGGGAAGAGAGTTCCAGGTTTTAGCTGCCAGGTAGGGGAAGGATCTACCTCCCATGGTGGTCTTGTTGATGCGAGGAACAGTGGCAAGGGCTTGGGTGGAAGAACGAAGTTGGCGGGAGGGGGTGTAGAAGGACAGTCGTGAGTTGAGGCATTCTGGTCCGATTTCGTAGAGTGCTTTGTGTGCGTGGGTTAGGAGCCGGAAAGTGATCCTCTTATTGACGGGAAGCCAGTGGAGGTTTTTCAGGTGGCCAGAGATATGTTCTTTGCGCAGGATGTCTAATATGAGCCTGGCAGAGGCGTTTTGGATTTGTTGGAGTTTTTTCTGGAGTTTAGCGGTAGTCCCGGCGTATAGGGTGTTTCCGTAGTCCAGGCCGCTCGTGACCAGTGCGTGGGTGACCGTTTTTCTAGTTTCAGTGGGGATCCAACGAAATGTTTTTTTGAGCATGCGAAGAATGTTGAAGCAGGATGAGGAGACGGCGTTGACTTGTCTGTTCATTGAAAGTGAGGAATCCAGGATGACGCCTAGGTTCCGTGCGTGGTCTGTTGGGATGGGTGCTTTTCCTCCCCCTCCGCTTGGGGCTCCAAGAGTCGTCCCAAGCGGAGGGGGAGGAACCTAAGATGAGGACTTCTGTTTTATCAGAGTTCAGTTTCAGACGGCTGTGTTTCATCCATTCGGCTACTTCTTTCATTCCTTCATGTAGGTTGGTTTTGGCGGTGCTAGGGTCATTGGTGAGTGATAGGATCAGTTGAGTGTCATCCGCGTAGGAGATGATGTTTAGGTTGTGTTGGCGGGCGATGGCCGCGAGGGGGCTCATGTATACGTTGAAAAGGGTGGGGCTGAGTGAAGATCCTTGTGGTACGCCGCAGATGACTTCAGTGGCCTCTGACTTGAATGGTGGAAGGCAGACTCTCTGGGTTCTTCCGGTGAGGAACGAGGTGATCCATTCTAGTGCTTTTCCTTGGATTCCAATGTTTCTGAGGCGCTGTAGGAGGGTGTTATGGCAGACTGTGTCGAAGGCTGCGGAGAGGTCGAGGAGGATGAGGGCGACTGTGTCTCCATTGTCCAGTAGAGTTCGAATGTCGTCTGTTGCTGCGATGAGGGCGGTTTCAGTGCTGTGTTTGGCTCGGAAGCCGGACTGTGAGGAGTCGAGGGAGTTGTTGGCTTCGAGGAAGGCGGCGAGCTGGTTGTTGACAGCTTTCTCGATGACTTTGGCCGGGAATGGAAGGAGCGAAATGGGACGGTAGTTTTTGAGTTCGGTGGGGTCCGCTGTGGGTTTTTTCAGAAGGGCGCTGAGTTCAGCGTGTTTCCAGCTCTCCGGGAAGGTGGCGGAGTTGAGGGAGCAGTTGATGACGTCTCGGAGGTGTGGTGCTATGATGGAGTCTGCTTTGTTGAAGATGTGGTGAGGGCATGGGTCTGTGGGGGATCCTGAGTGGATGGAGTTCATCAGGCGGATAGTGTCCTCAGTGGAGATTGGGTTCCAGTCATTAAGGATGTTCGAGGGTGGTGAAGGTCCAGCAGATGGTTGGGTGGGTTGGTCTCCGGGTTGGTTGTCGAAGCTGTTGTGGATGTCTGCAATTTTGTTGTGGAAGAATGAGGCTAGGGAGTCGCAGAGGGCTTGAGAGGGGGTGATGTCGTTGGAGTTGGCCGGGGGATTGGTGAATTCCTTGACGATGTTGAAAAGTTCCTTGCTGTTGTGGGCGTTGTTATCTAGTCGTTCCTTGAAGGCGGTTTTCTTGGCCTTTCGGATCAGTTGATGGTGTATGCGGGTGGCGTTTTTGAAGTCGTCCTTGGTGCTGGTGGTTGGGTCTTTTTTCCAGGCCTTCTCAAGGGAGCGGCAGAGTTTCTTGGATTTCTTAAGATCATCGTTGAACCATGAGGCCTTCTTGCTGCCAAGTTTGCTTTGTCGTTTTTTCAGTGGTGCTAGGATGTCGGCGCTGTTGGATAGCCAAAGGGTGAGGTTGGTGCGGCTTGGTCGGGGTTAGATGAATGGGCTGGGGGGTTTAGCAGAAGCGATGAGGAGATCTGGTCGATGGTGATTTTGTTCCAGTTTCTTTGCAGAGTTGGTTGGGGGTGGTTGTTGGGTTTGGGCTTGTTGTAGGTGAAGTGAACGCAGCTGTGGTCAGTCCAAAGGAGCTTCGTGGTGTGGCTGAAGGAGACATGATTGCTGGAGGTGAAGATAGGGTTGAGGGTGTGACCTGCGATGTGGGTGGGGGAAGTGACCAGTTGTTTAAGACCGAGGTTGGCGAGGTTGTCCAGCAGGGTGGTGGAGTTGCGGTCGTTGTTCTTTTCAAGGTGAAAGTTGAGGTCTCCTAGAAGGATGTAATCTTTGGACGGGAGCGCGTGTGGAGTGATGAAGTCCGTGATGTCCTCACTAAATTGTGCGCGGGGTCCTGGGGGCCTGTAGAGGAGGGTGCCTCTGAGTGTGGTCTTGGGGTCGATGTGGATCTGGAAGTGAAGGTGTTCAGAGTTGGCGAGGTTGACGTCAGAGCTGGTTGAGATATGGATGGATTTCTTATGGACGATAGCGATTCCTCATCCTGTGTGGCCGGTACGGTCCTTGCGTATGAACTTATAATCTTCTGGGATGGCAATGGTGATGTCTGGGGCTGAGGAGGCGTTCATCCATGTTTCTGTTAGGAAGGCGACGTCCGGAGAGATGGTGTCTAGTAGATTCCATAGGTCAATGGCGTGCCTATGGACCGAGCGGGTGTTGAGCAAGATGCATTGTAGGTGGTTGGTGTCGGGAATCTGAGGTGTGATCGTAGCGGAGTTGTTGTCGGTGCCGACGAATTTGCAGGAGTAGCATGAGAAAGGTCCATGGGTGTGTCCAGGAGCGGCTTGGACGCAGTTGGGGGAGCGGCCGGGGTTAAGGGCTAGGAGGGTGGTGGCATCGTAGGTAATGCGGGAGGGCTGGGAAATGCAAGGGCCAGGAGATCTGGCGCTGGGCGCGGTCCAGGCGCGGACGGGCGTAGACGGGCTTACCTTTGGCGCACCTTCGGCGCGGGTTGGGCGCGAACGCTGCGCGTAAACGCTGCGCGCGGGAACAGCTGTCATATATGGAAAGTGGAGGGGGAGGGGCGAGGGCGGCTCAGCTGGGAGGCGGGGCGGGTTTACAATGAGCAGCACAACAACAAACAAAATGGCAGCGGAGCGCTGGGGGATAACGCGCTAACACAGACAAAGTTACACTGGCACAATATTATGCAAATCAAAACAGAGCAAAAGCGGCGCGTTTAAATGCAGCAATGTGAAAAGCGGCAAGCGAGGCAGATTGCAGGCAATGAAAGCGAGGAAGCGCTGCACAACGATACCAGTCACAGGGGAGCGACCACTCAGCTCGAGAGCTGAGAGCAAGTCACAGCGCTTAGTGGAATTGGAGCGCTGGAAGTAGTCTGTGGGAGGGCGGCTCAGCTGGGAGGCGGGGCGGGTTTACAATGAGCAGCACAACAACAAACAAAATGGCAGCGGAGCGCTGGGGGATAACGCGCTAACACAGACAAAGTTACACTGGCACAATATTATGCAAATCAAAACAGAGCAAAAGCGGCGCGTTTAAATGCAGCAATGTGAAAAGCGGCAAGCGAGGCAGATTGCAGGCAATGAAAGCGAGGAAGCGCTGCACAACGATACCAGTCACAGGGGAGCGACCACTCGGCTAGCCTAGAGAGGGAGGTTGGCTTGCCCCTTATTGAGGTCCCTGTAGATCAAGAGGGTCCTTATGTACATAGCCAGGTATTAGGGAAAGATAGAAAGTTTTTGATTGATACAGGGGCAAGCAGAACAACCATCAGTCACGAAGAGGTTCCAGGGGCACACCTCTCAGGCTCACAGAATGTTTCCCTTGGATTTTCAGGAAAGCCTATTGTTAATGAAGTATCAAAACCAGTACCCCTTGCAGTTGGTCCATTGTCCCGAACTACTGATTTATTGCTCACGAAATCATGTCCAGAAAACTTGCTTGGTATAAAAACCCTGAAAGCTCTAGGAGCTGTAATTTGTTGTTCTCCGGAAGGAGTCAGGCTATTCCTTCGTGACTTCAAGGGCCATTATGTGTTGAGAGATTTTGATCCCAGGTTACAGAATATTCCTGCACATTTATGGGCGAAAGGCCCTACTGATGTAGGTTGTATGCACATTACACCGTACCGTGTTACACTCAAGCCAGGAGTTATACTGCCACGTATTCGACAATACAAATTACCACCAGATGCTGTAGTGGCTTTACTGAAAATCATTGACGAGCTCATTGCGCAAGGAGTGGTTGTAGAAACCGACTCCAATGTTTATAATTCTCCTATCATTCCGATCCTTAAACGTACTGATCCAAATGCACCACCAGTCTATCGACTGATTATTGATTTGCGTGAATTGAATAAATGCGTGGTACCACAGTATCCTGTGGTCCCGGATATCTCCTCCTTATTGACAACTATTGATTCAGAGGCGACGTTCTTTACTGTAATCGATCTCAAGAACGCCTTCTTTAGTGTTCCAATTGACCCAGAAAGCCAGTATCTTTTCGGATTCAGTTTAAATGGCCGAAGCTTCAAATTTGCACGCGCACCTCAAGGATTCACAGAAAGCCCCAGCATCTACAGCCAAGCACTGAAACGCCAACTTGACGATATTCACATGCCTCCCACTACTGCCCTATTGCAGTACGTCGATGATCTATTGATCACCGCCCGAAGTGAACCAGAATGTGAACAAGCCACACTGACAGTTTTGTTGTTTTTGGCGGACAAGTGACACAAGGTGTCTCCTTCGAAGCTGCAATTCTGTGCCCAGCAAGTTGTGTACCTTGGGCACTTGCTGTCCAAAGAGGGGAGACAGCTAACACCAGATCGTATACAGTTAATTGCACATCTGCCACAACCCAAGACACAGAAAGAAGTACTCAGGAACATACACAAGCTTTTGACGAATTAAAGAAAGCCTTATGTCAAGCACCTGTTTTAGCGACACCATGTTACAGCAAACCTTTTACACTTTTTGTCACAGAACGCGATGGCACAGCATTGTCGGTTCTTACTCAGCTCCAAGCAGACAAACACAGACCGTGTGCTTATTTTTCGAGCACATTAGATCCAGTAGCCCAGGCCTTGCCTGCCTGCTTGAAATCAGTTGCAGCAACAGCTCTAGCAATCAGACAAAGTGATTCCATTGTATTGGGACACCAAATGACGGTACAGGTTCCACACTGTTGAAGTTCTCCTAAACAGAACGCAGACCCAACACTTGACAATAGCACGACTGACAGGTTATGAATTGACGTTATTCCAGCCACACATAGAAATCAGACGTTGTAATACACTGAATCCTGCTACACTTTTACCCTCAAACACAGCAGATCCTACTCCACATGACTGCATAGATGTAGTTGACACAGTTACGAAACCCAGACAAGACTTGACAGATGTCGCATTACCCGATCCAGACCTGAAACTTTATGTGGATGGTTCATGTATGAGAACAGGTACAGGAGAGTTAGTGGCCGCATATGCAGTGACCACTGAAACTGAAGTCATAGAAACACATCGCATTGACACCTTGTCAGCCCAAGCGGCAGAGCTCATTGCTCTGACCCAAGCCTGTATACCCGCCAAGAACAAGAAAGTAAACATATACACAGATTCACGTTATGCATTCGGAGTCGTTCACGACTTCGGTGTCCTCTGGCAAGAGAGAGGTTTTCTGACCTCTCACGGAGCCAAAATCCAACACGGTCCCCTCATTCAAGCACTGTTAGAAGCAATACATTTGCCTACAGCCATAGCTATCATGAAGTGCAAGGCACATACTAAAGTAACAGACAAGATTTCACAGGGTAACGACTTTGCAGATCAGACTGCGAAATATACAGCACAGACTCATACACAGACGACTGATATGACGAAGACTGATGTATCATCACTGACACACAGTATGACAGTCAGGGACCCCACACTAGATGTCATTGACATACAGACACATGCTACTCCAGACGAAATCAAGAAATGGGCTGAACAAGGAGGGGTCCAGACAGATCAAGGGTGGATGACGAGGGGTAAAACCACATGGTTCCTCCCCGACTCTATGGTTCAAGTTTTCATCAACACTGCACATAGCCCAGCACATTTAGGAGAAAAAGCCATGTTAGACAGTTTACAGAATCTCTGGTTCAACAAACATTTACGAGCAGCAGCAAACCAGAAAGTGCGTACCTGCATGATCTGTTGTCAGTTCAATCCTGGAAAAGGGATTCCCGTAGAGCAAGGTGGATTTCACCCTCCTGACTATCCTTTTGAAGTCCTCCAGATGGATTATATCCAGATGGACCGATGCCGAGGATTTAAGTATGTCCTCGTAGTTGTATGTGCCCTGTCCCGATGGACAGAAGCATATCCCGTTCCGGATTACACTGCCCCGACCACTGCCAGGCAGCTGGTTCGAGAATTTTTCCCTCGATATGGCTTGCCCCGTATCGTGTACTCAGACAACGGTCAGCCATTCTCGTCTGAATTGATTAAGCAAATCTCACTCCTTTTGGGGTACCAGTGGAAGTTCCACTGTGTCCGGCATCCAGAGGCAGCAGGTCTCGTGGAGCGCCACAATCAGACACTGAAAACTCGACTTGCTAAAGTTTGTAAAGAAAAGGGCGTAGACTGGATAGTAGCATTACCTGTTGCACTGTTTTATATGAGAATGGTAGCCCATTCAAGGACAGGGCTATCTCCATATGAGGTGGTCTTCCGTAGACCTCCTAATATGTGGGGGACGCCTCTGCCGAGAAAAATAACCGATGTCGATAGTACTATGCTGACAGATTACCTTGCCTCCTTGATGTCTGCACTACAATCTTGTCGTTCACAGGTGGCTGCAGCCTTCCCAGACAACTCCGAGGTGAAGCCGCATGCCCTGGTCCCGGGGGATACAGTTGTTATACGGAACTTTGATAGGACGAGCCCTTTGGAGCCCCACTGGAAGGAGCCGAAGATTGTCCTGCTAACCACCCGGACCGCCGTGAAACTGGAGGGGAGGAAGGGCTGGGTGCATTCTAGTCACGTTAAAAAATTCCATGTGAAGTAATCAGGGTTCCCAAGGCCTACATGCTCCGAAGATAACCCACTTACATTCAAGAACTGTTGGCACGGAAACTGTAAAAGTCAAAGAACAAGTTTATTAAGACCCCATGGGGTGGTGGTACACTCATACAGCACCCTTCGGTAATGCAAGAGGTATCACACCGAACATCGGTGTGACCCTTTCTTTTATACAATTCTACAGGTAATAAAACGAACGCGCGGCACAAAGTTACAGAACATTATGTACATATAAGGGCATGTTTTGGAATACTGCCAGCTCATTGGAGGGTTTCAAACCCACTGGTCAGTTTGAGGCACATTCCTAAGGAGTGACCGGTCAGTGTGAACTGCGCATGTGTGGGCTTGACCAATACTAAAAATAGCCTGTTGCTGGGCAGACTCGAGTGGTCAATGGAACGGACAAAGGACTAAAGGGCACGCCGGCCACGAGGCCGCTCATGATCTAAGATGGCCGCCAACACATACAAAATGGCGTTTCTACGTATAGCTAATTTAAGCGGGAAACGTGTAGCAAAGCTAAGCGCTAACCCAGCCATCGTCAAAATACGACAGACGACCCTTTTAGCGTTTAGCTGAAGCTACCTCATAGTGGACATAATCAGGGTGTTCATCTTCTATATCAATTAGCATTATTTGTGTTACTTCTTTATGAAGCATCATTTTGTCATGAGCAAGAGCTCGTCTCGATGGTACACAAACTGACAAGCACATAGAACAAAAAACTGGGCTACATTGGATACATAAGCAAATGAAAAACAGAATTCCCACAATGACACATAGAATCGTTAACAGTTTCCATCCCCACGTGGTGAGTATTGACCAGAACCATCCTGACAGAGTCCAAGTACCATTATCTAAATGTATTTCAGCCGCTATCTTATGTAGTTTAGTGATAGCATCATATACAGATGGTGAATTATCAGGTATGTAGATGCAACAGCTACTTCCGATGATTCTACATGCCCCCCCACGGTCAGCTAACACTACATCCAGAACCATCCGATTCTGAAGTGCAACAATTCTAGAAATCTGTACTTCTTCAGTGATATTTCCAAGTGCAATTGCAGTATCATTAGCCACAGCCTCAACAACACGAGTTAGTCGTCGGATCTTTCGACTGTTCAAAGCTGCCCCAACGAAAGAGAACAAACCCAAATTAAAGTCCACATACTGTTGCAAAGTAGTGTCCGTTTGATCGACATCGTCCAGAACAAGGGAACGTTTATCACGGTTTAAAACAAAGTCGTGATAGAGGATGTAATTGTTATGATACATTGGTGGAGCAATGAATACAGGCGGCAATACAAAAGACACATAGCAAGTGCCTGACCATCCCAAAGGAAGCTGATGATAACCCTTCGTTCCACAGATGAAGTAGGTATTTCGGGAGGTTACAAACGATATACCAGTAGGACTATCAAACGTGAGTGTGGTGTTACATTCACTTTTCCCAACAGAAATTACACCTTTATTACGGATACATAGGTCTGCTTTAGTAGCGACAACATTAATAACATGTGCATTCGATACATTGACATTTCGCTGGTTGCTATACATTCGTGAAGCAGACACATTGTCGGGGCGGTACTCCTCATATTCAAATCGAGTACCCTCAGCTTGTGGATACCCATCCCGATCATGATGACACAATTTATTCAAACGAAAAAGCACTCCCCCTTTTGTGGGCCATCTCAAAGTAAAGAGGAGAGTATAAAATGCATTACAGGATCCATTATGTGAAAACGGGAGAGGGATGAGTGGAGTACCCCCTTTCTTCTGATGCCCAGGCAACATCCCACACACCCAGCAATTTGAAGTATTTGTCATATTATGTGTATGATGTAGGATCTGAATAAAACTATTGTTCAAATAAGTCTGTCGGTGCCGTTCTTCGTGGTAAGGCAGGGTGAAATGGAAATGTTCAGATGGAGCCGGGGTAGTCGGCAGCAAATGTTCACGTGCAGGTACCACAAGTTCAACTACCCAGGCTATTAGCGCAATCACCACAATAGTCAGGACAAAGAGAATGGCACCCAAGAGTCTCTTATCTCGTGCTGCTGATAATGCCATAGTTCTGAAAACCTTTGCTGAGTCTCAAATAGTTCGAATTGGTCACAAAGTTTCACATACACATGCGTGTATACCTAAAAAAAAAGAAAATATGGTGCTGAACTCCGAGGTAGCCGTCGTTTTCTTCTCCGGGCCAAGACGGGTGTCGCTACACTGGCAGAACTGATCCCCCCCCTTGGAATTCCCGGTTTCCGTTTCACAAACCTGGAGCGGTAACCAACTAGTCATTAAAAATACAAATAATCTTCTTATCGAGGACGCAAGTTGTAGCGTTCTCGTCCGGCAACAGCGTGGTCCGGGAAGGCTCCCTCAACTTCGGCCGACGTCACAGCTGGGCTCTTTTCTTTCTCCAAGATCTCTTTGTAGTCGGTCAGCACAGCAGGAGTCACCAGATCCGGAGAGACACGGCGGCAGTGTGTTGAATGCACCCACCGCTTCCTGTTGGTCACTCGTACAGCGGTTCGGGTTGCAAGGAGGACCTGTTCGGGACCCTTCCACCTGGGCTCCAAACTGCTTGCTCTCTCAAATGACCGAATCATGACGTGGTCCCCAGGACGGAGATCATGGCCCTCTCCAGTAGAATTGTCAGGGAGCGCTTCTCGAACCTGTTGATGAATAGAAAGTAAATCATTTGTTAATCGTGCCAAATAATCATTCATCATAACACAAGGCACATCATGTATTAGTCGCGGCTTAGGCACCCCCCAAATGTTCATGGGCCGCCCAAACACCACCTCATAGGGCGTAAGGCCAGTTCGTGAATGGGGTACTGATCTAAGAGAGAGTAGCGCTAGCGGCAAAGCATCTGGCCACTTCAACGATGTAGACGCCACAATTTTGGCCAGTTTAAGTTTCAACGTAGCATTGTACCGCTCGACCAGACCTGCTGACTGAGGGTGGAATACAGCGTGGAACTTCTGCTGAATCCCTAACCCCTTCAGTACATATTCCACAATTTTCCCAACAAAATGAGGCCCATTATCGCTCCACAGAAATTTACAAACTCCAAAGCGAGGAAAGAATTCCTTAAGCAACACCTTAGCTGTTGACAAAGCCGTATTGTCTTTCGTGGGGAAGGCCTCAACCCATTTGCTAAAGGCACATACCACCACTAGGACGTACTTCAGGTTGTTGCAGCGCTCGAGTTGGATGTAATCCATTTGGAGTACCTCGAATGGCGCAGAAGGTGGAACGAACCCTCCTTTCGGAGTATGGGTCCCCTTTCCAGGATTGTGTTGTAAACAAACCAGGCATGTCTGCACTACTCTCTTCGCAGTATTAGCAATCTCAGGATGTTCCCAAACTCGTGTTAAGAGCCGAGTGATTGCAAGAGCTCCGACATGCGCCAGTCCATGTGTCATCTGGACCATCGCCTGCAAGTAAGCCGCAGGCAATTTCCACTTCTCCATGTCTTTGCTTCTCCAACAACCCTCATCATCTAGTACCCCATCTGCTGCCCATGCCGCAAGTTCAGATTCAGTAGCTGATTTTTGAATATCCAATATTTCTGCTCTAGCATCACTCCATCGCTCAGCCTGCGATTGTATCACGTACATGGGGGAGCTAGTTCGGGACATAGCCGTTTGTCTTGCTATGCTGTCTGCAAAGGCATTTCCTTGACCCACTTTATCCGTGATCTTTTTGTGGGCACTGCATTTTACTATCGCTACTTTCTTTGGGCCTAGCAGCGCATTTAGGAGATCACGCACTAGTTCTCCGTGCATAATGTGCTCTCCGTGAGATGTCAAAAACCCACGTTCTCTCCAGAGTAGCCCGAAGTCATGTGCCACTCCGAAGGCGTACCGGCTGTCTGTGTATATGTTCACACATAAACCAGCACTCAGTTCGCAGGCTCTTGTTAAGGCTATCAGCTCTGCTGCCTGAGCCGACTTTTGTGGTATCCTAGCTGTTTCTACCACTGTCTTAAGTGTCGTGATCGCGTAGGCTGCGGAAGTCGTACCATCTGGCAGCCTTAAACACGATCCATCAACCCACAGTTCCCCATCCACATCTGGAAGTGGGACATCCTGTAAGTCAACACAACCCTTTGTCTGTTCCTCGGTCAGGAAAACACAATCGTGATGTTTTTCTTCCTGACCCTCCTCGGCCGGATAGGGCAATAAAGTGGCAGGGTTCAAAGTAGCGCATCTTTTCAGTGTAATATGTGGCGCCAAAAGTGTCAGCTCATATCCTGTTAGCCGTGCACTCGTGAGGTATTGGGTCTTTGTTTGGTTTAGCAGGGCATCTACTGCGTGAGGAACTAACACCAACAGTTTGTGTGATAACACTATTCCCTCACTCTGTTGTATGGCCACTGCTGTTGCTGCTACCGCTCGAAAACACCCAGGCAACCCTCGTGCTACAGGATCCAGAATGGCAGAGAAGTATGCACATGGTCTCTGCTTATCCCCGTGTAATTGCACTAACACTGACAACGCGCACCCATAATTCTCATGCACGTACAATGTGAAAAGTTTCATGTAGTCTGGTGTGCCTAACACGGGTGCGGAACAAAGGGCCTGCCTCAACTGTTCAAAAGCCTTCTGACATTCATCTGTCCACTCAAGGGGCATTGGTGTGGCTTTGGACAGTAACGCTAGCAACGGTTTTATGATATGTGAAAACCCCATAATCCATTGTCTGCAGAAGGACGTCAACCCTATGAAGGCACGTACATCTCTCTGCGTGCGGGGAACTGGTGTGTCTAAAATTGCTTGAATTCGATCAGATGTTAATGCACGCCCCTCCTTAGACAACAGATGACCGAGGTAGGTCACCTGAGGTCTACAGTATTGAAGCTTTTTCTTCGAAACCTTATGATTGTTCTGTGCCAAAAAGGAAAGCAACGCAAGTGTACTCTGTTCACATTGTGCATAAGAGTCAGCAGCAAGCAGAAGGTCATCCACGTACTGGATGAGAGCAACGCCAGACTGCAATTTAAAGGAATCCAACTGCCTTTTCGAAGCCTGGCTGTAGATGCTAGGGCTTTCAGTATAGCCTTGGGGAACACGACAAAATCTATACGATTTATTATTTAGCGTAAAGCCAAACAGGTATCTGCTATCAGGATGAACAGGGATGGAAAAGAACGCATTCTTTAAATCAATTACACTAAACGTGGTGGCCGTTGGTGGAACCAAGGTAAGCAAGGTCGTAATATCGGACACCACCGGGTATTGAGGAATGACAATTTTGTTGATCTCTCGCAAATCAATAATAAAGCGATAGACTTTGCCGTCAGTATCTCTCTTAAGGATCGGAAGAATAGGGCTGTTGCAAACATTATAAGGGACCTCCTCCACAACCCCTGCAGAAATCAAATCCTGAACAATATGTGTCAATGCAATTTCACCTTCTCTCGAAATCTTATATTGTGGCACTCGTGGTAGAGGGGACCCCTCCTTAACAGTAATATGTATCGGTGGAATACGCATCTCTCCCACATCCGTATCTGAGGTCGCCCATAACGTATGCGGTAGAGAGGCCAAAGCTGAAATATCTGAGATGGCGTAAAACCTGTCGGGGTCAGGATAATTGTCATTCAGGATAACCCGCACTCCCTCAGGAGCGCATCGTATTGTTGCTCGAAAACATTTAAGCAAGTCAATACCCAGGATATTATCTGGGGTATGGGGTGATAACAAAAATTGACCAAAACTAAAGTATTTGTCAAGACATAGTGCAAGGGGCTTGGACAATGGGCTGGGGAAGGGTGTGCCATCAAACCCTACACATGTAATCATTTCGCCAGACAGGGGAGCCCTCGGAACCAATTTTTTCGACAAAGCGCTACGTGTAGCTCCTGTGTCAACTAGAAATTGATCAGTAGAACCCAGAATACCCGCTGTTACATATGGACCCTGCTGATCTACCGGCACTTCAACTGATTCCTTACCCCATCCTACGCAGTCCTATGCATGCACATAATCCTGGTGTTCCACATTCTCTCCCTCCGAAATCTGATATTGATTCCGCCTATCAAACATATTTCGTTCATCCTGGCCACGGCCCCTCTCCTCAACCTTTCCACGATCACTTCCGCCACCTCTCGCTCCCGTATAACCTCCTCTTGACCTTCTGCCTCCTCGACCACGCTGACTACGCTGCTCACGAAGTACCGGACAATCTTCGGCCCAATGCCCAAACTCCTTACAATAAGCACACTGATCCTCCGCTATGTCCGTACGACCATACGACGTATTTCTTCCACCCCGTCTACCTCTATCATTCCCTCTACCCTGTTTTCCCCGAACCTGCGCCAACATCACCTTCGTTTTCAATTCCTTCGCCTTTTTCTCTACACTTTCTTTAGCCTCCAATTCCTGCCGCTCATAGTACTGAGCCATAGTTAACAAAGACGCTGGGGTCGCCGTGGCCCAGGAACTTTCACTCGACTTCAATCTTTTTGCAATCTCCGGTAGGAGATTAGCCACATACTTATCTACAAACAAATGCCGACCTGTATCGTCTGTCAAAGATTGACCACTGTAATCATGAAATGCCTCCTCAAAGCGTGTAAAGAAATCTGAGACCGTTTCATCGGGTTTCTGTTTGCACGACGTCAGCATAGTCCAATCAATCTTTTTAGAGGGAACAAGCGTCTTTAATTTAATCAAGATAGCTGCCGGGAGATCTAGAATTAACTGACAAGGCTTACATGCTGGTTCCCTGTCTAAATCTGCAGCATTAATTTCTTTCCATGTGCCCCCCAATATCGTTTCATCATTATTTTTAAGAATTTGCCTCCACATATCAGGTGGTAGAATTAGCCCAAAGAACAAATCTATATCCACAAGAGTCATCACACAAGACAAAATAGCCCCTTCCTCCCCTTCATAAAATGCCGCTGGGTTTTTCCGAAGGTCAGGTAAAGAGTTTTTCAATGCCATAACATCTGCTCTATTCCAAGGCGTATATACCCAGTTATATACAAAATACCCTTTCGCATCCTTTGACGATTTATCATCATCTGTACCTTCCCCTTTAGGTGGAACATACAAAGGCGCGGCTTCACGCATAGGCATAACATGTAATGCAAAACTCTTATCTGGACCCCGGAGAGAACACTCCTTAACCTGCCCATTATTTTCCGATTCGGACTCCTTTTGCCTCCTTTTCCGCTCCTCCCGCAATCCGGTTGTCTTGTCTCGCAGCTGGATCAGTTGCTTGAATAGGTCGTCAACATCTGCAAGATCAAATACACCTTTAACCAAATTCTCACGATACACTGACAACGATTTAGGTTCTAACGTGTCTGAAAGTTCACGATACGCGGCAACCACTTCATCCGCCAAACTAGACAGAAAATACATTAATTCAAGATCCGACCACGCCCTCTTCTCCACAAGCAACTGATCCTGAGAAACACATTTCTTATTCACTTTACTAGCCCAACTACGTAAATGAGCGGACCTCTCCGCAGTAAACCTGAGAGCGGATACACCCTTCTGGTCCGACTTATCCTGTCCATCGTCCTCTGAATCCACAGCTGGAGCCGTCGGCGAAACGTACGGAGGCGGTGACCGATCTAACAAAGAAAAATCATCAATTTCATTATTAAGGACAGGATAAAGTGGTCGACGAATAGGGAATTGACCCGTCATTTGCAATCTGCGTTCTCGTTCCTCCCTCTCTCTTTTCTCCTGAGCCTCTTTTTCCTCAAGCTGTAAAGCCTTATCCCGAGCAGCCTTGCGCTGCTCTTTGTCCGCCAAGGCAACTTCACGTTTCATTCGTTCACGCACCGCTTTCTCCCACATTCGCACACAATCAAACATGTTTTGTCTAGACCTGCATTGAAACAGACATTGCTCCACAAACTGTACTTTTTGTAAATCGAACGACCCATGTAGTGGCCATTGCAATTCAGGATCCGACTTTGTGTACTTGTGCCAGAGTTTACTGTACATTATAGGGGGAAGGCCATGTTTAATATACATTTCGCGATTTGGTGTTCCCTCTGGGGGAGCCGGCTGTGATTCCGCTAACCTAATTGTGGTACCATTTCCAAGACAACACATCCCTCGAAGCGTGCTAAAAACAGGCATGTTCAAAGAGTATCACGAAAGCGTGACACCGTATAAAAGGCACTTACAGTACTTCACACAAATGTGCCCCTCAAAGGGAAAAAACAAAGTTAGAGAAACATCTCTACATGCCTGCCTATGTGAAGTGCACTACACATATAAGTTCAAAGTTCACAGATTCATAAATTCACAAATGTTAGCTAACTCAAATCAAAGTCATAGATCACAATTCGGCAAGCGTCCAAGGACTACCTTACCGATCACAAATCATAGAACTCCAGTAAGCGTCCGCAGACTACCTTACCGATCACAAATCTTACCCAAAATCTCAAAGGTCCAGATTCCAACTGCCAAGGTCTTGTAAGCCAAATCAGCCAAACGGCACTTTCTCAGCAACGCAGACACTCAAAAACTCAGTCGGAGACCGGCGCCACCTGGAAGGTCAGATCGGGAGGAAAGGAAGAAACACCGTGGCAGCCAAGACTCGGGTCACTCGTGGCAGCGCGCGTCCATGGCGAGTTTCCAAGCCTTCGTCACGACCTCTCCTTCGGGCATCCGAGTCGCCGATGAGTCCCTTCGTGGTCGCCAATTTGAAGTAATCAGGGTTCCCAAGGCCTACATGCTCCGAAGATAACCCACTTACATTCAAGAACTGTTGGCACGGAAACTGTAAAAGTCAAAGAACAAGTTTATTAAGACCCCATGGGGTGGTGGTACACTCATACAGCACCCTTCGGTAATGCAAGAGGTATCACACCGAACATCGGTGTGACCCTTTCTTTTATACAATTCTACAGGTAATAAAACGAACGCGCGGCACAAAGTTACAGAACATTATGTACATATAAGGGCATGTTTTGGAATACTGCCAGCTCATTGGAGGGTTTCAAACCCACTGGTCAGTTTGAGGCACATTCCTAAGGAGTGACCGGTCAGTGTGAACTGCGCATGTGTGGGCTTGACCAATACTAAAAATAGCCTGTTGCTGGGCAGACTCGAGTGGTCAATGGAACGGACAAAGGACTAAAGGGCACGCCGGCCACGAGGCCGCTCATGATCTAAGATGGCCGCCAACACATACAAAATGGCGTTTCTACGTATAGCTAATTTAAGCGGGAAACGTGTAGCAAAGCTAAGCGCTAACCCAGCCATCGTCAAAATACGACACATGGACTCTTGCCCAGCCCTGACTCCCAGGACTCTCACGTACCAAAGACAGACATTAAACTCCCTTTTCGAGAGCGAACTCCCCAAGAGGAGTACAAACTGAAACTAAGGTCTAGTAAGTCAGACAGTTTAATTGTTTAAGTCCCTCTCGGGTGAAGCGGTTAGGCAGTTTCTGACAATGTACAAGCTAGATCCAAATAGAGAGAGAGAGAGAGACAGGAGATCATGAAAAGAAATCGTTACTGTAAAAATCTCCGTAGTAGGTGCGTCTGCACCCTGATTATTCTGTTTTTTCTGAGTCTTACGTTAATTGGCACCAGCCTGATGTTGTACACGTATTTTCTGTTTCCACATTCTTTTTCTAATGACACTGCAGAACACACGTTTAGTGAGCTGCACCCACATGAACTATCTTACCGACTTGCGCTGCGCAACAATTCATTCATCAGTATGTTACACCATTCCCATCAGACCAGCAATGCCACCAATTGTTGGATATGTGGCCGACTCCCTGCCTATCAGAAATATCAGGGAGTTCTGCCCCTCTTTCCATATCCATTCACACACAATGGTTCCTGTGATGCATGGTTTAGTTTAATTAATTCCGTAGACGCCGATTTCATAGTTTTCCAGGGTAGATGGGTATGGGGGAATCTGAACACAGTTCTGAATCAGGCATGTTTCCCAGACAAGGAGGGTCTTCCCCAAAGGACAGGGACCGACCTAGAAAACGAAGTGTATGGATTAGGCAATTTTACACTTGACCTCATGATTCTAAACGTTCAGTCAGAAACTAGTCCAGACTTGCCATCTATGTCAGTATTGCCAGTCAAAGGTGAATTATGTGTCAGAAAGAATGGTTCAGTACACCTAGGTCATAGTGAATGCACTACTGTGATCGAATTCAGTAATAAAGGCAGGTCTACATTCAAAGCTTCCCGCCATTCCTATTTCGTTTGTGGTCATACAGCTTATATACGTTTACCCCTAGACTGGGATGGTACCTGTTACATTGCATTCCTACTACCACCTGTTTTTCTAGCTCCTCCTGAATCTCACAGAAATTCCCATCTCATTCATGTTAGAGCCAAAAGAGACCTTCCATTAGTTGACTATACTGAAACCGCATGGGAACAATATACAGATTTCAATAAAGGATTCTTTCCCTATCTAGGCACAGTGTCCAATAGTAAATTGATAGGCAAATTAACCAGAACTCTCGAAGCAGTAGTGAATGAGACTACTTCAGCTTTGGGCAACTTAACAGAGGAGCAGTCTGCTATGAGACTTGTTGTTCTTCAGAACCGCCTTGTCCTTGACGTCATCCTGGCCGATAGGGGCGGAGCTTGTAGAGTCATTGGATCCATTTGCTGCGTGTTTATTCCTAATAACGCGCCTTCGGTCTATAAGGCCATCACCAGACTTCACGAAATTGCCCATCAGATACACCAGAACCCAGGCTCATGGACTTGGTCCGGTTGGCTCTGGGGTGTAGTAACAGCCTGGGGATGGAAACTATTGTCATTCCTAGGGATAATATTGGCCATTGTATTCAGTTGCTGTCTATGTCTTCAATGTGGGCCAGCGATTTGCGGCTTGTGCGCCACATCCTGTATTCCCCGTTCAAGTGCACGTTCCCATTCCCGATTAAAGAAAGAAGAACAAATGATGTTATATGAACAAATAGATGGCCTCATGAAAATAGATATATCCTAATGGGTCCGTAGGGGACAAGGAGGGAATGAGGTAATTGGAATTTTTATGGTCAAGTTATGTCCCCTAGCGAGTACCCCATCGTCTCCATGTACGAGTTAATGTGCATGTAACTTCCCTCCGCAACCGAATTTAAAGACGCAAATACATTTGCGTCCAACGTTAACATGTCCTCTTTCAGATCCACCATGAATGGATTGATAATTCAGTTCCTAAGTATGCCGTGCCACCGTCTTTACATGGTGCACTTTCACGTTTTTCTGACTCTGCCGAGTTAGGCCCTAATTTCTGCCATTGAACCACTTTTTCGTCTCCGTCTCCGAAAGCTGCAACGTGGAGATGAGATGCATCCCTGACCTCTGCCTTCCTTCCTGCCAAGCGAGCGGTGCCCGGCTCGGCCTGCTCTGCCTGCCAAAAACAGTATTTTGCCTTCAAGTTATCAGCGTAGCCAGCTCAGCCTCCTCGAAAACACATTCCTGTCTAGTAAAATAAGTAAACAGTTCCCCGGCTGCAGGGTAAAGGGTAAAGCCTTCCTGTCCTCCTCATGTAATTCATTGCTCCCGTTACCATGGTAGGCCCTGGTTCTGCGCATCTGCACCTAGACACGCATACATTCAGTGTAGCACAGCCTCTGCCCGAAAGACCTTTTCCTCCAGTATAAACATCCTCCAAACACAAGATATCAGATATGTTTTAGGAACAGGTCGATCTGACATGCCAGACATATGCCTCTTCCCCACTAGTGTTAAAAGTCAGACTCTTAGTCTACGTCAACCATACGTCATATTAGCTGCGCGCGCATCCTGGCCATAGGTTTCAGCTGACTCTGCAAGAATTCACTAAGCATCCACCCACTTGTGACACTTTTCTGTGACGTTTCTAGTTCACGCCTCTGTGCACACCCATGTTCACGCCTTTTTGCTACGCACATGTGTTCTTATCATATACATTTCACTTGTCACGCCTACTGTATGCAATACTATTGTGTCATTTTACTATATATGCCATGTACTGTGAGTAAATCTTTGACATCTTTCCTGACATCCCTTGCATGCCCGAACCCTTGTATTGATGGAACAGATCTCCATTGACTCGAGTCATTTCTGAATTAAAGCCCTTTAAGACTCAGACACCCTGGACTCTGCCTTTCATTTTTTATGAGCTATTCTTGTACTTATAATTATATGGCAAAAACGATACAGTAAATTATTTACCACAGGTGGTGTATGCGGGTGGCGTTTTTGAAGGCGTCCTTGGTGCTGGTGGTTGGGTCTTTTTTCCAGGCCTTCTCAAGGGAGCGACAGAGTTTCTTGGATTTCTTAAGATCATCGTTGAACCAGGAGGCCTTCTTGCTGCCTAGTTTGATTTGTCGTTTTTTCAGTGGTGCTAGGATGTCGGCGCTGTTGGATAACCATTGGGTAAGGTTGGTGGCTGCCTGGTCGGGGATTGAAGAGTGGGCTGGGGGGTTAAGAAGAAGCGATGAGGCGATCTGGTCGGTGGTGATTTTGTTCCAGTTCCTTTGCAGAGTGGGTTGGGGGTGGTTGTTGGATGTGGGCTTGTTGTAGGTAAAGTGAACGCAGCTGTGGTCAGTCCAAAGGAGAGCTGTGGAGTGGCTGAAGGAGACATGTTTGCTGGAGGTGAAGATAGGGTCGAGTGTGTGACCTGCGATGTGGGTGGGGGTAGTGACAAGTTGTTTAAGTCCGAGGTTGGCGAGGTTGTCTAAAAGGGTGGTGGTGTTGCGGTCGTTGTTATTTTCAAGGTGAAAGTTGAGGTCTCCCAGAAGGATGTAATCCTTGGAGGGGAGCGCGTGTGGAGTGATGAAGTCTGTGATGTCTTCACTGAATTGTGCGCGAGGTCCTGGTGGCCTGTAAAGGAGGGTGCCTCTGAGTGTGGTCTTGGGGTCGATGTGGATCTGGAAGTGAAGGTGTTCGGTGTTGGCGAGATTGATGTCTGAGCTGGTTGAGATGTGGATGGAGTTCTTATGGACGATAGTGATGCCTCCTCCTGTGTGGCCGGAACGGTCCTTGCGGATGATCTTATAGCCTTCCGGGATGGCAATGGTGATGTCTGGGGCTGATGAGGCGTTCATCCATGTTTCTGTTAGGAAGGCGACGTCCGGAGAGATGGTGTCTAGTAGATTCCAGAGGTCAATGGCGTGCCTGTGGACCGAGCGGGTGTTGAGCAGGATGCATTGTAGGTGGATGGGGTCGGATATCTGTTGTGTGTTCGTAGATGAGGAGTTGTTCTTGGTGCCGTCGAACTTGCAGGAGTAGCAGGAGAAGGGTCCATGGGTGTGTCCAGGAGCGGCTTGGACGCAGTTGGGGGGGCGGCCAGGGTTTAGGGCTTGGAGGGTGGTGGCATCGTAAGTAATGCGGGAGGGGTGGGCATGACGGGGACCAGGGGCTCTGGCGCTGGGCGCGGTCCAGGCGCGGACGGGCGTAGACGGGCTTGCCTTTGGTGCACCTTCGGCGTGGATTGGGCGCGGTCGCTGCGCGTAGACGCTGCACGTGGGTGCATCTGGCATAAATAGGTGGAGGGGGAGGGGCGAGGGGGGCTCAGCTGGGAGGCGGGGCGGGCTCTGGAGGACGGCCTTGCAGGGGAAAACAACAACAACCAAATGGCGGCGTGTGGAAAAGCACGAGCAACATTATTTTATTCAAAGAACAAATACACTTTGTCAACGTACTGTATGAGTTAGACGAGATACATGCTTTAGCATGAATTTGCAAGGTGTTTGAATGCTAATTGAAGTGGCATGTATTTAGTCATTAGTTGTTGATGCAGACATTGTGGTATATGAGTACAGCCTGTAGCACAAAGCACATTCCAGGCACTCCGCACTTTGCCACTCTGCTGCCACGCTGCACGGGGGGGGTTGGGAGGACTACAGCTCCCAGCGGTCTACGTGCCAGGAGGCACCTACGTGATTTCCCAGTGCCAGGAGTTGCTTAAAACCATCCAAGGGCTCGCCCAGCATGGGAACCCAATGCAGTCTGTAGCAAGAAGCACTTTCCAGGCACGCCACACTTTGCCACAATGCTGCTACACCGCACCGCTGCTCGGTGGGACTACTTCTCCCAGCGGTCTACGCGCCAGGAGGCGCTTAAAATCATGTTGGGTAGGATTTTCAGTGCTTGAAATTTGGATTCCATAATGAGTACACGCAAGGGAGTAGTAGGGACGTTGGATGTCTTTAGTATTAGGGCTGAATCAATGCTGAGTCATGAGATTGAGTTGACGGAACAGCGACTGTCATTAGACCCTCTTATCCTGCAGAGACACTCATCACTAGGTACTTCTACCTTGGGTGGTGCTTCGCTTACCTGTTTGACCGGAACTTTGCAGAGCTTGTCACAGAGTTTGTCTCAGCCCCCCTCTGTATCTGATTTGGATGTACCCATCATGGCTACTCAAAACGGACCAAGTACAGCCACACGGGCAAGGACTTCTAAACCTCACAGTGAAGAAAACAAGAGAGCAACTTTGGAAAAGAGAAAGAGCGGTGTGCGTACTCAGAAACAAAAGCACCAAAAAGGGTCCCGAGTTGCTAAGCCTGAGGCGGTACAAACCAGTTCCATTAGTATGCAGACTGATATTGTCTTCCCGCTACCCTTACAGAGCGCCCTTGGAGATACTGCTCTTGATATTCTTGTTACTGTTGTGAACACCGCTTTGGACACTGTTCTTGTACAGTTTAAAAAATTGATATATAGGAATTTCACTTCCCTATGGGAACGTTTACATTATTTGGAAACAGTGATGAATAAAACAAGTGGTCAAAAGGAGTCCACACAGAATGCTGCTATTGCAGGGGGGTGTTGCTTATTGTTCCAGATGTTGGCTCAGGACCTGATTCTCTGATTTCAATACCAACTTCAGGTTTTCCATCTGGTAGTTCATGTGTATCATGTATAACATCTAGCAAAGTTAAAGATCTTTTTGTATCTAAGCGTAAAAAAGCGTTGGAAAATGAGCCCCTTGTTAATATCACACATAACATATCCAGGACTCCTCAAAAACTTCCCTCTAGTAGCCTGCCTGACCCAGTTATTAGTTTATCTAGAGCGAATTCTAAGTCAGGCAATGGTCATCAAATTTTATGAGAAAGGGTTATTATGATTCCAAAGTGGAGGATTGAGGATTACCGCCAGAGGCTTGTCCATGTGTCTTAGTGTTGGCAGGGGTACCAACCCTCAAGAAAGAACAGGGGGAAACTTGGCTTCAACTACGAAATAAATGTGTGGATTGTCTATCTAAACACAGGAGGTTTAAGGTGTCAGACATGTATAACATCATCATGGTTAGAAGAGTTGGGTAGGTGGGGATGTCACCAAAGAATATTGAGGGGGACTGCATAGTGATTAACTTTCACAGCCCACCCATGGTTAGATCACTTCTGAAGGCACAGGAAAATTTTATCTTAATCTCTACACATATATGTACATTAGCATTGGGCTATTTCTATAAGCCAGTTCCCGGGGCCCTGATAAATAATGCTCCTCACCCACCCCTGCACAACAGGTTCTTACCTTTGTCTGACTTTAATGGCCAGGATTGACTATCGCCACATTTGACAACTAATGAAGCAGGTCCCCCAATGAACACATACTTGTATTCCCCTGAGCCAATGGATCATGCTCTGTCTGAAAAAGTTGATACCCAAATGAATATAGATGTGTGCTCTCCGGAGCCAATAGATCATGCGTTGTCTAATAAAGCTGGTCCCCTAATAAATATAAATGTGAACTTCCCTGAACTAACAGATTATGCGCTGTCTAATAAGGTAATTAATGATTGTTATTTGAAAATACTAAGTTGGAACATTGCAGGTTTAGAGTCTACAGTACCTTTACCGGAGTGGTTAGATATAGTACAGGAGCAGGACATCCTCATGTTCCAGGAGACATGGGCCACGCAAGACTTATATATTGATGGGTTTGAATGCCATAACACCCTTGTCCTCATTTCTAAGCTTGGTCGCCCATCTGGCGGCCTTTCAACTTGGGTGAATACTGTGGCTGGAGGTAGTATAAAGGTGTTAGATACCAAAGATGATAATTTCAAGCAGTAATATATAAAAGGGTTATATCCATATGTTTAATTAATTTTTATAAGAGCGATTTTTATTCTGTACCTAATATAAATTTCATCAGTTTTATTAATTTTATTGCATTTTTACAGCTTGATAATACTGTGGGAATTTGTCTGGGGGGTGATTTTAATGCCAAAATCCCCAGTAATGTTATGTTACCCACAGGGAGTAGCAATAAGGTATATCATTGTAATAGGGGTATTGACCTACATGTTCACTTGAACAAACATAATTTGATAAATGTGACGGAAATTGCTGGGGTAATTATAATGGTGACTTCCCGGAACCAACATTTAGAGGAAGGGGTAGCTCTACCACTATAGATTATATTTGTATTTCTCCTACTCTCAAGGATTGTCTAAATATAGCTAAGGTTGTCCCTTCTATTCATGGCATCCACAACCAAACTATAAAAATGAGTGTGGTGCCAGGAATTTGACACCCTAGACCGATAACCTAAGATTGGTCTGGCGAGGAGTTAAGTATACAGATCTTTTTTCCAAGATGATTAGGGCCTACCGAGTCTCATCGACTCATGTTTGTCATTACATGATCTTAACCTGAGGGGATTAAAGCTATATTATCGAAACCAATGTCGAAAGTGGAGTTCAGACCAAGGTGGTTTAATGGTGAATGTTCATCAATTATCAGACCACTGCGTGGGGGGTTATCAAAAACCCCAAGAGATTCTTCCTTGGGTAAATCCTTAAGGAAAAAGTATAAGGTAGCCATTTCACAACGGAAAGAAGAACTTGTTAATGAGTGCTGGGATGCCCTACGAGAGCCCTCCTTCTTAAATAATGGCAACACTTACTAGCCTGCAGGTAAAAATATGTGATCTCTCGCTCAACCACTATCTTCTATAAGTTGTAATATAACAAGTCAGGTGTGGGAAGCCCACTTCTCTATGATTTATTCAATACCGTCACAGAGCGAAGCGCTCTTAGAGTTTGAAGATCCTCATGGGATCGTAATATCCTTGCAGGAAGTTGAAGATGCTGTCAATCAAAGTTTGAGTAATAAAGCTCCAAGTCCTGATGGACTAAACATTGATCTAATTAAGTTGAAACCTGAGTTCTGGGCGCCCCTTTTAATGAATGTTTTTAATGGCCAAACGAATGCCCCACTCCCAAGTACCTCGTCTACAAGTATTATTGTACCAGTTTTTAAAAAGGGCGATCAATCTCAACCTATAGGCCAATCTCCCTAATAGATAATACCCTAATCTTAGGGAGGATTTTGTATAACAGAATAGGGTCTTGAGCCGAGGATGACTGTACTTTACAATCATGCCAATTGGGATTTCGAAGTAAAGTGAGCACTATCGAACAATGTTTGAATCTCAATCTAATTAATGGCAAGTATGCTGTAGCCCTGTGAACCCCTGTATATTTGGCTTTTATGCACCTTACCTCGGCTTTTGATTTTGTTAATAGGTCCCGTTTATTGTCTATCCTTTAGAATATGGTTTAGATGAGGTTTTAGTCCATTTTTACGCATATTTGCATAGGGAACTGCAAGGACGCGTGATGATCAATAAGAGTGGGGAAGTTTTAGGGGACATAAGAGTGTAAGGCAGGGGTGTGTTTTGGCCCCCCTGCTTTTTATTTTATATATTTATAATTTGCATAAATCTCTGATCTTACTTATTAATGATGTCCGCAAAATTAACGGCAAGTTAGTCCCCTCCTTATTGTATGCTGATGACGCTGTTTTGATGGGACAAACACCGAATGCTTTACGAATTTTAGTGCATGGTTTTGTGGATTTTATGGAAAGTTTAGGACTGTGCACCAATTTTAAAAAATCATTTATTATGTCTTGTGGGCCAAAAAAGTATCTTTTAAACTCTATTACTGTAGATGATCAAAAACTTTATTACAGTAGCATTTTCCCTTTTTGGGGCTTGTTTTTTCTGCCAATGGTTCTTGGGTAGACCATGTGACATATAGCAGGAACAAGTTTTCCAAAGTTAATAATTCAATCATTGGTCTACCGCAGCCTAAAAAGTCAGGGATAATATTAGCACTCTTAAAAATGTATAAAAAACAGCGCATTCGGTCAATGACATATGGCGCGGAAATATGGGGATACACAAAGTGTGGCAGTATTCAGCTTGAAGAAAAAAGATTTTGCTGACAAATATTGGGAGCTACGATCTCCACCTCACAGTATATTTGCCATGCTGAATTAAAATTCCACTATGTTGACGACTATATAAAGGCACAAGCCACTCTTTTTTGGCTGCGATTTGGAAGAATCCTGAAGCGTCACTCACTAGAGATAATATTGGAGACAGCCTTAAGTGTAATAAGGAAAGAGAAATACCATGGCTTGCTGAAGTAAGGGATAGTTTGAGTAGTATCAACCATGCATTGATTTTTACAAATCCAAATGAATTTGTTGATACGAATAAAAAAGTAATTCGGGGGGCTCTATATGATCACTACAGAACTCTGAGATTTGAAAGAAGGCCCAGAAAAAGTCAGTAGAAAGTTACTTGCCCATTGCGGATTCTAAAAAATACCTCATCAAGTTACCGCTTAAAATCAATTGGACGCTGGGAGAGAGGATTATTCTTTTGTTTAAGGGCTGGCACAGGTACATTTTTCTTGTGTTTCCCTTTGGGGTATACTGCTAATCTGGATCTATTACCTTGCCCATGTGATGATAGGAGTGGGCAGACAACACTCCCCTTTTAATTTTTTTGTAAATTTTATAGCCTGTACACTAACCAGTTTTTGATTCCATTTTTTAAGAGTACTCTACCTATACACCTAGACAAAGCTTACTCAAAATTCATAAGTTAGAAGAAGAGGAACTGACTGATCGTGTAAGTACCTTTTTAAAAATGTCAGTGCCCGCTCGAAATTCAATGTGCACTTTATGATGCTCTGTTTTTATTGAATTATTTGGTATATGTTGTGGTTAGGCTCAATATGAATTTGATGGAATCTGTTTTACATAGTGCTAATTGGCTTACAATACTACAATTGATTTATGGGGTCTCTTCTGTAAATATTGTTTATGCTAAATTGATTGCTGTGTATGATTTTGTTTTATTGTGTTTATGTTAATGGATTGTGATACACAGCTTTTATTATTATAGGATGTGCTTTTATGGATATTTTATATCCGAATAAGGATTTGAAATAAATAAATAAATAAGTACAACAGGACAGCGTATTCTGGGATTAGTAGTGAAACACTAAAAAAAATATGCATATTCTTAATACATAATTATTTTAAAATTAGAATATTAATTGCAAGAGTGCTATTATTTTAATAGAAATATCATCAGCTTTTAATGACATTATATTTAATTGTATAAGAATGTTTTAACGTGAAGAAAATCAGTGACATTACTTTAAAAAAAATAGGTAACACCATGGCCAGCTTTAGGGAGGTGCGACAGGTGGAGGGGCTGCATTGTGTGTAGAAATAAATGACTCATTTAAAATAACATTCTGCAGAGCTCCTTGTGTATGCATCAATTTACAGACAGCAATAAAAATGTCAAAATACCTCTGGTGATTAATGTTCCTGCTGCTGAGTTTGGTCTAGTGGCACTTTTGAAGGTAAACGACCTTCACAACGCGATCAAAAAACCGCGGTGCCATTACGACACGTCTTTTACAACGCAAGTCGTTACCACGACTTGCGCTGGAGGGCGCTCTAGACTAAGGAAAAGTAGATTTACTATTTCAACACTTTCCCTACTGTACACAGGCTACAGTTGGAATAGTAAATGTTACTATTCGTAGGTCCAGCACCCTACAGCGCAAGTCGTGGTAACGACTTGCGTTGTAAAAGATGCATTGTGATATACGCTATCATTTTGATCGCGTTGTAACATCATACATCCCTTTTGACTCACCATAAAGTAGCAGAGGGTTAATAGGCCTGCTTCAAAGAAGTGTACCATGTAGATAACAGAACTTTGCTTTATGTGGATAGCTCAATGGGTACTGCTGTGGTCCCAGAGAATTTTTTGTTACTTGCAGTTCATAAGTTACAATCCTAATATAGCATAGTGGCCTGTGAACTGTCATCAAAGAGGCGCATGCAACTGCATGGTTTAGTGTAGAACGCTATTTTTTCCACAGTCTTTCATTATCCTAATTTTGCTAAAAAGAGTTTCTTTCTGCGGAAATACATTCTTATTAGCAAAGCCAACCCCAACCACTCTGGTGCCCTTTAAATTCATCTCCAGACCAACTTTAAAAATATACCACCTAATAGTATGGATGATGGAATTCCTACACCCTGTAATCCTCATTGTTTTGTGTAACATTTCCTGTAGACTCATTTACACCTATATGATTCATTGTATCTGCATAATGTGTATGGGAAAAGTGTGTGTAAAGTGCTCTCAAACCAGTGGTCGAAGTGGGGGAAAAAAAGTAGGGGAACTGTGGGCGGAGAATCAGAGGGTGGGAATAACCCGAGGATTGGATCAGTGGGCCGACTTAGAGGTTTGGCTAGGATGCGCAAAACATCCCAATCTTTAGTATTTGTGTGGCATTTCACTGACCAGTTACAGCGTATTATGTTATGTAATTCAACCAATGGACACACGTGGTTATTTAACGATTACTATGAGCTATTGACATTAGAAACATATTCCACTTTGTGAATTTATTTTAATCACAGAATGTCCCAAAAATGCTTAAAAGTGGAAGCACAAGCCATTTGTTTCCGAGCCATGGAGTTTCTGTTGTCAGCAATATATACAGAGATAATCAATTTTACGTGTGTAAATGACTGTATAGGATATGTTACATAAGACAAAGGACTACAAGGTGTAGGAGTCACATGATAACCATACTAGTAGACAGTATAGTTTAATAGTGATTGGCCTGGAGAAACACAAACTGAGAATTTAAAACTTAATACCATGATTGCAACATTAGGCTAATCAAAGACTGGGGGGCTGGGGGACATAACGCTCTAATTTATACCTTGCAGTTTGCATGCAGCTCTCAGATGAAAGTTAGTAGCTCACTGTTCTTTGTTAGGATTTTAACTTATAAACTGCAAGTAGCAAAAGGATCTCACTGACAAAAGCAGTAACTCACTTACCGATTTACAATATGTGCACTTTGTGATGGGCCTGGTACATTTTCTTTGCAGCAGGCATATTAACCCTTTGCGTTATCTTTCCATGAGTCAAAACTTCCACTAGACAAATCTCCGATCTCGCTCTAGGAAGAAGTTTATTCATCAGAGTTATCATGAAATTTGTATTATTGCCGAAAATAGGTGGCAGCCAGGAAGGATCTAGCAGGTGCTTTAAAACCATAATATACGACGCCCCCACTCCAAGTCAGCACCCGTTGCGGTCACACCAGTCTCACTGCCCTAGAGCCAGCTCTTCTCAGGGGTCCTGTGACCTCAGTGACAGAGTCACTGTTGCTCGAGGGTCTGCTACTTTGTAGGCCTGCCCACAAGACTGTAGGTGAACTTCAGTATGGATTGTGGTGGGCAAGCCTTCAAGGTAAACCCACACTTGCCACTGCTAGGGTCCACCTGCTGGTGCTAACACACCAGGGCTTTTCTGGTGCCTTCTAGGGTCTGGCATGGGAATGTGCTCCCTCAGGAGAGTGGTCTGGGGGACTGTTCATGAAGGCTGAACCTGGTTCCCCAGTTCTAAATTTAGCAGCTCTGACCACAGTGCTACATCTGCTCCCTCACTGAACACCATACTGCCCCATTGAGAGAAACTCATACTGCCTTCAGCTACAATCCAATTTGACCTGCTATAAATAACTGGATGCGACTCAATTCAAATTACACACTAGGCAAGAGCAATATGCTGCCTAAAAGAAAAGGTAACAACATCCTGGAAAAAGCAAACACTCATAAGGAATGAAAGATTTAATAAAGCATGTAAAATGTAAGCAGGAACATGGTGAACTTAACGCTTTTACAGTCATTATTCAGAAATCAACAAGTATTTTTGCCTGAAAAGTTAAGGACATAACTACAGGGCCCAGAAAGGACCCATTTCAATGTCCACTGCTTATATGCTTACAAAACGTAAGCCGTATGGTTTCAAAAGACCACATTTGTGAACACACAGCCGCTGTGCGCATTTCGTTTTCCAATCCACCCATCAACCAGGTATTGCAGTACCTCCAGGCAGGGCCAGTCCTAGGATTTTCGGGGGCCCTGGGCAAAAGGGAATGTGGGAGGCCCCTGAAATCTACATAAGTGACACCTTCTGATCTCGGGGTAGCAGCTTTGTGCAGACTCCACTTGGGCCGCAGCTCCTCCTCTCAGCCACCTCAAGCCCCTCTTGTACAGCCCATTTCGAACTGAAGGTGTGAGAATTGCTTGGGGGCTGAGTTAAACTTGTGTGGGCTAAAGTGCTGACAATGGGCGCCATGCCGAGTCTCTGAACTGGCTGCCTGAGATGTGTACCCTCCCCATGGCCTTCCCACACCATCCCTTAGAGGCCCCGGGAGGCCTTTTGTGAAGCATTTCTTTCACTCTGATCGGCAGACATACACGAGGAGAAGTGGGGTGTTAATTGAAAGACAAGAAAACAAAAGTAGCGCTTTACTGGCAAACTCTGTAAAATGGCACTAATGTGTTGGGGTTTGAAAAAAAATATCTGGCCACTTTAAGAACACTCCATCTTGCTTTATTTAATTATTTTCAGCGTTTGAACATTTTATTTCCGAGGCTGCACTTTGGAATAGAAAAATGTCGAAACGGCATTTCCAGCAAAAGTGGTTTTCTTTTTTGCATCCATTTCACAGGGGTACAAATGGCCGACAGGAAGAGACGGTGAGAACCATTTCTTGATTCATGGTTTTCGGAAAAGTGAGAAGGAGTTAGACAGAACCAGAGGGAACAGGAGTAAGAGAGAGGGGCAGCTGCCAGCGGCAGAGCAGAAGCGGACACCTTCCTTGTCTTGTCCGGGCAGTAAGAGACAGAGACCTTTTCCTTCTCTGCTCCCCGCCCGTCCACGAACAGAATATTTCTGACATCCAGGGACGCATGTTCATAATAAAAAAATAGGGGAACGGAAGCTACAGAATTAAAGGAGTAGGGTCACGCCGTGCCCTGCCGTTCCCGCCCACTTCGACCACTGTCTCAAACACTACACTGGTATGAGAAGTGCTATAAAAATTAATGAAATACATGTGAGAGAGGGCTATAGAGAGATGATGAGCACTGTTGGAAGCTAATAATGAGGGGATCCATTGAGAAGGAGGTAATTGAGAGGGTGCCAAAAATATTGTCTCACCGGACACCTCCAGCGCTAAAGCCATCCCTAATTAATACATAATTTATGTGTTTATGCAAATATGTTTTGGATCATGCCCACTTAGCCCTGACCAGAACTATTTCGAGTTTGAAGGGATGTTCTTTCTACAAACTCATAGAACTTCCATGGTGAGCACTTTCACCTGCAGTTTGGCATGTCTGTATGTCCCCAACTTTGAGTCATCCATTATCTTTGACAGAAATAACCACTATCTTGATAAAAGACAAATCAACAATATATATTTCTGGTATGGAAAGACAGAAAAAAATTAAGCAGAGGCTTTTACTAAATGGACCAATTGTATGGCTCAGTGGCTGAGGTTTATGTTTATTTACAAGTAATGAGCAGGAACTAAATTTCCTGGACCTGCTTGCAGGGGGTTGGGTAAATATAACATCTTACTCATCCAAATGTATTGTTTTAATCCTGCCTTGTGTTCCCTTCAATAAAGAGATAACTTTGGAGTTAATACCAAGGTAGTTTTATTACAGCATCTTGATCCCTCCTCAATCCAGAAAAGATTTTCTCATGAACGCCCTCTCCTCAAAGGTTAAGGTGGCCTTGGTGGTACTATGCAACCAATATGGGACGTAATCGCCTACAATGAAGCGTGCAACGATAAGGTGGGTGAGGCTTTTCCATTCATTTTATAGAATGGTATCAGTACATCTATATCTATAGTGTTGACTTCACTACCATACATTTTGTGTGTTTGACTACGTAAGATGAGATTGTATGGTAGATCAGTTTTTCTCCTCTTACTCTGTTTTTGTGGTTGAGGTAACACAAACTAACCCTGCTATTTATTTTATTTTTATTTATAAAGTTTTATATAGAGCCAACAAGATCTCAAAATATATCGGAGTGCTTTACAAAAAGGATGGAAGGAGGGTAACACATGCAATATCGACACTAGGTAGGAATAAAAGCAAGAATAATCACATAGTTACAAGACGCATGGGTCCAAGGAGAGTAATACAATAAGCAAAGACATAGCAGACTAAACGGGGGGCACACTATGACATTAATTACATTAGTAAGGTAAGCAATGTCAATATTATGACATGGCAGCATAATTAGAAAACGTACATGTATATATCTTTGTTGATCAATTTTTCTACCATGACAATGTCCTCAAGGTACCTGGCCCTTCCAGACCACCAACCAGTTCCTGTTCAATTACAGTCAGAACTTGCTGCTCCATAGATGTGAGCTGTAGGTGAGACTCTGGTCCATCCACTGTTGCCATGGCAACATAAGGGTTCAGAGTCAATCTTTCCTTGGCATGAAGTTTAAGAATGGATGCCTTTCCATAAAGCAGAATTCTTTACTTAGGGGAGCTTTGAAATATCAAAGAGATGACTCCCCATCTGTGATACTTTCCGGGATAATTCCTGAACTAGATTCTGTGGTATTTACAGTGTGCCAGAGGATTCCTCTACAATCAGAGTCTCTGCCGTTTCTGACTATACTCTTTTGTTCACCATTGTACATGTTTAGTGAGGGTATTCATGTTTTATATTGCTTGTGTGATGCATGCTGTTTTACGCTGCGTCGCAATGATTTTTTTGCCTGTGCATATGCATGCGCCATCGTTGCAGCACTTACATTTTAATGGGATGTATGTCATTACAACACATGCTTTTACAACGCATGCCATTACGACGCAACCTTTACAACGCAAGTCGTTACAACGACTTGCATTGGGGGGCGCTGGATAGTGAATAGTTTAATTTACTATTCCAACTCCAGTCCCCGTGGATAGTAGGGAAGGTGTTGGATGGTAATTAAACTATTTTCTATCCTAGAGCCCCCTCCAGCGCAATTCGTTGTAATGACTTGCGTTGTAAAAGTTGCGTCGTAATGGTAGTGCGTTGTAAAAGTTGCGTTGTTAAGGATGTTTCCCATTGTAATGCATGTAGTCTCAGCACCCAGGCTTTTTCATGAAGCACTCAGTAATGAAAAACGTTGTACATTAGGGCCCTCATGTCAATACATACAGGGCACACACGCAACCCCCCCCACCACACACAAATCACACACCCTGACATATACATTAAAAAAGAAAGGGGATTTTAGTCAGCTACATTCATCCATTAGCTTCTTTGCTTGTAAATCAAGTTCTAGGACAAACCAAAAGCATATTGCAATGCTACATTTTTCAAATAAATAGTCATTCGACTTTGGTGTCCTCATGCTTGCCCTGTTTACACTCATCTGAACATGCCACCAACTGCAGTAAGCTGCTCACCCCTGAAATATCCTACCAATGTTGGCTACATAGCACTGTCTTCATTGCTGAAAAATGAGCCTCCTATGGTACACATCGGTGGTCTCACCTGTTCATGCTACCGCAGTCTCTTCACCGCTGGCACATTTTCCTCCCCCTGCAGATTCTGTAGCTTAAAGGTGCTGCAGACTCATTGTGAGGCCCATTCTCCCCCCTACAGAGATGTCCACACGTTCAATGCAGCTGGGATGGTGCTCGTTGCTACAGCTTCATGTGTGGTGCACTTCTGCGCTGAGCACCATGCTGGCTGTACCCTATGACGCAGGATAGGAAATTAAGCATCCCATGGAAGCCAATTCTGGAGCTTCTCCCAGCCTAAGTCTCACACCCTGAGCCTTCTTTGCTTGTTTCCAATTACCAGTTGCATTGCCTCTACTCCAGCTGGGAACTTCCAAACCATCATATTCTCCGGCCACCCAGTTGCAAATCGAGCCCACTTTGATTTCACTTTATTATGGTCTGAAAATCGCTTTCCTTTTTTGCTAACTCCCAGCACACTTCTTGGGTTTTCAGCAGTTCCCTCTGTCACTAAATCCAAAACATGATTATTTTTTGGATGTGGGTCTGTAGGGGCCAGTTATGAGCTGAAATACAAGCTCTGGATGTTTACCAATTCGAATTTTCACTGCACTACAGTCACCAGAATTCAGATCAAAACTCTCATGTATTCCAGTGGGAGTAGAAACATTTAGGGATTTAAAGGTGGTTTACATTATATGTGGATTTTAAACCCTAGCAGTGAATAGCTGTGTTTGTTATCAACAATGCATTTTTCAAGCAGAAAGGCAATACAATTTGACACAGTTTGTTGCAGGTGCATCCTGTAAAAGAAGATGTAGAGAGTGAGTCAGTGTTTTGCATTGTTGGCTCATCCACAGCAGGGCCGTCTTTAATGCTGGTGGCGCCCGGTGCGACAATCATTTTTGGTGCCCCCACACTCCATGACTGCCTCCTCAGATTCTCTCACTACCACTGGGCAGATGTGCCTGCGCGGTGCCTGCCGCTTTGTTTATGCAAATGAAGGGGGGTACCAAAGGTACCCCCTGTGTGCACCCCACACCTCTTCAGCCTGGCGGGGGCAATCCGCCCGGCATCATAATGGGCCCCCAAGTTTATTTTTACGTCACAGAGCGAGTAATTGGCGGATTTAATTTCAGAATTATATTTTCTGATAATATCTCTACATTTCACTTTACCTCTTTCACTACAATCTTTTCTCCATGACCTTTCTGCTTTCTTGCACATTTGCCATAGGGCCCAGAGGTGGGGTAAACCAGGGGGCAAACTTATTATTGCCACATCTTGTTTGAGTTTTTATAGGTATCACTTGATCCAATGAGTGAGTGATTCAGTGCGAGAACTCATTGCTTGCTATGTTGGGATCTGGATTAAGTTCAGGTCTAGTATTGGTGTAGGCCTGTTTGCATGCTTCAATGATTCATTTGGCCCAGTGGAGTTCTTTCCATGTGTTGAGTCTGGGGTGGTTGCCAAGGGCCAGTGAGTTCCAGGACCAATGTAATATTCAGAACAGATTACTGGGAATGGGTCTTGGACTTTTAAGAAAGGATTGTCAGAAAAGATAGGGATGAGCAAGTGTTTTTTTGTGTCTCTACGGCTTCAAACCATTTGAGTGAGCTGAGTGGCTGAAAGGTCCTGCAGGAGCCCGGGAGCTTGGGCCCCGACTGGTTCTTCTGAATGGATATTAAAACCTCCCAATAATGTAAAATTGAGTTTTCAGTTGGCCAGGATGGCGACTACCTTGGGAAGGGTCTGTAAGAACGCTGCGCAAGAACATGGTGCCGATGTCGGAAGATTGGGGGGCATAAATATAGAAAAGGTCATACATTCACAACTGGGAAGTTGACAGGGTTAGGTAGCTGCCAACAACCCATTGCCTGCTTCTTGTTTCCCCAGATGGGACAAAATTTTGCTGTGGACGCCGCAGGGGGGACTTTGTTTCCCACCACCCCCTGCGTCCTGTGAGTGCTTTTTAGCACAACACTGGCCTACGGGCCCCCATATCCACCTACAACCTGTTGCCCGCTTCTTGTTTCCCAGGAGGGGAGATATTTTACTGTGCACTCCTCAGGGAGGACTACAATTCCCACCACCCCCGTGTCCTGTGAGCACTTTTTAGCTTGACGCTGGCCTGTGGCTCCCTGTGGCCGCCAATGACCTGTTGCCTGCTTCTTTTTTACTGAGGAGGGGAGAGATTTTACTGTGGATGCTGCAAGGGGGCACTACGTTTCCCACCACACCCTGCATCCTGGGGCTGCTAAGATTTTTACTTGTAACAAGTATGAGTCTACTATTGATTATGTAATAATATCCGGTTCTATGCTGGGAAGGTTTGAGCATATAGATACTCAATTTTCACCTTTTAGTGCTCACACAATAATTTTCACTGCAATGTTAATAGGGGCCAAAAACAACGAGATAGCTCTAAAATTTGAGAAACCAATTGTGGCAAGGAAAAACAAGTATCAACTAAAATGGTCCCAAATAGATAAGATGAAAATGGTCACTCAAATTGTAACTGAGAATATGCGTCTGGTTTCGAAATGTCTGGAACCCGAGAACAACCCTAAAGCATTATGTGTCCTCTTTGAGAACTTACTGGAGGAAGTTAAATTGGCTCTAACCCGCCCTAATTCTCGTCCAAAACCATCAGGGATGTGTTTGTTCAATCATGCATCCTCTAAATAATCAAAACATTTGCACATAGCCCTTAAAGAACAACAGAAAGACAGGGATTGAATCAAGTTGCTTTGAAGAGCTTATGTTGGGGCTAGGAAGGCAAGGGAAAGGGCTTTAAGAGAAGAAGCTTGGGAAAATCCTGAGGTAGCAGCGACCTCCAAGAAGAGTAAAGATTTCTGGAAGGTGATTAATGCCCCTTTTCTTAAAAATAGCTCTGATCACATGTTAGATTGTCATGTTAGTGAAGATCTATGGGAGGCCCACCTTGAGCAGGTCCCATAGTGACACCTCTGCTATCGATCCTTTGATCCTTCAACCCCAGTGTGTGCACAGAGCGAGCAGCTGATATTCTCATTACAGGGGGTCAAAACCAGGTTGGGCAAGTGTACTAGGGGAATACCCCGAGACTGGATGGGGTCCCCAAAGATCTTTTCCATGAATATCAAGATCTGTGGGCATGATTGCTAACAAATATCTTTAATGCAATAGCAAAATCTACCCCATTAGATACTTGGAAAACTAGTATTATCGTACCTATCCACAAAAAGGGTTCCAAAGATAAACACCGGAATTATAGACCCATCTCTTTACTGGATACTACGGCAAAACTTATGGGACTCTTGCTGTTAACCACATCGAAGATAATGACGAGCTCTGCTCCTCATGAGGCACAGTGGAGCTGCACTAATGACGAGCTGAGCTCGTCATGTATAATGGATATGAAGACCCTTCAGCACAGCAGGGGAATTGCTGTAGCATCGATGTGGTTAAACATGTTGGAAGAGTGGGCAAATGAGAGGAATATCTTGATGCAATCGCAATATGGTTTCCAAAGTGGTAAAGGCACTATAGATCAGTGCCTCAACCTAACCCTGATCATTGACAAATACACTAGAGCAAAGCCTGGCCAGATCTATATGGCATTTATGAATATAACCACAGAATTAGACTGCGTGAGCGACTCAAAACTTTGGAATATAATGGAGTCAATGGGGGTGGATTTAGCAATAATCACCTTTATCCGCCAAATGCATTCTAACGCCTCTGCCTGTGTCAGATTTGGCAAAGATGGGGAATCTACATACTCATTTAAGATCCAAAGGGGGGTTAGGCAGGGGTAAGTCCTCGCTCCTTTTTCATTTTCCTTATAAACTAACAGTGTTGAGGCAGCCCTTGCAGGAGTAACTCCTGATATCCCTGTTTTTGAGTCTCTAACTAGACCGATACTTGCATACGCTGATGATACACTATTAATCGCCAGAACGAGGGTGGCCCTTCAACAATTAATAGTGAATTATGCCTATTTTATTTCCTCATTGGGACTGAAGGTTAACAAAACAAGGTTCTTTGTTCTTATTGCAGGGACTCCTGTGTCAAAGAGAACACTGCATTTTGTGATAGGCTCCCAGCAATGAGAGGTTGCAGACTCCTTGCATACATAGGGATGCATTTTGATAAAAAACACTCCTGGGCACACATTGTGAATACTAGGGCCCTAGTGATGGAGAGGAGTATGGAAGCCATTCCTGGTTTTGCAAAACGGTTGCGTTCAAACCCCCTTCCAACAATAAAAAAGGTATATCAAGCAAAGACTTTAACAGCTGTAACTTATGGGACAGGATAGATTTTATAAGAAACTATTGTCTGTCCCCAGTTCATACTCAAATGTTATCTATCACCTTGAACTGGGATTACCTCATGTGACTGGTAATATTATGGTAGCTCCGTTATTCCTGTGGTTTTCTATATGGCGCAGGGATAACTCAGACTGCAATTAAACACTGTCTAGATTTGCACAATACTCACATAATTCCATGGCTCCGGTATGTAAGATCATCCTTGACTGCACTGGGGCTGGAGGAATAAGTCACCACCCCGAGTGCGTGTAAAAGGATCTCGAAGCAAAAATTGATGTCAACTTTTCTATCTAAGGCGGCCCCAGAGCGTCAAGAAGTAAATAAGCATGGGCGAATTTTGCGAATCTCGCGTTCGCGAATTTTGTGGATTTGCGAATTGGCAATCCGCAAAATCCGCGAATTCTCGCGAATTTGCGGATTTTTTTTTTTTTGTGTTCGCAAGTGTTTCTACCAGTTCGCGAGGATTTGGTACTAGTTCGCAATTGCGAACTTACTTGTCGGCTCGCAACGGTCGCAACTATGTTGTTTCTACGTCTGGTTCATCATCACAGCCTCCCAGCACCCTCTGTTTCACCACTGGCACCCTCTCTTTGACCCATGCAACCCTCTGTTACATCAATGCCACCCTCTGGTTCATCATCACTGTAGAAGATGGGGGGGGGGAAAGCAAGCCCACCTGCCCTGCTTGAACTGACATGAATTAATTTGGGGTTAGTTTATTAACAACACCTGCCCTGCCCCAACTGACAATAATGAATTAGGGGCTAATTAATGTGTCACTGAAAGAATTTCAAGTTCCAGCCTGGCACCTGCTTGTCTGCTCCTTTAGCTGTAAATCAGGACCTTTGTGGCATACAGTTAAGGTCAGAGCAGGGTCACACAATAGTTGCAAGCAGGCAACCGAATTCTGGAGGGCCCCCTCAGGAAGCACTACAGAGAATCGTTACAAATCATGAGGTTGACCTTTTGCACCTGCTCATTGCTTTTGCTTTTGCTGAAATCGTTTTTCGTTTTTTTCGCGCTATTCGCGGGGCGCGGCGTCGTGCGAAACCGACCGCGGAAGCCGCCAATTCATGCGAATGAGCATTTTATTTTTTTGCGGCTTGTTGTTTCGCGAGTTTTTTTGCAGTATTCGCGAGCCGCTTGCAGCGCAACACGCGAATTTACCCCAAGGTCGAGTACGGGCGCGGCCATTTTGTTTGCGTGACGTATTTCCGTTTCCGCCCACTATGTATAATCTCGCGCAGTAAGCGCATTGCGAGTAGAGGTTCGCACGAGATCGCGCGGGAAATCTAGAGGTTCGCACGAGATCGCGAGGAAAATCTTGCGCGAACTTACTTTCGCGCTCGTGAACGGGCGCCGGCCATCTTGTTTTTCATTCATTTCCTGTGTCTGGGCATGGTGTTTAATCCTCTTGGTATCTTTGCCATCCTTTGCTTGTTTTCAGTTTTTTTTTTACGATTTTGCTTCTTATCTATCCCTCTCTTTTCCTAGCTGTATATTTTTGTCTTTTCTGCTATTTTTCTTTAATTTTAAACTACTTTTTTAAACTCTTTTCTTTTCTTCTTCCCTATCCTATTCTTTCTTAATTTTCTACTTCTTCCTACCTTACCTGCCCAGACCATGGTCAAGCCAGGCGCCGTGAAGCTGCCCAGGCACTTGAGGGCCGCAGCGGCGGCGGGGAGTAGTGCTGGACCCAGTGCCAGGACAGCATGCGGGAGATTGAGGGGGGAGCAGGTGACGCGACGGGAGATATTCAGCCCGGAGGAAGTGGGCGCGCTGGTCTACTTCGTCCAGCGCCGCCTGCCCAGGACCATCGCGGGAGGCGGCAGGATCGCGGCCGGCGGCTACAACATGCGGGAGCGCCGGAAGCGGTGGGAGAAGGTGTGCTTGGCCATATCCCACCTCTACGGGGTCCAGCGCACCTACAGCCAGGTCACCCATCGCTGGACGGACCTCCTGGACCGCGAGCGCGACCTGCTGGACCAGCTCGGCTTGGAGATCCCCGGGCTTGGTGAGTAGTATTAGCCATTTAATCACTCCCTACTATGATGTTTTCTCCTGCTCTGTGTTGTTGTATTGCAAATATTTGTTTTTTACATGGAGCAAGCCAATAATGCCGCTGATGACGATTACATTGTAGTTAAATTATATTTCAAAATCTTCTGTGCATTTCAGGTGCACTGCTCTCCTTCTCAGTGGCGTTGCTACTATGCTTATTTGTTTTCTATTTCGTGGTCTCATTGGCCTGAGTAACTATTATGTATGAGTGTACTTTACAGAACTGCGTAATGCTAGACACTAGGGGGCAGATTACATTTACAAGCCCCTTGCGCCACGTTTACGTTGCCTTGCGTGACGCAACAGCGGCGTAAACGTGCCGCATCCCTGCAAATCATTTACGACATGACGCATCTAAGGAGATGCGTCACGTTATAAAGCCATGGGCCTGCACCACAATGGGTGCGTTCCTAGTACGCAGGGTGGGCGGTCCGGCGGCTGTGCGCCTCGCAAAATTGCCTGCGTGAAATCTACAAGATTTAACGCAGGCACTTCTGCGACGCTGCTACGTCAATTCAATTCCTTATGTCTGCTCGAAGCAGGCGAAAGGACTGACACAGCATGTTAAGTATTGGGTGGCCCTGAGCATTACTGGAGTTGCATTGCGTTGGCGACGTGACTCCAGCGATGCGCCGCTCTTACGTGACGAGATGTGTCACGCAAGTGCCTACCCTTGCGCCAGGGTGCGCCGCATTGTAAATGAGGCGCATCTGCCGTGTCGCAAGGGTAGTTTTGCGTGACGCATTTGATCTGGCGCATCTCTGGAGATGCGCCAGAACGCGTAAGTAAGTATGCCCCTAAGGGGCAGAATTGCAATTACCGTCGCATCCCTGCAAAGTAGCAGGGATGCGCCATTAATTGTGCGGCCCGCTACCACCACCAAACATGGTGCGCCGTATTTGCAATGCGGCGCACCATGGGCCCAAAACGTCACCGAAGCTTTACTGCTGGAGTTGCGTCGCAACGATGGCGCAGCTCCAGCAATGCTCTGGGGTACCCTATCTCCCCAATGCTGGGTCAAGCCGTACGTCTGCTTCAAGCAGGTGCAGGGTTTGTGTGACGCATCATTGTCCTAAAGGTGACTGATTGAAATTTTGTAGATTTCCCTCAGCCACTATTAGGATGTGTTCCAGCGCAGGAATGCCCTCCCTTGCGCCGGAACGCCCCCTGATGGCGCAGGGCTTTATAACGGGATGCATCTCCCAAATGCGTCAGGTTGTTATAATATTATACGCCGGACCATGCCCCTTCCTTTGTACCCCTGACAATAAGAAAAATAGTGGCGGTGGATTGATAGTTTGACTATTTAAATGACTGGTAATGTAGCAGGCAACTGTTAGTGTTGTCACTGATCTGACTGAAATCACAATGGAGTTTGTCTGTCACTTTGCGTCTTGCCTGCGGACTGCTGCCTGCCAGTCCTAGGTGAACGTTTCAGTACTTTGTTTAGTGAGTTACGTGACTTTCGAAGTCACAGGTCCGCAAATAAATGAAAACTAACCCTAATCAATATAATTTCGCAGAAATATTTTGTTATTGTTCTTTTGAAATGTTTGATTTGGTTGACATTGACAAGCAACAATCATCCATGTTTTCTGTTCTTTCTTTCATGTTGTACGTCAGCTCCCCCCAGGGGTGAGAGGAGGACACAGGAGCAGCAGGCGGCAGATGCTGTTCAACAGGGCCAGGATCGGGCAGGCGAGGGCTCCTCTGCTGGCCCCAGTAAGTTTTCATTTTAGACTAGTACCTATTTTTCCGAGCGTTCCTCATTTGACTTTTTTCAAAATTGTCTTTGCTCTTCTTGTAGACTGTATCTAAATTCTTATCCTGCCTCTACTATGACTCCCTGTGGTATTACTAGATTATTCTTATTAGTCTGTCTGTGTAGCTAACTAAGATTGCACGGTTGGCGAAACTCCCATGATTCTAGTCAGCAATAGCTCTATCAACTTAGTGCAGTCCTCTGGGATTGTCCATAATGTCTTTTGAAGTGTTCTATCTGGACTCATGCTTGCAAAAATTGCAAAACCTTACGCTCAGTCACTCTAGTCTGGACCAAAATACACAGATTGTATTTAAGTTTAAAAGCTTTATTAAAAGTAAACAAATTTATTAAAATGAAGTCATAATAAAACTAAACGTTTAACTGATAATGGAAAAGTGGTTAGTGCTGACGATTAATTGAAGACATTTCTTGTGGTCGAGCCGAGCTCTCACCTGGTTTCAACTTGATCTTGTTGTTAGAAGTCCATCTTCTGTCTGTGTGGAGAAAAATGGTGCGTGTTAAAAAAACAGCCTTCATCAGTTGTGCCAAAAAGTGCAGCAAGACAACCTTCCCTGGAAAAAGGGACATTTTTTTTAACTTTAACGTAGACAGTCACAAATTACATTGTTTTCACATGTCTTCATTCCTAGACCAAAGACTAGTGAGTGCTTTATTCTAACATTCTTAAATGTACTTTGTAGGTGGAACATCTGGTGGCGGGGCCAGTGTGGAGGTGGTGGTGCTCGACACAGAGGCGGAGGGCGATTCTTCAGGGGAGGAGGCGGCGGCTGTGAGAGTTGAGACGGTGGTGGTGGCGGCCAGAGGTAAGCTCTTATATATTCCTTACTTATTGAGATTGAAGACTAGCTGGGAAGGCAAGAATATGAGATGCATGGCTGGGTGAATGATGAAGCAATGATGGGTGGAAGGACAACAGCCTGGGTGGGTGACACAGAAACTGTATGTGTCCATATACCTGGATCATGCTACTATCTGACTCTTAGATAGCATATGTGTATCTAGAGCAGGGGTACTCATAGTACGGCCCGCGGGCCGGTGGTGGCCCGGCAAGCCTTCCTTGGCGGTGCGCAGACCTTGCAGACAATCACTGCTCCCCCGGCCCCCACAGAGCAGAGGCTTTTTTGTATTTCACCTGTTAGCGCCCCTGCATCTCTCCACTCTGACAATCACTGCTCCCCCGGCCCCCACAGAGCAGAGTGGAGATGCAAGGCCACAAAGAGGTGAAATAGAACAAAGCCTCTGCTCTGTGGGGCCGGGCAAGCAGTGATTGTCAGGGTGGAGAAGCAGGGGCGCTACAACAAACAAAGCCTCAATAATATGTTAATGGTCTTTTAAAGACCTGTTAAGTACTTTGGTGTTGTTGTCTGTGTGTGCGCGTTGAGGAAGCGGTCTCAACCCGGGCTGAAGGCTGACACAGATAGACACACACACAGTGAGATGACAGAGGGGGAGGTAGAGGGAGGGCAGGAGGGAGAGAGAGATGGAGAGGGAGGGCAGGAGGGAGAGCAGGAGGGAGAGAGATGTATGTAAATGCTGGGTCTGGTGGCTCAGTGGGTGAGGGCATCTGCTGCAGGGACCTGTGTGCAACCTCATGGTCACAAGTTATCGTTTTGCTTTAGCCCCGCCCCCTCTGACTCCGCCCCCACCAGTGCGACCCTCGGCCCCAAACTACACTGTAAATGTAGCCCCTGAGAGAAAGTTTGTGAGTACCCATGATCTAGAGAGAGTAGACGGTCAGTGGATGAACTAAGTGTAACTTTGAAGAGCATGTAACACTGCACCCGCACGTCCGTTCCAGTGTAGGAAAGGCAAGGAAAAGAACTTTTAATTTTGTCCAAATACTACCATCAATAGTAGCAGTAGTTTGTATTGCAAGCACTGCATAGATCCGGTTATTACGGTGGCCACTCCCTACCTCTCTTAATAAGTTTAGTAGTACTCAGTCATTCATGTGTGGATGTATCACTGGTCACTCAATAAAAAGCAAAGCCCCTAAAGTCATCCCATATATAAGCAAAAACATCCCATGTGAAGTGATAGATAATCAGATTATTTATCTTCTTCAATTTTCCATTTCTAGTACTCATTTCCACTGTAGGGTGAAAGTTAAATTAATTAAGCAGTAGCCCTTGAGTTGTAACAGAGTATTCTCAGTGCCACCCGTAATAGAAAAGTAAGAGCTTCACCACCTGCATGTACTGGACGGGCACAGTAACGCAACGCAAGTCTAGGTCACTCCTCATGGCGTGCGTCTCTTTTTCTCGGGTGCAAGTTTACTGCGCTGGCATTATGCCGGCTTGCAGAAGATAACGTACCAATTTTCCAAAACAAGAGACAAGAAGAAGAATAAGACTGGTGTACTTTCATAGTCGACTCCAATGGAAGTCCATAGTGCTCGTAGAATTTGTTCCTTAAACTCCCACTAATGTTAGAGCAAGAAGTGTGAGGTTAGATAGATACTGGCCTCAATAGTTATGTAATGCGTTTGCAAGTTGCTAGTTGTAGTGCAACACAAATTTCTGCTGAATGATTGAGTTAATCTTAAGGAGCATTGGTTACAGACTATGTCTTTCTTTCTTCATATAGGTTCTCCTTCCAAACGAACAAGGAGGAAGGAGCTGGCTAGAGCGGCCCGGCAACGGAGGATCGATGCCACTGTGGCCGAATATCGGCGGCTGGTGGCCCTGGAGGACGAAGAAAGTGTGCAGTCGACCACAACAACTACGTCGTCTGCATCGGCCTCCGTTCCCCCACGGGCTGCCAGTGCCACCCAGCACAGTGGTCCACCCAGACTGAGCCGGGCTGCCAAAGCCAAACGCCACCGCCGAGTAGCAAGGACAACAGCTACAGCTTCCTCTCACAGCCGTTGCACCTACAAGGCATTGAAGGCACGCCTGCGCCGCAGTACCCTGATGGTGTCCCGCCTCCAGCAGGAGCTCCACCACTTTTCCAACCAGTTGGAGGGGCTCCGCGTAGAGCACGCCTTGCTCCGCCAGGAGCATGATGCCCTGGCCCAAAAAGTTGACAGCATCCACCCATAGTGTCCCTTGCCCCTTTTTTAGAGACTTTTGGGGGGTGGGAATTGGGAGTTGGGTTTTTGGGGACTTTTCAAGGACAATCGTTGGGGTTAGGGAGGGTCTTGCGGGAGATTATTTTGTTAGGGATATAAATATACTTTTTCAAACTTTATCTGAGCATACCCGTTTCTTACTGCTTGCCTGGTGGGTGGGGGTTTAACGTTGACTTTGTTTTCCTGAAAGTTTAGTTCCATTTTCTTCCTTTAAGTGTAAATGCCCAAATGTTTTCAACACTAAGTGCCTCTCACAGGCTAAGTGAAGTGAATCCAAGAGTCCTAGGACTTTAGTAGTACTACCTTCAGTCTCTTGTCTCTCGTACTAATACTCCATTATACCCCCAAACCACCAAACGCTCATCTTACCTGTAATTTGTGTTTGAAAGTAGGGCTAGACCCAGGGCTGGCTCCACGGGAAACAGCGAATATGGTTGGCAATCTTGGTCGGATAAAATTTCCTCATAGCGGTGGTACTAGTGGTGTGACACAGTGGCAGTTGCATGCCTATGAAAAAAAAGAAAATGAAATCTGGTTTGTCCTCCTGAGCAATTCAACGGTACAACTGAGAATATAGCAGGTGACAGAAGTACAGTAGAACAGTGCCACATTGTAGCCTAACAAATGGTAAAGTATAACTACTAATTCGGTTGAAGTTCTTTCACATTAGCAATGGTTCTTTGTCAAGCAGAGTAAGAATATATCCTCGGATTTCTTCACCAGCCTGTTGCTATCACCTTATCCTCCCCAGCAAGTGTGTGGATTTATTGCTGTCATTTAGTCACACATCAATCAAAACCACACAGCCCGGGGAAAGAGGGTTAGGGTTTGAAAAATGGATGGGTACGGGGGTTTTTGGGAAAGGTTTTGGGAGACAAGAAAAAATAGCACAGCATAGACAAACAATTGTGAACATAAACAAATCTTTGGGTACAAACCTATCCATCAATCTTTGAAAGTGCATGCACTACTGCATGCATGTCAGTGAAAAGTAAGTAGTACATTCGACAACTGTGGAAGAAAGAATGCGACAGTACAGGCCTGTGTGGAATTATTGATAACGATATTCAACATAAGGTCTCTGTACTTAGCCAGATACCCGAGAGCCTTGCTGGTCACTATAAATCCATTCACAACAACACTCAGTGGGGTTGGTCTGGAAGGTATAGTAGATAGAAAAGGAGAAATTGCTTTTTTTCTAGGTGTCCCCTCACTCACCAGGGTTGCCCCTTGGTGACATGCTTCATCATTGGGGCCATCCCAGTCCTCTACGGCCTGGGGCGTGCTGCGACTTGCGAATTACGTAGGAGCACTTACAAATGACTATGTGTGGTGCAGATGTGATAGTGGAGTGGACTAAGTGATGTGTTAAGGGATCAATTTCGAAGCAGAGAGAGATCCAAGAAATGCAGTCACAGTCAGAGAAAAAGGCAAGGGATACTGTATCTATGTGGTTTTAGTGGTCCTGTTGGAAGTGGTAAGTAAGTTGCCTGCAGAAAAAAAATCCTCCTATTAGCGGCACTCCTCCATTGCAGCCGACGCTTCGTCCATCGATGTTGGTCACCAGAAGACACCCTGTAAAAAAAAGCACAGCATAGACAAACAATGGAACATAAACAATTCTTTGGGTACAAACCTATCCATCAATCTTTGAAAGTGCATGCACTACTGCATGCATGTCAGTGAAAAGTAAGTAGTACATTCGACAACTGTGGAAGAAAGAATGTGACAGTACAGGGCCTGTGTGGAATTATTGATAACGATATTCAACATAAGGTCTCTGTACTTAGCCAGATACCCGAGAGCCTTGCTGGTCACTATAAATCCATTCACAACAACACTCAGTGGGGTTGGTCTGGAAGGTATAGTAGATAGAAAAGGAGAAATTGCTTTTTTTCTAGGTGTCCCCTCACTCACCAGGGTTGCCCCTTGGTGACATGCTTCATCATTGGGGCCATCCCAGTCCTCTACGGCCTGGGGCGTGCTGCGACTTGCGAATTACGTAGGAGCACTTACAAATGACTATGTGTGGTGCAGATGTGATAGTGGAGTGGACTAAGTGATGTGTTAAGGGATCAATTTCGAAGCAGAGAGAGATCCAAGAAATGCAGTCACAGTCAGAGAAAAAGGCAAGGGATACTGTATCTATGTGGTTTTAGTGGTCCTGTTGGAAGTGGTAAGTAAGTTGCCTGCAGAAAAAAAATCCTCCTATTAGCGGCACTCCTCCATTGCAGCCGACGCTTCGTCCATCGATGTTGGTCACCAGAAGACACCCTGTCCACTGCCTGCCTGATGCTGAATTGTGGCTCGCTACTGTGAAGCCTGACTCCATCCTTTTTTCCCCATTGCAGAGATTGAAACCCGGCCTGTAATTATTCAACGAAAAACAGGAAGTGATATAATATTACAACACCACTGATAAATAAATATAAGGTATGTAGGCTGTGGAGTGCAAAAAGTCACAATTTGATTTTCCTAGTAGACAGTACAATATTTTTGAAAGTGCGTACTCTGAGTCACCTTTTGAAGGATAAATAAGTATCGGCAAATTAATGTAGCGGATCTTGCCCCTCAAGCTAGGTGTACTGTAAACTGTGTTTTAGAACAAAATTAGATCTTCCTAGCAGTGCTCCCACCCAGACCCTTACTAAAGCCAGTCGCAAAAATGTAGAAGACCCCCAATCAAATCTCAAAAAACGAGGCCTAGCAGAAAACTGGTGACAAAACTTACTTTGAAATTAAAAGTAGGCCGAAGTACCCCCTTCCTAATTACCCCTTACCCACCGTGGATTGCATTCAAACCACTTGCAAGCAACCAAGCAAAAGTAGCCATAGCCAGCATTGCTCCAAGACTCGAAATCCCCCCCACTCAAACACATCCAATAGAAATACTGCTAACCCTAACGAACCCTAAGTTAAGAATAGTGGCAAAGGCTTTCTTTAACTATGCCAAATCCCCCCTTTCCCACCATGGATTTTCTTCAAATGACTTGCAACCAAAATTACACATTCTCACGAGTGCTCTAAGACCCCAGAACTCAGTTGGAAAAATCTAGAACACCCCGAAACACATGCAATCCTGCTGCTAGGGCTAACCCTAACGAACCCTAAGTTACAAAAAGTGCCAAAAGGCTTTTCCGCGAGGATTTTGTCCCAACCACTTCTACCCGGTATTAGACCTTCCCAGGAATGCCCCAAGACACGCCAACCCACCCGCCAAGAAGCATAACACCCCCAAACAGGCCAAAAGCATAATCTCATACTTGCAATATTTCTCGGCCTTCGGTCCAAACGCGCTGCGTAGCTAGGCCATAAGTCGGGGTTGCCACGACGGATTTCCTGAAAAGCAAATGCAATCAAGATTAGAGTGTCCCAGCAGTGCTCCCAGACCACGAAACTCACCCACAATCAGACGGAACCCCCCCTAAGAGCACCTCAAAGGCAAGCAAGTCATCAAAAACACAAAAGAAATTCTGCCTGGGATTTGGTCCAAAACACTTTTATCCGGTATTAGAGCTTCCCAGCAATGGCCCCAGAGCCGTCAACCCAGGAGAAAACGAGTAGAAGACCCCCAAACAGCCAAAGAGCAAAAGTACAAAAATGGGGACTTAGTCAATTTTTCACAAATTTCCCAAATCCCTCCGCGCGCGCTCTGCAGCTAGGCCCTAACTCCCCTCTGCCACCATGGATTTGCTTCAAACCTCTTGCAAAGTAAAGTATATATAGCCAGCAGTGCTCCCAGACCACGAAACGCACCCACAAACACCAGGAAGCCCCCCAAACAGGCCCCCGAAAACGCTACATAGAGCAAAATGTCAGAAATAGCCAAAAAAAAAATCGGCCTGGATTTTGTCCCAACCACTTCTACCCGGTATTAGACCTTCCCAGGAATGCCCCAAGACCCGCCAACCCACCCGCCAAGAAGCATAACACCCCCAAACAGGCCAAAAGCAAAATCTCATACTTGCAATATTTCTCGGCCTTTGGTCCAAACGCACTGCGTAGCTAGGCCATAAGTCGGGGTTGCCACGACGGATTTCCTGAAAAGCAAATGCAATCAAGATTAGAGTGTCCCAGCAGTGCTCCCAGACCACGAAACTCACCCACAAACAGACGGAACCCCCCCTAAGAGCACCTCAAAGGCAAGCAAGTCATCAAAAACACAAATAAATTTCCGCCTGGGATTTGGTCCAAAACACTTTTATCCGGTATTAGAGCTTCCCAGCAATGGCCCCAGAGCCGTCAACCCAGGAGAAAACGAGTAGAAGACCCCCAAACAGCCAAAGAGCAAAAGTACAAAAATGGGGACTTAGTCAATTTTTCACAAATTTCCCAAATCACTCCACGCGCGCTCTGCAGCTAGGCCCTAACTCCCCTCTGCCACCATGGATTTGCTTCAAACCTCTTGCAAAGTAAAGTATATATAGCCAGCAGTGCTCCCAGACCACGAAACTCACCCACAAACACCAGGAAGCCCCCCAAACAGGCCCCCGAAAACGCTACATAGAGCAAAATGTCAGAAATAGCCAAAACAAAATCGGCCTGGATTTTGTCCCAACCACTTCTACCCGGTATTAGACCTTCCCAGGAATGCCCCAAGACACGCCAACCCACCCGCCAAGAAGCATAACACCCCCAAACAGGCCTAAAGCAAAATCTCATACTTGCAATATTTCTCGGCCTTCGGTCCAAACGCGCTGCGTAGCTAGGCCATAAGTCGGGGTTGCCACGACGGATTTCCTGAAAAGCAAATGCAATCAAGATTAGAGTGTCCCAGCAGTGCTCCCAGACCACGAAACTCACCCACAAACACCAGGAAGCCCCCCAAACAGGCCCCCGAAAACGCTACATAGAGCAAAATGTCAGAAATAGCCAAAAAAAAATCGGCCTGGATTTTGTCCCAACCACTTCTACCCGGTATTAGACCTTCCCAGGAATGCCCCAAGACCCGCCAACCCACCCGCCAAGAAGCATAACACCCCCAAACAGGCCAAAAGCAAAATCTCATACTTGCAATATTTCTCGGCCTTCGGTCCAAACGCACTGCGTAGCTAGGCCATAAGTCGGGGTTGCCACGACGGATTTCCTGAAAAGCAAATGCAATCAAGATTAGAGTGTCCCAGCAGTGCTCCCAGACCACGAAACTCACCCACAAACACCAGGAAGCCCCCCAAACAGGCCCCCGAAAACGCTACATTGAGCAAAATGTCAGAAATAGCCCAAAAAAATCGGCCTGGATTTTGTCCCAACCACTTCTACCCGGTATTAGACCTTCCCAGGAATGCCCCAAGACCCGCCAACCCACCCGCCAAGAAGCATAACACCCCCAAACAGGCCAAAAGCAAAATCTCATACTTGCAATATTTCTCGGCCTTCGGTCCAAACGCGCTGCGTAGCTAGGCCATAAGTCGGGGTTGCCACGACGGATTTCCTGAAAAGCAAATGCAATCAAGATTAGAGTGTCCCAGCAATGCTCCCAGACCACGAAACTCACCCACAAACAGACTGAACCTTCCCTAAGAGCACCTAAAAGGCAAGCAAGTAATCAAAAACACAAAAAAATTTCTTCCTGGGATTTGGTCCAAACCACTTTTATCCGGTATTAGAGCTTCCCAACAATGGTCCCAGAGCCGTCAACTCACCTGCAAAGAGGTACAACAACACCCCCACAAGTGCTGAGTCTTTCTTCATTGGGCGTAAACCAGCCCTCTGGTTTGATGGAAATAGGAGTCTGGAGGAGGAGGATAGAGGAGCATGTTCTTCTGAACTTGTGAACCTGAGGAATGCAGACTGCGGCAACTTCAAATCAATTAGCAAACCAGCGAAGACAGTTCTGCTGATGGGCTTGATTTTGTGATTATCTGATTAAAGTTTGAAATATATTAACTGTGCACAACAAAGAAAGACAGACACACAGGAATAAAAGTGAATAGGGACGAAAAAGAAAGTTATTGATTCGTTGTCTCATTTTCAGGGCTCGGTATCACGGTCCAGGAATGAGAATAAGGCTTCGTCATCATACTCTGCGAATTCAGGCAGGGTGAGCTCAGTGTCACCTGACAGAGTAGAAATTCCCTCATCTATGTTGCTGGCCACCTCCTCTTCATCCGGCACGCTCTCTCGTACTCTGAAATCTGGTGGTATGAGGTGCTGATTCATCTTGATCATTGTTAACCTCTCCACATTTTTGGGCGAGAGGCGGCTCCGTTTGGGAGTTACAATCCCACCAGCCGCACTGAAAACCCGTTCAGAAGACACGCTTGCGAGTGGGCAAGACAAGTAGTTTAAAGCCAGGTTGGTGAGCTGTGGCCACAATTCTTTTTTCCCATGCCAATACGCCAATGGGTCAGAATTAACATAGACCTCTGTTGAGTCATTCAGATAGTCCTTCACCATCGACTCAAGGTCCTCATCCAAGGTTCCTCCACTTTGCTTAGCTCTTGCTGTGCCTCTGACCTTTTGAGAACCAAACCCACGCAGAGCTAGCCAATCCTCTTCAGCCTCCAATGTTTCTGTTGTGTTTCGTGCAGATGATCCGGTTGCCGGTGTCTTTAACGGCTGAGAGGTCACTTGTGCCACAGCCACAGGTGCAGAAGTGGATTGTTTTGACTGGGGATGGCCTGCTGATGTACTGCCATTTCCTTCAATTTCCAGCCGTTCTGTTTCAAACCTCGTGGCTGACAAGGCTAGCCAACGTTTGTACTTTGGAACATGTTCATCATCAAAAGGAAAGAATGCTTGGCCTGCCAGCGCCTTTTTGTAGCGTGGATCCAGAATAGTAGCACAAATGTAATGCTGTTCTGAGTGGATCTTTTTAAGACGTTCATCACCTTGTAGGAGCTCTAATAATTGCTCAGCCAGAAGCAAAGAGTCTTGGTTTTTGTCATCTTTTTCAAACACAGAACACACCTCCTTCAGTTGGTCCTCCAGCATGTACAACAATGGGATAGCTTTTCCCAAATTAGAGTCCTCCTTGCTGACTGCACGCGTGAAGAACTCAAAAGGACGAAGCATGCGTGTCAGGCTTTGAACTATGTTCCATTGCGGCCCACCCATCCTCAGCTCCTCTGTACCCTCTGTAAGGAAATATTGATCGAGTTCCGTATACTGCTCATACAGACGCTCAAGCATGTAGAAGGTTGAGTTCCAACGTGTTACCACCTCCTGGATGAGTGCTTTCACTGGCATTTGACGTTGATATAGCAGGCTCCTCAGCTGCTTCCGGGCCTTAAAAGAATGGCTGAAATGCTTGCACATTTTTCGGCAGGTGTCCAATACACTGTACGCTGCACTGCCTTTATTACCCAAGAATTTTTGGACAACCAGGTTTATACAGTGCGCCAAACACGGCACTCTGAAATAGTAACCGTCCCTCATGGCCTTAACTATATTGGCGCCATTGTCCGTGGAAACATAACCAACCTTGCGTTTTAGTGGGGACAGCCAGTTAAGGACCTTTGTGTTAAAGACATCCAAAATGTTTTCTGCTGTGTGACGTTTCTCCAAACCAAACATGGCTAGTGTTGCATGTTTCCGAGCAGCTTTAAAAACAATGTTCGTGTCAACACCTGTGTTTAGCTTTGCTTTAGCCCCTGAAAAAGAGACCCAGTGTGCAGTGATGCACATGTAATCAGCGCCTGCGCCACTGGTCCACATGTCTGTTGTCAGATGTATAGTGTGAACAGCACTCTTCTGCAAAGCTGCCCCAATCACCTTCAGAACATCTTCATGTAGTGCTGGAACCGCAACTCGGGCAAAATAGAACCGGCTAGGAACCTTCCATTTAGGGCAGAGCGCTGCCACTAATTCTAGAAAACCAACCCCTTCTACAAAAGGAGAAGGTCCAGAGCTAGCATTTTAGCCAGCTTAGTGTTATACAGACGCGTCATTGGGTGGTTGCGTTCATATTGCGCTTCTGTAAACAACATCTTTTTAATGTTGCCCTGGACCAAGGATTTACGGGATGATGATGATATCTTCGACCCAGTTACGCTCGCTAATGAACTTTACCGCATTGATGTCTCACTCTCTCCCACACTCTTAGTGTGGCTCACATGGGGTGTGCTGCTGACAGGGGTACTGGGTGTAAGTGAAGTGTTTGAATCGTCTTCTTCCTCCTCGTCATTATCAGATGAAACAGCATTACGTGCAATTCCGGCTTCCTCGATCGCCTGTAGGTGCGTAAACCATTTGACAGCGTGCTTTCTTTCAAGATGACCTCTCTGGCCTCCGGTACCATAGTTGGAACCCAACTTACCACGACTAACTCGAAGCTTACACATGCTACAAATTGCTACGGTTTCATTTTTTGGGCAAACACTAAAGAAGTCCCAAACTGCAGACTTGAAATGTCTTTGGGGGCCGGAGGAGGCGGCGATACTGGTGGTGGTGGTCCTGCTGCTAATGCCAGATGAAGTGGAGGATGTGGATTGCCGAACTTCAGTACGTTTTGCACTTTCACCACCACTAATTGAGGTCGAGGACGAGGTGGGTACCTTCTTGCGAGGAAGAAATATGGAAGCAGTAGGTTTTGGTGTACTACTTAACTCCAAATCTAATGATTCCATTTCCATTGCCTCCTCGCCAACATCATCATCACGCTCAGCAGCTTCTCGGGATAGGGTCAAAATGTCTCTTTGCTGCATGCCCGGTGGGGCTGCAGTGACCTTTGTGATGACTGGCTCGTCGTCATCGTGAGAGGCTTCATCACCAGCAGTATCTGTCACTTCTTGTTGAGCCTCATCACACTCCATAGGTATGAGTTTTTGGACGACCTTCCTTTTACGCTTAGGTACCTGTGTCAGATCATGGTGTGCCTCACTGTCAGACCGCAGTTGTGGTTCCCAAGACAGATCACTTGCATCAGAACGAGGTGGGCTTGAAGAAGATGTAGACACCCCCCTTGATCTTTTCCTTGCTAGGGATGTGGAAGACAATGAATGATCATCAGGAGGAGTGGCTTCCAATGATACCTCGGCTTCATTGTCGATTTCCTGATGTGCCCCTACTTCGGGAGGAACAACTATTGTGGGCACTTGTGAACCTCCATGCACCTTTGCTTGCGCATCTCCTTTTGCTGCCTCTCCTTCCACATGTACTTGGGCGTGTACTTGCACATGGTGTTGTTGTTGCGGCTGTGGTTGTTCAACACTTGTCAGATGAGTTACAACAACCTGTGTTGATTCAGGGACATTGCTGCTACTTTCTTGCGATGAGCCAACATCACTGGTCGATGGTGATTGGAGAAGTACACTGACTGCCTCTAAAGCACTCAAGGGCTTTGACTTAAGTTGGCGTGGTGGTGGAGGCACTGAACCCAATGGAGCAGGGGTGCTGCTCCCAGCTTGGTCCCCAGCAGATCCTGCTGCTGCAGGCGTACTTTTTTTTTTTCTCCCAAAAAACGTGGCGGGGGGCACACCAGCCTCTTTGGTAACTTGCTTCTTCTGCTCCTTACTAGCAACTTTCTTGCTAGAGGAGCTACGGAGACCTTTTTTTGGGGCCATCTTCTTCAGAACAGGTCAGACAACAGGCTGCAGTTGCACGAATTGTAGAGTTGTCTGAGGCCAGACGTGACGTCGCGTGACGTTATGCTGCACACACACACCGCTGCAGGACTTCTTCCTGGCACTGGTGGTTCTCTTGAGTCTTGTGCACCTAAAAAAAATGGAAGACAGAGGAACATCAGTTCAGTTATACAGCACAAAAAAATCGAAAAACACTGCAAAATCAGCACAATCCCAATCCATCCATGCCCTCCATAATGTTTAAATTCAAGACAACCCACAGAAAGACTAGGCCCATGCAAGACTCACTACCCCTGGGCATAAATAAAGGTTGAAAAGTAGGCAAAATCGTTGCAGGCCTAACAACAAAGCCTGCATTCAAAATGGCCACTTGCCTGCCAGCACATGGCCAGTGCCTGTAGCTGCAATCAAAATGGCCACCAGCCACATGGCCTGTCCCTCCCCATGAACACCCCCAAAAATCGAAAAACACTGCAAAATAGGCACAATCCCATTCCATCCATGCCCTCCATGATGTTTAAGTTCAAGACAACCCACAGAAAGACTAGGCCCATGCAAGACTCACTACCCCTGGGCATAAATAAAGGTTGAAAAGTAGGCAGAATGGTTGGAGGCCTAACAACAAAGCCTGCATTCAAAATGGCCACTTGCCTCCCAGCACATGGCCAGTGCCTGTAGCTGCACTCAAAATGGCCACCAGCCACATGGCCTGTCCCTCCCCATGAACACCCCCAAAAATCGAAAAACACTGCAAAATCAGCACAATCCCAATCCATCCATGCCCTCCATGATGTTTAAATTCAAGACAACCCACAGAAAGACTGGGCCCATGCAAGACTCACTACCCCTGGGCATAAATAAAGGTTGAAAAGTAGGCAAAATCGTTGCAGGCCTAACAACAAAGCCTGCATTCAAAATGGCCACTTGCCTGCCAGCACATGGCCAGTGCCTGTAGCTGCAATCAAAATGGCCACCAGCCACATGGCCTGTCCCTCCCCATGAACACCCCCAAAAATCGAAAAACACTGCAAAATCAGCACAATCCCATTCCATCCATGCCCTCCATGATGTTTAAGTTCAAGACAACCCACAGAAAGACTAGGCCCATGCAAGACTCACTACCCCTGGGCATAAATAAAGGTTGAAAAGTAGGCAAAATGGTTGGAGGCCTAACAACAAAGCCTGCATTCAAAATGGCCACTTGCCTGCCAGCACATGGCCAGTGCCTGTAGCTGCACTCAAAATGGCCACCAGCCACATGGCCTGTCCCTCCCCATGAACACCCCCAAAAATCGAAAAACACTGCAAAATCAGCACAATCCCATTCCATCCATGCCCTCCATGATGTTTAAGTTCAAGACAACCCACAGAAAGACTAGGCCCATGCAAGACTCACTACCCCTGGGCATAAATAAAGGTTGAAAAGTAGGCAAAATGGTTGCAGGCCTAACAACAAAGCCTGCATTCAAAATGGCCACTTGCCTGCCAGCACATGGCCAGTGCCTGTAGCTGCACTCAAAATGGCCACCAGCCACATGGCCTGTCCCTCCCCATGAACACCCCCAAAAATCGAAAAACACTGCAAAATCAGCACAATCCCAATCCATCCATGCCCTCCATGATGTTTAAATTCAAGACAACCCACAGAAAGACTGGGCCCATGCAAGACTCACTACCCCTGGGCATAAATAAAGGTTGAAAAGTAGGCAGAATGGTTGGAGGCCTAACAACAAAGCCTGCATTCAAAATGTCCACTTGCCTCCCAGCACATGGCCAGTGCCTGTAGCTGCACTCAAAATGGCCACCAGCCACATGGCCTGTCCCTCCCCATGAACACCCCCAAAAATCGAAAAACACTGCAAAATCAGCACAATCCCAATCCATCCATGCCCTCCATGATGTTTAAATTCAAGACAACCCTCAGAAAGACTGGGCCCATGCAAGACTCACTACCCCTGGGCATAAATAAAGGTTGAAAAGTAGGCAGAATGGTTGGAGGCCTAACAACAAAGCCTGCATTCAAAATGGCCACTTGCCTCCCAGCACATGGCCAGTGCCTGTAGCTGCACTCAAAATGGCCACCAGCCACATGGCCTGTCCCTCCCCATGAACACCCCCAAAAATCGAAAAACACTGCAAAATCAGCACAATCCCAATCCATCCATGCCCTCCATGATGTTTAAATTCAAGACAACCCACAGAAAGACTGGGCCCATGCAAGACTCACTACCCCTGGGCATAAATAAAGGTTGAAAAGTAGGCAGAATGGTTGGAGGCCTAACAACAAAGCCTGCATTCAAAATGGCCACTTGCCTCCCAGCACATGGCCAGTGCCTGTAGCTGCACTCAAAATGGCCACCAGCCACATGGCCTGTCCCTCCCCATGAACACCCCCAAAAATCGAAAAACACTGCAAAATCAGCACAATCCCAATCCATCCATGCCCTCCATGATGTTTAAATTCAAGACAACCCATAGAAAGACTGGGCCCATGCAAGACTCACTACCCCTGGGCATAAATAAAGGTTGAAAAGTAGGCAGAATGGTTGGAGGCCTAACAACAAAGCCTGCATTCAAAATGGCCACTTGCCTCCCAGCACATGGCCAGTGCCTGTAGCTGCACTCAAAATGGCCACCACCCACATGGCCTGTCCCTCCCCATGAACACCCCCAAAAATCGAAAAACACTGCAAAATCAGCACAATCCCAATCCATCCATGCCCTCCATGATGTTTAAATTCAAGACAACCCACAGAAAGACTGGGCCCATGCAAGACTCACTACCCCTGGGCATAAATAAAGGTTGAAAAGTAGGCAAAATGGTTGGAGGCCTAACAACAAAGCCTGCATTCAAAATGGCCACTTGCCTGCCAGCACATGGCCAGTGCCTGTAGCTGCACTCAAAATGGCCACCAGCCACATGGCCTGTCCCTCCCCATGAACACCCCCAAAAATCGAAAAACACTGCAAAATCAGCACAATCCCATTCCATCCATGCCCTCCATGATGTTTAAGTTCAAGACAACCCACAGAAAGACTAGGCCCATGCAAGACTCACTACCCCTGGGCATAAATAAAGGTTGAAAAGTAGGCAAAATGGTTGGAGGCCTAACAACAAAGCCTGCATTCAAAATGGCCACTTGCCTGCCAGCACATGGCCAGTGCCTGTAGCTGCACTCAAAATGGCCACCAGCCACATGGCCTGTCCCTCCCCATGAACACCCCCAAAAATCGAAAAACACTGCAAAATCAGCACAATCCCATTCCATCCATGCCCTCCATGATGTTTAAGTTCAAGACAACCCACAGAAAGACTAGGCCCATGCAAGACTCACTACCCCTGGGCATAAATAAAGGTTGAAAAGTAGGCAAAATGGTTGGAGGCCTAACAACAAAGCCTGCATTCAAAATGGCCACTTGCCTGCCAGCACATGGCCAGTGCCTGTAGCTGCACTCAAAATGGCCACCAGCCACATGGCCTGTCCCTCCCCATGAACACCCCCAAAAATCGAAAAACACTGCAAAATCAGCACAATCCCATTCCATCCATGCCCTCCATGATGTTTAAGTTCAAGACAACCCACAGAAAGACTAGGCCCATGCAAGACTCACTACCCCTGGGCATAAATAAAGGTTGAAAAGTAGGCAAAATGGTTGCAGGCCTAACAACAAAGCCTGCATTCAAAATGGCCACTTGCCTGCCAGCACATGGCCAGTGCCTGTAGCTGCACTCAAAATGGCCACCAGCCACATGGCCTGTCCCTCCCCATGAACGCCCCCAAAAATCGAAAAACACTGCAAAATCAGCACAATCCCATTCCATCCATGCCCTCCATGATGTTTAAGTTCAAGACAGCCCACAGAAAGACTAGGCCCATGCTAGACTCAAATACCCCTGGTGAAAAGGCCACAAGTACAGCCCCAAAAAACGAAAATCACAAAAAAATCACCACAATCCAATGCCATCCATTCCCTCCATGATGTTTACATTAAAGAGACCCCACAGAAAGACTCAGTCCATGCACCACTCACTACCCCTAGGCAAAAGGCCCCAACAGCAGCCAAACAAATCGAAAAACACACTAAAATCAGCACAATCCCATGCCATCCATGCCCTCCATGATGTTCACATTAAAGAGACCCCTCAGAAAGACTCAGTCCACCCACCACAGAGTACCCCTTGGGCAAAAGGCCCCAAAACAGCCCAAAAATCGAAAATTCCAAAATTTTTGTTGCAGCAACTGTAATGCCCCAAACAAACTTACCTGTAAAATTTCTAATCCAACAATGATCCAAAGAAAGTCAAAAAGGCCTCAAATCCAAATATCCAGCAGCATCCACAAAAAGTATTCCTTCCAGCTCCAGATCCAAATGAAAAGTGACCAGGAGATGGACAAAGCACTGGGAGGAGCCTGCTGGACAGGAACAGGAAGTTGAAGACTGTGGGGCACTTCCTTCCTCCCACCCCCCTCCCCAAAATGGACTCCTCGCTAAAAAAGTGCAGGCAAATGTCAACCTAAGGAGTTATTCAGATAAAAATCATCATTTCAAGAAGGTTTATGCTGCTTGCTGGTGGATTTCTTGTGCAGAATTGCAAATTTTATATTTTCGTTTGTGCGAGATTCTTGCTGCTCGCTGCATCTCAAATCTGGCAATTGCGAAGTACCGCGAGACGTGATCTTGCTGTACTTGCGTTGACAAACTCTCGCTCGCAAGCCGCGATGACGTAATCGCGCTCGCCAAATCCCGCGGGATCACACAGCAAGATCCAAAATGGCGCAGCACTCGCAAACTATCGAGAAAAACAACCCGGCAAACGATGATAACGCCGCGCGCCGCAAAAATTGTATCACCAACGCCGCGCGCCGCAAAAAAAATCCGCTGCGTGCGAATTTGCGGATTTTGCGAGAAATTCGCAAATCTCGCGGATTGCGAATTTCCCGAAAATCCGCAAAATCCGCGTGCGTAACAGATTTTCCGCCCATGCTTAGAAGTAAACCGTTTAAAGAAATCAGTGATGTTGTGTTATATATCGGCTAATGTTACCAGGGGATTATTCATATGTAGAGAACATTGGAAATTCCCAGCACAAATACATTCTGATGGTATTCCGTTTGAATTTAGTCCCTCTGATGCTGGGTTTCCCTCCAAGGACGTTCAGAGAAGACGACATGTTGCCTTGCCCATGTGATCATGGTTGGAGCGGTCTGAAATTCATATACTTTTTTGGTGTTTTTTATGTAGAGGAACAATTCAAATGTTTACCCCCAATTCTTACAAAGACTTTGGGGCAGATTTACAAATTCTGGCGCATCCCTGCAAATCAGCAGGGATACGCCAAAAAAGATGCGTCACTCAAAACTACCCGTGCACACTGATAGGCAGATGCGTGACGCATCTGATGCCGTAAAGATGACACAGTGCTGGAGTTGTGTCGCAAGCGCTATGCAACTCCAGCACTGGTCAGTGGCACCCTATACTTGCTGGGCTGCGTCACTCCTTACTCCTGCTACAAGCAGGAGTAAGGTTTTGACAAAGCAGGGTCGTAAAATGGACTCAGTAAAATCTTGTAGATTTCACTCCATCACTTTTACAGGGCTTCCTTGCGACGGAACACCCACCCTGTATACCTGATGCAGGTATAATGTAGCGCAGGGCTTTACACAGTGACGCATCTCACTAGTTGCTTCACGTTGCCCTGTTACAGAGCTGTCAGCTGCTCTCACGCTGCTCCTAGCTGCTTTATTTGCGATTTTGCGCAGATTTTAAAACCACTGCTTTGTTGTAAATGGTCCTAGGCATCCTGAATGTGTTCTAAAGTGTTCGGAATTTTTAAAAGTGTTCTTAGAGTGAATTGGGAATTGCGGTGGGAATCAAACCCTGAATGGGACACTCTACGAGGGTGTTAATTGGACACGCCGGACAGCCATTTTTGTCCTTTAGCGGTCTAGTGTCTAACACTGAGGGAAATAAAACGCGACGTTGTGCGAGCACGCAGCGGACGTGCGCAGCGGGCGCGCCGAAGGCAAGCCCATCTGCGCCCGTCAGCGTCCCGGAGGCGTCCGGCGCCAGAAAGGCTGCTCGAGACTTGCCAGTCCCCGAGCGTGGTATTATGTACCTGAGATCTGAACTACTAGCTATTGGTAAGTGCATGAATTGCCAGCCCCACCTACCCCCATCAGCAGTTGTGGGTGATCTTGTCTGTAAGTTCTGTGGATGGATAGTTTCTCCCAGTGTGAAGGGCAGGGATGCTCAACTAATATCTAAAGGTAGTGCATATCGGGAGAAGAATTTAGAGGAAGGGAGCCCCCTTAAGGGCATATTGCTTAACATCAGGGGGCAGATTTATGAGGCCCTTGCGCCACGTTTACGCCGCTGTTGCGTCACGCAAGGCGGCGTAAACGTGGCGCATCCCTACGAACGATTTACAACGTGACGCATCTAGGCAGATGCGTCACGTTGTAAAGCCCTGCGCCGCTTGTGGGCGTTCCGGCGCAGGGTGGGCGTTCCGGGGCAGGTGCGCCTCGCAAAAGTGGCTGAGTGAAATCTATGAGACGTAGGTCTTGATGCAGCATTGTTAAAATGGGGCACCCCCGAGCCTTGCTGGAGCTGCGTCGGGCTTGCGACGCAACTCCAGCAAAGCGCCACATTTCCGGCACAGATGCGTCACGCATCTGTGCCGTTTTTGCACCATGGTGCGCCGCATTATAAATGCGGCGCACCATGGCTGGCGGAGCTGTGGCGCACTGTGGCGCACTGTGGCGCATGTTAACTGGCGCATCCCTGGGGGTGCGCCAGTTAACATAAATCTGCCCCTATGTCTTTAAGGAAACATGAATATCTGCTTTTTGACCTCTTAACCGACTTAAAACCGGACATTATGTTCATAAAAAAATTGGCTAAATGATGCCTCCAACCCCATGATTACTAATGCGATTACCCCCGGATATCGGATTCTTAGAAAGGACAGACTAGGGAGTAGGGGCGGGGGAGTAGCCATTATTAATAAAAATCTGTATTCCTGTTCGCTTCTCCCCATCGCAGAGATAGAGGGAGCTGAGGGGCTTGGCTTCTTTTTAACTGTGTCAGCACACCAATCTTTTGCAGGCGTGGTAATTTACCGTCCACCTGGCATGGCCGGAAAATTCTTAGAATCAATTGGGCATGTTATAGCCCCTATTGCGACCAAATATAAGCATTGCCTGGTACTCGGTTACTTTATTATCCATATGGATCAAGTAGAAGAATTAGAGCCATCTAGACTGTGCGAATCAATGGGTATTTTCAATTTGGCCTCCTATGTCTTCTGGCCCACTCATGAAAAGGGCCATATCTTGGACCAGGTCTTTTCATCGATTAGTATAGAAATGGACGAACCTCTTCCTATGATATGGTCAGATCACTTTCTGCTTATGTTTAGAATCTCTAAAGAATTCAGTTGTTCTCCATCACACTGTAGACCCCGCCCGAATACCGTTAAGACTTTTAAAAATTTCACAGTTGTGGCAATGGACAATGCACTAAGGTCGTACCCCATTCCTTTTACTGGATTATTGGAGAGCGATGTTCTCTCCCTGGAAAGCTGGCTCCAGCTCCGCTCGGCAGAACTGGACCCCCCAACAACTCGGGCAGTTAAGGCCAGCAGGGCTTCTGCTCAATGATTCACAGAGGCTCTCAGAAGAAGTAAAAGTGCATGTAAAATCCTGGAGAGATTATGGCGGAGGATTTTTAATCCCTCTGATAATGCCATCTATAAACAGGCTCTGAAAGCTCACTACTCTAAGGTTTTTGAAGAAAAGAAACGCTTTCTTGCCACCAAAGTGGAACAGGCAGGGAATAAAAGCAAGGAATTATTTAAAATCGTCAAAGATTTAACTTCATCTAATGCTATGATCAGCCCTTTTATTCCAACTAGTGACTGGACAAACAGTCTAGCGCAGTATTTTTTTGAGAAGATCAAAAATATCCAAGATTCCTTTAGGGATTCGTCCTGGGTGGTAGGATTAAGTATAGTGATCCCCAGCATGAGAACCTCCATGCATAGAATGTCTCTTTTACAATTCCCGCCTATTTCTCTGGATAAATCTCTCGAGATAATGAAGGCTTTGAAATCTGGCTCCCCTATGGACCCTTGTCCAGCGCGAGTACTGGTGTCTATTGCAGAAGTAATTAATCCAGCTGTGAATCGAGTGCTGAACTCTTCACTGGCAGAGGGAAGAATGCTGGAGTGCAGAAAACACGCCATAATTCTCCTACTGCTAAAAAAAACTACAAATGACCCACTGATGGCAAGTAATTACAGGCCCATTTCATTGTTGCCTTATTTTTCAAAAGTTTTGGAGAAATATGTAAACAGTGTTACCACAGAGTTTACGGAGGTTAACAACATATTACATCCAAGTCAGTCTGGGTTCAGATCTAATTTTAGTACAGAGACAGCCCTACTAGAAGTTTCTGAAACTATCAAAAACACCTTGGATAGTGGGGGGAATGCAGTACTTGCACTACTAGATCTGTCGGCGGCCTTTGATACCGTGCCCCATGACCAACTCCTGGAAAGACTCCAGGAGTGTGGGATTGGCGGCACGGTATTCAAATGGTACACTTCCTTCTTAAGTGGCCACCAGCAAACTGAATGTATATGACCCCACTTGCACTTTTAGCGGAGCAATATGGCGCTAAAATTATGTCATACCCCGACGACACGCAACTTCTGTTTACTAGTGAGAAGGTCATCGTGTTTTGAGGTAATGAGACAAACATCTGTTTAACGGAGGTCTTCTCCTGGCTTCGGGAGAGTCAACTAAAGTGTAATCCCGAAAAGTCGGAGATTATTTTTTTCGGATCCGACAGGAGCATAGAGTGGCACCTCTGGTGGCCACAAGAAATGTCTCCCCCCAAGTGTTCAGTCTCTTCTGTAAAAAATCTTGGAGTAATGATGGATTCAGACATGTCCATGAAGACCCAAATTCAAACTATGGCCCGCACCTGCTTTGGGCTCTTAAAAATGCTGAGAAATGTTCTCCCCCTGCTGCCGATTTCCCTCAGAAAGATGGTTGTTCAGGCCCTTATTTCATCTAGGCTGGACTATGCCAATGTCCTTTTTTGGGCCTACCAGAATACCTTATGAGCCGCCTTCAGGTGATCCAGAATTCAGCAGCCATAGCTATTCTTATGACCGCACCTAGGGATCATATGACTTCCCACCTAAAATCGCTCCATTGGCTTCCGGTGCGTAACAGGGTCCAGTTTAAGGCCCTCATCTTAGCCTTCAAGGCCTTTCACAACTCTGGGGCCCTTTACATTAGGAAAAGGATACGGCATTATGTCCCGAAACGGATTTTGAGGTCTTCGATGCAGTACTTGATGATCATTCCTAGGTTTTCTTGATTTCGCAGTGGCGGCCGCTCTTTTCAAGTGTTAGGGTCCCGCCTATGGAATGATCTTCCCATTGTCCTTAGACAGACAACTGACCTAGGTGAGTTCAGGAGGAAGCTAATGACCTGGCTATTTTGATATGTAGCACAAATCTGGGAGTTGTGTGTCCTTTTTTTCTGCCTGATTTCAGTGGTTATTAGCACCGAGAACTCTATGGAGTAGCCGTGTGCTCTATGAATACCCATTTACAATTACAATTACAATAAGGCACTTAACATCTATGCTATCCGTGAACTACTCTACCCGTGCAGTGTATAGCCCTCTGTATAGGACATAGGATCCTTCAGGGGAAAGGCCCCAGGTACCTGAATAATTATTTAAAGCGGTACGAACCAACGCGCCAACTAAGATCCACAGGCGTGGGGCTGGTACAGGTCCCAAAGGTAAAAAGAGCTAGAATGGGGGGAAAATCCTTCACAGTCTTGACTGCTGGGCTATGGAACAAGCTGCCAGAAAAGCTGCGCTTGGAAAAGGCGGAACTTACATTCCGCAAAGAATTGAAAACATGCCTATTTCCCCAATCTACAGTTCAGTAAATAGGTCCTCCCTCCACAAGCAGCAATAGCCACAATAGGAAACAACAGCAGCTAGTTAGCGCGGGGACACACCTACAGGTGTAACCAAGCGCTTTATAACATTTTATAATAATAATAATATAGTATAGGGTCCATGTGACACATAACCCATGCTTTCTAGACCTCATGGAGTTTTTTTCTGTGATGGCATTACTGATGCCTTGCATTCTTCTGATCAACTTTGTACTTACCTTCAGAGCTCTGTAATGAATGATGTAATATCTGAGAATATAAGCAGTCCATTGTGGGGGAGCAAGTTATAGTTAGCTCTATAGTGCAGTCAACCCCACGCTGTGCATGGCCTTTGGACATTTTCTGGGGATGGTTGGCCACAAAGAATGGTCAGAGGCCGGGCCCTGTAGCCAACCCCCAAAGCCAGCCACCCCACACTGTACGTGGCCTTCGGCTGTGTCCGGCGAGGGGTTGCCCTCAGTTCCTGGCCCTGTGGCCCATGGGCTTTCATTTTATCAAAGGGGAAGGGAGTCACTTTCCCCCTCACTCAGAGCCTTATTAGGCCCTGGGGTCCCCATCCCCCAGAGCTGTTGTTTTTTATTATAGAGTAGGGGGCATGTGACTCCTCTCCTCAAGCTGTGTTAAGCTATGGGGACCCTGTACCCCAGGTGCCACAACTTAATATAAAATAGAGGGGGCTTGCTCCACCTCCCCGAGTCTTATTAGGTCCTGGGGACCCCATAGCCCAAGGCTGGTGTAAAAAGGGGGAGGGGGCAAGGTGTCTCCCCTACCGAGTCTTATTAGGGCACAGAGGGCTCCATACCCCAGGGCCACTTCTTTAAATTAATGGGAGGGGGCCAAGCTACATATATATTAAAACTCCTCCACATAATATATTCAATAGTGTGAAAGATAATTTTTTTGTTGACAATATTTCAACCTGAATTAAATGTCAATGATTCATGGTTAAACATGCATGAAATAGTTAGTGTTTTTTTCTGTGTACCACCGTACAACTCCTCAGGAAATAATTAACAATCTGTTTTGCCGGTAAATTCAAAAACAACAGACAGAGGAAAACATCAGGAAGTGCTTCTTGCACTTTGTCCCAGCACACAGAATACATGTTACACCGCCTGCTACACCGCCTAGCCCCCTGTCCTTTGTGCCCTTGACTAAGCACTCCTTCTCCCTTTTGTTGGGGAAAAATCCAATATTTATACCCTGGAGTCTCAGCGAACCCGCTGAGAGAGTCCACAGCACCAAGGGAGCTGAGGTATGGTAGGGCACCCCTTGCCAAACCACTCCCTCCTCCCTTTTTAGGGAAGGACCCAGTATGTGGGCATTGGAGTCTCAGAGACCCCTCTGAGAGAGTCCACTGCGTAAAGGGAGCATCTCGCAACAGAGATTGGGAAATGATACCACTTCCCCCAGGATCACAGCTTACTGGACTTTGGACGCAGCTTTGACTCATCTACCGGTTTGTGTCCCTGTCACCCTCCCCTCCTCTTTCCATGGTGTGTCTCTCACCCTTCCCTCCTCTTTCCCTCCTTCATTCTCTGTCTACTCCCCCTGCTCCTACCCCCCTCCCCTGAATCTCTCCCCTTGCCTGCTTTTTCCCTTACGTATATGTGCTTATTGTTTATCACCTTTTCAAGTAACTATGCTGCCATGCTCTAAAACTATGTACCCTTTGTAACAACGTGACCTGCAATAATGGTCTGATACTCATGAAAAGCGATCTGATACCTCCGGATCTAGCGACCGCTATATAAAACCTTTACAATAAATAAAATATCTCCCTCTTCACACGTTTCACCTGATTTTGAAAAGATTAATTGTGACAATTTAAAGTTTCTTTTTAGCTAAGAATGTAATTATTTTCAGCAACATCGGTCTCTAATCTAACTACTCAGAAATAATGCAAAAATAGCAACATTTCTGACAGGAAATGGGAAATTATTTTGAGGGTTACCCTACTAATTTAATAAAGACAATATAGTTTGACTAAAACACAATCTCTGCCCAGCCACTGAAAGCTAGGGTATGAACAGTATGCAATTTCCTAAAGCAATGTGGTAGGCTTAAGCATCAAGCAGTAACAACAATTATAAAGTTAAGAAAACAGCACAATAAAATTCCAAAACAAATTTAGAAAAACCCCATGGGTGCCCTAGATGTAACGGTAACGTCCTGAGCAACAGTGCAGATGTGCCTAGGACGCAACCATTACGTCCAGGCACCCGCCATGGGAGAGGTGAGCGCTGTTGCTCCCCCTGTGGGCCTCCCACCTACATGTTTCCACTGGGGGTGGAGGGGCAGGTCAGACTTATTTATAGAGCCATCTGCCCCCATGGGAGGCAGAAAGGTACTAGACACCAGAGAAAGTTTATGTATGTGTGTGTGTGAAGTGGAGTTGAGCTCACGGTCTGTATTTATTGACATTTGGCTGGTGGTGTGTGTACACTGGTGCATGACTGGTGATGTGTATGGACTGGCGCTTGGCTGGTAGTGCATGGAAACTAGTGCTTGACTTGCAGAGCATGTGGGCTGGCGACTGGCTGGTGCTGCGTGTGGACTAGCTCTTGCCTGCTGATGCATATAGATTAGTGCTTGCCTGCTGGTGTTTGTGGACTGGAGTCTGGCTGGCAGTGTGTGTAGACTGGTGCTTGGCTGGTGGGGTGTGTAGGCTGGTGCTTAGTTGGTAGGCAGGGTCTGTAGACTGGTGCTTGGCTGGTGGTGTGCGTGAACTGCTGTGTGTTGATGGCTGGTAGACAGTAGGTATATGGACTTGCATAAGGTGTGTTTGTCAGTTGTCTGATGTTTGGGTGCTTGGTGGTGAGATTTGTGTGTTAGTCCTGTTGGCGTATAAGAATGATGTGCCCTTGAATTGCACTGTTTGTAAATCTGAGTTTTGTATTGTGTTGGGCCAGTGTCTGACGTATGAAAGGTGTGCGAATGGACTATAAAGCGGTTGGTGCCTTTATTTGGCTTTACAGCTCACAAGCTGTAAGTCAGTGGCTTTTTGATCTAATGTTGAAATGATTAACTATGACTTTTGCGGATTGTATAACGTAAAGTCATTGGTGAATAACTTATTTTTATTTTGAACCACTAAATGAACCATTTACTTACCCTTGACCAAATCCAACCAGAACTCCTGGGATTGACTAATAAATGGGTGTGCAGAATTGTTTTGGTGTTTTTTTTTTTGTTTTTTACTGTGAGTGAATACTTTCTCCATAGTGATCACATTTTTCCTTCAAATCCTTTTTGGAAAATGGTCACCAAAAGAAAAATATTTGATATGTTGTGTGTGGATTCCAAAAGGTTTACTTACCCAGAAGCCCTTGTAAATTTAATTCATTGAAAAAAACATATTGTTTGCTCACATTTCTGTGTGGGAAAGTTTTGGGCTCACTGGGCTGGCACAAATTTCCTACCACCTAGAATTTCCCCAGTTCTTCAGATAACAAATGCTATCTCAATTGTGTGGGTGAGCCAAGTGCCTGTGACAGGAAACTTCCCTAAACATATTGTGGTGGCATCAAAATGATCACAAAACAACCTAGTTTTGCAGGGAGGTGACCTGAAGTTTTGGTCCCAGCTCGGCAACTAGAGAAACCTACCAAACCCAGACATTTCTGAGAACTAGACACCCCGGGGAGTCTAAAAATGTATATAGAAAATATTGACACTGCATGCTTGCACCGCAGCCATCATTTAAGGTGTCAGCTACAAGAGCGCCAACCTTCTGGCTGCTCTTACGCAACTCTATGATAGAGAACTGCCTCTCCATGGTTGCTCAAGTGAAAAAGATGGTGAACACGATTTTAAAGACCAATTTCCAAGTTTGGTCAGTGTTCCCCTTGTTAGTTTTTACAACAATTCAAATACAAAGCATTTAATCGGACACTGGTTAAAACAATTTAAAAATAGCAGTGTGAAGCACAGCGTCCCTGTGCAGCACTTTCACCTGGTAGGTTTCCCTAGATGGCTGCCGAGCCCAGACCCAAAAATGCAGGTAACAATCATGCAAAACCAGGTTGTTTGTGGGATTGATCATTTTGATGCCTCCACAATAAATTTTGGGCCCTTCCCTGTTGCAGGAACTTGGCCCACCCACACAAGTGATAAAGCATTTTCATCAGGAGAACTGGGGAATAATGAGTGGTATGAAATTTGTGCCGGCGCAGTGATCCCACAGCTTTCCCACACAAAAATGTGAGGAAAATGTGATTTTACTATCTAAATTTGAGGTTTGCAGGGAATTCTGGGTAAGAAAACATTGGGAGATCCACACAAGAACATACCTCCCTGGACTCCCCCTTGTGTCTAGTTTTCAGAAATATCTGGGTTTTGTAGGTTTCCCTACATGGCCTCTGAGCCCGGGACCAAAAACACAGGTTACCCCCTTACAAAAGCAAGTCATTTGTGATAGCTAATTTTGAAGTCTCCACAATACGTTTTGAGCTGTTTCCTGTCGTGGGCACTAGGCCTACCCACACAAGTGAGGTACCATATTTATTGGGAGACTTGGGGGAATGCTGGTTGGGTGGAAGTCTGTGGCTCATCACAGACTCGAGAACTTTCAATCACAGAAATGTGAGAACAATATGTTTTTTTTACAAAGTTTGAGGGATTCTGGGTAATATACCCCGGTGAGAGCCATACAAATCACCTCAACCTAGATTCCTTTAGGTGTCTAGTTTTAAACAATGTACAGGTTTACTAGGTTTTCCTAGGTGCCAGCTGAGCTAGGGCCCATTATCCACAGCTCGACAAATTACAAAAAAAGGGTCCGTTTTCAATGGAAAAATGTGCCCACAATGTGTTTTGGCCCATATCCTGTTGCAGGCACTAGGCCTACTCACACAGGTTAGGTATCATTTTTAGACTTGGGTGAATGCTGGGTGTGTGTGGAAGTTTGTGGCTCCCCTTAGTTTCCAGAGCTTTCATCATAGAAATATGAGGAAATTGTGTGTAGTTAGGAAATTCTGAGGTTTGCAAGGTATTCTGGGTAATAGAACCTGGCAAAAGCTACACAAGTCACACCGTCATGGAATCCCCATGGTGTCTAGTTTTCAGAAATGTACAGTTTTGCAAGGTTTTCCGAGCTCCCGGCTTAGCTAGGGCCTGAAATTCACAGCCTGGCACATTGCAAAAAAGGGTACGTTTTCTGTGGAACAATTTGATGTTTCCACGTTGTTTGTTGGGCCGTTTTCTGTTGCAGGCACTAGGCCAAACCACACAAGTGAGGTACCATTTGTATTGGGAAACTGATGGGAAATCAGAATAGTAGAACAAGTGTTATTACCATTTGTCTTTCTATGCATTTCTGCCATCCAAATATAAGACAGTGTAAAAAATAAGTCATTTTGAAAAATACCCTCAAATTCACATGCTAGTAGTGGTGCCCACAAATTCAGAGATGTAATATTAGCCACTGCTTCTAAACTCCACATCTTATTTCTATTTCAGAAATACACAGGTTTCATTAATACCTATTTTTCACTCTTTATATTTTACCAAATGAATTACTGTATACTGGGTACACAATGAAAAACCATTGCAAGGTGCAGCTCAATTATTGGCTCTGGGTACCTCGTGGTCTTGGTCTGCCTGCAAGCCCTATATATCCCTGCAACCTAAATGGTCCAGAGTAAGGGTGGGCGTAGTTTGCTTAGTAGCGCTACGCGAAGTGCACTTCGCACTCCGCGAACTTCACGTAGCACTACGCGAGCTGTGTAGTAGCATGTTCGCACTGTGCAAGATGCGTTTTCAATGATTGCACAGTGCGGACAAGCATCCGGCACTGTGCAATCATTGAAAACGGCATCTTGCACAGTGCGAGCTGTAGTTTTCTGCTGCTCGAGTAGATTATTACGCGAGCTGCAGCTTTCTCAACGCGAACTGGTAGTTTCTCATTGAGAGCGGTCGCGAGCATGCACAACCGCTCACAATGAGAAACCTTACCTCCCTGCGTTGAGAATCTCGCCGGTATGTAATTTTGCTTGCTCGCGGTCGCGAACATGACGTTCAGGACCGCGAACAAGCAAAAAAATGAGCGCTGCACTACGCTACGCTGCACTACGCATGTTCGCACTGTGCTACGTGCAGCTCGCGTAGTGCGAAGTTGCGCAAACTTCGCAAACTCCGCGAGCGTAGCGTAGTGCTTCGCCCAGGCCTAGTCCAGAGGACGTATTGTATATTGCTTTTAAAAATTCGCCACAGTTCGAAGAAGTCACAAATGAAAAGGTAGGCAAAAATGGCTGTTTTTGTCAACTCTATTTCAGTTTTGTTTTATTTCAACAGTTACTCTATATAGGAAATCCATGAAGGATCTTCACAAATGACACCTTGCTGAATTTAGAGTCTATTTTTCAGAAATATATAGCTTTCTGGGATTCATTTTTGGTTTCATTCCATTTCTACCACTAACTGGAAGGAGGCTGAAAGCACATAAACTAGGGAAAAAAGGCTATGTCCAGTAAAATGTCAAAACTGTGTAGAAAATGTTGGTTTTCTGACAAAAGTCCGCCCTATCCTGTAAGCTGGGAAGATGGTGATTTTATATTTTAGAATTTCCAGAGAAAAAAAATGACGCTTTCTTCTGCAGAACTTTTTCTCCTTTTCCCCCAAAAACCCAAATTTAGCTGTATTTTGGCTAATGTCTCTGGCCCCTCCAGGGGAATCCACAAACAATGGGTACCTCTAGAAGATTCAGGATGTTGGGGAAAAAAGGATGCAAATTTGGCACAGATACCTTATGTGCATGAAAGGTTATGGGGGCCTAAGCACAAACTATCTCACATAGACAAAAACATGTTTGGCACAAAGGGGGGAAGATCTGGCAGCAGAGGGATTAATAAGCTAATAAACACCAAAACGATCAAAATTGGAAATGTATACATATTTTTAAAGATTTTTCACAGGCAAGGTCCAAAGCTGAAGCTGATCATGGTCCCTATAAATTTGATGAGTGAAGGTCAAGCTCTCACTGTAGCAGTTAGTTTTGGGACAAAAAGCTCTCCAAGGGCCAAACAGCTGATCTTCTGTTTGCCTGCTCCCCAGACTGAAATATGCTGTGGTTTCCTTAGGAAGGATGCTCCCACTGTGTGCAAGAAGACCAGGTATATCTGGCTCAAATCCTTTTGCCGTACTGAAAGAATTACGCAGGTGGACCTCACAGTAAAGGTATCTGGCCCCCTGGGGGCCTACTTGGTTTCAGACTCCATCCCTGCTCACTTTTGAATTTAGAGAATCAAAATAGTGAGTAAGTATGAAGTGAACAGGGTGGGACTACAAATCTATCCCACTGTCGAAGTGGCCTCAGCAGCTAGAAAATCTAGTGTTGTCACACTCAGCTTTGGTGTCAAAACTAGCACCTATTGTTCGACGAGGATGCATCTGACATCGAGGGAACTTTCCTTCTTTCAGAGTTTGATGTTACCCTGCTAGTTAGACTGTGAGATCCAAAAAGTAGACTGACAAAAAGTAAAATCTTTGAGAGTTACAACCATTTTTGTGTAATCAATCTCTGCTCCATTGCAGTAGGTCTAAAATCACACTTAAGTCCAGGGCAGAAATCGAGTCTTTACAATAGAGCTTCACTTTTTCTATGCAATATTAGCTTTAAACCTTAAAAAAGAATGTCTCCGGTTTCTCTTATCTGGGTAACCTTATTGCTGCTTTTAAAACAGCTACCTGGGGATGAGTAGAGTTTCTTTGGGACTTGTGGTGACACAGTTCCATTATGCTATGGGAATTTGCTGGGTTGAGGTAGATCATGCTTACATGTTTGCACTGTAGTTTTTGCTGCAAGGCATCCTGTAAATTCATGCGGCTATGTTCTCACTTTGTATGGATCTTTCACACCAACTTGTGTGCTACCATCCCGCTCATTCATAATAACATATCAAGAAGTGAGATCTCACTATTGTGAATGGTTACTGTCATGCATTCACCTGGTTCAAACTGCAGAGATGATACTGAAACTGAACCTGGACTTCCTATCCCTCTCAGGCCATGCTGGATCAAGGGACCAGACTTCATAAATCAAGCACTGCCCCAGGGGAGGAAGGGGTTGGGACAGAGTAAGAAAAATAAGACTTGCTGTACTGGACCTGCTCACCAGCTGTGCAACACTACTTAACAGGATTTGACACTCCTGAGACCTTCATTGTTTATGAGGTAGATATGCATTGGACCAGGACCTCGTATTTTGTAAAGATCCAATACACTGGAAATAACAAGAGGAGGCAGTTACCATTGGTGAACTAACAAACCTCATGATAGAAAGACCATACTTGACTTCAGCAACATATACTTACAGTCTCCATTCTGAAACACAGATTGGAGTTTATGGAACTCCCAAGGATAAAAACAAAACACAGAGTGAGGTTTCTGGTACTCCCAAGGTTCAGAGCACAACACAGATCAAGTGTTCTTCATCAGAGAAACACAGGTGTAAGTTTCCTGCTCTATTACAGTTCAAGTGACAAGTCCACAAGAAGTGCCCGGAGCGTGGAAACATCTGAAGCACTGGACAGAATCACAAGGATGGCATGGACATAATGTTAAAGTCTTGAAGGTGCTGATCACCCAGTCTTGCCTACATTATATAAGGATTAGTATGCACTAACCGGATATCAAGTACTTAGCCTTCTCTTCCAGTTTGTATGAAGTTCAAAGAAGATCTTGAGGCCTTGACAGAGGGAGAAGCAGGAGAACAGGTAGAGATGACCAAGACGTCGACAGAGCTTGGACCACGGGAACCACAAGTTCAACTGGAACTGAAGAAGATAAGAGCGCTGCTCGATTCCCGCTGATTCTGCGGGTGAGTGGGATGGATGAAGCGTGTTCAAGCAGGGAATGAGGCCAAGCCATGATTCAGGTTTGGGCATGTGTTATATTCCATATGAGGACACCAATGGATGTAGTTGGCTCACATGTTGCACGTGGAGCATGTGGTAGACTGGAAGGTTCTCGAAGACCCAGAAAGGAAACGTGTTAGTTCAATAGCCTGATCCTTCATGAAGGGCAAGTGCAACTTGGCGGATAGAACCAAATAAGTAGGAAACTAATGTGTATCTTTTGCTCAAACGTGTACAATGGAAAACCACACCAAGGCTCTAACAAAGCACTCTATTGGTTCACTTGTTCAGTGGAACTGACTGCTTGACAGACTCAAGGGCAATGGAACATAGAGCTCTGGGGAATATCGTCGGTTTTGCTATGGCTAGCCATAAAACACTGCAGGGTATTGCAACATGAGCCCTGCACACTAATCCCAGTACAAAGAGGGCTAAGGAGGGAGCACAGAAGGGGGTAATGACAGTTGCCCTATTTATGAGTGTGTTGACTGTAGCAAGGAGGTAACAGGAAGGAGCCCTTGATGACATAGCCATATTTATTATCCACAGGGAAGCTTCTGATCACCTTTGGTGGTTCTTAAGCAAAGTGTTTTTCAACCCATTAAAACTATGCACCCATACCGGGTATTGCCAGAATATTCACATCCTGAAGTGCACTGAAGTGGACCACATTTAATCTGCTTGCTGGTGACAATTTGGAAAGACTGTCTACTCACTGAAGACCACCTAGTAAAAAAGGTGTTTGGACAGAAGAATCCTCTTAAAGGTAATGGACATGCACTCCTGTGCAAATGCCCAACTGTACTGATGTCTGGATCCCAAATGCGAATTTTTGTTGTCAGAGGCAAACACAATTCATATGTGTGCACCATGACATAGGCCTTTCTCATAGATTGCGGTCTTGTTGGACTGGGAAGAACACCCAAAGCTCTACCCTCATATCGATGGAAGGCTTCCACCTTCACCAGGAGTTAAGAAGCATGAGTGCAATGGTGGCAGCATACTGTGTAGTGATTAGTAAGAGTGAAAGTCCTTTTTAACCTGTATCGCTGGGAAAGGTACAATAAAGGGATAGAGCATTGTGCAGTGCGTACATGGTGGGGATGAAAGTACTGGGTGTATGTATACCTGTGAGGAGTACAGTGCATAAGAGATGCAGTGTTAGGCAGTGCATACATGGTGAGTGTGTGTGCTGGCTGCAAGTGTGCTTGCAATTAACAACACAGAAAGGCTAGAGTACCGAGCAGTGAGTGCAAAGTGTGTGCAGAATGTAAGCATGACTCAATACATGGAGGTAACAGTACTAGATAGTGTGTATGTTGTGAAAATGTACTGAGTACAAGTGTGCCAGTAATGCTACATCACATGAAAGACCCTGGCTCCCATTTGGGAGGCCTAGACTTTCCTGGTGAATACATGAGGAGGTAGAGAAATCCCACCCCCCACATTAATTGTTATATTGCTGCATTCCTATGAGCTTGTTAGAACACACTAGAGGATGGAGAGCGAGGCTCCCCTGTACACTTCAAAGGGTGCTCTTTGATTCAGTGAAGGATCACAAGGAAAGGGCCTGGACACACCTCAGGAAGGAGATGGGATTGGTAAGGCAATCATAAAGAGTAGTGCTGGGAGCCTGGGATTAACCTTTTGATACACATATCACTGTGGCTAACATCCAGGTGTGAACACAAGGAGATGTTGGACGGTGTGCTGAAACTTTCCAGACTCACCCCCAGTCACGATCTGGGTTGAATCTATCATCGTTCTTTAGCTAATTTCACCACCCCAGTTCAGACACAACGATATGCAAATCAGTATTGACCCTGTGCCTCATGGGAACAGTCCTGCTCAAACTCCCAAGCCATGTCTACCCTGGACCGGAAACAAGCATCATAGGACCGGTTTCGGGCTAACAGGCCTCATCAGGTGTGAACACTAGTCACTCCCATGGCCTGTGTTATGAGACTATCATTTTCGGAACGTCTTTTGCTCTGACAGGCATCCCAACATAAAACCTTAACGGCCCAGACTCACATTTGGTGTTGCGAAATAGACTATAAGAAGGGAGGGTTGAGACTGCCAAAATGTGTCATCTGCCAAGCAGCCAGACAGGCTGTGTAAGCAGGGAAAGCTCTGAAAGGCTTTTACATATTACCAGGACGTGGGGCCAAGGCCTGCTTGTCTCCCTTCTGGGTGAGGGGACACCACAGAGGGAAACCAAGACCACCTGGCCTGGAGCACCTCTGCCAGCCTACTTGTCAAGACCAGTGTGCCCTGTGAGGAAGAGGAGAACGATGGAGGGAGCAGTTCCAGTGGGAAGCCCTGTTGAGAGGACTCCTGTTGCGAGGTGTGAGGAGGCAGCCACTGCACTAATCGGGTCATTGCTGGTGTGCTGACTGAGGCGGCAACCCCCATATGCCTGTAGAGAGGCGCTGTGAAGATAGCTGTGCAATGATTGCTGTGTGGTAAGGGCTGAGGTCTGTGTGGCACTGTGGAGACGACCCTGTGCCCCAGGAGGGGCCACCGTGGTAAGGACTGCCATGCAAAAAAGCCAAAGCCTTGTGGGGCAGTGGTGCGGCAAACCAGTATGCCAGGATTGGCTGTCAGGAATAATCGTGCTTTGTGGATCGGCAGGAACCTGTGAACTGTAAGCAGCTGTGACCTGTAGGTCACCAGGAGCAAATAGGGCTGCATCTGTCCTGACCTTGTGGATCGAGTGAGGGTGCTGTGAAAATACCACTGCCTCAACAGGATTGAGATCGGGTGCATTGGAATTCACCCCCGGAACCCTGACCTTCAGGGCAAAATTTGTTGTTGTCTGCGAGTTTAATGGAAAAACAGTTATTAGGCTGAATATTGATTTACTATGGCTGTTGTGCACTCTTTCCATTATGAGCCATATTCACTAATTTGTATTTGCACCTCCCCCCCTCTCCCTGAGGGGGAGCCTTATACTGATCAATCTCATCTACCACTGACAGTCAAGTGCCGGAGTACTTCGGAACATCAGGAGCAAAAGGCCTCAACCCCCACTGTTGGGCCCAGAAGCCCCTGCTTGCCCCGTGACCCTCTGAACGGGGATCTGACAGAAGGTAATTTCATTCCATCATTATAGCAAAAGACTTCAAGGGTGAAGCCCTGACATCTTCTCTTACCATTGTTTACACATTCCTCTCCCAAGCTTCCTAACCCTCAGAGCATATACTCTGCTCACTCCTCAGCCGCTGCCCACAATACGCTCCAAAAGGGTCTCAAAAATACTCACACACATTTACCATCTGCACCAGGCATCTGAAAGTAATTTTGGACCGTAAATTCCGGAAGGAGGAAAGATCCATTGATTGGAACCCAATATTCCCAGGCCCTCATGTTATTACTTATTCTGGTAGAAAAATAACTGCTCTGATGAGTGAGTTCACTTTCGATTTCAAAAGTTTTTATTGGTTGTTTCCAAACAGAATATTTAGAAAAGTAAAACAATCAAGTGCAATATGCAAAACAAAGAACCAATGATGGGTGCAGTAATAATGGCGATTGACTCTAAAAAACAAAAGACAATAAGTGCATGGGCTGTGGTAGACATTAGGAGAACAATATGAACATTTGGGACAAGCAGACAGGAAAAAAAAAGGCATGACAACAGTCGCATACAGTGCATAGGTAACATCACATAAGTTCAATGGCCTGAAAATAAACATGTTCATTGGAGCTGATGGACTCGGTGGTTTAGCACAAGGAGAGAGTATAGGGGCATGATGAGCTGAGGTGAACAGGGAGCATAAGGAGTCATGTCAACTAGAGGTGGAATAGTGAGTGGAGAGTTCAAGAAGGTTTGTGTACGCTGAAGTAGTTATCAAGAGTGACCCACATTTATCTGTGAGGAGGGCATCAAGGAGTGTTTTGAAGTGAAATGTTATCAGCTCCTCTTAAATTGGTAACCCAATTTAGCCAACATTTAAAAGAGGCTTTGCGGGTGTCCTTCCAGTTACTAAGAACGGTCTTAACAGCGGCAGTGAGGGGTAGGTCTAGAAGGGCCTTATCATTATCTGTGAGAGAATCGGCTCTTAGGAACCCAAATACCAAGGTGGAGAGCACCCTGGTGAGAGAGAAGGGAAAAAGTTGGGAGAAGAAGGCGAAAATTTGATCCCAAAAGGGTACAACGCATTCGCATTGGAGTAAGAGGTGTTCCAGATCTCCAACTTTATCGTTACAATTCCAGCAAGTTGCGTGATCTCTAATATTTTGTGAGAAGAGACACGCCGGGGTCCAGAAAGCTTTATGGAGAAGCCAAAACTTCTTCTGGGAGAGTGTAGGACTTATTTTGTATCTTGTGGTCGATTCCCAGGTTTTGGACCAATCCAAGTCAGAAATAGGTACAGAGGAGTGAGATTCCCGGAACTGTGTGAGGTGTTTATTGAGGGTAAAGTGTTGTGGGTGCAGTAGCCTTTTAAAGCCTGGAGACCTGATCGCCCAGTTTATTAAGGTTAGCTAGGTATTTCGGTAGTGAGGGGGCTTTTATGGATAATTTTGCTTTACATATCACTGCTTTAATATTCAAAAAGTTGTAAATCTTTATCGGGTCTAGGGGGTAAGGTTTTAATCTATATTTCATTGTGTAGCTGCCTCCCTTTGTATAGTAGTGTGCGATTATACCATAATGATTCCCAGTTAGATTGTCTTATCCTACTTCCTAGGAGTTTATCAATTTTCAGCAGTGCTATTTTCGTATTCTGGAAAATGGGCTTTGAGCAGGTGGCCATGTTAGGGTTAGCAGTTAAGGCGGCCGCTGGAGTGAGGTTTTTAAAAAGAGCTTTCTGAATAGTTAGCCACACCGGGGTGTAGTCAATAGGGGGTGAGAGCCAGTAGGAACCTTACTTGGCAAGGAAGGCCGTCTGGTATGGATCACTGTAGCAATATCGATAACAAAACTGTAGAACTACCATAATATCAAGTAAAAAATATAAGATGCCAAAATATCGACTTCCTATCTCCAACCAGGTAAGTACAAAAATATTGAAAGAAAAATATCGATGTAAAGAATATAGTCAGTCAAAATATCGAATTTTTTAAATACTTTAAAGTAATTAAAAATTAATGAAATAATAAATATAAGTAACTTAAACATGCTTAAAATACTTAAATAACCTTAAAATTAATAAATAATTAATGTAAGTTAAAAAACATACAAATTGATTTATGAATATATATATATATATGAACATAATATTAATAAAAAATATAAAATAACCATAGGATAGCAGAAAGGGTAACATTTACTATTACCACTCCAGTGAGTGCAACAGTAGTGAAAGCGTTGGATAGCGTAGGGTTAAAAACGTATTATTAACGCTCCAGTGAGTGCAACAGTAGGGAAAGAGTTGGATAGCTTATAGGTAAAAAATATTATTCCCACTAGAGAGAGTGCAACAGTAGGGTAAGCATTGGATAGCGTAGGGGTAACATTTACTATTCCCACTCCAGAGAGTTCAACAGTAGGGAAAACGTTGGATAGGGGGCGGGTAAAAATTATTATTCCCACTCCAGAGAGTGCAACAGTAGGGAAAGCATTGGATAGCATAGGGGTAAAAATTATTATTCCCACTCCAAAGAGTGCACAGTAGGGAAGACGTTGGATAGAGAGAGGGTAAAAATGACTATTCCCACTCCAGTGAGTGCAACAGTAGGGAAAGCGTTCGATAGCGTAGGGGTAAAAATTAGTATTCCAACTCCAGAGAGTGCAACAGTAGGGAAAGCGTTGAATAGCGTAGGGGTAAAAATTACTATTCCCACTCCAGTGAGTGCAACAGTAGGGAAAGCGTTGGATAGGTAGGGGTGAAAATTACTATTCCCACTCCAGAGAGTGCAACAGTAGGGAAAGCGTTGGATAGCAGGAGGGTAAAAATTACTATTCCCACTCCAGAGAGTGCAACAGTAGGGAAGGCGTTGCATAGCGGGAGGGTAAAAATTACTATTCCCATTCAAGAGAGTGCAACAGTAGAAAAAGCTTTGGATAGCGTAGGGGTAAAAATGACTATTGCCACTCCTGAGAGTGCACCAGTAGGGAAAGCGTTGGATAGCGTAGGGGTAAAAATTACTATTTCCACTCCAGAGAGTGCAACAGTAGGGAAAGTGTTGGATAGCGTAGGGTTAAAAATTACTATTCTCACTCCAGTGAGTGCAACAGTAAGGAAAGCGTTGGATAGCGGGAGGGTAAAAATTACTATTCCCACTCCAGAGAGTGCAACAGTAGGCAAAGCGTTGGATAGCGTAGAGGTAAAAATTACTTCCCACTCCAGAGAGTGCAACAGTAGGGAAAGCGTTGGATAGCGTAGTGGTAAAAATTACTATTACCACACCTGAGAGTGCAACTGTAGGGAAAGCGTTGGATAGCGTAGGGGTAAAAATTACTATTCTCCCTCCAGTGAGTGCAACAGTAGGGAAAGCGTTGGATTGCAGGAGGGTAAAAATTACTATTCCCACTCCAGAGAGTACAACAGTAGGGAAAGCGAAGGATAGAGAAGAGATAAAAATTACTATTCCCACTCCAGAGAGTGCAACAGTAGGGAAAGCGAAGGATAGAGAAGAGGTAAAAATTACTATTCCAACTCCAGAGAGTGCAACAGTAGGGAAAGCGTTGGATAGCGTAGGGGTAAAAATTACTATTCCCACTCCAGAGAGTGCAACAGTAGGGAAAGCGTTGGGTAGCGTAGTAGTAAAAATTACTATTATCACACCTGAGAGTGCAACAGTAGGGAAAGCGTTGGATAGCGTAGGGGTAAAAATTACTATTCTCCCTCCAGTGAGTGCAACAGTAGGGAAAGCGTTGGATTGCAGGAGGGTAAAAATTACTATTCCCACTCCAGAGAGTACAACAGTAGGGAAAGCGAAGGATAGAGAAGAGGTAAAAATTACTATTCCCACTCCAGAGAGTGCAACAGTAGGGAAAGCGAAGGATAGAGACGAGGTAAAAATTACTATTCCCACTCCAGAGAGTGCAACAGTAGGGAGAGCGTTGGATAGCGTAGGGGTAAAAATTACTATTCCCACTCCAGAGAGTGCAACAGTAGGGAAAGCGTTGGATAGCGTAGTGGTAAAAATTACTATTACCACACCTGAGAGTGCAACAGTAGGGAAAGCGTTGGATAGCGTAGGGGTAAAAATTACTATTCTCCCTTCAGTGAGTGCAACAGTAGGGAAAGCGTTGGATTGCAGGAGGGTAAAAATTACTATTCCCACTCCAGAGAGTACAACAGTAGGGAAAGCGAAGGATAGAGAAGAGGTAAAAATTACTATTCCCACTCCAGAGAGTGCAACAGTAGGGAAAGCGAAGGATAGAGAAGAGGTAAAAATTACTATTCCCACTCCAGAGAGTGCAACAGTAGGGAAAGCGTTGGATAGCGTAGTGGTAAAAATTACTATTACCACACCTGAGAGTGCAACAGTAGGGAAAGCGTTGGATAGCGTAGGGGTAAAAATTACTATTCTCCCTCCAGTGAGTGCAACAGTAGGGAAAGCGTTGGATTGCAGGAGGGTAAAAATTACTATTCCCACTCCAGAGAGTACAACAGTAGGGAAAGCGAAGGATAGAGAAGAGGTAACAATTGCTATTCCCACTCCAGAGAGTGCAACAGTAGGGAAAACGTTGGATAGCGTAGGGGTTAAATTTACTATTCCCACTCTAGTGAGTGCAACAGTAGGGAAAGCGTTGGATAGCGTAGGGGTAAAAATTACTATTCCCACTCCAGAGAGTGCAATTAATTCAAAATAAATACCAATAAATAAATTAACATATTTAATTACTTATAATTAAATTACTTCCCACCCTATTCCCCTATAAACCCACAACCCACTACAGAATTATATTACGCAAAAATTAAATATCATAAAATTAATTAATTAAAATAAATTATGAAATAAAGTCAAAGTCAAAGTCAAAGTAAGCTTTATTCGATTTTTCAGTTAAAAATCATAAAAGCACTACAATTACATTTCTACATACAACATTTAAAAATGACATGTGCATAATCGATACAAAATGAACGCTTACTTGACCATTAAGAAACATTTCATAAAATTCATTAGAAGAAAACCATAAAATACAAGCATTTCATTAGTGACAAACAACAATGTACCACAAGATAATGATTTAATACAATGATTTTCTATACGTTATTACCTTTTTTAAAAAACATGAAACGGCATAAACAACATGATCTCCTTCTAACTGTAACATTTTCTGGTATGCTGGTCTACATTTTCGTAACCCCCATCGTTTTAATAACGGAATCAGGAATTGTTTTCTGGGGTTCGTATATAGTTTACAAAAAAACATAATATGGATGTTAGACTGCACCGAGATGTTATCACAAGAGCATATTAGTTTATTAGAGGACCAGTCATTAACGTTAGGAAGAGTGACCATGCGAAAAAAGAAGCCCAGACGCAGGCGGGTCAACAACATTCGGAGATATGGGCTCTGTACCAGGACGAGGTAGGTTTGCAAACCCTCCGTTGGTGTAATTTCCTGGTAGTTTAACACTGTGCGCCTTAGTTTTTCGCTGTTCCATCTGGCAGTTTCTAGATGGGTGGTTATCATTTTTTAAGAGCTAATCTTGATATCCCATCCACAGTTGTAGGGTTGTCAAAATACTTTGGATGGCCTAGATCAGTAAGTGTGGATCTCACATAAGATAACCATTTTACATTAGCTACCCAATCTAGGGCTAGGCAGTCTTCGATAAGATCTCTATTGAAACTGGCTTCGTGTGTAACCCACACTTTATGCCATAGCAAAATGGGGGACATCCTAATGATATTATTGAGATATGTAACTCCTACTTCGATGTGTGACATGTACGTGGAGGTGCTTTTGGCCACTCCCAAGAGGTAGCAGATGAATTGGTTTTCGCAACTCTGTAGGGAGTGGTCTTTCTCGATACCCCATATGCCGGCACCATAGGTGGCCGTAGATACACATTTTGCCCGATAAATCTGGATCAGCCTCTTAACAGGCTTACCGCCAGTTTTATCGGAAAAAACACGCAAAGCGCCTATGGTACGGCTATAAGCCAGCTTCCTAGCGGCTATTGCTGCCTGCCAGCGACACCGTCTATCAAATAAAATTCCTAGATAACAAAATTTGTCTGTTGTTGCAATTTTTTGATTATCTAGGAATATGGTGCAAGGAATTCTATTAGTCTTCCGAGTACAGGACATCGTGAAGGTTTTCGAGATGTTAACTCTGAGACCTCTGTCCCTCATATAACACGTAAACTTATTTACCGCCCGTTGTAAACCAACTTTAGTCTGGGACATTATAGCCGCGTCGTCGGCATATAATAAAATGGGAACCGGGGAGCCCTTAACAGTTGGGTAATCATTAGGTAGGGTTGAGAGGTGCTGGCCAATTGAATTAATATAATATGTAAAAAGCAGCGGGGCCAGTATGCAGCCTTGTCTCACCCCTCTAGTGATCGGGAATTTCTCTGTACATTCCCCGTGTTTACCATACCTAACTCTTGCCCCTGCATCTTTGTAGAGCTCTTTAATAAAAGTAATAATGCGGATGTCAATACCCAGTTCTCCTAGTGTTGCCCACAAGAAATCATGATCAACGCAATCAAACGCGGAGCTGAGATCGATAAAAGTTGTAAAAAGTGCTCCGCGTTTGGCGTGAGTATACTTAGAGACAAGAAGGGACAGATTTAGGCACTGTTCAGTTGTCCCTATTCCTTTTCTAAACCCGTACTGTAGGTGGGAAACTACGTTATGGTCTTCCTCCCAAAGTTGCATTCTCTCTAAAATCATTCTTCCAGCCACCTTCATTAGGCCGTCCAAAAGGGATATCGGCCTATAACAAGTAGGGTCGTCCCTATTACCTTTTTTAAATATAGGGACCACGATAGCGTCAGTCCAGGTATCAATAAACCCACTCTGATTTCCCTTATTTAAAAAATTTGTGAGCAAGGGAGCCCAGAAGTCTGGTTCTGCTTTGTAAACGTCCACCGGCGTGCAGTCTGGTCCTGGGGCTTTGCCTGGTGCACTTTCCCTGATGGCGTCATGAACTTCCTCAACGGTAAATAATAGATCTATAGGGAATGATTGAGCTGGGGGATACTCCGTGACACTGTTATATAGTCCCTTTTCTGTTGATGGCCATACCCCTGACTGTGTTATACTTGTTGATGGCCATACCCCTGACTGTGTTATATATAAATATACACTTTTCACACACATACTAACATAAAAAACACTTTAAAAAAATTAATATTATTAAAAAATTGATATTAACTTACTTACCTCAAATTCGATATTTTTGTTGTCTATATTCTGTCCATTCAAATTTTTTGTTGTCTATATTCTGTCCATTCGATATTTTGTCCATTCTAAATTTTGAATTCGATATTACTGCTATTCTGTTCGATATTTTTTTAGTCTACATTCTGTCCATTCGATATTGTGTCCATTCTATATTTTTTATTCGATATTAATGCAAATCGATATTTAAAACTCAATATTTTTAGTGTATACCGTCTGGTACATTTTAAAGTCCGCTAAGTTGATTCCACCCAAGGATTTATCAAGGCGGAGTTTCCTTAAACTAATCCTTGCTTTTTTCCCTTTCCATGGGAATTTGGTAAGTAGCGCGTCTAATTGGTGGTGAAAGCCCTTGGACAGTGTGAGAGGGAGCATTGTAATGAGATAATTCACTAGGGGGGATTTTCATTTTGATGGTCTCGATCCTTCCCCACCAGGTTATAAAGCATAGGAACCAGCCGCCTAGTTGTGATTACATTTTTTCTAACGTAATGGACTCGTTGCGTTGAAGTGTTTCGAGGAGGGTGCTGTCAAATTCAATGCCTAAGTACTTGATAACACCGGTCTGCCATGAGAGGCCCGAATTACCTGACATGTCTCTGGTACCATGGATGTTTAGGGGCTTGACCTCTGATTTATCTCTGTTCAGTTTGTATCCAGAGTGGGCAGAGTAACACTCTAGCGTAGAAATGAGCACCCCGAAAGAGGACTCTGGGTTTTCTGTAACTACCAGGATATCATCTGCGTATGCCCCCAATTTCACCCGTGTATCCCCGAAGGTCACTCCTGTAATGTCTACGTTTCGCTTTATATCTGTTAAGAGTGGCTCGAAGGCCAGGAGAAACAGTGCTGGCGAGAGGGGACAGCCCTACCTGGTCCCCTGCTCTAGTCAAAATGGGTCTAATAGGGTACCGGTTATGGCAATCCGGGCAGATGAAGCAGAGTAAAGGGCCATTACCATATCAGTGTAGGATTCTCCCTGTTTGAATGCCCGCATGCAGTGTTTTAAAAAAGACGAAGGCATCCTACCGGACACTTTTTCTACATCCAGGGTGATGGCAACAGAGGGAGTGGGTGTTATTTTCACTTTCTCCAGGATATGGCACAGAAGTCTTGTATTATCATTGGACATGCGGTATTTAAGAAAGCCGACTTGAGAGTTGCTGATCAGTTTAGAGAGGATAGTATTGAGTCTGTTGGCCAAGATTTTTGCGTACATTTTGCCATCCAGGTTTATAAGGGAGATAGGGCAGTAATTTTTTTTAAGAGGGGGTCTTTACCTTCCTTCGGGATAACAATTATAGTGGCTTCACCCATTGAATCAGAGACACTGCCTGTGGTAGCAAACGAGTTGAATAGTTTTAGTAGTATGTGGCTAAGAGATTTATCAAACGCTTTGTAAAATCTTGCCGAGAAGCCATCTGAGCCCGGAACTTTGTTGCTCTTGAGAGATTTAATAGAGGCAGAGATTTCTTTGACTATAAAGGGGGACCCTAATGAAGAGCTTTCCTCTTCAGAGAGTTTAGCTCAGTTTCGGGCATCCAAGTAAATAGTAGAAGCTTCCGGATCGCATGTCAGCTTTTTTTTGTAGAGGTCCTCGTAAAAGGCCTGAAAGGAGGCTAATATTTTGTCATGTTTGGTATGATTTTGTTGGCGGAGTCCTTAACCACGGTTATGGAGAATTGTTTCTGTCTATGCTTGAGGTAAGATGCAAGTAATTTCCCTGCTTTATTCCCCCCGCACAGTTAAAGTGCTTTAAACTTATTGATCCATACACCGGCTCGTCTGTTCACAATCACGTTGTATTCGTATTTCTTTTTGATAAGCTGGTCTAGGAAATGTTTGCTGTCTAAGTTAGCTGAGTGGGCGGTTTCTAGAGCCTTGATATGTTTTTCAAGTGTGTGTCAAGTTCCGCATTTAGTTTTTATTGGTCCACGCTCTAATGCCTTTAATGACGCCCCTAATTGTAGCTTTAAGAGCATCCCAAACGACAGAGGTGTTCGTAGCTGGGGAGTCATTTAATGTGATATACTCATGGATAACGTTCTCTATCTATGTTTGTTCTCAGGGTCCAGCCACGGCCCGTGGATGGAGTTGCAGTGGGGCAGAGAGGCCGGGCTGGGGAGGGGCAGGGTGGGGGGTGCTAAAAACCGGCATATGGATAATTGGAGGTAAGTAAACAATTTAATTAATAAAACGAATTTCATAGCGTGCCCTGCATCGCAAAATGCAATGCAGCGCGAGTGGTAAGCTCGAAGTAGCTCGCGGATCTTGCGCACCAGTATGTAAAGAGATTAGCAGACGCGTGAGGGTACAGCAGTGTTTTCTCGTGTTTTCACGTGTTACGCTGCATAAAGAGTTCACTGGGACTCCATATGTAATTAAATACTGTTGATGGCATGCTTTGTTACTCGTGCACAACCGACATTGCTAGGTCAGGCAAAATGGAGACTGAGAGCGATCTTATTCCCATCGCTACAATCTCTTTTTTAAACACCCACCTTCTGTGGCGCCTGGGATGGTGTGGTGATGTGATGCTCTTCAGGCGGTCAAAGGCAGTCAAAGAGGCACCGGGGTTGGATTTAGATGCCGGGATTTGCTTTGCTTTGCCATCAGCAAGTCTCCATGGCTAAGAGATTTATCAAACGCTTTGTAAAATCTTGCCGAGAAGCCATCTGAGCCCGGAACTTTGTTGCTCTTGAGAGATTTAATAGAGGCAGAGATTTCTTTGACTATAAAGGGGGACCCTAATGAAGAGCTGTCCTCTTCAGAGAGTTTAGCTCGGTTTCGGACGTCCAAGTAAATAGTACAAGCTTCCGGATCGCATGTCAGCTTTTTTTTGTAGAGGTCCTCGTAAAAGGCCTGAAAGGAGGCTAATATTTTGTCATGTTTGGTATGATATTGTTGGCGGAGTCCTTAATCACGGTTATGGAGAATTGTTTCTGTCTATGCTTGAGGTAAGATGCAAGTAATTTCCTCGCTTTATTACCCTCGCACAGTTTAAGCGCTTTAAACTAATTGATCCATACACTGGCTTGTCTGTTCACAATCATGTTGTATTCGTATTTCATTTTGATAAGCTGGTCTAGGAAATGTTTGCTGTCTAAGTTAGCTGAGTGGGCGGTTTCTAGAGCCTTGATATCTTTTTCAAGTGTGTGTCAAGTTCCGCATTTAGTTTTTTATTGGTCCGCGCTCTAATGCCTATAATGACGCCCCTAATTGTAGCTTTAAGAGCATCCCAAACGACGGAGGTGTTCATAGCTGGGGAGTCATTTAATGTGATATACTCACGGATAACGTTCTCTATCTGACGTTTGTTCTCAGGGTCCAGCCACGGCCCGTGGAGGGAGTTGCAGTGGGGCAGAGAGGCGGGGCGGGGGAGGGCCAGGGAGGGGGGTGCTAGAAACCGGCATATGGATAATTGGAGGTAAGTAAACAATTTAATTAATAAAACGAATTTCGTAGCGTGCCCTGCATCGCAAAATGCGATGCAGCGCTAGTGGTAAGCTCAAAGTAGCTCGCGGATCTTGCGCACCAGTATGTAAAGAGATTAGCAGACGCGCGAGGGTACAGCAGTGTTTTCTCGTGTTTTCACGTGTTACGCCGCATAAAGAGTTCACTGGGACTCCATATGTAATTAAATACTGTTGATGGCGTGCTTTGTTACTCGTGCACAACCGACATTGCTAGGTCAGGCAAAATGGGGACTGAGCGCGATCTTATTCCCATCGCCACAATCGCTTTTTTAAACACCCACCTTCTGTGGCGCCTGGGATGGTGTGGTGAGGTGATGCTGTTCAGGCGGTCAAAGGCAGTCAAAGAGGCACCGGGGCTGGATTTAGATGCCGGGATTAGAGTTGCTTTGCCATCAGCAAGTCTCCATTTTGATGCTGAGCGACTCGGATAAGAGGGTCGCAGGAGGCGAAGTTGAAACTCAGCGTGTACCAGGCTGAAGAATCGGGAAACGTAGCCAGAAAATGACCTTCGCGGCAAAGGGAGATGAAGCCAGTCTTCACGACTTCAAACGCAGAGGTTTGTCCCCTGAAATCGGCATTGATTGCTCCTCTGTCTACCGAGCGATGCGTTTAGGCAGCCATTGCCGCTGCAGTCCAAGCCACGCCCCCAGAGTGAGTTCACTTTAATCCATGCACCTAAATCTGTAAAACTTTTCATAAGGGCTTAATCCAGGATTCTCCCAGAGCGGCAACCAGCTACATCGACATTAATTAGTTCAGTATAAAGAATCTCTCACTTTCTAAAGGTACAGTATACACACTAGCAGACAAACAGTGTGCAACAACCATAGTCAATGAATTCACCCCAGCCTCCACAGGCAGCTTATGGTACAGTGAGAACATATTGTAAATAATCCTAGGGTGTTTGTGGCCTCCGATAGATATCTTGGTCATCGGAAATTGATTGTTCTTTTAATTTTACATGTCGCTTGTCAGTTTGCCTCTCTGCCCACTACTATTCTAAAAAAAGGTATGTGCAGTAGAAATTAAAGGAATAAAACACCTCACACCATGCTGATAGCTGCTTGGGGTATCATCCCTCACCCGCGGATCACTTCCAATCAGTGCTTAATATGAGCCGGTGGTTGGCGGTGAGGGGCAACAGCACTTATTTTTGGGCACCAGCACTTATTTCTTACATCAGATGTTTACCGAGCACAAGAGAGGGAGAAACACACAGATCGGAAAGATGGGGGAAGCGAAAAATAGCAACACCGTAACAAGGAGAGAAAGCAGGAATCGAAAGAGTGAGAAAAAGGGACATAGGCTGACTGAAGTGGATTCAAGACTACGGGGATTGTGCCACCGGAACGTCACTTTTTATGATGTTCCGTGGCGCAATGAATTACACCATATTTACAAAGTGGCGTTAAGCCACTTTGCGTGGCTTAATGCCACTTTGTAAATATGGTACCCTTCCACGCAATTCTCTGCATGAAAGGTGCTTGCAAAGGGTGTTGTTGTGGGTGTTCCACCACAACACCTATTGCTTTTTGACGCTGCCTCTGATTTACAAGGATCTGAGACAGTGCAAAAGCAGGCATTAGATTCTGCAGAACACATGGAAAGAGCAAAATCTCTTTAATGATTGTTTATGTGCAGGAAGGTGCCCCTTCCTGTACATAAACAAATGCCTTTAATGATTGTTTATGTGCAGGAAGGTGCCCCTTCCTGTACATAAACAAATGCCTTTAATGATTATTTATGTGCAGGAAGGTGTCCCTTCCTGCACATAACCGGTCATTCCATGCAATGCAGGCACCCTTGCACTATGGCGCAAGGGTATCTGTGTTGGTGCTAGGCAGCTATTTTTAGCACCTATGCAAGGGAAAATACACAGGTGTGCCTTTTTGTTGTAAATACGGCGCATTTCTGTGTTTTTTAATTTACTCAGTGTTGCACTACAAGTCTTGCCGCTGCACTGTGCCATTTCTCTGTAGATATTACCTTAACAGCCTGAAGATTCAGCGAACCAACGTTGAACTGCACTGTTTTCTCATGTTCAGTCGTTCATCTCAAACATGCTTCCTAAAGTAATAGCAATCCATATTTTTATTTTTATCAGTGCAATACACAGTACACGTTTTAATGAATGTCCCAGGACTGAACTCTGAACTTGGTACTATAATGAATATCTTACTCGGTTCTATTTTGTTTGCAAATCGAGATGGTCTGAGCCCAAGTTGGATGTGTGCAGTCAAGCTAGATCAACAACAAAAGCTGCAAAGACTTTCGACATAGTTGAGGTTTTCCCCTTCAAAGAGGAAAGTAACCTAAGCCCTCTTGGTTCTGATTATACATTTTATGTATATCCTCCCTTTACTACGCCACATCATTTCTTGCACTATCCTCACTCTGTTCACACTCATTTCCCCACTTCTTTGCTCCATCTTCTAGACTCCCAATCTGCCCATCTTCACTTCCTCTTCACTTTCCACTCCCATTTCCCCTCTTTTTTCCTTCCACCCGGGACTTTCAAGAAGTCAGAGATAGGAATTCTGTGAAAACCGGCTCTCCACTAATTGCAGAGTCAGTTATGTAAACCAGCCCTCCCCAGCTTCTAAATAACCCACCAATTAAAACATCCTGCCTTCTCCTTACTAACACATATAAAACTTCTGGTCTGCCAAGCTGCATGATGGAAGGATCATTAAATGAGTGGTGAGGCCAGTGCTGTTACTCTTAATATCCTGTGTTGCAGTGTGGGGTTTTCTCAATGACAGCTTAAGGAGCTATTGATACACAGGTATAGTGGATGTAATGGTAATAAATACATATCATTTAAAAGATGCACAATTACACACGAGCAGCGTACTGTGCAAGGTGCTAGAAAAGCATCTCAGATCAGGCTCTACATGCCAATCCAGCCTTACCCACTAGATCCCTATAGATCCCCTATGTAATCTGGGATGGGCAGCTTAAGTTATTTCTTCAGTTCCACATAAACAGTCACATAATGGCATATGGAAGCATGTGAGAAGAGTGCAGGTTTAGTCCTTTGCACTTGCAGGTAAAGTGGAAGAAACATCTTCACAAATAAGCCTTGCTCAAGCAAATATAGTCTGGTTTGGTATACAAGACAGCCTGCCTCACCCTTCTCTTTTCTTCATAACAAGCACGTGTGCCTGCGTCCAACAAACCGTTGAACCATGTTCAGAAATACAAACATCGTCAAGGCCAATAAGTCTGACTTTAATGTACTAATGCATGAAAACAAAGACATCTAGAAGTGCTTGTTTTATTCCTCCTAACCAAGTGTTAATTGATCTTAAATTTAACGTAAAAAGACTTGTTATTGTTTTAGTGTTGTTTAGTGGTGGTTTTTCATATTTTTTTTGTATTCAAATTATTCATTAGTTTATATCTTAGCCCTTGTGAAATGTGTTTAAACAGTTCTGTTCTTTTTAAATTGTAGACAATTAAAAGTGCTATTTTAGTAACTGCTTTGATACTTTATGAGTTGTTTCAACCCCAAACAAACACACAGCTGAGCGAAGTCAGGTGAATTCCTGCAAGAAACATCATGGAGAATGAGTTCGCTTATTATGAACACTTCATGGCACATTAAAACATGAAAGAAAATAGTTGGAGCCCCAGCTGTGATTATTGCAATCCACTATGTTATGTATATTATAAGTAGTATTTTTGCAGAGAATTGAAGCAAGAGAGCTGCATACATCATTACAATGCCATGACCACCCAAAGTTCAACTCTGGTTGGGAAGCTCACTGGAATTATTAGAACAGAACATGATGCTTGCTATAATAACTGCTCTGGGAAGCTTCAAGTATGAGAAAAAGTAGGGGTGTATCTAAAAAGTGGTGCGGTCTGAGCAGTTATAGGTGTGGCTTAAACACATAAACTACATTTCTGTGATTCCCATAGTGTGCCACTTGACAGGTCTTTTGGTGTCACTCTGAACTTTCTGTTATTGCCTACAGATATAATAACACAACAATTGATATTCATCTACAACCAGCCTGGACCATTAGCTTTGTTAATGTGGGGGCTTTGCAGAGAGGCTAAGGATAGGATTAACATGCGTTGTGAACACCTTCTTGACTCACTGACAGGCCCTGCAAGAAATTTGCACTGCCACCAGCCTTACCTCCAGAGCTCTCAGTCGTGGTCATTATACAAATCTGGAGTCAACTCAGTTTAAAGTGTGCACTATACAAGAGTAATACTGTACAAAAAAATACAAAAACACAAAATCTTGCAAACAGCTAACACTCCAATGTTTGAAATATAAATGGGAACTATGGGGCATATTATCAAGGGGGTTTATCTCCGCTTTTTTGGCTTTAAAAGCCAAGAAAGCAGAGATAAAATGATCTCCCTATTACCTAGCTGTCGCTAACACCAGTTAGCGACAGCTAGTAGGAGATAGCGACCATCTTGGGCCCCGCTTTGCATGTCAGTGATATTTATCACTAATGACATGCAAAGTGGGCGTGCCAAGATGTTAGCGACTGGAGACAGTCGCTAACATCGCTATCTCCTATTACCAACTTTTGGAGATATTCGCGCTAAGCGCGAATATCTCCAAAAGCTAACACCTGCCCTGAGCAGTTCTTAGCAATGTTATCCAATGGGAGGTGGATAACATGGCTAAGAGCATTAGCTCGGTAATGCATGAATATCGCTGACTTTTCAGCGATATTCATGCATTATTGCCGATTTTTATCGCATTTGCGATAATCCTTGGTAATACCAAGGTTTATCTGCGATAAAACTCGCCACAACTCAGCGATCATTTTTTCTCGCTAACCAAGCAATAGCGATAATTATCGCTATTGCTTGGTAATATGCCCCTAAGTCAATGACATGGATTACCTGAACAGTTTTTTACATTAGTTGTTGAGAAATCGTCAGTGTTTTCCCGATAAAGTTAAGGACAGGAATATAGGGTTGAAGAGGGACCCATTTCAATGTCCGTTCTAAAATACTCAAGGGTCGAGACCCAGAGGGTCCTGCTTACTTAAAGCCTGGGGCGTACCAAGCCTGAACAAACTCAGACGGGATAACTCGAAGTTTGCTCCAGTGTGAGATACAGCATCTCCTAAATGTCACGTTTTCATAAAAAGCTTTGGTTTATTACATGCACTCTTGGAATGGTAGATTAGGGTCGAGAGATGTTATACTTATTACATTGCTTACTTTGAGCTGGTCATTACCGATGGAGTCCACAGGCACTAATTCTTTGGGGCCTGCTCTGTCCATCATCCCCTTTTGTAGCACTTTTTTTAGGCATTAGATATTGACCTCGAGCAAGGGTGGGAAAAATACACAAATGTGAAAGGAAGGGGAAGAGAAAGAAGGAAAAACCATCATAAAGGGAGAAAGCAGATACCTGAGATAAAGGGGCAGGCAGCTTTGGGTAGCAGGAGTAGGCACCTGTAGACCTAGCTTGCCACTTGCCCGTGGCCTCCGGCTCAAATGCGGTCACTGTGGTGTGTGCAAGTGGGCCCAAGACCACACCAAACAAATTGGGTCGGATGCACGTAACATGTACGAAATTCGCACAAATATTAATTGTAGCACCAAATTTGTTGTGTATGTGATTGTATGTAAATGTGGACAGCTATATGTGGGAAGCACTATCAGATCTCTCAAAGATCGAGTGAGTGAACACATGCTGGAGAGAAGTAGCCTTATGGCTAGAGTGGTCAACCTCGAATCTGGTGAACCAGGTTCGAGTCTCGGCAACAACACTCAACATCCTATGATTCTGGGCAAATCACTTAATCTCGCTGTGCCTAACACAAATTAATGTGTCCTTGTGTAATAAAACTGGTGCTCATGTCAAGCGCTCTGATACCCGATATCTTTGTGTCTTGTTCGAGCTATATAAAACTAAAAAGAAAACTTTAAAAAACAAAGTGATGAGAGGTACCCAATAGCGGTTCATGCATACAGTTGGAGTTCACAGGGACCTAGTAAGAGTTTCACATTAAATGTAATCAAGCATGTCACAACAATCCCCGTGGGGATAAGAGGGAACTAAAACTTTGAAGAAATGAACCCATGTGGATCATGTACCTTAGAGCGGCAGAGGAGGGTCTAAACATTGGCCATGAACTGCAATTCCTCCTACATGGCTAACCCACCATTGTGCATCTTTAGCTCTAGCCGTTTTTGGCTTCACTATCCATGTCCGGATTATGGGATCATTATGTAATCCGTCTCCTGGTGTACTATTAATCACAGAATAGGTAATGTTCATACTCAGTATTTTGCTCTAGACTATTTGTCCAATTTACCTACTGAGCCCTGGGGCTCACCTGAACACATGTACATCAATGATTATGTACCAAATATAGCTTATGGTAACTTAGAACTGACAATACCTAAGCAAAGAGAGACCATATGTAATTAAGGTTAGGAGAAAATGTAAAACTTAACTTGCTTACTTGGGGGCATCATGACTTAGCATAAAGTATTTTGTTACTTTCTTGATTACGTGATAACAATGATCGGTAACTAGCAAAACATTGATTATGGGGACTAAGCACGTTTGGACCCTGCAGTCACATGGAGGATCAAATACTCTTTACCGTAGATGGATACATGTTAAGATGCGCCCACCTTACATTATGAAATCGGGCTTCTGACAGCTTTGTCTATCACCGACCATACTCCTGAATATGTTTGAGATGTGTTGGCGCCCTGGCGGTCATCACATTTATACTATTTATCTTTATGGGACGTGTTGGAAAATGTGGTTATGATGGTATGCTTTCAGACATCTATGTATGCATTCACATGGGACAGCAAATGCTCCTGACCGCACAGTAACACATCTCAATTTGGTGCCCATCTCATACTCTCAAATCGGGTGTTTGACGGTTTAGACCATCATTAACTTCACTTCCGATTACTTTGGGACTGGTTGGCGCCCTGGAGGGCAGCTCTTCTGGAGCCAAGTCACCCAGAATATAGACAGAGATAATGCTGTTCAGGTAAGGGGGTGGTATCAGGGGCAGAAGGGTTCATCTGGGGGATTACAGGGGGCTAGCTTGACATGCCCCACTAAATACCATGTACTCCACCTATTTCGTATTAGGCACTTGCCTTCTTTGATTCACAGGGACTACATCCCCACGAGGCTCTAACCACATATACTAATCGTGGTGTCACGAATAGACCTGTGGGAGGCAGAGAGGTGCCACCACTACTCAGGAATCAGGCAGTATGATATAGTTACAGCAGATCCTTTTATTTCTCATGATATGTAAGTGTCAATATATATTAGATGAGGCTGCATACTTTTAAGCATAACTGTGTACTCGTTGCCACAAATCTAAGTATGCCCTGATTTAATTTGCATAGGGAGAACATACTTCCTCATATAGATACCGCATATATTCTCTGGATAGTAAACCTAAATTTAAGATAGCTGTGCTCCAGTAGGCACAAGGAACAGGCGACTTCTGGCGCAGGTTTACTCACACCATACAGGAGATAGGCTTTGGTGACGACTAAATCTTCTCTGCACAATGTATTTATTTTCTGGTCAATGTTTAAATTTAACCCAGAAACCCACTATCTCACAACTTCCTTTTTACTAAAGGTTTGACTGCCGGGGAAAGTTAGACAGAATAGGTCCAATTATATCCCAACATGTGGTTACACATCACAGGTTGCCCCTAAGCTGTGTATCAGTACCATAGACAAATGTCCTGCTACAGTGAATTTGGACTATAAAGGAAATTAGAGGCTTTTCTTCACATTTGTCACTTACGCATGCCACACGAGATAGGTGATTTATTTCAGCGATCATATAAGAAAGTCACAAAAGAAAGGTGTTCTGTCTTCGGTATGGAGTTTCTTGCAATATGGCATGCCTAAGGTCTCTTAATAATTGGCATGTCACCAACCCAACCTTAGGGAAAAGTTGTGATCACTTTTGTCAGATAACTAAGGATACATGTGCATCGTTCCCCAACATGGAAAGATAATCAAAACACATGTCAAGTGTGATGGTGTTTTGGCAATCCAAAATCGGAATATTATGTACTGTGGCCCTATGTATATACTGTATTAAAGTATTATATAGAAATGTTGGTCTTTGTATTGTTTTTAGCCCTGATGAAGTCCTAGGGATTCTTCCCAGAAATGATGAAACACCTGTTGGCTAAAAGAAAGTCTAACAAAGAAAATAAAAAACAACACCACAAGACAAGAAAACCTTCGTGTTCATTATACTATTTGCCTAAAATGTATTGGTTAAGAAAAACTGCATGTGCTTCATGAGGCTAACCATTGTTGTTCAATGCCATGATTGCACGAAGGGGAGTAGGGTGTACCTTCCCACTGTTTGAAAGTACTGCAGACTAAAACCCTGTTAATACACACCTATATGGGATAGGTATATGAGTGCCTGAAACCTCACAAACACCCGATTGTTTGAATTAATCCTGAGAAAATCCTCTAAAAAGGCCAGCTGGTACACACAAGAACTCAGAACAGCAAAACGAAAGAGCAAACAGTTGGAGAGGAGATAGCGTAACAGCAAGAACACCTCCGACAGGGCAGCCTTCAAGACCTCGCAGTCCCGCGGGTGTTACCAGCAAATGCCCAGAGTCAGCAAAGTTCTCCTGTGGCTGGCGGTGTCCCAAGGAAACAGCAGAGTCCCAAAAACGTAAGCCCAATCGCCTCGAGCGGCTGCCGCGAAGCGGGGGCTGCAAGGCGCTATGTAGTACTGGGGCGGGGCGGGAAGAGGACCCAGGTGCAGCCGGTGTCTATGGCGCTGTGCAACCTGGTCCTCGCAGTCTCGCGGGTGTTACCAGCAAATGCCCAGAGTCCGCAAAGTTCTCCAGTGGCTGGTGGCGTCCCAAGGAAACAGCAAAGTCCCAAAAACATAAGTCCAATCGCCTCGAGCGGCACCCCCCAGGACCTCCCTCAACCTTGACTACCGCCTTATGAGGGTGACAAAGAAGACAGCCATTGCAGCACACATCGAAACCAGAGGCAACAACACCAAGGAACTTTTCATCAGTGTTATAACATTTTTCAACCGGCTGCCGGCAAAAACGACATCTCACCCTCACAGGAGCTGTGTGACAAGCTCACCCACTTCATACATGACAAGATCGCAACCAAATACAGAAATGTCAAACTCCAACCCTCATCTACCGAATTTCTGAACAAATACGCCACCACTGTATCTGACACAAACCACACACTGACCACATGGTACATCCTCTTCACCCAGGACACCACCTCCACCATGAAATCCATCCACTTGGGAACCCCCATAGACCCATGCCCGCACCTTATCTTCAACCTCGATAACCAAAGCCAGGAAACCACCTCCCTACTCAACATCCCGATCACCATTGCAATATTTCCGGACACCTGGAAATACGCCAAAGTCAGACCACTACTCAAAAAACCCTCCGTTGACCCCAGTGAACTAAAAAACTACCAGCCAATCTCCTTGCTTCCATTCCCAGCAAAGGTACTGGAAAAGATAATCAACAATCAACTCATGGTACACCTGGCGCAAACCAGCTACTCAATACCTCCCAATCCAGCATCTGCAGCAATCACAGCATTGAAACAGCCCTGATCGCAGCCACCAGTGACATCTGAACCCTCGTCAACCAAGGAGAAGCAGCAGCTTTGTTCGTCCTCAAACGTTCGGCAGTCTTCAACACCGTATACCACTACACACTGATCGAAAGACTCCACCACATTGGCATTCAAGGGGATGCACTCAAATGGATCTCCCCCTTCCTCACCAGAAGAACCCAGAGGATTCATCTCCCACCTTTTACCTCTGAACCCCAGGACATCACCTGCCGTGTCCCCCAGGGCTCATCCCTTAGCCCCAAGCTCTTCAACGCATGTATGACCCAGCTGGCCAACATCATCCGATCTCACGGTCTCCACATAATTTCCTAAGCAGATGACACGCAACTCATCCTCTCGTTCATTGATGACCCCACCACCACCAGAACCAACTTCGACAGATGCATGACAAACGTCACCGGCTGAATGAAGAACAACTGCCTGCAGCTGAACACAGACAAGAAACAAGATGGAAGTATTGATCTTAGGCAACAGCAGCAACAGTTAGACTGACTCCTGGTGACTATCAGACCTAGGATCCACACCCACTCCCTCCACCATGCCAGAAACCTCAGAATCATCATTGACAACAAGCTCACCATAAAACACGGGTCAAAGCTGTCTCCTCCGCATGCTACCTCACTCTGCGCATGCTATGTAAGATTTTCAAATGGCTTCCCCTACACACAAGACACACTGTGACACAAGCCCTCATCACTAGCCTACTGGATTACGGCCATGCCCTCTACGTAGAAATCGCAGCACACCGACTACGCAGCATGTTGTGCACACTGACATTTAATTTCACGGGCTTCTGAGCAGGGCTTTGGGGACCAGCATTCATTCTTATGCAAACTAAGAATTGATTAAGTAGATATAAAGTAATATATCATAGATAATTTGTCATGAAAGAATTCCCTCGAGAGAATCAATGACTTCTACAAACAAACAAAAATAAAATCAACCAGGAACTACAGAAAAGGGATCCCCTGGTGTACAAAAGAGGTTGGTTGAAGCACACTTTTAAGATGTGCTGCAACCAGACTTTTCATTTGCAGCAGGAGGGATGTATAGAGTCCTTGGACCACAAGAGCAATCAGCTTGCAATTCCTAGCAACTGGTTGCTAAGGCTGAAATTGAGGCTTTCATAAGACAGCAAACCTCAATGTCACTATAGTTCGCTAAATGCCTACTTAAATTTTAGCACCTTTCCCTTGAAGGGAGAGTGGCTGCAATAAAAACATAAAAGGCTTTATTTATGAGGCCCCTAGGCCGCCATTGCATTACTTTTTGTGACGCTGTGGCTGAGAAAAAATGTACCATACTGTGCCATATTTACAAAGTGACATATCTAGGCAGATGCATCACTTTGTAAGCCCCTGCGCTAAATTATGGATGTATGTGTTACCACGTCATTACAACGAATTGCGTTGGGGGGCGCTGGAAAGTGAATAGTTTAATTTACTATTCCAACTCCAGTCCCCGTGGATAGTAGGGAAGGTTTTGGATAGTAAATTAAACTATTTCCCTATCCTACAGAGCCCTCCAGCACAAGTCGTTGTAACGACTTGCGTTGTAATTCCTGCGTTGTAAAGGTACTGCATGGAAAAAGTTTGGTTGTAAAGGATGTTTCCCCTAAATTATACCTGCGACAGGTATTATGTATGCAGGGTGGGCATTGCAACGCAGGAAAGCCACGTAGAAGTGACCCAGTGAAATCTATGTGCGCCAAAGCAGGAGCTCCTTATGCTTGAAGCAGACGTAAGGACTGATGCTGGGATTTTCACATGGGACTTGCCCCATGTGAAAGGCTCCTTGCTAGAGTTGTGTCTGTTTCCAGACACAGACCAGCAATGCATCATTTTTGGGCTGACAGATAAGTCAGGATTCCTAATGTATTTGTCAATCCTTGTGACACAGAGCGCCATGCAGTAAATTTGGCACATCCATGGTGTTGCATGGAGAGCGCACTGAAAAATGTTGCATTGCTGTTTTACCGCAGTAATGCAACACTTTTCATTAATGAGCACCAAAATACGTATTCTGCGAATGGAATTCGGAAAGAAGCTGTCCTCTTGACCACTGTATGCTTCCTAAAGTAAAGTTGTCTCATATATGTACAGCTTGCATGCTCCAAATTGAATATTATGCTATTGATCAATCATTTGCCACTGTAATGACACTAACGCAGCATTAATACATGTCGAGTGAAATTTGTGAGAAAGATGCACATTCCACACCCCAACTCCTTCTGAGTAGCTGTGCATCACAAAGTGCATAAAAAGACATTTAGAACTCACAATCTGCCTTTGGTGCATTGCAACTTTTGGCTTTGTGGTAGCAAAAATTATGATTTTGTGAAGGGCAGGCTTTACATCAGGGCCATGGTGTGTAAGATTAAAAAAAGAAAGGCGAGTACAACTAAATTAACTGAAAGAGCGCATTGCATAGTAATTTAAGTACAGGCGAAATAATTGCAGTGAAATCCGGAACTAGGTGGCAAAGAATAGCAGATTTTATAAACTATTGTAACTGAAAAGTCAATGAAACAAAGTTGTCATTCCAGTCTCCAAACATCCATGTTAAATATCTGTGCAGCCTGCTAAGTTCTGAGCTCAAAAATGCACATTTTGCTATCAAAAATGTTGATCATCCAAATGCATTTCATGCCTATCTTGCAATCACCGTGTATTCATTTTTGCACAGTGTTTTTCATTACATTTTTTAATAACTGCAATTAATAATATAAGGGGTATATTTATGTAGGAGTCGCGTAGCCCCATGCCATGCACGGGGGTGCAACAGCGTTTGATTTCTCAAGCCACACAACTCCACCTTGCGTGGTTTCCTAAATCCAGAGCAACGAAGCACAGCACATATCACTACATTGCTTTACTCTGTCCCAGAGTGGCACTCCATGGGTGTTCCCACGCATCCACCAATGAATTTTGGTGCATTCCTAGATGTTATATCACTGGTAAACCTGAGAATGCGTTAAAATGCTACACCTCCCAAGGTGAGGCATAATGAGGAGAAATATCTTTGTTTCTCTTTATTACTTGCTCTTTCTAAGTGTGCTGCATTCTGGAACTTAGAAACAGCAAATAGGAAAATGTGTTTTTCTTTTTACAATGCAGGCCCCCTTTCACTATGTGGCAAGGCTGCCTGCATTGGCACTAGGCAGCTAAAAATGCGCCAGTGCAATGTAAGGACGGGAATGCATTTTATTTTGGTAAATATGGCACACTCCACTCCTTTCATGCAGCACAGCGCAGCACAGCAAGATGGCTTGCTGCACTACGGTGCGTGAAAGCTACATAAAAATGCCCCTTAGTGTGTTCTGACCTATGAGATTTTTTATAAATAGAATTGCCTGTCTGCGCTGCCCAGTAAAAGCACTCCAGATATCTGTAAATGAATTTTTATTTTAACTTTTGGTAAAGTAGTTATAAAATGTGTATTTTTTATGGAGTAACACATTTAGAATATGTAAGTGTTTCATAGAGCCTGGGAACAGGTGTTTTCATGATTTAATTAGTAATACTCTTACCTTAACTAATTTATAAAGTGAAAGATGCTATCTTCACTGAAAATGCACAGATGTGGTTCTTTTACAACAGAAAATAGCTGGTACTTACTAGGTATATCTAGGCCTATCTTCGGTAGTATGTGCTGGTCTGACTGTTTATTTAAACGCTGCATTAACTTAGTTTTGCATTGAACACTGTGTCAGTGCTGCTAATCCATATACAGCTAAAGGATTACCGGCCTTCCTGGAATCAGCCATAGGATGAGGGCTGTGCAGACACTGCATCATACAGCTTAGCCTATATATTTTGGACATGCCCTAAGATATCCCTGCTTGCCAGCGCTAGACGTTCCAAACAGACTGTCAGTTCTGTAGAATTGATTGTAATGAACGGTGCACTAAAGAGATGCTTTAAAGACACAAGCATTGTATGTCATAGCTCTCATATGTGTTCAAGTATAGCTTGCTGTGTACTGTAGTAATTAAAATATATAAAAAATAAATGATGTCTTACTAATTTATCCACCATATAACAAACAAGCATTTACAATGCAATAGGTCTCGGGTTAATTAAGTTTGAGCTATTGGCATTGCTAAATATTGCAACACCAACTGCAACAAAAGTCTATAAATTGTAGGCCCAAAAAATGTGTATTTATTTTTGTAGCAATGGTGTCATGCTGCGCTTTAGATGAATATGTTTAAAAGTAAAGTGCAACATACTGCGATTGCTACAATAGTTAATTGTGGATGTGTTAACAATTGATGTGTGCACTGATGGCTGGTGGTGTGTGTGCCTGTAGAAATTGTGCACTGTCGGCTGGTGGTGTGTGTGCCTGGTGGAAGCGTGCACTGACGGCTGGTGGTGTGTGTGCCTGGTGAAAGTGTGCACTGATGGCTGGTGGTGTCTGTGCCTGGTGAAAGCGTTCACTGACAGCTGGTGGTGTGTGTCTGATGAAAGCATGGACTGACAGCTAGTGGTGTGCGTGACTGGTGAACGCATGCACTGACGTCTGGTGGTGTGTGCCTGGTGGAAGCGTGCACTGACGGCTGGTGGTTTTTGGGCCCGGTGAAAGCGTGCACTGAGGACTGATGATGTCTGTGCCTGGTGAAAGTGTGCACTGACGGTGTGGTTGTTTGTGTGGTTGTGTGTGTGGTTCTATGTGTGGTTGTATGTGTGGTTGTGTGTGTGTGGTTGTGTGTGTGTGTGGTTGTGTGTGTGTGGTTGTGTGGCTATGTGTGTGTGTGGTTGTGTGGCTCTGTGTGTGTGTGTGTGGTTGTGTGTGTGTGTGGTTGAGTGTGTGTTGTTGTGTGTGCAGTTGTGTGGCTGTGCATGTGTGGTGTTGTGTGTGTGGTGTTGTGTGTGTGGTTGTGTGTGTGGTTGTATGTGTGTGGTTGTGTGTGTGTGGTCGTGTGTGTGGTTGTGGTTGTGTGTGTGTGTGGTTGTGTGTGGGGCTGTGGTTGTGTGGCTGTGCGTGTGGATGTGTGTGTGGTTGTGTGTGTGTGTGTGTGTGTGTGTGCGTGGTTGTGTGCCTCAAGCTGTGAATCCTTTTAAATAAAAGGAGAAGTGCGTGCACTGGTGCAGTGTGCGCCTCTGGGTATGCACACAGACACATACTCTCTCGTGCTCTCCCACACACCCATACACACACCCATACAATCACCCTCTCACATCACATACACACAAACACACACACAGACTGTGCTGGGGCAGGGCACAGGACATGCTGCTCTCGCCCTGAGACTCCATAGTGTTAATGCGCATGTACCCCGGGAGGCACTCACAACACAGGCGTGCATGTGACACTGTGACACTGCCAGTCGCACAGAGAGGCCATGCTTCATACCAAAAACACACCATGGAACTGCCAGCCACACAGAGAGGCCGTGCTTCACACCAAAAACACACCATGGAACTAAGCATGGGCGAATTTTGCGGATCTCGCGTTCGCGAATTTTGCGGATTTGCGGATTCGCAATCCGCAAAATCCGCGAATTCCCGCGAATTTGTGGATTTTTTTTTTGTGTTCGCAATTGTTTTTGCCAGTTCGCGAGGATTTGGTACTAGTTCGCAATTGCGAACTTACTTGTCGGCTCGCAACGGTCGCGACTATGTTGTTTCTACGTCTGGTTCATCATCACAGCCTCCCAGCACCCTCTGTTTTACCACTGGCACCCTCTCTTTGACCCATGCCACCCTCTGTTACATCAATGCCACCCTCTGGTTCATCATCACTGTAGAAGATGGGGGGGAAAAGCAAGCCCACCTGCCCTGCTTGAACTGACATGAATTAATTTGGGGTTAGTTTATTAACAACACCTGCCCTGCCCCAACTGACAATAATGAATTAGGGGCTAATTAATGTGTCACTGAAAGAATTTAAAGTTCCAGCCTGGCACCTGCTTGTCTGCTCCTTTAGCTGTAAATCAGGACCTTTGTGGCATACAGTTAAGGTCAGAGCAGGGTCACACAATAGTTGCAAGCAGGCAACCGAATTCTGGAGGGCCCCCTCAGGAAGCACTACAAAGAATCGTTACAAATCATGAGGTTGACCTTTTGCACCTGCTCATTGCTTTTGCTTTTGCTGAAATCGTTTTTCGGTTTTTTTCGCTCTATTCGCGGGGCGCGGCGTCGTGCGAAACCGACCGCGGAAGCCGCCAATTCGTGCGAATGAGCATTTTATTTTTTTGCGGCTTGTTGTTTCGCGAGTTTTTTTGCAGTATTCGCGAGCCGCTTGCAGCGCAACACGCAAATTTACCCCAAGGTCGAGTACGGGCGCGGCCATTTTGTTTGCGTGACGTATTTCCGTTTCCGCCCGCTATGTATAATGTCGCGCAGTAAGCGCATTGCGAGTAGAGGTTCGCACGAGATCGCGCGGGAAATCTAGAGGTTCGCACGAGATCGCGAGGAAAATCTCGCGCGAACTTACTTTTGCGCTCGTGAACGGGCGCCGGCCATCTTGTTTTTCATTCATTTCCTGTGTCTGGGCATGGTGTTTAATCCTCTTGGTATCTTTGCCATCCTTTGCTTGTTTTCAGTTTTTTTTTTACGATTTTGCTTCTTATCTATCCCTCTCTTTTCCTAGCTGTATATTTTTGTCTTTTCTGCTATTTTTCTTTACTTTTAAACTACTTTTTTAAACTCTTTTCTTTTCTTCTTCCCTATCCTATTCTTTCTTAATTTTCTACTTCTTCCTACCTTACCTGCCCAGACCATGGTCAAGCCAGGCGCCGTGAAGCTGCCCAGGCACTTGAGGGCCGCAGCGGCAGCGGGGAGTAGTGCTGGACCCAGTGGCAGGACAGCATGCGGGAGATTGAGGGGGGAGCAGGTGACGCGACGGGAGATCTTCAGCCCGGAGGAAGTGGGCGCGCTGGTCTACTTCGTCCAGCGCCGCCTGCCCAGGACCATCGCGGGAGGCGGCAGGATCGCGGCCGGCGGCTACAACATGCGGGAGCGCCGGAAGCGGTGGGAGAAGGTGTGCTGGGCCATATCCCACCTCTACGGGGTCCAGCGCACCTACAGCCAGGTCACCCATCGCTGGACGGACCTCCTGGACCGCGAGCGCGACCTGCTGGACCAGCTCGGCTTGGAGATCCCCGGGCTTGGTGAGTAGTAGTAGCCATTTAATCACTCACTACTATGATGTTTTCTCCTGCTCTGTGTTGTTATATTGCAAATATTTGTTTTTTACATGGAGCAAGCCAATAATGCCGCTGATGACGATTACATTGTAGTTAAATTATATTTCAAAATCTTCTGTGCATTTCAGGTGCACTGCTCTCCTTCTCAGTGGCGTTGCTACTATGCTTATTTGTTTTCTATTTCGTGGTCTCATTGGCCTGAGTAACTATTATGTATGAGTGTACTTTACAGAACTGCGTAATGCTAGACACTAGGGGGCAGATTGCATTTACAAGCCCCTTGCGCCACGTTTACGTTGCCTTGCGTGACGCAACAGCGGCGTAAACGTGCCGCATCCCTGCGAGTCATTTACAGCATGACGCATCTAGGCCCTAGGGAGATGCGTCACGTTATAAAGCCATGGGCCTGCACCACAATGGGTGCGTTCCTAGTACGCAGGGTGGGCGGTCCAGCGGCTGTGCGCCTCGCAAAATTGCCTGCGTGAAATGTACAAGATTTAACGCAGGCACTTCTGCGACGCTGCTACGTCAATTCAATTTTTTATGTCTGCTCGAAGCAGGCGAAAGGACTGACACAGCATGTTAAGTATTGGGTGTCCCTGAGCATTACTGGAGTTGCATTGCGTTGGCGACGTGACTCCAGCGATGCGCCGCTCTTACGTGACGAGATGCCTCACGCAAGTGCCTACCCTTGCGCCAGGGCGCGCCGCATTGTAAATGAGGCACATCTGCCGTGTCGCAAGGGTAGTTTTGCGTGACGCATTTGATCTGGCGCATCTCTGGAGATGCGCCAGAACGCGTAAGTAAGTATGCCCCTAAGGGGCAGAATTGCAATTACCGTCGCATCCCTGCAAAGTAGCAGGGATGCGCCATTAATTGTGCGGCCCGCTACCACCACCAAACATGGTGCGCCGTATTTGCAATGCGGCGCACCATGGGCCCAAAACTTCACCGAAGCTTTACTGCTGGAGTTGCGTCGCAACGATGGCGCAGCTCCATCAATGCTCTGGGGTACCCTATCTCCCCAATGCTGGGTCAAGCCGTACGTCTGCTTCAAGCAGGTGCAGGGTTTGTGTGACGCATCATTGTCCTAAAGGTGACTGATTGATATTTTGTAGATTTCCCTCAGCCACTATTAGGATGTGTTCCAGCGCAGGAATGCCCTCCCTTGCGCCGGAACGCCCCCTGATGGCGCAGGGCTTTATAACGGGATGCATCTCCCAAATGCGTCACGTTGTTATATTATTATACGCCGCACCATGGCGCCCTTTTTTGTTTAGCTGCTGCGTCACAAAAGTCACGCAAGAACGGCGCAAAAGAGCCGCAAGGGCTTAAATCTGCCCCTTCCTTTGTAACCCTGACAATAAGAAAAATAGTGGCGGTGGATTGATAGTTTGACTATTTAAATGACTGGTAATGTAGCAGGCAACTGTTAGTGTTGTCACTGATCTGACTGAAATCACAATGGAGTTTGTCTGTAACTTTGCGTCTTGCCTGCGGACTGCTGCCTGCCAGTCCTAGGTGAACGTTTCAGTACTTTGTTTAGTGAGTTACGTGACTTTCGAAGTCACAGGTCCGCAAATAAATGAAAAGTAACCATAATCAATATAATTTCGCAGAAATATTTTGTTATTGTTCTTTTGAAATGTTTGATTTGGTTGACATTGACAAGCAACAATCATCCATGTTTTCTGTTCTTTCTTTCATGTTGTACGTCAGCTCCCCCCAGGGGCGAGAGGAGGACACAGGAGCAGCAGGCGGCGGATGCTGTTCATCAACAGGGCCAGGATCGGGCAGGCGAGGGCTCCTCTGCTGGCCCCAGTAAGTTTTCATTTTAGACTAGTACCTATTTTTCCTAGCGTTCCTCATTTGACTTTTTTCAAAATTGTCTTTGCTCTTCTTGTAGACTGTATCTAAATTCTTATCCTGCCTCTACTATGACTCCCTGTGGTATTACTAGATTATTCTTATTAGTCTGTCTGTGTAGCTAACTAAGATTGCACGGTTGGCGAAACTCCCATGATTCTAGTCAGCAATAGCTCTATCAACTTAGTGCAGTCCTCTGGGATTGTCCATAATGTCTTTTGAAGTGTTCTATCTGGACTCATGCTTGCAAAAATTGCAAAACCTTTCGCTCAGTCACTCTAGTCTGGACCAAAAAACACAGATTGTATTTAAGTTTAAAAGCTTTATTAAAAGTAAACACATTTATTAAAATGAAGTCATAATAAAACTAAACGTTTAACTGATAATGGAAAAGTGGTTAGTGCTGACGATTAATTGAAGACATTTCTTGTGGTCGAGCCGAGCTCTCACCTGGTTTCAACTTGATCTTGTTGTTAGAAGTCCATCTTCTGTCTGTGTGGAGAAAAATAGTGTGTGTTAAAAAAACAGCCTTCATCAGTTGTGCCAAAAAGTGCAGCAAGACAACCTTCCCTGGAAAAAGGGACATTTTTTTTTACTTTAACGTAGACAGTCACAAATTACATTGTTTTCACATGTCTTCATTCCTAGACCAAATACTAGTGACTAGTGAGTGCTTTATTCTAACATTCTTAAATGTACTTTGTAGGTGGAACATCTGGTGGCGGGGCCAGTGTGGAGGTGGTGGTGCTCGACACGGAGGCGGAGGGCGATTCTTCAGGGGAGGAGGCGGCGGCGGCAGCTGTGAGAGTTGAGACGGTGGTGGTGGCGGCCAGAGGTAAGCTCTTATATATTCCTTACTTATTGAGATTGAAGACTAGCTGGGAAGGCAAGAATATGAGATGCATGGCTGGGTGAATGATGAAGCAATGATGGGTGGAAGGACAACAGCCTGGGTGGGTGACACAGAAACTGTATGTGTCCATATACCTGGATCATGCTACTATCTGACTCTTAGATAGCATATGTGTATCTAGAGCAGGGGTACTCCTAGTACGGCCCGCGGGCCGGTGGTGGCCCGGCAAGCCTTCCTTGGCGGTGCGCAGACCTTGCAGACAATCACTGCTCCCCCGGCCCCCACAGAGCAGAGGCTTTTTTGTATTTCACCTGTTAGCGCCCCTGCATCTCCACTCTGACAATCACTGCTCCCCCGGCCCCCACAGAGCAGAGTGGAGATGCAAGGCCACAAAGAGGTGAAATAGAACAAAGCCTCTGCTCTGTGGGGCCGGGCAAGCAGTGATTGTCAGGGTGGAGAAGCAGGGGCGCTAAAACAAACAAAGCCTCAATAATATGTTAATGGTCTTTTAAAGACCTGTTAAGTACTTTGGTGTTGTTGTCTGTGTGTGCGCGTTGAGGAAGCGGTCTCAACCCGGGCTGAAGGCTGACACAGATAGACACACACACAGTGAGATGACAGAGGGGGAGGGAGAGGGAGGGCAGGAGGGAGAGAGAGATGGAGGGAGGGCAGGAGGGAGAGCAGGAGGGAGAGAGATGTATGTAAATGCTGGGTCTGGTGGCTCAGTGGATGAGGGCATCTGCTGCAGGGACCTGTGTGCAACCTCATGGTCACAAGTTATCGTTTTGCTTTAGCCCCGCCCCCTCTGACTCCGCCCCCACCAGTGCGGCCCTCGGCCCCAAACTACACTGTAAATGTAGCCCCTGAGAGAAAGTTTGTGAGTACCCATGATCTAGAGAGAGTAGACGGTCAGTGGATGAACTAAGTGTAACTTTGAAGAGCATGTAACACTGCACCCGCACGTCCGTTCCAGTGTAGGAAAGGCAAGGAAAAGAACTTTTAATTTTGTCCAAATACTACCATAAATAGTAGCAGTAGTTTGTATTGCAAGACCTGCATAGATCCGGTTATTATGGTGGCCACTCCCTACCTCTCTTAATAAGTTTAGTAGTACTCAGTCATTCATGTGTGGATGTATCACTGGTCACTCAATAAAAAGCAGAGCACCTAAAGTCATCCCATATATAAGCAAAAACATCCCATGTGAAGTGATAGATAATCAGATTATTTATCTTCTTCAATTTTCCATTTCTAGTACTCATTTCCACTGTAGGGTGAAAGTTAAATTAATTAAGCAGTAGCCCTTGAGTTGTAACAGAGTATTCTCAGTGCCACCCGTAATAGAAAAGTAAGAGCTTCACCACCTGCATGTACTGGACGGGTACAGTAACGCAACGGCAACGCAAGTCTAGGTCACTCCTCATGGCGTGCGTCTCTTTTTCTCGGGTGCAAGTTTACTGCGCTGGCATTATGCCGGCTTGCAGAAAATAACGTACCAATTTTCAAAACAAGAGATAAGAAGAAGAATAAGACTGGTGTACTTTCATAGTCGACTCCAATGGAAGTCCACAGTGCTCGTAGAATTTGTTCCTTAAACTCCCACTAATGTTAGAGCAAGGATGAAGAAGTGTGAGGTTAGATAGATACTGGCCTCAATAGTTATGTAATGCGCTTGCAAGTTGCTAGTTGTACTGCAACACAAATTTCTGCTGAATGATTGAGTTAATCTTAAAGAGCATTGGTTACAGACTATGTCTTTCTTTCTTCATATAGGTTCTCCTTCCAAACGAACAAGGAGGAAGGAGCTGGCTAGAGCGGCCCGGCAACGGAGGATCGAGGCCACTGTTGCGGAATATCGGCGGCTGGTGGCCCTGGAGGACGTGGAAAGTGTGCAGTCGACAACTACAACAACGTCGTCTGCATCGGCCTCCGTGGCCCCACGGGCTGCCACCCAGCACAGTGGTCCACCCAGACTGAGCCGGGCTGCCAAAGGCAAACGCCACCGCCGAGCAGCAAGGCCAACAGCTGCCTCTCACAGGCATTGCACCTGCAAGGCAGTGAAGGCACGCCTGCGCCGCACTACCCTGATGGTGTCCCGCCTTCAGCAGGAGCTCGCCTTGCTCCGCGAGGAGCATGATGCCCTGGCCCAAAAAGTTAACAGCATCCACCCATAGTGTCCCTTGCCCCTTTTTTAGAGACTTTTGGGGGGTGGGAATTGGGAGTTGGGTTTTTGGGGACTTTTGAAGGACAATCGTTGGGGTTAGGGAGGGTCTTGCGGGAGATTATTTTGTTAGGGATATAAATATACTTTTTCAAACTTTATCTGAGCATACCTGTTTTTTACTGCTTGCCTGGTGGGTGGGGGTTTAACGTTGACTGTTTTCCTGAAAGTTTAGTTCCATTTTCTTCCTTTAAGTGTAAATGCCCAAATGTTTTCAACACTAAGTGCCTCTCACAGACTAAGTGAAGTGAATCCAAGAGTCCTAGGACTTTAGTAGTACTACCTTCAGTCTCTCGTCTCTCGTACTAATACTCCATTATACCCCCAAACCACCAAACGCTTATCTTACCTGTAATTTGTGTTTGAAAGTAGGGCTAGACCCAGGGCTGGCTCCACGGGAAACACCGAATAAGGTTGGCAATCTTGGTCGGATAAAATTTCCTCATAGCGGTGGTACTAGTGGTGTGACACAGTGGCAGTTGCATGCCTATGAAAAAAAAGAAAATGAAATCTGGTTTGTCCTCCTGAGCAATTCAACGGTACGACTGAGAATATAGCAGGTAACAGAAGTACAGTAGAGCAGTGCCACATTGTAGCCTAACAAATGGTAAAGTATAACTACTAATTCGGTTGAAGTTCTTTCACATTAGCAATGGTTCTTTGTCAAGCAGAGTAAGAATATATCCTTGGATTTCTTCACCAGCCTGTTGCTATCACCTTATCCTCCCCACCCAGCAAGTGTGTGGATTTATTGCTGTAATAATAATTTAGTCACACATCAATCAAAACCACACAGCCCGGGGGAAGAGGGTTAGGGTTTGAAAAATGGATGGGTACGGGGGTTTTTGGGAAAGGTTTTGGGAGACAAGAAAAAATAGCACAGCATAGACAAACTATTGTGAACATAAACAAATCTTTGGGTACAAACCTATCCATCAATCTTTGAAAGTGCATGCACTACTGCATGCATGTCAGTGAAAAGTAAGTAGTACATTCGACAACTGTGGAAAGAAAGAATGCGACAGTACAGGGCCTGTGTGGAATTATTGATAACGATATTCAACATAAGGTCTCTGTAGCCAGATACCCGAGAGCCTTGCTGGTCACTATAAATCCATTCACAACAACACTCAATGGGGTTGGTCTGGAAGGTGTCAGGTTTACTCCCCGTGATCCAGTCGATGCAAATATGGTTCCACCTCCAAATGTCACCAACACCCAGAAGTGTAAACACAGGGTGTTCGAGCCATTAGGCGGGGGAGAAAAATAACAAACTAAAATAAAAAATGTGGGATGGGTAAAGGTAGGGTCAGCAGGGAAAGGATACCTGTAACAGAAGACAAGACAGGCATCAGTGAAGTGCTGTCCTAACATACAAGGGTACTCTCATATAGTCTCACTAAATAACCAAGGAAGTAGACAAGTACCTGAGCACCAAGAAAACATGACCTTGGATAGGAAATACTATAGCCCTTCTGCCACAATCTGTGAGGAAGGCCTAAGAAACACATAAACATATAGTTAACGAACACACTCCTGTCGCACCAAACACACTCGCGTTATACTAAGACATCAAACCCACTACTCACAACATACCACAAACATGGTAGAGGACTCAATGTACAAAGGGGGTTCCAAATAGTCAAAGTAAAGATGTATGGTCCAACAAAAAGGAAGAGGGAAACTGTAGTGTGTAGGAAGCAAGAACTACAACACTGCGCTCTCTAAGTAATGACCCAGTAGAGAATCTTTGGTGAAGGTCAAACAGAAAAACGTAGTTGCTGTTGCGACCACCACTGAATTCTGCCAACAACACACCCCACGGTGCACTACACAAAGAGAACTGGGGTAGCCTGTAGTTACCTCACTACATGCCCAGTTATGGAGGTCCTTTGAAATACACAGTTATACAACGGAGACGCGTAGTTGTCCTTACTACCGCGCTCCGTTTTAATAGTACAAAAACGATCCCCGATGTGAACGCTAACACGTGGTATAGACCGCCACTGTGCTCCGCCACACACAATTCAACCAAACAGGAATTCATCAAAGGTAGAATTCTGTTAGAAAACAGTCACAGAACCTCCCTTAACAATCCGTTCAGGCAGTAATCAGCTGACCGCACGGGCGGCCGAAGAGTTTAGAGCGGCTTTACCTGAAGACGCGTGAAGTCCGTCTACCGCCAAGGACAGAACACGGAAGCGCTCCCCACTGAGCCTCAGGGGGGGGGGAAGGTGATAGTCCACAGGAGACATGATAGAAAAGCATGCAGAGCGTCCGCTCTCATGCCGGTGCAGAACAGAAACCAGAATAACGCGCAACAGGAAGCGCGTCTGTTCCCCAGATAAACTTCCTGCAAGTCTCCCGCCTACTCATGGGAAATGTAGTTTCATAGTACGGTAGGCGCTTAGGGGCTGCGTAACCTGACAGAAGGTATAGTAGATAGAAAAGGAGAAATTGCTTTTTTTCTAGGTGTCCCCTCACTCACCAGGGTTGCCCCTTGGTGACATGCTTCATCATTGGGGCCATCCCAGTCCTCTACGGCCTGGGGCGTGCTGCGACTTGCGAATTACGTAGGAGCACTTACAAATGACTATGTGTGGTGCAGATGTGATAGTGGAGTGGACTAAGTGATGTGTTAAGGGATCAATTTAGAAGCCTAGAGAGAGCCAAGAAATGCAGTCACAGTCAGAGAAAAAGGCAAGGGATACTGTATCTATGTGGTTGTAGTGGTCCTGTTGGAAGTGGTAAGTAAGTTGCCTGCAGAAAAAAAATCCTCCTATTAGCGGCACTCCTCCATTGCAGCCGACGCTTCGTCCATCGATGTTGGTCACCAGAAGACACCCTGTAAAAAAAAGCACAGCATAGACAAACAATTGAACATAAACAATTCTTTGGGTACAAACCTATCCATCAATCTTTGAAAGTGCATGCACTACTGCATGCATGTCAGTGAAAAGTAAGTAGTACATTCGACAACTGTGGAAGAAAGAATGCAACAGTAAAGGGCCTATGTGTAAATTATTGATAACGATATTCAACATAAGGTCTCTGTAGCCAGATACCCGAGAGCCTTGCTGGTCACTATAAATCCATTCACAACAACACTCAGTGGGGTTGGTCTGGAAGGTATAGTAGATAGAAAAGGAGAAATTGCTTTTTTTCTAGGTGTCCCCTCACTCACCAGGGTTGCCCCTTGGTGACATGCTTCATCATTGGGGCCATCCCAGTCCTCTCGGCCTGGGGCGTGCTGCGACTTGCGAATTACGTAGGAGCACTTACAAATGACTATGTGTGGTGCAGATGTGATAGTGGAGTGGACTAAGTGATGTGTTAAGGGATCAATGTAGAAGCCGAGAGAGAGCCAAGAAATGCAGTCACAGTCAGAGAAAAAGGCAAGGGATACTGTATCTATGTGGTTGTAGTGGTCCTGTTGGAAGTGGTAAGTAAGTTGCCTGCAGAAAAAAAATCCTCCTATTAGCGGCACTCCTCCATTGCAGCCGACGCCTCGTCCATCGATGTTGGTCACCAGAAGACACCCTGTCCACTGCCTGCCTGATGCTGAATTGTGGCTCGCTACTGTGAAGCCTGACTCCATCCTTTTTTCCCCATTGCAGAGACTGAAACCCGGCCTGTAATTATTCAACGAAAAACAGGAAGTGATATAATATTACAACACCACTGATAAATAAATATAAGGTATGTAGGCTGTGGAGTGCAAAAAGTCACAATTTGATTTTCCTAGTAGACAGTACAATATTTTTGAAAGTGCGTACTCTGAGTCACCTTTTGAAGGATAAATAAGTATGGGCAAATTAATGTAGCGGATCTTGCCCCTCAAGCTAGGTGTACTGTAAACTGTGTTTTAGAACAAAATTAGATCTTCCTAGCAGTGCTCCCACCCAGACCCTTACTAAAGCCAGTCGCAAAAATGTAGAAGACCCCCAATCAAATCTCAAAAAACAAGGCCTAGCAGAAAACTGGTGACAAAACTTACTTTGAAAGTAAAAGTAGGCCGAAGTACCCCCTTCCTAATTACCCATTACCCACCGTGGATTGCATTCAAACCACTTGCAAGCAACCAAGCAAAAGTAGCCATAGCCAGCATCGCTCCAAGACTCGAAATCCCCCCCACTCAAACACATGCAATAGAAATACTGCTAACCCTAACGAACCCTAAGTTAAGAATAGTGGCAAAGGCTTTCTTTAACTATGCCAAATCCCCCCTTTCCCACCATGGATTTTCTTCAAATGACTTGCAACCAAAATTACACATTCTCACGAGTGCTCTAAGACCCCAGAACTCAGTTGGAAAAATCTAGAACACCCCGAAACACATGCAATCCTGCTGCTAGGGCTAACCCTAACGAACCCTAAGTTACAAAAAGTGCCAAAACTAAAGGCTTTTCCGCGCGGATTTTGTCCCAACCACTTTTACCCGGTATTAGACCTTCCCAGGAATGCCCCAAGACCCGGCAACCCACCCGCCAAGAAGCATAACACCCCCAAACAGGCCAAAAGCAAAATCTCATACTTGCAATATTTCTGGGCCTTCGGTCCAAACGCGCTGCGTAGCTAGGCCATAAGTCGGGGTTGGCACGACGGATTTCCTGAAAAGCAAATCCAATCAAGATTAGAGTGTCCCAGCAGTGCTCCCAGACCACGAAACTCACCCACAAACACCAGGAAGCCCCCCAAACAGGCCCCCGAAAACGCTACATAGAGCAAAATGTCAGAAATAGCCCAAAAAAAAATCGGCCTGGATTTTGTCCCAACCACTTCTACCCGGTATTAGACCTTCCCAGGAATGCCCCAAGACCCGGCAACCCACCCGCCAAGAAGCATAACACCCCCAAACAGGCCAAAAGCAAAATCTCATACTTGCAATATTTCTGGGCCTTCGGTCCAAACGCGCTGCGTAGCTAGGCCATAAGTCGGGGTTGGCACGACGGATTTCCTGAAAAGCAAATGCAATCAAGATTAGAGTGTCCCAGCAATGCTCCCAGACCACGAAACTCACCCACAAACAGACGGAAACCCCCCTAAGAGCACCTCAAAGGCAAGCAAGTCATCAAAAACACAAAAAAAATTCCGCCTGGGATTTGGTCCAAAACACTTTTATCCGGTATTAGAGCTTCCCAGCAATGGCCCCAGAGCCGTCAACCCAGGAGAAAACGAGTAGAAGACCCCCAAACAGCCAAAGAGCAAAAGTACAAAAATGGGGACTTAGTCAATTTTTCACAAATTTCCCAAATCACTCCGCGCGCGCTCTGCAGCTAGGCCCTAAGTCCCCTCTGCCACCATGGATTTGCTTCAAACCTCTTGCAAAGTAAAGTATATATAGCCAGCAGTGCTCCCAGACCACGAAACTCACCCACAAACACCAGGAAGCCCCCCAAACAGGCCCCCGAAAACGCTACATAGAGCAAAATGTCAGAAATAGCCCAAAAAAAAATCGGCCTGGATTTTGTCCCAACCACTTCTACCCGGTATTAGACCTTCCCAGGAATGCCCCAAGACCCGGCAACCCACCCGCCAAGAAGCATAACACCCCCAAACAGGCCAAAAGCAAAATCTCATACTTGCAATATTTCTGGGCCTTCGGTCCAAACGCGCTGCGTAGCTAGGCCATAAGTCGGTGTTGGCACGACGGATTTCCTGAAAAGCAAATGCAATCAAGATTAGAGTGTCCCAGCAGTGCTCCCAGACCACGAAACTCACCCACAAACACCAGGAAGCCCCCCAAACAGGCCCCCGAAAACGCTACATAGAGCAAAATGTTAGAAATAGCCAAAAAAAAAATCGGCCTGGATTTTGTCCCAACCACTTCTACCCGGTATTAGACCTTCCCAGGAATGCCCCAAGACCCGGCAACCCACCCGCCAAGAAGCATAACACCCCCAAACAGGTCAAAAGCAAAATCTCATACTTGCAATATTTCTGGGCCTTCGGTCCAAACGCGCTGCGTAGCTAGGCCATAAGTCGGGGTTGGCACGACGGATTTCCTGAAAAGCAAATGCAATCAAGATTAGAGTGTCCCAGCAATGCTCCCAGACCACGAAACTCACCCACAAACAGACGGAAACCCCCCTAAGAGCACCTCAAAGGCAAGCAAGTCATCAAAAACACAAAAAAAATTCCGCCTGGGATTTGGTCCAAAACACTTTTATCCGGTATTAGAGCTTCCCAGCAATGGCCCCAGAGCCGTCAACCCAGGAGAAAACGAGTAGAAGACCCCCAAACAGCCAAAGAGCAAAAGTACAAAAATGGGGACTTAGTCAATTTTTCACAAATTTCCCAAATCACTCCGCGCGCGCTCTGCAGCTAGGCCCTAAGTCCCCTCTGCCACCATGGATTTGCTTCAAACCTCTTGCAAAGTAAAGTATATATAGCCAGCAGTGCTCCCAGACCACGAAACTCACCCACAAACACCAGGAAGCCCCCCAAACAGGCCCCCGAAAACGCTACATAGAGCAAAATGTCAGAAATAGCCAAAAAAAAAATCGGCCTGGATTTTGTCCCAACCACTTCTACCCGGTATTAGACCTTCCCAGGAATGCCCCAAGACCCGGCAACCCACCCGCCAAGAAGCATAACACCCCCAAACAGGCCAAAAGCAAAATCTCATACTTGCAATATTTCTGGGCCTTCGGTCCAAACGCGCTGCGTAGCTAGGCCATAAGTCGGTGTTGGCACGACGGATTTCCTGAAAAGCAAATGCAATCAAGATTAGAGTGTCCCACAGTGCTCCCAGACCACGAAACTCACCCACAAACACCAGGAAGCCCCCCAAACAGGCCCCCGAAAACGCTACATAGAGCAAAATGTTAGAAATAGCCAAAAAAAAAATCGGCCTGGATTTTGTCCCAACCACTTCTACCCGGTATTAGACCTTCCCAGGAATGCCCCAAGACCCGGCAACCCACCCGCCAAGAAGCATAACACCCCCAAACAGGCCAAAAGCAAAATCTCATACTTGCAATATTTCAGGGCCTTCGGTCCAAACGGGCTGCGTAGCTAGGCCATAAGTCGGGGTTGGCACGACGGATTTCCTGAAAAGCAAATGCAATCAAGATTAGAGTGTCCCAGCAATGCTCCCAGACCACGAAACTCACCCACAAACAGACGGAACCCCCCCTAAGAGCACCTCAAAGGCAAGCAAGTCATCAAAAACACAAAAAAATTTCCGCCTCGGATTTGGTCCAAACCACTTTTAGTGCTTCCCAGCAATGGCCCCAGACCCGTCAACTCACCTGCAAAGAGGTAGAACAACACCCCCACAAGTGCTGAGTCTTTCTTCATTGGGCGTAAACCAGCCCTCTGCTTTGATGGAAATAGGAGTCTGGAGGAGGAGGATAGAGGAGCATGTTCTTCTGAACTTGTGAACCTGAGGAATGCAGACTGCGGCACCTTCAAATAAATTAGCAAACAAGTGAAGACAGTTCTGCTGATGGGCTTGTTTTTGTGATTATCTGATTTAAGTTTGAATTATATTAACTGTGCACAACAAAGAAAGACAGACACACAGGAATAAAAGTGAATAAGGATGAAAAAGAAAGTTATTGATTCGTTGTCTCATTTTCAGGGCTCAAAGTCGGATTCACGGTCCAGGAATAAGAATAAGGCTTCGTCATCATACTCTGCGAATTCAGGCAGGGTGAGGTCAGTGTCACCTGACAGAGTAGAAATTCCCTCATCTATGTTGCTGGCCACCTCCTCTTCATCCGGCACGCTCTCTCGTACTCTGAAATCTGGTGGTATGAGGTGCTGATTCATCTTGATCATTGTTAACCTCTCCACATTTTTGGGCGAGAGGCGGCTCCGTTTGGGAGTTACAATCCCACCAGCCGCACTGAAAACCCGTTCAGAAGACACACTTGCGAGTGGGCAAGACAAGTAGTTTAAAGCCAGGTTGGTGAGCTGTGGCCACAATTCTTTTTTCCCATGCCAATACGCCAATGGGTCAGAATTAACATAGACCTCTGTTGAGTCATTCAGATAGTCCTTCACCATCGACTCAAGGTCCTCATCCAAGGTTCCTCCACTTTGCTTAGCTCTTGCTGTGCCTCTGACCTTTTGAGAACCAAACCCACGCAGAGCTAGCCAATCCTCTTCAGCCTCCAATGTTTCTGTTGTCTTTCGTGCAGATGATCCGGTTGCCGGTGTCTTTAACGGCTGAGAGGTCACTTGTGCCACAGCCACAGGTGCAGAAGTGGATTGTTTTGACTGGGGATGGCCTGCTGATGTACTGCCATTTCCTTCAATTTCCAGCCGTTCTGTTTCAAACTTCTTGGCTGACAAGGCTAGCCAACGTTTGTACTTTGGAACATGTTCATCATTAAAAGGAAAGAATGCTTGGCCTGCCAGCGCCTTTTTGTAGCGTGGATCCAGAATAGTAGCACAAATGTAATGCTGTTCTGAGTGGATCTTTTCTAAGACGTTCATCACCTTGTAGGAGCTCTAATAATTGCTCAGCCAGAAGCAAAGAGTCTTGCTTTTTGTCATCTTTTCCAAACACAGAACACACCTCCTTCAGTTGGTCCTCCAGCATGTACAACAATGGGATAGCTTTTCCCAAATTAGAGTCCTCCTTGCTGACTGCACGCGTGAAGACCTCAAAAGGACGAAGCATGCGTGTCAGGCTTTCAACTATGTTCCATTGCGGCCCACCCATCCTCAGCTCCTCTATACCCTCTTTCAAGAAATATTGATCGAGTTCCGTATACTGCTCATACAGACGCTCAAGCATGTAGAAGGTTGAGTTCCAACGTGTTACCACCTCCTGGATGAGTGCTTTCACTGGCATTTGACATTGATATAGCATGCTCCTCAGCTGCTTCCGGGCCTTAAAAGAATGCCTGAAATGCTTGCAAATTTTTCGGCAGGTCTCCAATACACCGTACGCTGCACTGCGTTTATTACCCAAGAATTTTTGGACAACCAGGTTTATACAGTGCGCCAAACACGGCACTCTGAAATAGTAACCGTCCCTCATGGCCTTAACTATATTGGCGCCATTGTCCGTGGAAACATAACCAACCTTGCGTTTTAGTGGGGACAGACAGTTAAGGACCTTTGTGTTAAAGACATCCAAAATGTATTCTGCTGTGTGACGTTTCTCCAAACCAAACATGGCTAGTGTTGCATGTTTCCGAGCACCTTTAAAAACAATGTTAGTGTCAACACCTGAGTTTAGCTTTGCTTTAGCCCCTGAAAAAGAGACCCAGTGTGCAGTGATGCACATGTAATCAGCGCCTGCGCCACTGGTCCACATGTCTGTTGTCAGATGTATAGTGTGAACAGCACTCTTCTGCAAAGCTGCCCCAATCACCTTCAGAACATCTTCATGTAGTGCTGGAACCGCAACTCGGGCAAAATAGAACCGGCTAGGAACCTTCCATTTAGGGCAGAGCGCTGTCACTAATTCTAGAAAACCAACCCCTTCTACAAAAGAAAAAGGGAGAAGGTCCAGAGCTAGCATTTTAGCCAGCTTAGTGTTATACAGACGGGTCATTGGGTGGTTGCGTTCATATTGCGCTTCTGTAAACAACATCTTTTTAATGTTGCCCTGGACCAATGATTTACGGGATGATGATGATCTCTTCGACCCAGTTACGCTCGCTGATGAACTTTTCCGCATTGATGTCTCACTCTCTCCCACACTCTTAGTGTGGCTCCCATGGGGTGTGCTGCTGACATGGGAAATGGGTGTAAGTGAAGTGTTTGAATCGTCTTCTTCTACCTCCTCGTCATCAGCAGATGAAAAATCAACGTTTTCATTACGTGCAATTCCGGCTTTCTTGACCGCCTCTAGGTGCGGAAACCATTGGACAGCGTGCCTTCTCTCAAGATGACCTCTCTGGCCTCCGGTACCATAGTTAGAACCAAGCTTACCACGACCAACTCGAAGCTTACAAAGGCTACAAATGGCTACGTTTTCCTTTTTTGGGCAAACACTAAAGAAGTCCCAAACTGGAGACTTGAAATGTCTTCGGGGGCCGGAGGAGGCGGCGATACTGGTGGTGGTGGTCCTGCTGCTAATGTCAGATGAAGTGGAGGATGTGGATTGCCGAACTTCAGTACGTTTTGCACTTTCACCACCACGAATTGAGGTCGAGGACGAGGTGGGTACCTTCTTGCGAAGAAATATGGAAGCTGTAGGTTTTGGTGTACTACTTAACTCCAAATCTAATGATTCCGTTTCCATTGCCTCCTCGCCGACATCATCATCACGCTCAGCAGCTTCTCGGGATAGGGTCAAAATGTCTCTTTGCTGCATGCCCGGTGGGGCTGCAGTGACCTTTGTGATGACTGGCTCGTCGTCATCGTGAGAGGCTTCATCACCAGCAGTATCTGTCACTTCTTGTTGAGCCTCATCACACTCCATAGGTTTGAGTTTTTGGACGACCTTCCTTTTACGCTTAGGTACCGGTGTCAGATCATGGTGTGCCTCACTGTCAGACCGCAGTTGTGGTTCCCAAGACGGATCACTTGCATCAGAACGAGGTGGGCTTGAAGAAGATGTAGACACCCCCCTTGATCTTTTCCTTGCTAGGGATGTGGAAGACAATGAATGATCATCAGGAGGAGTGGCTTCCAATGATACCTCGGCTTCATTGTCGATTTCCAAATGTGCCCCTACTTCGGGTGGAACAACTATTGTGGGCACTTGTGAACCTCCATGCACCTTTGCTTGCGCATCTCCTTTTGCTGCCTCTCCTTCCACATGTACTTGGGCATGTACTTGCACATGGTGTTGTTGTTGCGGCTGTGGTTGTTCAACACTTGTCAGATGAGTTACAACAACCTGTGTTGATTCAGGGACATTGCTGCTACTTTCTTGCGATGAGCCAACATCACTGGTCGATGGTGATTGGAGAAGTACACTGACTGCCTCTGAAGCACTCAAGGGCTTTGACTTAAGTTGGCGTGGTGGTGGAGGCACTGAACCCAATGGAGCAGGGGTGCTGCTCCCAGCTTGGTCCCCAGCAGATCCTGCTGCTGCAGGCGTACTTTTCTTTTTGCTCCCAAAAAAAGTGGCGGGTGGCACACCAGCCTCCTTGGTAACTTGCTTCTTCTGCTCCTTACTAGCAACTTTCTTGCTAGAGGAGCTACGGAGAACTTTCTTTGGGGGCGGGGCCATCTTCTTCAGAGCAGGTCAGACAGCAGGCCGCAGTTGCACAAATTGTAGAGTTGTCTGAGGCCAGACGTGACGTCGCGTGACGTAATGCTGCACACACACACCGCTGCAGGACTTCTTCCTGGCACTGGTGGTTCTCTTGAATCTTGTGCACCTAAAAAAAATGGAAGACAGAGGAACATCAGTTCAGTTATAGAGCACAAAAAAATCAAAAAACACTGCAAAATCAGCACAATCCCAATCCATCCATGCCCTCCATAATGTTTAAATTCAAGACAACCCACAGAAAGACTAGGCCCATGCAAGACTCACTACCCCTGGGCATAAATAAAGGTTGAAAAGTAGGCAAAATGGTTGGAGGCCTAACAACAAAGCCTGCATTTAAAATGGCCACTTGCCTGCCAGCACATGGCCAGTGCCTGTAGCTGCACTCAAAATGGCCACCAGCCACATGGCATGTCCCTCCCCATGAACACCCCCAAAAATCGAAAAACACTGCAAAATCAGCACAATCCCATTCCATCCATGGCCTCCATGATGTTTAAATTCAAGACAACCCACAGAAAGACTAGGCCCATGCAAGACTCACTACCCCTGGGCATAAATAAAGGTTGAAAAGTAGGCAAAATGGTTGGAGGCCTAACAACAAAGCCTGCATTCAAAATGGCCACTTGCCTGCCAGCACATGGCCAGTGCCTGTAGCTCCACTCAAAATGGCCACCAGCCACATGGCATGTCCCTCCCCATGAACACCCCCAAAAATCGAAAAACACTGCAAAATCAGCACAATCCCATTCGATCCATGGCCTCCATGATGTTTAAATTCAAGACAGCCCACAGAAAGACTAGGCCCATGCTAGACTCAAATACCCCTGGTGAAAAGGCCACAAGTACAGGCCCAAAAAACGAAAATCACTGAAAAATCTGCACAATCCCATTCCATCCATGGCCTCCATGATGTTTAAATTCAAGACAACCCACAGAAAGACTAGGCCCATGCAAGACTCACTACCCCTGGGCATAAATAAAGGTTGAAAAGTAGGCAAAATGGTTGGAGGCCTAACAACAAAGCCTGCATTCAAAATGGCCACTTGCCTGCCAGCACATGGCCAGGGCCTGTAGCTGCACTCAAAATGGCCACCAGCCACATGGCATGTCCCTCCCCATGAACACCCCCAAAAATCGAAAAACACTGCAAAATCAGCACAATCCCATTCAATCCATGGCCTCCATGATGTTTAAATTCAAGACAACCCACAGAAAGACTAGGCCCATGCAAGACTCACTACCCCTGGGCATAAATAAAGGTTGAAAAGTAGGCAAAATGGTTGGAGGCCTAACAACAAAGCCTGCATTCAAAATGGCCACTTGCCTGCCAGCACATGGCCAGTGCCTGTAGCTGCACTCAAAATGGCCACCAGCCACATGGCATGTCCCTCCCCATGAACACCCCCAAAAATCGAAAAACACTGCAAAATCAGCACAATCCCATTCCATCCATGGCCTCCATGATGTTTAAATTCAAGACAGCCCACATAAAGACTAGGCCCATGCTAGACTCAAATACCCCTGGTGAAAAGGCCACAAGTACAGGCCCAAAAAACGAAAATCACTGAAAAATCTGCACAATCCCATTCCATCCATGGCCTCCATGATGTTTAAATTCAAGACAACCCACAGAAAGACTAGGCCCATGCAAGACTCACTACCCCTGGGCATAAATAAAGGTTGAAAAGTAGGCAAAATGGTTGGAGGCCTAACAACAAAGCCTGCATTCAAAATGGCCACTTGCCTGCCAGCACATGGCCAGTGCCTGTAGCTGCACTCAAAATGGCCACCAGCCACATGGCATGTCCCTCCCCATGAACACCCCCAAAAATCGAAAAACACTGCAAAATCAGCACAATCCCATTCAATCCATGGCCTCCATGATGTTTAAATTCAAGACAACCCACAGAAAGACTAGGCCCATGCAAGACTCACTACCCCTGGGCATAAATAAAGGTTGAAAAGTAGGCAAAATGGTTGGAGGCCTAACAACAAAGCCTGCATTCAAAATGGCCACTTGCCTGCCAGCACATGGCCAGTGCCTGTAGCTGCACTCAAAATGGCCACCAGCCACATGGCATGTCCCTCCCCATGAACACCCCCAAAAATCGAAAAACACTGCAAAATCAGCACAATCCCATTCAATCCATGGCCTCCATGATGTTTAAATTCAAGACAACCCACAGAAAGACTAGGCCCATGCAAGACTCACTACCCCTGGGCATAAATAAAGGTTGAAAAGTAGGCAAAATGGTTGGAGGCCTAACAACAAAGCCTGCATTCAAAATGGCCACTTGCCTGCCAGCACATGGCCAGTGCCTGTAGCTGCACTCAAAATGGCCACCAGCCACATGGCATGTCCCTCCCCATGAACACCCCCAAAAATCGAAAAACACTGCAAAATCAGCACAATCCCATTCCATCCATGGCCTCCATGATGTTTAAATTCAAGACAGCCCACATAAAGACTAGGCCCATGCTAGACTCAAATACCCCTGGTGAAAAGGCCAAAAGTACAGGCCCAAAAAACGAAAATCACTGAAAAATCTGCACAATCCCATTCCATCCATGGCCTCCATGATGTTTAAATTCAAGACAACCCACAGAAAGACTAGGCCCATGCAAGACTCACTACCCCTGGCCAGAAATAAAGGTTGAAAAGTAGGCAAAATGGTTGGAGGCCTAACAACAAAGCCTGCATTCAAAATGGCCACTTGCCTGCCAGCACATGGCCAGTGCCTGTAGCTGCACTCAAAATGGCCACCAGCCACATGGCATGTCCCTCCCCATGAACACCCCCAAAAATCGAAAAACACTGCAAAATCAGCACAATCCCATTCAATCCATGGCCTCCATGATGTTTAAATTCAAGACAACCCACAGAAAGACTAGGCCCATGCAAGACTCACTACCCCTGGGCATAAATAAAGGTTGAAAAGTAGGCAAAATGGTTGGAGGCCTAACAACAAAGCCTGCATTCAAAATGGCCACTTGCCTGCCAGCACATGGCCAGGGCCTGTAGCTGCACTCAAAATGGCCACCAGCCACATGGCATGTCCCTCCCCATGAACACCCCCAAAAATCGAAAAACACTGCAAAATCAGCACAATCCCATTCCATCCATGCCCTCCATGATGTTTAAATTCAAGACACCCCACAGAAAGACTAGGCCCATGCACCACTCACTACCCCTGATCAAGGCCCCAACAACAGGTCAAAAATCGAAAAACACAGAAAAATCAGCACAATCCCATTCCATCTATGCCCTCCATGATGTTTAAGTTCAAGACAGCCCACAGAAAGACTAGGCCCATGCACCACTCACTACCCCTGGTCAAGGCCCCAACAACAGGTCAAAAATCGAAAAACACAGAAAAATCAGCACAATCCCAATTCATCTATGGCCTCCATGATGTTTAAGTTCAAGACAACCCACAGAAAGACTCAGTCCACCCACCACTGAGTACCCCTGGGCAAAAGGCCCCAAAACAGCCCAAAAATCGAAAATTCCAAAATTTTAGTTGCAGCAACTGTAATGCCCCAAACAAACGTACTTGTAAAATTTCTAATCCAACAGTGATCCAAAGAAAGTCAAAAAGGCCTCAAATCCAAAGATCCAGCAGCATCCACAAAAAGTAATCCTTCCAGCTCCACATCCAAATGAAAAGTGACCAGGAGATGGACAAAGCACTGGGAGGAGCCTGCTGAACAGGAACAGGAAGTTGAAGACTGTGGGGCACTTCCTTCCTCCCACCCCCCTGCCCCCCTCCCCAAAATGGACTCCTCGCTAAAAAAGTGCAGGCAAATGTCAAACTAAGGAGTTATTCACATAAAAATCATCATTTCTAGAAGGTTTATGCTGCTTGCTGGTGGATTTCTTGTGCAGAATTGCAAATTTATATTTTCGCTCGCCGCATCTCAAATCTCGCAATTGCGAAGTACCGCGAGACGTGATCTCGCCGTACTCGCGTTGACAAACTATCACTGGCAAGCCGCGATGACGTAATCGCGCTCGCCAATTCCCGCGGGATCACACAGCAAGATCCAAAATGGCGCAGCACTCGCAAACTATCGAAAAAAACAACTCGGCAAACGATGATAAACGCCGCGCGCCGCAAAAATTGTATCACCAACGCCGCGCGCCGCCAAAAAAATCCGCTGCGTGCGAATTTGCGGATTTTGCGGGAAATCCGCAAATCTCGCGGATTGCGGATTTCCCGAAAATCCGCAAAATCCGCGAGCGTAACGGATTTTCCGCCCATGCTTACATGGAACTGCCAGCTGCACAGAGAGGCCGTTCTTCACACCAAAGACACACCATGGAACTGCCAGCCGCACCGAGAGGCGGTGATTCAATCAATCAATCAATCAATCAATCATAGCATTTGTATAGCGCGCTACTCACCCGGCAGGGTCTTAAGGCGCTTGGGGGAAGGGGTCCGCTACTGCTCGAACAGCCAGGTCTTGAGTTGTCTCCTGAAGGCGAGATGGTCCTGGGTCAGTCGAAGGTGGATGGGTATGGAGTTCCATGTTTTGGCCACCAAGTAGGAGAAGGATCTGCCTCCGGTGGTGGCTCTTCGGATGCGTGGAACGGCGACGAGGGCGTGGTAGGTCGATCGTAGCTGGCGGGTGGAAGTGTAGAAGGTCAGGGGGTCGTTGAGGTACTTGGGGCCCAGGTCGTGGAGAGACTTGTGTACGTGGGTGAGGAGCCTGAACGTGATCCTCTTGTTGACGGGGAGCCAGTGCATGTCCCTCAGGTGGCCGGAGATGTGGCAGCGTCGGGGGATGTCCAGGATGAGTCGGGCGGAGGCGTTCTGGATGCGTTGGAGTCTTCTCTGCAGCTTGCCTGTGGTTCCGGCGTAGAGGGTGTTTCCGTAGTCCAGTCGGCTGGTGACGAGTGCCTGGGTGACCGTCTTCCTGGTTTCGGTCGGGATCCATCGTAAGATCTTGCGGAGCATGCGTAGGGTGTGAAAGCAGGATGAGGAGACGGCGTTGACTTGTCTGGTCATCGAGAGGGAGGAGTCCAGGATGAAGCCCAGGTTGCGTGCATGGTCTGTTGTCTTGGGAGCACTGCCCAGGGCGGGGGGCCACCAGGAGTCGACCCAGGCGGAGGGCGATGGTCCCAGGATGAGGACTTCTGTCTTGTCTGAGTTCAGTTTCAGGTGGCTAGTCTTCATCCACTCGGCGACGTCTTTCATCCCTTCGTGTAGGCTGGTTCTGGCGGTGTCGGGGTCCCTGGTGAGGGAGAGGATCAGCTGGGTGTGTCGTCGCAGATGACTTCGGTGGCCTCGGATCGAAATGGGGGGAGGCAAACTCTCTGTGTTCACACCAAAAACATACCATGGAACTGCCAGCCGCACAGAGAGGCCGTGCTTCACACCAAAAACACAGAACAGCCAGCTGCACAGAGAGGCCATGCTTCACACCAAAAACACGCCATGGAACTGCCAGCCGCAGAGAGGGGCCGTGCTTCACACCAAAAACACACCATGGAACTGCCAGCCGCAGAGAGGGGCCGTGCTTTACACCAAACACACACAGTGACACTGCCAGCCGCAGAGAGAGGACTATGGGTGAGCCGGGCTCCTACTCCAATAAACTGCGTAATACTGCCAACAAACAGCTGGGTCAGGTGCCATGCTTCCACTAACTACTCACAGTGAAACGGCCCCTCCCAAGGAGTACCAAGCCTCACATAACTTAATCACAGTGCCACTGCCAGCTGCAAAAGAGGGCAGGGAGTAGCTGCGAAATAGGCCAGGGAGTGAGCTACTTCACACCAAATACACACTGACTGTGGCACGGCCAGCGGCAAGAAGGCCGTGCTTCACACCAAATACGCAGTGACACACTGCCAGCTGCAAGCAGAGCTTCACACCAAATACAAAACTGCACGTCTGCCATTCCAAACAGAAAGCTAAAGACCACGTTTATTTAAAAATACAACAAGCAAACCACTGTAGCAGAGTAATCCCAAACATCAACACTACTCTGACTGCTCCGAGGCACATAAAAACACGCAAGCATCTCGGTGGAGTGGGAAGACCTGTAAACAAACCAACACAACAGTACTATTGAGCCCGGCTATTATTTCAGTCAACAGCACAAAGGCTTCTTGTTTACAAGTAAAGATGTATTTTGCTAAAATTAACTTGGCTATCTTAAGTTATTAAAACAGCGTGAAATTGTTATTCGGACCAAGCTTTCAACTGCTTCCAGATTCTGTTGCTCCATTTCATTAATTGCCCTTTTCTAATATCTGCTAAAAGCACAATGTGACGAGCACTACAAACTCTAGTAATAGTAAACAAAACTATTTAAAGTAATCAGCAAGTGCTAATCGAAACGGAATAGGCCAGGCATGCAGTGAAAACCTGTTTTGTTCCCTCTTATACAATAGAAATACTGATTACGTTTAAACGTTTCTACATTTATTGCACGCGCGTGAGATGTGTGCATATATATAGAGAGTTGCGTTTATTAATTAACAAGTCAGGCTCGACTTCTGGAAAGTAACCACGTAATACTGGAAGTTAAAAAGCACCTGAATTTACCAATAATCAGACACACTGACAGCTGCAAAGAGTAGAGAGAGTTTTAGGGCGAAACAATGGACCCTGTTTCTTGCAATGCCCTGGGAATTCTAAGACTCTGGCAGCAGGGCTACCAAATCACTCCAAATAAAAGGCTATTTGTGCACCAAGGCGTGTGGGACAGCGTGGCTAGAACAGAGCGCTTCATGGAATAGTACTGGAGAGGGTGCAGCGCGACAGGTGGGCATGGGGGCAGACCGATAGGTCGAGATGGGATGCAACATGAGAGTAGTATTGGGAAGTGTAGCATAGCATGGGATAGAACACACCATGCCAGTAGCAGAGGATGCAGCACAGCATGCACATGTGTAGCTTATCAGGGGGTGCCGCGAGGAGCAGTGCCCAGTATCGTTCAGACCAGTGAAGTTCAGGGCGTGCTGCAGGATGACAGGTACGCGGGGTCTCGCATGCCACGGGGTGCTGGGAGGCTGCCGGATACCAGGGATGCTGCACGGCGGGAGGTAACGATAACGTGCTGCACGGCAGGAGATGCAGTGAGGCAGTGTTCAGAAGTCATTGAGGAGGCTGGTTGTTTGATAAAGGTTGTCTCGCTGCAGTGCCACGGACACGCAGACAGAGCTCCCTCAGTACTTACATGCTAACAGCCCAGGAAAGCAGCGGGCGGGCAGCTCCATAACACCCAGGCGGCTGCAGTCCAGCAGGTCCCCCGGAGCAATGATGAAACCGAAAGCAATAGGTTTTAGAAGCTGAGACAGCAGCCAATGCTGCACGCGCGCGCGCCATGGCAAAGCATATGCTTTCAATTATCGCGCCCATGTGTGGGCGCCATAATTGAAAGCATATGCCAGAAATGCGAGTAATAGACACCAATAGGCCAGGGGCGGAGCTACGCGCCCGCTTCTGGCCCATTGGTCTCTGCTTTACAAAACAGCAAGCAGTGAAAGGCCAATAGCGGGCCACAAATGGAAATTCACACGCATGAGCGTGTGGATTTTCCAGGTCAGTTTCGAAAACCCTGCCAAAAGGACTCCGGCTGCGGGAACACTGCTGCGCAGTGTACGCTAGGCCGAGACTTAAAAAGGTAAAGCTCCAAAAACCTTTTTCTGGGTAGATGAGAGCAAATAAGTATGTTGGGTGCTGTAAATGGCATTTTTTAATTGACCAAACCAAATTTGGGGTTCAGAAAATTTTTACTGAATAATACAGATTCGCTAATTGGGAATAAATACCAATTTGTTATTTGGAAGGAACATGTTTAGGGCGTCTCTTTCAGATACTAAACCTTTCAGGTGTGCATTAATGCTTCAGAAGCAAAACCGGTAGCAAAACATTAATAGTTTACCACCACCTCAGAGGAGTTGGTAGCCACTCACAAATGACAGTAGGTCCAAATAGAACCGCTTCATTTTGTGAATGTTCCCCAAAAATGTTTTATGAGAAGGCAGGTGTCCCTGAAACCACTGCCTGATCATAAAAATATTTGTGCAATTTTTCAATTTTATTTTTACGTGCATCCCATTTTTTTTGTGGAAAACAGGATGTATTTTTAAATAATGGTTGGTTTATTTGAAAAGACACACAGACAAGCATACCTGTCCTTGTAGTGAATTGTGGGTCTCAATTCATTACCTACCTTATGCATAATTATAAAGTGCATTGAACTGTGACCCACTGCAAATGGCATACATAGGTCAGTTCGCAAAATGTCAATGGATTAGTTAGTTGTTGGGGTGCAAATTGTGGTCATGTCTTACAAAATCATTTTTGTCGATTCTATTTGAGGGATCACACATTTTGAATCATTACTTGTTGCAATGTATGCTTCCTAAATTGAATCTTTGTGCATGAGGGCCCTAGCGACTGCCATGCAAGGAGCGCTGCAGATTAATTGCAAAGAGAACAAGGTGCAAGAATGAGTGTGAGGTAAATTTTTTCTCAAACAGAAACGTAAGTGGTGGGTGGAGAAAACATTTAGCTTAAATCCCCCATGCCTTATGGAAAGGGGTGGATAACCTTAGCACCCAAATTTCACATTTACACTAACCTTTTTCCTGCTCTCGAAAATGCATTAAGGTGTGCTGGAAAGTGGAAAGCGCTATTGGAAGAGACAGATGGACAAACATTAGGAATACCGATTTCCTAATTGCGATTCTCTCCGAATCACAATTAGGAAATTGGTATTCCTGATGTATGAAACTCTTATCTTGAATACCTGTAACAGAGTCCATTGTCACATGCTGTGTAAAGCAACACACGTTTATCAACCACGTTTCCTTTCTTCAAGGTTCTTGGAAAAGAGACACTAAGGGACCAATTACGATGCCGGTCGGAAATTATTCTGACCGAATCGGTCTCTGAATCGTTTCTGACCAAGTCAGATTCAATGGGAGCCTGTGTTCTGACTGAATACAGAGGCTCCAATTGAAGAAATGGGTGGCTGGGGAAAATAGAGCACCCTGTGGCGGGCACCCCTTGGTGCCTGCCACACTGTGCATGGTTGGAAATGGGTATCCTATAGGTACCCCCACAGTCCCGATTCAGAAGGCCCCAGGTGAAGGGGGGCCTGCAATGGACCCCCAAAGTCAGACTCGGACTGCTGATCCGAATCCGAACAAACTATTCGGAAGGGCCCTATGAATCTGACATCGTTATTGCTCGTTCGGAAGCCTTCTGATTCATGTGGAAATGCAGCCCATAGAAACACATGATTCAGCTCTGAAGGAATCAGACTTTCCCAATGTTGTCCGGTTCAGATTCGGAACCGATTCGGAAAGTCCGAACATAGTAATCGCTGGTTCAGAAAGGGGTCCGAATCGGTTGGAAACAAGGCTTCCAAATCTGATTTGGCAAACCCGAATTTGATTCGGAGACTTTCCGAACTGCATCGCAATCGACCCCTAAGTAGGTAACCCTAAGGAACCCTTTATCTAGAGAGTAGGACTTAATTTGTGCATCAATAGGCTAGTAGGGTCTTTCAAGACAAGCAAGCTGGAGTGACATGCAAGTGGTAAGTTTCAGTGCCTGGTTGGCGTAGTAATGAATCAGTATGATTCACTGATATTTTGTATGTGAATGTAAGTTGGTGCTCCTATAGCAGGTTTCATTGTCTCATCAAGTGGTGCTTCATATTTGAAACCAATGAAGATACACATCCTTTACAGCAAAATCAAAGCAGGCATCAGCAAAGTTCATAGTTCTTGCTGTGTCAGTGTTTATTTTCTCCACAGATGATTCATCTATACTGGTGCATGTTTGGGGGACCACTTCTAATGCAAATGTGAAAAACAAAAGAAACTTTATGACAGGTCAGACATGGTACATGTGTGTGCATGCACAATGACTATCTTTTAATGAAGTTTCTCACGTTCATATGAAACACCACTATAAGAGGATGCTGCACACGCAGAGATTAAAAAAAACAGAAGGAATTTGACTAAAAGATACCTGTCATATATGTGTGTTCATGTAAGGCATGCGATTTAGAATGGTTTGGCTTTGTAAATGCTTGTAAAGCAATTAACCAAGCTTTGGCAAAGCCAATATATAAGCACCTAAGTGTCAGAGAGCGTGTCATTGTGGCAGTGCTGTGGTGACCACATCCTGCAGTGGGAGGCAAAGGGGAAGATTGGAGGGTTTGGATACAGTCCAATGGTGGGGCAGCACAGTGGAGAGGTTTTACACAGGGGTAAATTTAAAGCTGATGTAACCATCCACAAAAATGTGATGGCTTTGATTACATACCAGACACCCAATGGCACCATTAATGAATGCCAGCAGTATATGGCTCTACTGTACACATATTTGTATGTGTATATGTATTTGTAACATGAGGCCTCTAACACACAGCTACAATTGACTGTACGTGTGACCTAAACTGTGCTAAGGAGAATATATGAAATGGTGTGCCTGTTATAAAAGACTCGAGGATTGTGTTGCGCTATTCTGTTACACTGGACCAGAGTATCCTCTTACACTCACAAAACACTGCAAGCAAAACCTACAGCCACTATATCCAGTGTTCGTCTGTGAATCTGGTCTCTCATTTTTGTGAGCTGTTCAGCCTTACATGCAACAGATTTGCCCAAAGTCATGATGTATGAGCTTATGCTTTCATTGTATTGTGTTAGCAGACAGCTTAGCACATTAGCCACAGCAAAGCACTATACCAATACCATCACTGAAACCATTAAAAAATGCAGAGAGCTTTTTAAGATAATTAAGCACTACAACAACCCCCAACTGGACCCTACTATCCCTCACACCACAGAAAAGTACAATACAATTAACCTCTTCTTCAGTCAAACTGCAACTTCCCAGAAGCTCTCAAGAAATGCTTCATCTACCCACTCCTAAAGAAATATACGCTATCCCCTGATGAACTCACCAACCACTGCCCATCACTCCCCTGCCATTCCCAGGCAAGATCATTGTAAAAGCAGTTTATGGTCAATTCCAAGATCAAACTAATGCTAGCCATCTCCTGCATGAATACAAGCATGCCTTTAGATCATGCCACAACATGGAGACTGCTACCTGACACCTCGTAGACAATGGTCTTGTGACCACAGATGAAGATGACCTCTGCCTCCAGATCTTGCTGAGTCTCTCATCTACCGTTGACACAGTCTCATGTCGACCATAGAGTCTCGAATCGGTTTCACTGGTTCCTCTCCTACCTTTGCAATCAACACCAGTCTGTTCACATGAACACCACAAAGTCCTGAAAGATCCCTATCACGTATGTAGTCCCCCAGAGTTGCATAGCGACCCTGCTATCTTCAACCAATACATGGAAGTCCATGGTGGTTTGCTCGCAGATAACAGGATCTAGATTTACAATTATGTGGATGAGTCACAACACTACACAAAAGTATCTTGTGCTTCAGAAGCCCAATGCCTCATACACTGCCTGCATGTCATTCTTTCCCAGATGTCTGGTGCCAACCTGAAGCTCCATCCAACCAAGATAGAATTCTTGTTATTTTCCAAAAACAACAAATAATAAACAGCGCAAACCTATCTCCATGATATGAAACATGACAGCCTTGAACCCCAAATTTCACTGAATGCCAAGTCACTTGGGTTCGCCCTCAAAGAACATATTGCCAAAAAACACAAAGAGCGCCTAGTACCAGCTCTATCTCTGAAAACTGAAACTCTTTCAAACAGAGTCCAACTTCAAAACTGCTATTCAGGTCCTTCTACTCATCTGGATCTTGATGCTGCCCTGCTTCATGACTTTCGAAAATCTACATTGGTACCCCTGAGGGGAATCCTACAGGCAGCTTTAGGTCTCACCAAGACCTGTAGAAATATTATTCTATCAACCCGTACTGACAGATATCCATTGACTACCCTTGCTAGCTCACATCATCTTCAAAGACGTCTGGTCATTTACAAAGCCATCACGACCGCACCTTGCTTACCTTACAGACAAGCTCACCATTGTTTGTATTATTGGCACATCCGCAGCCAAAACACCACCAGAGTGCAGACTAAGAAGTGTAAAGCATGTAGAGGTCTGAAGGAAGTGGAGAGCCAACTACGATTAGGACAGGAAAACCGAGTATGCTCAATCATTACTAGTATACAAGAGACTGATCTTGGAGGAAAAAAGTAACAACTTCACAACTAAAATTTCAGAGGCCAAAAACTCCAGTAAGGTACTTTTCTCCAAAGCAAAAAAAATTCCGAACATTTCAGGAAAAACCCTGGTAACGACCAGTCCTGAATTTTGCGATACTTTGGTTCTTTACTGATAAAGTGGCCTCAGTGTATGAAACTTTTAAACACAACTACCATGCCCCCTCGATGGGGCTGTATACAGCTTTTTGCCCCCCCCCTTCCTTAGACCAGATTATCCAGGTGCTGAAAACTGCTAAATCAGGAGCCCCTTCAGATCCCTGTCCCCCTAAAGTTTTCCATATATGCCAGGAACTTGTTAGGGAACAACTAAAACGTTTATTCACCAAAGTAATTCAATCAGGCCTCTTTCTGGACATTTGGAAAACAGCCTCGGTGCTGCCGCGGCTAAAAAAAATAAATTTGGTCCCGAAGGAGCCTAGTAGCTATCGCCCAATTTCAAAGATTCCTTTTCCATCTAAGGTGTTAGAGAAGCTGCTCAATATCCAGCTCACAGCATTTATCACCAAAGAGAACCTCTTGGACCATGCACAATACGGCTTCAGGGAGGGTCATGGAACAGAGACGGTGCTGGTCATGGCAGCGGAGGAACTCAGGATAATCCTTAATGCTGGGGGGAAGGCCGCCTTGATCTTGTTAGATCTTTCAGCGGCCTTTTATATTGTTAACCATGAGATCTTAGCCAAGCAGATATGGGGCTCCAAGACTCCTTATTAACTCTTCTGTCATCCTACCTAGCAGACATAACCTTTTCGGTGGAACTGGGAGACTTTGCTTCTAAGTCCCGCAGGGGTCCTCACTTAGTCCCACCCTTTTCAATATGTATGTGCTCCCTTGGCCTCCATTATTAGACAGTGTGGGTTTTCAGCTGTCTCGTATGCAGGCGACACACAGGTGGTGGTGTTGGTCTCAAATAATATGGAGGAGACAGCTGACTGTTTCAATCACTGCATGACGCAGGTGAATGAATGGATGCAGTCCAACTGCTTGAAGTTAAACGGTGAAAAAACTGAAGTTTTGCTTCGAGGATCCAACCCTTCCTTCTGGTCGTCGAGATGGTGGCCTGATAGTCTGGGCAACTGCCCACCCCTAGTCTCTAAGGTCAAGAACCTGGGGTTTGTTTTTGATGAAAAACTATCATTTAATGCCCAGATCAATAAGCTAACTTCTACCTTTTGGCTCGTCATAACAATTATTAGGAACATTTGTCCTTTCATCCTGCCTGAGGCATTGAAGACTCTAGTTACAGTTCTGGACCTTTCCAGACTGGACTATGGCAATGCCCTTTATGTAGGGATGCAAATGCAGCTGTTATTGAAGATGCAGAGATTGTAGAATGCAGCAGCTAGATTGATACTTGACAACCCCAGACATGAGCCTGTTGCCCATAGACTAGTTGCCCTACATTGGCTCCCAGTGGCCAAAAGGATCATTTTCAAATCCCAATGTCTGGCCTTCAAAGCATTAAAAGGCATTGGCCCACAGGTTTTGAAGACACATTTGAAATGGTATACACCAGGTAGGAACCTAAGATCGGATCACTCTAAACTGTTACAGACACCCAAGTTGAAGCAGGTCCAGTGGGGAGGAAGAAGTTTCCTAGTGGGAACAATTAAAATCTGGAACCTCCTTCCCATCTCTATCAAGAGCAGCACTTCGCTCATGTCTTTTAGAAGAGCATTAAAGACCTGGCTCTTCACAAACTGACTTGGCGCATACATTGGATTGAAACTATACTGTCCTTGGAGTACAGGCCATAAGCAATGCGGAAGAGTGGAGCTGCCTTGAAGGGGCATAGAATCTAAATCCCTTTCTCAAGTACACTGGGCCAAGCCCATGGAGGGCTGCATGTGCCATTACCAGGAATTAAAATTTCACCCAAACTTTCACTAGCAACAAGTGCAGTGCTGCCTGACACTGACCCTCTTTGGGAGGTTTAGTAGAGTTCAATCCATGGCATTTTAAACTACCTGAAGCATGTTCAGTAAACAGCTGGGCAAACCAACGCACAAAGCATTGCCGTAGTCAAGCGCAAAGTAATCTGTGCCCGGTTAAAAGTTTCCCTTGCGGAAACCGAGAATAGTGGAAGAAATGTTTTCAATACATTCAAGATACCAAAGCTCATTCTAGTCAGCTTGTTAATCTGAGGGCCAAAGCTCAGCTTTTTGTCAAACCAAAAACCCAAGTTCTTCGTTTGTTGACCCCGTGGTGTAGGCAGAGGGGACTCAACTACACCTCCGATTACTCATTTGCATTATGCTTGTCCTTCACCCTGCACATTGCTCTGCTGCTTTTTGGCTAGTTTCATGCTATAGAAGTACCACATACCCACATGTATACATACATATATACATACACACTTAATTATATACAGAAGATGGGAAAGAAGGATGGCAGCAGATCAGGTAGACATATCTGTATTGGTCTGCGGAATGATATTGGAGAGGGTGGATGAACAGTGCCAGGATACTGGGCTTGAATTCACAAGGTGTCGTCTGACAGGAAGCCAGGTAGGGTTTTTATCATTGAGTGTGGGAAGTGTGTATTGTGAGGGTATTGCTGAAGACTGGGAAAGTGACAATCCATTTATTTTTGTATCTCCTAAAAATGACTTTGGAGACCAGCTTCAACAGGGTGGGTGGCAGGGAAACTAGGAAATGTAGAGCTATCACATTATTCATCTGCCCTGTTTGCTTATCTAAACAGGTAATGATAGTGTGATGGGACATATATACCATAACATTGTGGATGTGTAAAACATTCCCATTATTCACCGCTATCCATTTATAATTTATTTTCCTAGGTGATATAATTATTTTCACAATTCTTTCCCTCATTGATTGAACAGGTTGGATGTGCTTGATGTACACACTGCACCAGTGTTTTAATATCAATGGGGCCGGTAACAGCTGATACCTCCTCCATCAGAATTAGGAAATTTGCAGGATCTCTTTCCTTTCAAATGAATATTTCAGCTTCTGAAAACAACTGAAATCTCTGTGTGAAAATCCTGGGAAAATGAGGACTTACCAGGGGAGGTTGTCATAGAATTATAGATTCCATTTATTATTCTTCATTCCCTAGTGAACACTCAGTGTCCAACTTGTAATTGGCCTGATTTTCCACACCCATTGTATCAGTCCTTGCTGATGGGGCAAATCCAGCCCATTAGCTTGGGTCACTCTTAACGAAGGCTGAAGAACTGTTGTCAAATAGCCCAGCACTTGCTTTCACCAATGGGAAAGTGAATGGAAGCATGCAAGGAAACTCATACATGCACTGTGCTTTTTTCAGATGAAAGCTACTCATTTGTGTTTTGCTTGGCATGTGGCAGACACACGTTTCCAATGGCCCTTTCTTGTCATTACAGGCCCTTTAATGTTAAGTTATGTTATGTTATTTATTCTTTTGTATAGCGCACGGCTACTCAAAAAGAGTGTCCCGGCGCTTTATTTGGAAAAGGAAGGCTGCAACACAATAACATAACACCGATAAAAGAAAGGACAGAAATGCAGAAAAAGTACATACAGGACAAACAGGCTACTGAGTAAACAACCAGGTTTTAAGGCCCTTTCTAAAAGCAAGGAGACTGGTAGCTCCCCGCAGAGCAAGCGGCAGAGAGTTCCACAACTGTGGCGCCAGCAATCCAAAAGAGCGGCCTCCCAGGCGAGCTCTCTTCACACGCGGGACAACCGCCAAAAACAGAGATTCCGACCTCAACGACCTGGTCGGTTGATAGAAGACCAGTCTCTTTTGAAGGTATTTTGCTCCAACCGCGTGGAGAGCTTTATAGGCCAGAGTCAAAGCCTTGAAGGCGATCCGTTTCCGGATAGGAAGCCAGTGCAAAGTTTTTAACAGGCCCGATGCACTGGCCCGTCTATTTAATCCAAAGATTGCTCTCGCGGCAGCGTTCTGCACCACTTGAAGCCGCTGCAGCAAGTACTCTGGTAGGCCCAGGTAAAGAATGTTGGAATAATCCAACCTGGACCCAATCAGAGCCTGCACTGTCAGTTTCCTGTGCTCCTCAGACAACAGGGGAAGGAACCTCCGCAACATCCTAAGGATGCCGAAGCAGGTGCCCGCCACGCCAAGGATCTGGGATTTCAATGTTAACCCCTTATCCATCTTGACCCCCAGATTCTTAGCGACATGGGAAGAACAAGACGGAGGAAACATATTAATCGGCCACCAGGCCTGCCAGTCTGGCTCTGTGTCGCACCCGAAGAAGAGTACCTCGGACTTATCGGAATTGCACTTGAGGCTGTTCAGTTGGAACCATTGGAAAACAGCCCCAAGGCAATCCCGGATACTCTCCTCATCGAAGTCTCCTCCTCTCTTACAAGAGAAGAGGAGCTGGGTGTCGTCAGCGTAGGACACGATCCGGGCGCCATACGACTCTGCCAACGCCGCCAATGGGGTCATAAAGATGTTAAAAAGGGTCGGGCTTAAAATAGAGCCCTGTGGGACCCCGACTCCCAGAGGCGGCATCACGGCGGAATCTGGCGATGCCCAGACCGTTTGCCGGCGGCCGGCTAGAAAGGAAGAAAACCAATCGAGCACCGTCCCCCGCAGACCTATCTCAAAGAGTCTTGCGAGAAGGCCATCATGGGGGACGGTGTCGAATGCCGCCGACAAGTCCAACATCACCAGCATGACTTTGCCCCCAGTGTCCAGAACACCTTTAATGGTTTCTGAGACCTCAAGGAGCGCAGTCTCTGTGCTTAGATGGGGACGAAAACCCGACTGGGTGGCATGCAAGATCTCGTTGGTCTCAAGAAAATTGGAAAGCACAACCTGAACGTGCTTTTCCACAATCTTCGTGAAAGCCGGCAGCAGAGAAATGGGCCTATAATTAACCGGGGCCTTCGGATCTAGGCCAGGTTTTTTTAGCAATGGGATCACCATCGCCTGCTTCCAGGCTTGCGGGACCACTCCCTGACTCAGCAAAAGATTTAACAGCGGGTTTGCCAGAGGATTGATCACCTCCGCAACTTTCGCTAAAAATTTAGCAGGGCATGGGTCGAGGGGCGAACCCGATTTGAGATTGCCCATTATCGCTAAAGAGTCAGGGGCAGAGATCGGTGGAAACACACTCAGCGTCGCACCTGGCCAAGCCCGCGGGGATAAGGTGGTCACAGGATTAGTCTGGCCCGTGGGCCCAGGCGATGGAAAAGAATCCTGTATGCGTTGGATCTTGCTCGTAAAGAAATCAGCAAGGTCCGAAGCCCAGGTGCCAGTTGGTTTTTCGTCCGAGGTGTTAGACCATGGGGAGATAAATTCTCTCACAATGGAGAAAATCTCCTTGCAGGAGTTGGAAGCAGCTTCTATTCTCCTAGCTAGATATGATTTCTTTTCCAGGCGAATGTCCTGGTGATAGGCCTTGACCACCGTCTTATAGGTCAGCTTGGCTACCGTATCATATTGTGCCCGCCAGGCTCTTTCGGCTACCTTACACTGCTGCCGCGAAGCCGACAGTGCTGCGGTAAACCAAGGCGCAGAGACCCGTTTCGGTGTCAGGCGTGGTGTCAATTCCGGGGCAAGATCATTTAGCCTGTCTAGAAGCCAATCTTGCAGGGTCTCCAGATCCCTGTCCAAATCGCCCGAGAGGGAACACGGGTGATCCACAGCAGCCTGGGCCAGCATCTCTGGGGTCACTCGATGATATGCTCTATGGACACGACCCTGTTGCTGTGCCAGAGCAGCCACCGGTTTAGCAATGCCTTTGATCGTAAATTTGGCAAGCAAGTGGTCTGACCAGAGTACTGGTGTAATCTCAATCTCCTCAAGAGGGGAAGACGAGAATACCTGGTCAAGAGTGTGCCCCTTCTCGTGCTTAGGCTCCTGCAAATAAGGGATCAGTCCCAGCGGGGTCATAGCCTCGGAGAGTTTGATGGCAGCAGGGTCGGACGGATCATCCATCTGAAAGTTAAAATCCCCTGCCACGATACAATGTTCCGCTTTCAGGGCCAGCCCCAACAGCACGGAGTCCAGATCTTCAAAGAACGTGCAGGGTGAGCCAGGAGGTCTATACACGAGCAATCCCTTAACAGATTGATGTGGAGACAAAGTAATAGAAAAAGCGAGGGTCTCCGAACCTCGGATGTCCTTCACTGGCAAAATCACACAAGGGGTGCCCTTCTTGACCACCAAAGCCACTCCACCCCCCCTTCCCTTAGCTCTATCCTTCCTGAAGATGTTATAATCAGGCGGGATTGCCGTAACGACATCAGGGTTGGAGAAATCCCCCCACCACGTCTCAGTTAGCATAAGACATAGTGGCTTCACTGTATCTAGGAGCTCAAAAATGTCTTGCGCATGTTTACCCGCTGACCTGGTGTTTAGTAGCATGCAGCGATAGCCCGCACTAAGAGTATTGTAGTTGGGACGTGATAACTGAGTGCGGTGAGTAATGATTCAATCTCTGCAATCATGTGGAAAGATTGGCTTAAACCTACTCTCTACAAAAAAGATACATCATTTTAATGCCTATAATTGTTGTTGAGTGCCCCAATTTTCCTATTTTAACACAAACTAAGGTCCAAATGTTAATAATGTAACACGGCTTGTGTATTTCATAACATTATTATTATTATTTTTTTATAAACATTTTTATTGAGATCCAAAATATAATTATAATATGTCAAGTTAAGTCAAAGAAACTTCATTCGGCCACTAAAAGCCATAAAAGCAAAAACCTAAAACAACACATAAAAGTACAATGCCTTCAAGAAGTTCCAAGATCAATATGACTGAGACTAAATTCACAAACAGATCAAAAAAAAGTCATCATTAAAAACAAATGCCAAATGCTGCTCTGAGAGTAACGTGCAACAGATAAAGTGCAAACGTGTTGAGACATTAGCTTGTTAAACAGTCTGCATAGTCATAGCATATCTGGGACAAACATAACACATGTATCTCTGAGGGAGCATTAGACAACTGCAGCCTGGCTACTACATAAACCACCTCTTCCTAAGTCTTAATGCCCCTGTAACAAAGCTTGCAACCCCAAAGCAGACCATAGGAGAGGACAGCATTTGCAAGTATAATAATGCAGGCCTTACTTGGACAAATTGGCCAGCTCTGGGCAATGGGAGGATAAGAGTTTTACCCAGGGGGTCATAAAATTCACAGAAAAAGGTCAAATGTAGGGTATCCTGTTCTGAGAAATTATTGCAAGGACATGGCTTTAAGGTGCCTGGCTTTGTGTAACCTTTAGGAACGGCTAGTAGCTAGTCTACCAGATTCAATCTGAATCTGGTTAGCATGAAGTAATGGTGAGCATTAGTGACAAATTATAGATAGGGCTGCAACTAAAAACTCAGGCCCAGTAGGACATACTTCCTCACCATGGTGTTGGCCAATTCCTTGTCATCCCTTATCGCCTGCTGCTTAGCCAAAAACAGATGTTTGAATTTCTTGATGGCCCCTGGTCCTAGAGGCTTGGGGTTAGTATACAAGTCAGGGCAACCTAGCCACCTCGTTTTCTCCATAATGTACTTTTACCAGAGGATACGTAATGCCCCAGCAGTCTGCTACAACAAGTTGGTTCAAAGTATTGGGCGTACAGGACCAAATTATCAACCTATGCAACAGGGGAGCAACAGCTATAAAATCAGAGATATAGCCCATGCCAAGCTCCTCATGCACAACAAATGCTGGGGTACTAGGGAGAACAGCGAGAAGCCTACTCATGAATTTATTTTCTACCCCCTGAATATCCCTCACATCCTTATGTCTCCAGACATCACATCCATACATGGCCATAGGGATACATTTTTCCCTGTACACCTTTAACAGGGTGGGTATGGGATTTGACCCCAGTCATTTTGCAAAGTCCAAGGTTGCCACAGCTGCACTTGCCAAAATGATCTTTTTGAGTGTTTTTTGCACAACCCTGGTCCCTCGGTCATCAGACAACAACCCCAGATAGGGGAAGGTGGACACTTTTGTTAATTCTGTCCCCTGCAGAAAAACTTGCACCTAACAGCCTTCTGTGTGCGTATTGTCATAGTATGGGATTTTGTACAGTTAGTACCTAGATCAAGTGAATCCAGAAAATAAATAAAAACATTTAAATGTTTTTGAAGGCCTACTGCAGTCCTGGCAAGCAATACTGCATCATCTGCATACAAAAGTGCAGAGATCAATTTAGAGCCAGCTCTCGGGCTCTCTTTGCTACTAGAAGAGAAGGTGCCCTAGCTTGTTATTATAAAGTGTAAACAATAAGCAATCCAAAATGCATCCCTGCCGGACACCTCACTTGACTTCCCAAGTATCCGACACACCGCCATCCTCATTAAATCTCACTGCTGCAATAGTATTGGTGTGGGCAGAGTGTAAAAAACTTGTGAAGGATCAACCACAATTTCGATCTACGCGGTCGAACACAGAAGTTAAGTCTATAAAAGCCATGTGCAGGGAGCCCCTCTTTGCCACATTATATTTCCCCACCACTAGATGTAGATTGATGCATTGGTCAAGCAACCCATTACCTTGCCTAAAACCACACTGTAGGTCAGACACAACATTAAAATGATCTAGCCATGAAGTAAAAGGATCTAAAACCACTTCCCCATAATTTTAGCAGCAGAGTCTAAGAGGGAGATCAGTCGGTAACATGCAGAATCCTCCCTCGAACCCTTTTTAAAAATAGGTATAATGAAGGCCTTAGCCCACGAGGGAGGAAACCATACCTACAGGTCATATTAAAATCCCTAAAAAATGTCACGGCCTATGCTAGGGCGTCGGCCTTGTACCGGTCCGAAGGAACCCCATCCGGTCCTAATGCTTTCACCCCAGTTGTGTCCAGTATGGCTTTGTGAACCTCATCTGTATTAAAGTGCAGCAGTGCGCTTGTTGAAACGGGGTCCCATTGTACCTAAGAACCTTTCAAATCATTGAGACTACACATTCCTTCAAAAGTGCTGAACTAATTGGTCAGTGGCTATCATACAATCTGCGCTTAGATTAGCTGAATGAGAAAAAAAGAGGGCTGTTAACAACGGCCCAGAACTTCATACTGTCTGATAGTACAACAGCCGGCCCAAGTGCTTCCCATGCCTGTTCCTTAATGGACTTCTCCCTCTGTTTAATTGCGAATGGAAAGGCCCTCCTACAGGTCCTAACCTCCACCTCAACCCTCAGAACTTGTTTTAGTACCAATAATAGATTTCTATGTGCCTTAGAGCAATTGCCTTCAAACAACCTATTTTCCTTGACAATATTGGACCTGCTCATAATAGTTAGATTCTTGGATATTTAAAATTCGATATTTGGACTGTTCACCTGTTTTAACATGTCGAATAGTTTCCGTGGTCAGTTTTTAGCATTATCCAGTACAGATCTAAAAAATTATTATTATTTTTTTTGGGAGGGATCTGAGAATGCTTTTGTTGTAGTCGTTTCTATCTTTCCTGAGAGGTTTTTATCTGGGGGATGATGGGTGTTGTATCTATTTTCTTTCTGCTAGTCTGGGCCCCCACATTTCTTCATTTAATGACCCATTAAAACAGGGATTTTTATCTTTCTCTGTAATTCTTCTTAGTCTTAGCGGCATGGTGGAGTTGATCATATTCGTCATTGATGCTTTGTAGTGATCTGAGTTTGCTAACCTTCATCAAGTTGTTAGGTGGATTTAGATCCTTCTCACATCGTGCTACTAAATGCTCAATATTAGGGTCTTTGGTGTACCGACTCCACTGTTTGAGTTTGACAGGTTGCCTGGTCATATTCTTTTTTATGGCAGAGATAAGGACGGTTATGGCATGGTGATCTGACAAATCATAAGGAACAATTGAGTGAATAGTAGTAGCCTTAACTCTAGAGATCACCCAGTACAAAGTTGAGCCTTTCGAGTGTGTTGGCAGTGTGTAGGCTTGAGTAAGGTTTAAGTCTGCTAAGAAGCCTTTGAGTACGTTGACATGTTTGTCATTATTATCGTCCCAGTGTAAATTAAAGTCACCTAGGAATATATAATTAATGTGCATGTTTGAGTTAGCAGTGATGATCTCCATTAACTGGTCTATAAAGGGGGCAATATTGCCTGGTGGATGGTAAAGTGCATGCAAGTTACATCTTTAATTAACTACAATTCTTATAGCAAGACCGAGGTATTCACAGGATTCAAGAGGGTCGGATTGTAGCTGGCTTACCGAGAGATCTGAGCGATGTATGCAAGCTATACCACCTCCTGTCTAATTTAATCTGTCTAGCCTCACAATGTTATAATGTGGAGGCACCAGTAGATCCACGTGAGGGAAAGAAAACTCACTCACTCAGTGAGCCATGTTTCTGTTGATATTGTCACATCGACTGCCTCACTAATGATGAGGGCAGCAATGTCTGAGGGATGTTTTACTGCAGAACGACAGTTGAGCATTAGACATAGAGGTGCTTTCCCTGAGTAACAAGAGTTCATCTCTTGAATACTGGCTATTAACTGGACTTGTTTTAGGTTATTAAGATTGCGTTTTCTGTTATTGGGCAAGGAAGATCTATTTGCATTGATCGGAACTGATGTAATTTCCTCACCTCTACTGATGGATGTAGACTCATATGGGAGGAGTATGGCATGGGTTTCATCATCAGATAGATATTTAAGATTTTTGTCCGGCTGATTATGTGTATTTGATATTGGCATGGCTATCCATTTACTCTTTCCTTTAAGTTCATGCAGTGATTCTTGAATGAGCTCGACTTTGGAGTGAGTACTTACTGTGACTTCTAATATTTTCTTTATAACTTGTGTTGCATTTAGAATGTCCTGTGACATATTGTCTGCTTGTATTTTAAGAGTTTCGATTTCCCTTTGTGTGTAGGAGAGGCGATACTAGAAGTTAGCACCTGCCTATTCCGTATTTTGCTTGTATCTGATCAATGTCTTTTTCAATGTTCCTTTTTTTCTCATTAGGTAAAATGTTTGAGCCTCCCCTGTGTATGATATGTGATGAGCTCCATTTGTCCTGTGATCTTGTTTTTGAGCTAGGAGGATACGAGTTTTGCATGGAAACAGATGCTATTGATATTGTCGTAGTGAGGTGTTTGGAAGCAGGGTTATCCTTCCTGCCCTTTATTGCTGGATGGGGGTTTCCACTAAGTGGCCTATGTGTGGGAGTAATCATATCCTGGGGGAGAGGTACAGACCTTTACTGAAGCAATGGTGTGGGGACGATATTAGCGTATTTAGTGATTCTTCTCCTAGATCTGTAAAGTCAATGTCAAGGGTGTCTCTTGAGACTATGAAGAGGTGAGCCCTCTCTATTACTACCTGTTAATCCCTTGCCTGACCCCAAGATGGCTGCCACTGGGTTCCCTTCCACATCATGCTACTCCTCTGAAAAGAAAAAACGGACTTCGACCAGACCTCAAACACTTCCCCTACCCTTCAGGACACTGAATCTATGAACCTACCTCTGACTGTTGAGACCTAACTTTTTGGCCGATGCCCGGTGGAGCTACTTGATAGCTATAGAGGAGATGGGCTGTGGACTACTCCTTCGGCCGTCACCTACCCAGCCGGACATTGGGCAGGCCTTACTTCGTCTCTACATCGTTCTCTCCCTCCTACTCCTTTACTCCACCCACTTTCTCCTTTTTGCTCCATTTTTCCTTCCTTATTGCTCTCTAATTGTTTTCTCATTGAGAACTAGCCGCTTGACTGATGCCCGGTGGAGCTACCTGATAGCTATAGAGGAGATGGGCTGTGGACTTCCCCCTCAGCCGTCACCTACCCAGCCGGACTTTGGACAGACTCTCCTTCGTCTCCCTATTCATCCTTCTCCATCCTTTCTCCCTCCTATACCTTTACCCCACCCCCTTACTCTTCTTAGCTCCATTTAATCCGTCTTCCGACACTCTTGAAATGTTTTCCTGTAACTGATGTAACTTGGAACTGATGTAATTTGTAATTTTGTGGATTCTTATGTAAAGCGCTCTGATACCTCTGGGTCTAGCCAGCGCTATATAAAACTCAAATAAATAAAGTCTCTTATAATAGTTGCAGGCTGTGGCTGTCGGGGGTCTTCTGATATTATGATGTCTATGGTGGTTGTCTATGGTGTCACAATGCCAATATCTCTTCAGGTATTTTGAATATCAGTCAGCCACTTAGATCAATTACTTGCTGCTAAATCATCCAAGACAGGCAGAAACATTCGCATCCATCCATGATGCATGAATCAAAAAACGTTTGCTCCCCAGTGAAGTGAATCCCTAGACCAAATTAGTGCAACTGCACTATTATTGCATTAGTAAAACGTAATAAATGCGGTACATGATGAACAATGCCAGAAACCAAAGGTAGCAAGATTGACAAAAAGTGGACAGGAAAATCATCTTAATGCGCAATAAATCCAACGCCATTAGTGTACATGTGGCTGAGCATGTCAAACACTGGTAGACCACCATCTTCATTTAGACCTTCTGTGCTAAATATGCGTGTTTTGTATTCAGAAGGTGTCCCATAGAAATAACTGCAGGCTTCTATTTGTTCTCCAGAGGCCCTTAGTACATCTTGTATACTTTGGAGAGTCATGGAAGATATGTGGAGAAGTGACCAGCAATATTTAAGCACATAGTGCTGGATTATTAGTACAGGATAAAGCCTGGGGCAGGAAATTCGAGGATGATTCACTCTTTCTGACTTCTTTCACACACCAGCATTGTCCCACACATAAGAAGGCTTTGTATCATCAGCTCTAAAAATAAATCCATCCAGCAGATCTAGAGAGTGTTACTCTGCGAATTTAGAATTCTCGAAGATAAGCAGCCATAAGCGCTGGTTTGAGTGACGGAAACCCCAAAGGTCAGCAGCAATAACACTTTATGTAAAGGATCATTTATTATTAAAAGGCTTTCTGAAGATCATGGCCCTATTCGGGATTTCTTGGAAACAGCATGACTCAGAAGGCATCTTACTTCTTGGGTAAGAGCTCTAAAGGAAGGCATGCCTTTCACCAGTGGTAGCAGGTCTTTGAAAGTGGTGGGCCATAATACCTGCCAGGAGTGCACCCCATGTGTTTCAAACTTTGCCTCACTCATACTCTCTCACATTTAGTCTCTTCCACTTCACTCACTCGCTCAAGCTCGTATTCTCTTATTTACTCATTTGCACTCATACTCACACCCTTTAAATCGCACACAAACATACTCATGGGTTTTTATTCCCATTTAAAAATAGACTTACAAACAAACATCTTTTCATACTCACTGGCTCTGGGCCCTGGTGTAATTGCAGCTGCCGCACCATTGATAACTACACCCCCACTGCTTTTCACAATTTCTAATTCCTCACTGCTTCTAATGCACTCACACTCCTTCGTATTCACTTTCACTTTTCCATACACACCCAAATTCAGATTCTCTCTCTCTCTTTCACTCATTCACACTCATAAACTCTCGCACACTCACTTTCACTCATTCCTATTAATTTCCAATCACTCATAAACACACACACACAAACACATACATACATGAATATAGAAACATTTTCTTTTTACTTACATTGCTTCCTTTACAGTAGAGGAGGAATATGGCATTGGACACTGGAACAAGCAACCAGCAAGTCATGATTCCCAACGAGGAGCCAGGCAGAGCAGCAAGGGCAGGGTTGAAAAAGGAAGCCACACCTCAGTCCCTCTCCCAGCTTCTTGATTTAAGAAGCTGGAACAGAGCTGGGGATCCTGCCCCTGCTGCTCTGTGTGGCTTCCCAGTGGCTTCAGGGATGCACTGATGTCCGCCTTGACAGCCACATTTTAGCAGCTACAATGTGCTGCCTGAGGCATGTGCAATATGTCTGCTAAATAAAATGTACTCTGCCTGTATGAGGGGATCGTACTTGCACTAGGCCTCAGAAATGCGCAGTCCAGGCATACACCTACAGAGAGTTGAGTTTTAACAGCCCTCTGTAGCTGTATCATGCACAGCCCTCTCAGCTCCCTCACTCTCCTGGCAACAGGAGCCTGGAGAGGAGGCTGAGGGGGCTACCCAGCTCACTGCAGTGTTCATGGAAACACAAACGTTGGGTTTTCATGAACACTGCTAAACTAAATAATGCACATTTTCTAAAAGGCAAAGTGCAGGATGCTGGGTCTCACAGGGTGAAAGGGGCTGCGACTTGAGCCCCTGAACAGGAGCTGCCACTTCTGTTCACTGCACTCATCAGATAAACTACACCGATCTTCCCAAATCCACTCTTGCTACTACAGTGAAAGATACATATTCAGCAGTCAGTTAATGCCAGGCAGTATCTTCTGTTTCTTCATAGCACACATTTTGAAGAGTTTTGAATTGGGTGCTGTGAACTGTGGGTCTTTATAACTGTGGTGACTCTTCTAAACCACATCCTCTTAAAGCCAAGGTACATCAAGAGCAGTGTGGTCCAGTGCTTTATTTGTGAAACAGTGAGTGCTGGTTCCCAAAGCTCTGCTCAGAAGCCTGAGGCAGGTGCTATTAAATGTCAATGCACGCAATATCTAGGCTGTGTAGTCTTGACTCCATCTCATGCCTACCAGATCCACTACCAGGGACCCCCTGCCCTTCTATCTCACTTGTGTAGGTTCTTGCCTTCTTTCTTTATGGCGGTTTTCTGTCTTTCTCTTCCTCCATCTTTTTACTGTGTTTATTTTTCCCTCTCTTGCTCTTGGTAAATGTCTGATCCAAAAAAAATAACTCCAGTCCCCAAAAAATGAGTGCCTGTGACCCCCACACGTAACCACTGGCTAAAATTAAGCACAGATGTAGTGGTTAAGAGCAGAGTGGTGATGTTTATGTCTCAACTAGAGACTGCTTTTCTTGTTCTGCCCCTCCCGTTCACTTAAGTTTTTTATTTGTAGTTTGCATGAAATGGGTAATGGGCATTTTGGAATGGTAAATTAAATAAAAGGTGCAGATTACAACTTTTTCAAGCAGCTCAGTGCAGCAGCTGCAAATGCTGCGCTGTGTTGCGTGAAAAGGAGAGCAGAGAAGAATTTACTGAAATATTGCATAGGACCCGTACCCTCCAGATATGCCCCTGCCGCCCAACTACCCTAGACATGCAAGATCCCCACATTTGAAATCACCAGAGATTCAGGTGGGGTTAAAAGGCCATGTTTATTCACACATTGTATAAACATGACAAGCAATAACATGCATATCTAAAATCACAAGTTATAACATAACTACATTTATGAGCATATCAGCTCCATCACCTTCCCAACCCTAAGGGAGGAACACCATCTGGTCCACATCTCGCAACTGGGTATCCTACGCCAAGTGCCGTGCACCTGCCCCTTAGAGTAGTGGGTCCCGCCCTTCTATCCTTGTCCGCCATTACCGGGGCCCACCTCTTGACCACCAGGCTGCCCAGGGTCACCCGGGAGGCTCGAAATCTGTCGCCCTAGCCTCCCCAGCCGGTGGTCACTTCCTCCCAGTGGAGAGCTTGCCATATCCCCCCTCAGAGCTGGCCTATGGAGCCCGGCAAGCGGGCTCCCATCCATCTTGTTTAGCCACTATTTACTGATCGCAGGTCTCTTCTCCGCAGAACGCCCCTCAAACCATTCATCTAAGGGATGGGTGGGTGGGAGTTTCGGAAAGCCGGCCTGGATCACGAGAATGGCTAGGTGCCGGCGTGAGCAGTCAGGTATCCAGGAGTGATAGCGGGAACAGAGACCCCAGTCACAGGGAGTTGACCCTAAAAAGGCCCAGAGTCTCCACCCCCTGACCCTCGGGTCACGCGATATCGCCAGAGCGGAAATGGGTGGGCCGGACGCCGATTGGGCCGTCCGCCCGACCAACCACCAGAGACCAGTAGCGGGCGGGGTCCGTAGAGGCCGGGTCCTAAGTGCGCGCATCGTGATTCTCCACGCTTGTCATAGGACCCGTACCCTCCAGATATGCCCCCGCCGCCCAACTACCCTAGACATGCAAGATCCCCACATTTGAAATCACCAGAAATTCAGGTGCGGTTAAAAGGCCATGTTTATTCACACATTGTGTAAACATGACAAGCAATAACATGCATATCTAAAATCACAAGTTATAACATAACTACATTTATGAGCATATCAGCTCCATCACCTTCCCAACCCTAGGGGAGGAACACCATCTGGTTCGCATCTCGCAACTGGGTATCCTACACCAAGTGCCGTGCACCTGCCCCTTAGAGTGGTGGGTCCCGCCCTTCTATCCTTGTCCGCCATTACCGGGGCCCACCTCTCGACCACCAGGCTGCCCAGGGTCGCCCGGGAGGCTCGAAATCTGTCGCCCTAGCCTCCCCAGCCGGTGGTCACTTCCTCCCAGTGGAGAGCTTGCCATATCCCCCCTCAGAGCTGGCCTATGGAGCCCGGCAAGCGGGCTCCCATCCATCTTGTTTAGCCACTATTTACTGATCGCAGGCCTCTTCTCCGCCACAAGGGTGGCCAAGGCCCACAGGTCTGACACCCTCCCCATCTGCGTTCAGAATAAATGACCAAAGTTCTTGGATAAACGTATCAGTTCCATAGTCCGACAAATGCACCCCATCCTCGTGGTACATCGCTTCTCCGGAAATCATCCGGTGCTGGAGGTAGCGCAAGCGGCCCTTCACTGAGCACAACCTTGCTAGTTTGCCGTTCAATCGCCTCACCGAGACGTTCAAAGATCTTATACGCACTCCTGGGCCCCATGCCCTGCGTGATATCATGCCAGACCAGACTATTTTCGTCGATGGGAACACATGCCCCAGCCAGGCAAACTCTGCTAGTAGGGCTTCCTTGACAGCCAAGCGCCCCCTGTTGACCATGTCGTTGCCTCCCAAATGCAAAATAATCCAATCCGGCGCTTTGTGCTCTCGTGCCCTGAGCTCCTCGACGATCTGCCTCAAGTGTCGGATCAGCATTCCTCCAACGCCATGCCATACGAATTCGGTCTCGCCCAATGCGGCCGGTTTCACCACCTCTCTTCGCTGCAAGCGCACCGCCGCGTGACGCACGAAAGAGTGCCCGGGTACCCATACCACGGAAGCGGGCATACTAATCAGAAAGGAGAGAGATGGAACCGTTAGACACTGCACACATATGCATTACAATAATTCAGGCCTTACATATCGTTTGTAGCAATCCGAGGTCCAGCGACCTACACCTTTAACCATGTTGGGGGGCAGACCCGCCCCTGCCGCTAAAGTCGCGGCGCCAATCCTAAAGGAATGAGAAGAATAGCCCGCTGCTCCCAGTCCCAGGTTCCCCAGAGCCAACCCAAAGACTGCCTTAAACTGGTATTGAGACAGGCAATCCCCGTTTTCGTGGACGAAAAGAGCCGACCCCCCCCTTGCTGGGCGTCGGGCCAGGTACGCCAGCATACGGGATGCGGGACAGGCAGCTATCCCTGGGGCAGGCCGCAACTGGATGTAGACCCCCTTTCGTGATTGGTCTGTTTTGGACCGTCTCAACCGCAATACCAGGCCCCCCGGGGAAATGGAGATATCCTTGGGCTGCATGCCCCCCGTGGTCTACTCTGGAGGCCCCCACAATCTCACTCAGGCGGAAGGCCCCATAGAAGGCCAGGCAGAAGGCCGCCCCCAGCATGATTCCCTCAAATGGTAACTGTCAAATAACAGGCAGTACCCCCAAAATATCAATCAAGGTCGGGAGGTCCAAAGGCCTACGACAATCCCGCCGTGTCCCATCTAATCGGGCCCATCCCGCTAAGGCCTTCCTGATCAAGAATGAAGCCCCAGGGTCCCGCTCCCCCTCCAGTTTAGCAAAGAAGCCTATCGCAGCCAGGGAAGCCCTAGCATAGGACACTGTTTTGCCGTGATCCCGCAGAACCTGTAAAAAGGCGTACATCGTTTCAGTTGAGAAGACCCTTGCCCCACCTAACTGCTCCACAAATGATTTGTAAACATTAAACTGCGACTGTTAGGCACGTTTGATGCGATCACTCAGAGCTGCACCTACCAGCCCCGCTTTTCCACAGTGACGTAGGGAACGTCGTCATGCACTCTTCCGCCTGCGGGTGGAACCTCCGGAAGTCCTGCAACTTGGAACGAGACAAAGCGTCAGCAGCATGGTTATCAACACCAGGTATATGCGCAGCCTTAAAAGTCAAATTCAATTTCAAGCATGCCAACACCAACAGCTTCAGCAACCTAAGCACATGCTGGCAAGTCGCCCCTTGTCGGTTAATAACCTGAACCACCGCCATGTTATCCGACCAAAAAGTCACTGCTCGGTCCCTGAAGTGATCTGCCCAGACTGTACCTGCCACCCAAATTGGAAAAATCTCTAGGAAAGCTAAATTCTTCGTCAGCCCTGCTAAGTGCCACTCCGCTGGCCAGACCGCCCCGCACCAGGAAGGTCCCAAGATCGCCCCAAATCCAACACTCCCGGCTGAGTCGGTGTATAGGCCTAGCTCAACACTGGACACCGGCGGCGCGGGCCACACTACCCGCCCGTTGAAATCTGTCAGGAAGTCTCGCCATACCTTGAGGTCATCCTTAACCCTAGCTGTTAATCGCACCCGATGATGCTTCTGGGTGAGACCCACCATCGCTCTGGCTATAGACCTCGAGAAAAGGGCGTCCCATGGGAATGATGCGTAAAGCAAAGTTTAGCTGACCCACAAGAACTTGTAACTGATGTAACGTCACCTTCGGACACGCCAAGGCTACCTCAATGGCTCGGGAAAAGGTTCTTACTTTATCCATCGGCAATCTACATTCCCCCGCTACCGTGTCAATTTCAATGCCCAGGAAGGACATGCACGTGTCCGGGCCGACCGTCTTGCTCGGTGCCAGCGGCACCCCAAATTCCTTCAACATGGCCACCAGCTGACTCAGGGCCAAAGCGCAGGCATCTGAGGACGCGGGGCCCATCACCATGAAATTGTCTAAGTAATGCACCACATCTGTACATCCTGACTTTTCCGAAAACACCCAATTGCAGCATGGAGCTAAAGGTCTCAAAGTACTTGCAGGAAACTGCACAACCCATAGGCATACATTTGTCGTAATAAAATTGCTGTTGAAGCTAAAAGCCTAGCAAATGGTAATCTTCGGGATGCACAGGCAACAGGCGGAATGCTGACTCAATATCTGTTTTTGCTAGCAACGCCCCCCGGCCTAGCTCCCTCACTTTCTGAACCGCGGAATCAAAGGACGAGTACGTCACTGAGCACACTGCCGGGTCGATGGCATCATTTACCGATGCACCCTTTGGTGCGGATAGGTTGTGAATCATCTGGAATTGTCCCGGCTCCTTCTTGGGCACTACTCCCAGAGGAGAGCACACAAAGTTCACCCATGGAGGAGCCGGGAACAGGCCTGCTACTCGGCCTAAGGCCCGCTCTTTTTCCACCTTTGTGGCCACAACTGAGGGAGGGGTCATTACTGAAACTTGATTCCTACATTGACTAATAGGGGGAACATGAGACGCTGGGATACGAAATCCCCTGGAAAAACCCTCAAACAACATCCTAGCAGCTGCCCTGTCCGGGTATTTGTTCAACCAAAAAAAGATCTTTTCAATATTCACTGGAGTAGGCAATTTAGGCTTGGGGGGGCTTGATATCCATAGAGGCTGTACCCCCCCGTTCTTTGGATTTCTTGTTGCACCTTGGTTCGGGATGGGACGGGTGACCGCAGTAGGCGTGTTTGAACTTGCACTGCCCGGGGGGCATGTGCAACCTTTGCCATTGAATGCCCAACATGTGCCTTTCTTCTCGCCCGGCCCTACCTGGGAAGTCCGAAAGGGCTGTCTCGCCGGGTGTTCCCTATTGCTTACGCTCTCTAACCAAGCATTGACCTCAACCTGGTCCCAACAAATGGAGGGGTTTTCCTCCTTCGCCCAGCGAAACTCCCTATCGTATGTGAGCCAGGCTGACCCCCCGTGGGTGGTGTGAGCCTTTACAATCTTATTAGTATAAAACACCAGCGGAATCGCAAACTCAGGCCTCTTTTCCAACAACACTGAGACGTAGACGTGAAAGCCGAACAACCAATTGGTTATTGTCTCCTCTATCCTAGGTCTCCGCTCTCGGAAGGAGTGCTATTTCCCATCCCTGTCTTTGTAATCCATGTCACACCTCTTCGGCCTGATAAAGGCGAATACATCTACGTAGGCACCTTTCCAAATCTTCTCTCGCATATCCATACTCACATGCGTAGCTAACATCCCTGACTGAGACAACACGTTCCCCTGACTAGTCCCCACGTCGCTGCTCCTCAGTGTAGCATCCCCAGGCTTACCTCCTGTAGATAGCCCCGCTATTGCTGTCGCGGGGGGCTGGGCTCCAACCGCTACACTGGGCAACGCTTTGCGCGACTCGACTAAGAGCGCCAACTGCCTCTGAATATCCTGCAGCGCGCCCTGCTCTGTGGCCTGCGGGGGCACCCACGGTGCCGCCGCCCCAGCACTCACTCTTTCTAATACTTTCTCCGGGGCTGATAATTGGCCTACTAATGTGGAAACTGAAACCAGAAAGCTATCCAATGGATCGCCAGCGGCTGCCACTGCGGCCACCGGCTGCAGTGGGAGTGGGGCCGGAGGGACCGTGACTAATGGTATCGCGCCTCTCAGGGACAACGCCTTCAGCGCCTCCCTAATCTCAGACAAAACTGAACCCACTGGGTCTACTGGCGTGGCCACATTCGGCATAGGATCAGAAGGGAAAACGCGCTCTGCATCTAACGGAGGTGTGGGGACGGGACCTACTGATCCCTCGTCCTGTTTCCCCCCGGCAGGGCTAGGCCTACCCTTTGCCCCTTTCCTTTTAGGCTGCGCCTTGGCCTTCTTCTTAACTGGTGGACAAGCGGCCTTCGGTGGCACCCCCCTGCGCAGCCGCTCCACTACCTCGGGCTACTCCCCCCGGGAAGAATCGCTTCTGTCCCCGCTATCAGGAGCCTCCTTGCTCACTTTTTTAGCAGCAATTTCATAATCTGCGCTAGTTCGGGTTCAGACTCCTTTCGCTTTTGCCCTCCCTTTTTTGGCGCCATGCTAACTATATCGCGCTTCGCACTACCTTGCTATAGCACCTAACGCGCCCCGAGTTCCCTGTTCCTGCGCTCCTAAGCACCGTTAACGCCGCCCGGCAGGAGCCCGCACCACGAGGATCCCCGCACACAGCCGTAAGCCCCGTAAGGCAGCGACACTCCAATCCCTTCCCAGCACCCACCGTGACTCACGGCTGCCCACGAGGCCCCCCGAGGCACTCGACCCCTTACCTGGCTACACGAACGATGCTCGATCCTTCTGCTTCTAGTTTCGGAAAGCCGGCCTGGATCACGAGAATGGCCAGGTGCCGGCGTGAGCAGTCAGGTATCCAGGAGTGATAGCGGGAACAGAGACCCCAGTCACAGGGAGTTGACCCTAAATAGGCCCAGAGTCTCCACCCCCTGACCCTCGGGTCACGCGATATCGCCAGAGCGGAAATGGGTGGGCCGGACGCCGATTGGGCCGTCCGCCCGACCAACCACCAGAGACCAGGAGCGGGCGGGGTCCGGAGAGGCCGGGTCCTAAGTGCGCGCGTCGTGATTCTCCACGCTTGTCATTCTCATCGCCTTTCCCTAGCACAGGTGCTGAAATCAACTGCCGTGCACAACGGAGACACCTTTGCCCCATAGTGCAAGGTTGTATCCGTGAGTCTAGCATAGATCCTGTACTGGAAGGCTACCCTTCCAGTAAAAAATACTACACATATATTGACTTAAATCAGTATCTATTTGTATGTGTGCTGCACAGTGCAGCACACGTACAAAGTCAGAAAAGGAAAGAGATTTGAAAGTATTTCTCCTTCCTTGTGCCTTCTTCAAAAGGTTGCAGTTTTCTGATGCTAAACCCAGTCTACTTTATTTAGTAAATTTGGTTTAGCATCAGTAACCTTGGGTGGTTGCATGGGAAAGCCCATGCTCCACCCACGGTACGCCCCCTTGGCGCTAAGTAATGCAAAGTTGTGCTATACGCAGCTTTTTCGTTACTTTCACATAAAAAAAATGTTTGCAGTGTTTTGCCTCACTTTTGCAAAACCAACCCGGCGTAAAATGTTAGTAAATCTCCACCAAAGTGTTCTTTGAGAGCCAACGCAAGCCAACATGAGCAAAGGCAATTGTTTGGCACTCAAGACCGAGGTCCATGTGTGCCACTAAAATGGAATAGATCTTTGAAAAAATGTGAATGCAATTAAACCATCTCCTCCAACAGAATGGAGCTTTCACTCAGATTCAGATCACCTCAAACATGATTGCAGTACAAAATATCAGCCGGGCATGCATAAATGATGCCTACGAAAAGCATTTCAGGCCTATGTGCGATCTGCGAGAGAACCAGATGACTGAGTGGCATTGTATGAAGCTATTCTTGCGATAAGATCTTTACTTTTCAAAGCCACCAAGATCATCATTGAAAGGAAACTAAGCCTTGTTTAACTTTCCTATATATAAACTAAGTCTACAGTTAGGAAATTGGCAGCTGTACAGCCAGGCGAGCGTGCCAGACCTGATATGCTGCTGGCAAGCCCTGGCCCCGAAATTGAGTAAAACATCAAAGGGCGTGTAGGAAAGTAAAGTGATTTATCTGGGCACTGACAGGCAACTGTGTTCTTTTCTCACACTTTGAAAGTCCACAGACAAAAATAGCCCAACGCAGGGCTGGGGGGGGGGGGGGGGGGGGGGGGGGGGCTGGGTCAATGCCAAAAGATGCAGGATTTTCTGATAAAATAAATGGACATAAAAAGACACGAAATGGAAACCATTAAGTTATTTAGAAAATTTGACATGGATCCATCCCTTTTGGGAATATGCTGCACACCTCTGCTACAGGATGTTGTTATTCCATCGTTCTAATTAGAAATTGAAGAATTCAGGTGAGTAAACAGCCACGACTGAAGTCTCTCAATTCAACTGATGTATTTCCTTTTTTATGCACCTAGGTCCTGATTCTATCCACAGTAAGTTAGCCTTAATTTCAAGGTGAGGAATTACAGTGGTATTCTGGCGTGCACAGAGTGCATCCTCTTAGAATATGGGGTTTAGCCACAGAAATAGGCGTTTCTATACTTGACTGATATGCTCATTTTCCATTTTCAGACGATCGTGTATACAGAAATACAGGGGAAACAACAATCACAATGCAACTTTTACAACCACTATCATCACAACGCAACTTTTACAACGTAGGATCCATTACGACGAAAGCCATTACGATGCATGCTATTACAACGCAGATGCTATTACAACGCATGCCATTACAACGTAAGTATAGGTAAGTATATCATTTTATTAATATTAATTTAATTTAATTTAATGCAATCATTTTTGAATCTCTAAGTTGCACAGCATTGAACATTACCCTAACTCTCGGAATCAATACCTTGTTGTTTCTGTGCAGATATTGCCACTCAGGGCCTATATGGTAAAGATCGCACCCTTCAACCATCATCACTGAGAAGTTTAGGGCTTCCGGGTCACCTTACTTGCCAGTGTGCCGGATGCACCTGTAGAGACACTAACAGCGCACACCCTGTACCAGCATGGGCACTGCAAATCCACTTACTAAGTTTTATTTCTCTCCATAAGAAAAACAGTTTTATTCTGGATAAAACTATTTTCGAAAATCCTTCACAAATTTCAGTGGAAGCACCTCTTCCCACCCTCAAAAGGGCTTTACTCCAGCGCATGAAATGAGTAAATCTCCAACATTTTCCATTGGGGAGCCATAAACATGTAAGTAAATACTCTCAAACATGATTGTTTGTGGGAGTGCGCAGACTTAAAGAGTAACCATCCATCCTTTTCCCTGGCTCAGGGTTTCATCAGTAGAAAATCTTCATATGAGTAAACATTTTGTAGGTGCATACTTTTGAGAAGAACAAACACATGCATTCACAACACTAGTCAAACATGCGGATCTATGACATAATATTGAGAACACAAACATCAGCTTACAGAAATATCAAGTCCTAAATTGAGATGTTAAAAATAGTCCTCCTATACTTATAAAGGTAAGAAGAATAATATAGAGAAAATATATTGTTTCATACCAATATTCAATAACTATATATATTCATATCGCTTTTTGATATACATACATAGTTAAGAATATTAAATATTAAATATTTTACCATGTAACACTAAAATAATGCAAAATTACTATTTTCAAATATTATTTAAAACTATATATATATATATATATATATATATATATATATATATATATATATATATATATATATATATATATATATATACAAACACACACACACACACATATATGTGTTTATGTTTATGTACACATATATAATTTAAAACTGTTATTCAAAATATTCATAAAAATGTACTATTCCCACTCCAGTATGCGCAACAATAAGGAAAGTGTTGGAATGCAGCGTGGTAAAATGTACTATTCCCACTCCAGTCTGTGAAATTGTAGGGAAAGTGTTGAACTGCAGAAGGGTAAAATTTACAATGCCCACCTCATTTAGTGCAACAGTAGGGAAAGCGTTGGACTAAGGAGGGGTCATATTTACTAGTCCCACTCTCCATTCTGTGCAGCAGTAGGGAAAGCACTTCACTTCAAACACATACCATATTTTAATACCTATATTAATTGACAAAAATAAAAAGAATTCCTAACATAAAATATATATATGTATATATTTATATACACATCAAAAAAAACAATATACATAATTATAAAAAATAATAATTAACATCAAATAAAAAATGCTATTAAGGTATTATTTAGTTACGTTTCCACACTATACTCCTACATACCTAGCAGCCCACAAATAAAATATAAATAAAATAAAAATATATAACATAATTAACTTATTGAGTAAAAAAAAATCATAATAAATTGATAGTAATTAATTGGTAATCAAATATGATATAAATAACTTCCCAACCTATCCTCCTAAAAACATCCCCCTACCTAATATATACTATGAACAAATATGTATTAATTAGTTTACATTAATTACATATTTTAATTACAATTCATAATTAATTAGTATTTAATATTTACTTAATTATCTACCTACACTATTAATATTTACTTAATTAACTGCCCACCCAATGCCCCTGCAAACACAACTCAAACCTAAAATAAAAATTAAGATAATATATTCACCAACATAATAAACTGTCAATTAAATATTTAATAACACTTGAAAAATGTATTATTGATAAATGATTACTTAATCAACTTCCCACCCTATACCCCTACACATTCAATAACCCGCACCTGAAATATAACATACAAAATATAATATTTACACAGCTTACATAATTAATTATCAAATAAATATTAATAAAGACTTAGTAATTGATGATTAATTATTTACTAGTTAATTAACTTCCCTCCCAATACCCTACAAACCCAACATCCCACACCTAAAATATAACTTAAAAAACATAATAATTACACAATTGGCATAATTATTGTCAATTAAGTTTTATATATATATATATATATATAGATTTTTTTTTTTTTTTTTTTTGGACTGAACAAATTGAGAAGGGGCCTATCAGCCCATTCAGGGCTCAAATTTGGGGAAGAAATTCTGCCAATATGTAACAACAATGCCACAATATAACTTTAGTGAGATTGACCACTCTAGTACAATAGGCAGAATTTTTGATATTTGCCGCTAAATAAAACATGCATGCACTTTAGATAAATATATTCATTGGTCACCTAATGTTTTTAAACTTGCACTGAGCACTTTATGTGATTTACACGCCATGAAATGTTTATTTTTGCGTTATTTGCACATTACAAGATGGCTGCTACATATTGCATTTGAAAACAACAAACCGTCATTGATGTTTATGACGAGTTAGCTTTAAATGGCGTTTGGTACTGCTACACGGGTGAACACTGACGAAGCCTTTGGGCGAAACGCGTCTGTTGTGGGGGTAGGGGCTCAAATTTAATAAACTTTTTGAAGCTGAAGGTATGGCGTGCTGGTCTTCTGTCTAGCCTTATTGGAGTGGACTGTTCGTGAATATATATATATATATATATATATATATATATTCACTGAAAAAACCATAGGTTATAGACCATATATAGTTAGGGATTAGCATTTAAAAAACCTTATTTTATTTGCACAAAACCATTGAAATTCCATATATAGTTAGTTGCACTAACTATATATCGCGGACCCGCAATCCACTGCTAATGATGTCACATATTACATCATTCATGACATGGTCAGTGACATCACTGATGACATCACTGATGACATCTCAAATGACATCACTGATGACATCACTGATTACATCTCAAATGACATCACTGATGACATCACTGACATCTCATTTGACATTACTGATTACATCACTGATGATATCATTTATGTGATAATACATCTTCAGACTCTAATATAACCTTAGATACATTCAGTGAACACAGGCACTCACAGACTGTCACACATCCATGGAGTTACTCACACACCTAGTCAGTCATGCAAAGAATCAATCACACCTCCATTTCCTCAACTATACAGTTATACACACCTTACTTATTCAAACATATACTAACACATATTTACTCTCTTATACAATCCTTGATACAAGTTCACAATGATTCATACAGCCACTCTCACATTCACTGGCTCTTATGTTCAGTTATTTATATATGTCAACTCTCACATGGAGTGTGTTTTACATATGTACTTACTTTGACATGTAGAACTGAGATATCCATTCACTCACCAATACACTCATGCACACAGTCAACTGTCCATACAGCTGTTTCTACATGCACTTTTGAACCCATACACCTAGGGAATCAACTGCTCACACATCTATGCACAGAGTTATACACCTCCCAGCCACCCACACACATACTCAGTCTCCCATACAAATACTTGGGCAACCATTCAATAACCCATATAGTTACTGATATAGCTACTGATTTAAACATGCAGCAGTTTACAGAAGAACATAAATAATGATTGCCAAATTAAGACACTTTAATCACTAACCCATGCACTCAGTGAGACACATTTAATCATTCTCTCATACAGTCAGTCATGCACCTACTAAATCCTTCATCCAGACACTTATACATCCACTCATTCTTCAATATGTAAGACATATTTTAACTTTACAGAAACATACAGTCACTGGGTGTTGTCATCAGTGATGTCATCAGTGATGTCATTTGAGATGTCATCAGTGATGTCATCAGTGATGTCACTGACCATGTCATGAATGATGTAATATGTGACATCATTAGCAGTGGATTGCGGGTCCGCGATATATAGTTAGTGCAACTAACTATATATGGAATTTCAATGGTTTTGTGCAAATAAAATAAGGTTTTTTAAATGCTAATCCCTAACTATATATGGTCTATAACCTATGGTTTTTTCAGTGAATTTTCAAGGTTTTGTAAATGCAAATTCCTAACTATATATGGTCTATAACCTATGGTTTTTTCTGTGAATTTCATTGGTTTTTTAAAAGCTAATATCTATAGCTGTAAAATATATTCTTTATTAAGTGACGTATCACGTAGCCCGTGAGACGCCTCATGATGCATCGCATAACCGTGACGTATCGTCTCTGCAGCGCAAACCAAACCCAAAACGTAAGCGCGCCAGAACACGCTTAAAGATATATATATATTTTTTTAACCTTAATGAGACAAAATCCACACCTGCACATATCACAAACGTTTTATAATGTAACTAAAGTCCTAAAACCCTCTATTAACTACAATGCTTTTTAATGAGGTGCTATCATGTATATTGGTCCCAAGATGGCTGCCAACACTTCTTGGATGAAGTGCTGACAGCCAATCAGATCAGATGTGTGGTTAGGCTCCGCCCAGATATATATCTTTTTTTGAACCTAAATTACTCAAAATCCACGGGAGCACATATATTGAGACCTAGCAAAGGCACATCGGGCTAACAGTCCCTACAATTTTGTCAAGTTTCGTGCAAATCCATTCAGCCGTTTAAGCTAAAAGTGAGGCCAACCGCCCTATGGAAAAATGAATGGGAAAAACGCGTTTTGGGACCCTCCTTTTTTCTCGGCCCCCCCTTGACTCCCCCCCCCCAAATTTTCAGGGGCTGCTCAGAAACAAAATGTGCAATTTTCCTGAAAATTTCAGCCAATTCCGTCCACAAACGCCAAAGTTATTAGACATAGAATTTTCAAAAGTTCCATAGAGAAAAAATCCTAACTATATAGAGACAAGATGGCGGCCGCTCCGGACTGTTTACAATGTTGACAGCCAATCAGCTACTCCTCAGACTCCCGTTACACTGCCGGTTAGCTTCCCGGTTAGCTGCCCGGTTAGCTGCCCGGTTCGCGTACCGGGACGCGTCTCTACGGCGAAAAAAACGAATTTTTTTTTTTTTTTTGGGCCCCGCGTGACTCTATAATATCCCCCTCATCAATCCTAGGGGGTCAGAAGGGGTCTACCTCGCCCCCTTTCCTTCATTTCCCCCTTTGTTTTGGCCTCCTCTTGTCTCTCGATCCTACCGAGAGACAAGATGGCGGCCGCTCCGGACTGTTTAGAATGTTGACAGACACCGGAGAGCCAATCAGCTTCGCTTCGCAAAGTTCCGATACGCGAAAAGTACGCGAACCGGAGCGCTGCCCGGAGCGCTGTTACAGATATATATCTTGTTTTAAACGTTAATTTCTCAAAATCCACTGAAGCACATATATTGAGACCTAGCAAAGGCACATCGGGCTAACAGTCCCTACAATTTTGCCAAGTTTCGTGGAAATCCATTCAGCCGTTCGGGCTAAAAGTGAGTCCAACCGCCCTATGGAAATTAACATGGGAAAAACGCGTTTTGGGACCCCCCTTTTTTCTCGGCCCCCCCTTGACGAACCCCCCCCAAATTTCCAGGAGCTGCTCAGAAACAAAATGTGCCATTTTCCTGAAAATTTCAGCCGATTCCGTCCACAAACGCCAAAGTTATTAGACATAGAATTTTCAGAAATCCCATAGGGAAAAAATCCTAACTATATATACCTACTGGCTATCGCCAGTAGGTAATATATATATATATATATATATATATATATATATATATATATATATATATATATATATATATATATATATATATATCACACCATTTTCCATTCTCTCGAACAGACGTACCCGACTCTCAAAAGGTTGCTGTGCACGCAATTTTATTCAGCAGCAGGAAAACAACGCGTTTCGCTTTGCAGCTTGATCACGTTTACGTAAACGTGATCAAGCTGCAAAGCGAAACGCGTTGTTTTCCTGCTGCTGAATAAAATTGCGTGCACAGCAACCTTTTGAGAGTCGGGTACGTCTGTTCGAGAGAATGGAAAATGGTGTGATTGATGGGTGACCGGGAGCCCTACCCCGACCCACTCGTGAACGTGACTGGTGTACTACCGGGACTTGGATTTGCGGATATATATATGTAGTTGGCCCTGGCTACGCTGGTCTTCGCATCTGCGAAATTCTGTTGTCCCTGGTAAGGGAAAGACCGGGGCCCACCACCGAGCCTGGGAGGAGCGTTGGCGGAGTAGCAATCGTTCTGATTGCACTGTGGGCGTGGATGATCCCACTTTGCCCCCGTCTATGGTGATTCCTGGATTCTGGAGGTGGCTGCGGACTGGGGAGCGGAGGAGGCGACTGGTGTTCGTCAAAGAACCCCCCAGGGGGCACGAGGACTAGCTGGGACAGGACTTACCCCCGCAAGACACGAAGAAATGGCCAGGTATGGTGCATTCTGGGTCCTGTAGGCACCGCACTACATGTAGCTTGCAGGAAGTGTCACACGATTGGTACTTACCTAAAAGGGGTGGAGTCACGTGTCCAGCAGCAGGAGGAGGCAAGGACATTTAAAGTTGAGCAGAAGCCTCACCGTGCTTAGACCCATGGCGCTGAGGAAGGCGGTTTTCAAGCCGAAATGCATTCGCCACTGTGGGTGTTGTAACGAATAAAGGAAGCCTTCACTGTTTCCCCTGTGTGGCCTCTCTTCTTCCGTTGGAGGAGTTCTGTTGGACATTTTCAGCGCGTGTGCCAGAAGTCGCGCTTTGAGAGGCCCCCGCAGCTTGTAGTTGGCCCTGGCTACGCTGGTCTTCGCATCTGCGAAATTCTGTTGTCCCTGGTAAGGGAAAGACCGGGGCCCACCACCGAGCCTGGGAGGAGCGTTGGCGGAGTAGCAATCGTTCTGATTGCACTGTGGGCGTGGATGATCCCACTTTGCCCCCGTCTATGGTGATTCCTGGATTCTGGAGGTGGCTGCGGACTGGGGAGCGGAGGAGGCGACTGGTGTTCGTCAAAGAACCCCCCAGGGGGCACGAGGACTAGCTGGGACAGGACTTACCCCCGCAAGACACGAAGAAATGGCCAGGTATGGTGCATTCTGGGTCCTGTAGGCACCGCACTACATGTAGCTTGCAGGAAGTGTCACACGATTGGTACTTACCTAAAAGGGGTGGAGTCACGTGTCCAGCAGCAGGAGGAGGCAAGGACATTTAAAGTTGAGCAGAAGCCTCACCGTGCTTAGACCCATGGCGCTGAGGAAGGCGGTTTTCAAGCCGAAATGCATTCGCCACTGTGGGTGTTGTAACGAATAAAGGAAGCCTTCACTGTTTCCCCTGTGTGGCCTCTCTTCTTCCGTTGGAGGAGTTCTGTTGGATATATATATATATATATATATATATATATATATATATATATATATATATATATATATATATATATATATATTCACAGAAAAAACCATAGGTTATAGTGGATATATAGTTAGGAATTTGCATTTACAAAACCTTGAAAATTCAATGAAAAAACCATTGGTTTTAGGCCATATATAGTTAGGGATTTGCATTTACAAAACCTTATTTTACTCGCATAAAACCATTGAAATTCCATATATAGTTATAAGCACTAACTATATATCGCGCACCCGCAATCCACTGCTGATTATGTCACATATTACATCATTCATGACATGGTTAGTGACATCACTGATGACATCACTGATGACATCTCAAATGACATCACTGATGACATCACTGATGACAACATGCAGTGACTGTATGTTTCTGTAAAGTTAAAATATCTCTTACTTATTGAAGAATGAGTGGATATATAAGTGTCTGGATGAAGGATTTAGTAGGTGCATGACTGACTGTATGAGTGAGTGATTAAATGTGTCTCACTGAGTGCATGGGTTAGTGACTAAACTGTCTTAATTTGTGCATCATTATGTCTGTTGTTCTGTGAACTGTTGCATGTGTTGATAAGTAGCTATATGAGTAACTATATGGGTTATTGATTGGTTGCCCAAGTATTTGTATGGGATACTGAGTGTGTGTGTAGGTGGCTGCGAGGTGTATGACTCTGTGCATAGATGTGTGAGCAGTTGATTCACTAGATGTATGGTTTCAAAAGTGCATGTGGAAACAGCTGTATGGGCGGTTGACTGTGTGCATGAGTGCATTGGAGAGTGAATGGATATCTCAGTGCTACATGTCAAAGTAAGTACATATGTAAAACACAGTACATGTGAGAGTTGACATATATAAATAACTGTGCATAAGAGCCAGTGAATGTGTGAGTGGCTGTATGGATCATTGTGAACTTGTATCAGGGATTGTATAATAGAGTAAATATGTGTTAGTATATGTTTGAATAAGTAAATTTTGTATACCTGTATAGTTGAGGAAATGGAGGTGTGATTGATTCTTTGCATGACTGACTAGGTGTGTGAGTAACTCCATGGATGAGTGACAGTCTGTGAGTGTCTGTTTACACTGATTGTATCTAAGGTTATATTAGAGTCTGAAGAGGTTCATCGTATTATCACATGAATGATATCATCAGTGATGTTATCAGTCATGTCAAATGAGATGTTTTGAGTGATGTCATCAGTGATGTCATTTGAGATGTCATCAGTGATGTCATCAGTGATGTCACTAACCATGTCATGAATGATGTAATATGTGACATCATCAGCAGTGGATTGCGGGTGCGCGATATATAGTTAGCGCTTATAACTATATATGGAATTTCAATGGTTTTATGCGAGTAAAATAAGGTTTTGTAAATGCAAATCCCTAACTATATATGGCCTAAAACCAATGGTTTTTTCATTGAATTTTCAAGGTTTTGTAAATGCAAATTCCTAACTATATATCCACTATAACCTATGTTTTTTTCTGTGAATTTCATTGGTTTTTTAATAGCAAATATGAAAAGCTTTAAAATGTCAAGTACGTGATAGATGAAAACATTTTCGTATTTATGCACGCTGATGTGCTTTGAACGCTGCACCCCCCCTCCCCTCTTTTGTCTTAGTAGTACTCTCTCTTTGCAGATAGTGAACGGTAGTTAACGCAAGCCTTTCCCCCCTTTTTAATCCGTCGTGCCTGCTTGTCTCTCCATTTGATTGATTGTTGTCCAAGCATTTACTGTTTTAGAATTGGTTCTGTTTGGATCATTCTCTATTTACAAACAAGCACAAAGTCGCAATACTCTGTTTAGTCTTTGCAGATAGTGAAAAATCGTGTAAAAAAAATAAAAGTAATCGAGCAAAATCAGTAGGCCACTAATTGGATCTCTTTTTGACCTCGCTAAAATAGAAATATTAGGAACAACCATACATGAGAAATACGAAAATAGTGAGATGAACTGAGCTCCACACCATGAGGGCTGCAAGACAGCTCGGCTCCATCACCCATCCCGCACAAAATAACGACAAACCCTATGCAAATATTAAAAATATAGACAACACACCAGCAAAGAAACAGGGTAAAACATTTTATTAAAAAACTATTTACATAACGTTGGTTTATAAGATGATATCAGTAGTGGACCGATGTGTGAATAGATCGAAAGCAGCACAAGGCTCCAAGATCCGGATGGCAAGCTCCTGGATGTTGGGTGCCATAGTTTAGAGTTCTGAATTTGAGCCTTTTTCAATGCCTGTGCTTTGTTGAATCAAAATGGCGGCTTGACACAAAGCTGACTCAAGCGTTGCTACTGATGCTATGCAGACCAAAACTGGTTTTCAGTTTGTACATTTTTCTAGATTTTTCAATCCAAGTTTGGTTGACTTTGTAGAACGATGGCTTCAAATTTTCAACATACGGTGTGGTGGCGCTGACTGGGAGGGGGCGCTTCGCTCCTGCCCCCTCCCCAAGTAAGATTTTCATACGTGAAAGTACGTTAATGGTTTTGGTCCCTGAGATGCTTCGATGTCACTGCCATTCTCAAATAGCATAAGTTCTGGATGTTGGGTGCCATAGTTCAGAGTTCTGAGCAGCGCTTGTAACACTGTCTGAAGCTTATTTCCACCTACTGCAGCTTCACTATTCTCAAAGTAAGTGAGTGTCGTTTGTGGACCTGACTGCATTAGAAAACTTGGGCGGTGTGATGGCCATGGACTCGGAGAAGACGCTTGGCTCCGACACCCTCCCCAAGTCTTATAGCACTGGTGTAGCCTGAGATCGCCCCCGACATAGGCGGCCGGCTCCCGGGGTCCGGCGGAACTTTTTGCCTTTTGATGACTCTTCAATTCTGGACCTTGTCCCACAATCAGTTTCACCTGAAGACAAGCTGTAGTGGGGCGCCCCTTTACCGTTTTAGTTGCCATTCCGCCCGCTTTTGCTACACTGTGCCTCTTCCGCCATTCAGCTGTTTACCGCCCGCTCTTGCGACTACAGCGTCTCGCTCATCATGTAGTTGAGTTGCTCCCGCTCTTGCGGTGCAGCGATAGGCGGCTGCCACAGGACTCTCAAAATGGCGGCCGGCTCTTCGGTTTTGGGCCTGGTCCACTAAAATGGCCCTGGGACACCTTGGAACTCGGACGCTTCCCTGATAGGGCTTGGGTCCCATTCTCGAAAAGCGTCCCCTCAGCCGTGAAGATTCTACAAAAGTCTTGGGGGCCTCCGACTCCCGCAGGCTTCTGGTGGGGAGCGGCTGCCATGATTGCTCGTGGAATGGCCACGACGGAGCTACGAGATGGTAGTGGTCTCATGCTGACGCCAGCTTTAGTCTGAAACATCCAGAAACACTGTAGACTACCAATTCGATCAGTTCCGGTAGCGCCCCAACATGACCCGGAAGAGAAGAACTTGCCCTCCCCTCTTTGACTGATGGTTCTTGTTGCCTGTCCCCTCTGTTGTCATTTAACAGAACTTTTTGGACTGCTGAAAGGGGTTGTGTTCTGAACGCTGGTTGGTGGAGACATTTTGACTATATTCTTGACCTACGTTGTCGCATAATGCGTTATATGACACGCCGCGTTAGCGCACCCGGAAGTGATCCGAGGCGCGGCGCGCAGCGCGTAACGTAAGCATAACAGGTCATGTGACTTGTTAATAAAACTTTTCATTGGTTCATTTTACTTTTGTAAATTTAATGATGAAAAGCTTGGTCATATGACCTAAAAATTACGCTTTTTATTGTTTTCGAACAATATTTTTTTTTCAAACATATGTTATAATATTCCAGGCTAATGTACTTTCCCGGAAAATTTACAACTGTCTTGCAAGTAAAATATATTCCTTTTTCGAGAAAAAGGGCGTTTCTTCCTTCCATGACGGAACCGTTGAGTAAAAGAGATTCGGCCTGCTGTCTTAGTCGCCGATACGCCTCATTATCAGATTCTTATCGATCACTTTATGTTGCAGACATGAAAAACACAACTGCCCTTGACCATTTATCTTTACTGCGTTCCTACATATTATACCTTTTATCCGTCATGTAATTGGACTGCTTTATTTCACTTGCCTTTTACTGATTCGAAAACAGTGACTAAAAGTAAAAACTTTACCAATGTAAATACTACTACCGTGTTTTGTTTTAAAAACCTTTATTGTGAAAATGTCAGTATACAAATACGGGCCTATAACCACGTGGGCCGGCCACGGAGCAAACTGAAATCGTATATGATGAGGAGACATTTACACTGTAGAGGAACGTAACGAGCGGGCCATTAGGTTGCAAGAACTAAGGTGTCTAACAGTTGCGGAATCGGTGGACATACATTTTGTAATTAAAATAGGACAGGGCCACTTACAATAACATTTTCTAGATATACATTTGCGGGCAAGGAGTTACGAGTCCCATTTATACCGGCGCCATTTTGGGCGAGGCCGGGCAGTTCCAAGATATAGTCAAAATGTCTCCACCAACCATCGGCCAGACCAGAACCCCTTTCGGCCCTTTATGCTACAAGATGGTGTCTTCCATTCAGAAAATATTGTTGGCAGCATTTTGAAAGGAAACAGAAACAGCCGTTCTCCTAGTGAGTTTCACATTGTTACATTTAGGAAGAATGTTGAAGAGTAGTATGTGGAAAATCTGAAGCCATTTTTCTACAAACTCTCAATCAGACTTGGATGGAAAAAAAAAACATGAAGAATGTACAAACTGAAAACCAATTTTTGTCTGTATAGCATCAACAGTAACGCTTGAGTCAGCTTTGTGTCAAGCCGCCATTTTCATTCAATCAATAGCGTCCCCCTGCACACATTCAGGGACCTGGTCGTGTCTTCAGATGAAACGGATTGTAGGAAAAGAAGCAGAAAGGAAAAGGCAAAAAGTTCCGCCGGACCTCGGGAGCCGGCCGCCTATGTCATGTGCGACCTTTGGCCACACAAGGGCAATAGTGAAGCTGCAGCAGATGCAAATAAGCTTCAGACAATCTTACAAGCACTGCTCAGAAATCTCAACTGAGGCACTCAACATCCAGGACTTGCCATTCGAATCTTGGCGCCTTGTGCTGGTTCCGACCTATTCACACATCGGTCCTGGATCTCGGCGCGTTCGACTCACTGTACCTCAACAGTGACCGCAATTCAGCTGGACAAGCCGCCATTTTCATTCACTCAATAGCGTCCCCCTACACACATTCAGGGACCTGGTCGTGTCTTCAGATGAAACGGATTGTAGGAAAAGAAGCAGAAAGGAAAAGGAAAAAAGTTCCGCTGAACACCACCTTGGGCAATAGTGAAGCTGCAAAAGGTGCAAATAAGCTTCAGACAGTCTTCAACTTACTCTGATTCTTATAATAAACTTCAGATAGTCTTACAAGCACTGCTCAGAACTCTCAACTGAGGCACTCAACATCCAGGACTTGCCATTCGGATCTTGGCGCCTTGTGCTGGTTCCGACCTATTCACACATCGGTCCACTACTGACATCACCTCATAAGCCAACGGGGCACCCCACGCCGACTTTCGGCGCAGCATTGTAGGATGGCCACACCAGTGCGGCAACTTGCTGGACACAACATCGGGGCCATCCAGATCTCGGCGCGTTCGACTCACTGTACCGCAACAGTGACCGCAACTCAGCTGGACACGCCGTCTTTCGGCGCAGCATTGTAGGATGGCCACACCAGTGCGGCAATTTGCTGGACACCACCTCGGTGCCATCCGGATCTCGGCGCGTTCGAGTCACTGTACCGCAACAGTGACCGCAATTCAGCTGGACACGCCGTCTTTCGGCGCAGCATTGTAGGATGGCCACACCAGTGCGGCAATTTGCTGGACACCACCTCGGTGCCATCCAGATCTCGGCGCGTTCGAGTCACTGTACCGCAACAGTGACCGCAACTCAGCTGGACACGCCGTCTTTCGGCGCAGCATTGTAGGATGGCCACACCAGTGCGGCAATTTGCTGGACACCACCTCGGTGCCATCCGGATCTCGGCGCGTTGTGCTGCCTTCGGCCTATTCGCACATCGGTCCGCTACTGACGCCGCCTCACGTGCCAACGGATTTTCTACGCTTTTTGTAGCCCTATGCCGCATAACAGGTCATGTGACTTGTTTATAAAACTTTTCATTGGTTCATTTTACTTTTGGTTTCCTAAAGATGGAAGGCTTGGTCATATGACCTAAAAATAACACTTTTCATTGGTTTAGAACATTTTTTTTCCCAAACGATGAAAGCCCCACCTTGTTTCTGGATCATTCAGACTGAAGCTGGCGTCAGCATGAGAGCACCACCATCTCGTGGCTCCGTCGTGGTCATTCCGCGAGCAATCATGGCAGCCGCTCCCCACCGGAAGCCTGCGGGAGTCGGGGGCCCCCAAGACTTTTGTAGAATCTTCACGGCTGAGGGGACGCTTTTCGAGAATGGAGCCCAAGCCCTAGCAGGCAAGCGTCCGAGTTCCAAGGTGTCCCAGGGCCATTTCAGTGGACCAGGCCCAAAACCGAGGAGCCGTCCGCCATTTTAAGAGCCATGTGGCAGCCGCCTATCGCTGCACTGCAAGAGTGGAAGCAACTCAACAACATGGTGAGCGAGACGCTGTAGCCACAAAAGCGAGCGCAACTCAGCTAGATGGCCGCCACCTGGGGAGGCCCGTTCACGCCGCCTCCCCCACCCCCGGGCCGCCGCACGCCAATTTTCGGAGCAGCATTGTAGGATACCAAAACCAGTGCGGCAGTTTACTGGACATCACCTGGGTGCCTGTCGTACATGTTGTGTCAGCCATGTGACACTGGACACAGTCCCATCAACATCTCAACGCGTTCTGCTGCCTTGGGACTATTCGCACAACAGACCGCTACTGACGAGGCCTCCCCCCGCACCACCCGGGACGCCCCACGCTGTTTTTCTGTGCTGCATTGTAGGATCCCAAAACCAGTGCGGCACCCAGGCGACATCACCTGGGTGCCGTCCAGAACTCTGCACGTTGTGCTGCCTTGGGACTATTCGCACAAAAGACAGCTTCTAACCATTGTTGCTTTTTGTGTTGAAAAATGTTTAAATGTTTTTAGTTTTTGTTCTGTTCGTTATAGTTAATAGTTAATAAAGTTTTATAATCTTACTTTGTTGGAGTGTTATCTATTTTTTTAAAAACGGGTGAATGGGGCCTTGAATCGGGTTATTGTCATGTGTGGGCTTTGGAAGTGTGCTGCTGCAGGATCGGACATTTCAAACTCAAATGCACGTTCTTTTTCTTACCTTTCCGAAGCATGGAGCGCAATAGCAGGCAGAGAAAGGGTGATGCACGTGTTGAACACTACCTGACCTGGCAAGTTGCTGGCAGTGCCCCCCCTCCCCCCGCCCGCTCCTGAAAGAGGACACACACACACCGCCGCCCCGAGTACTTCACAAATCTTTAAAAGACCATGCGCTTGTTCATGAGGCTTAAATGGTTTATCACCTCTTCTAGAACCCCTGCATCGACCCTCTGACGTTTCCTGGAAAAATTACCATGTAACACAATACCAAGCCCTGTCAGCTGAAACCCCCAAGGAATCGTGGGGCATATTATCAAGGGGGTTTATCTCCGCTTTTTTGGCTTTAAAAGCCAAGAAAGCGGAGATAAAAATATCTCCCTATTACCAAGCTGTCGCTAACACCAGTTAGTGACAGCTAAAAGGAGATAGCGACCATCTTGGGCCCCGCTTTGCATGTCAGTGATACTTATCACTAATGACATGCAAAGCGGGCGTGCCAAGATGTTAGCGACTGGAAACAGTCCCTAACATCGCTATCTCCTATTACCAACTTTTGGAGATATTCGCGCTAAGCGCGAATATCTCCAAAATCTAACACCTGCCCTGAGCAGTTCTTAGCCATGTAATCCAATGGGAGGTGGATAACATGGCTAAGAGCATTTGCTCGATAATACATGAATATCCCTGACTTTTCTGCGATAATAGCAAGGTTTATCTGCGATAAAAATCGCCGATGTGCGGCGATAATTTTTGTCTCTAAACAAGTTAGAGACAAAAATTATCGCTAGTTGTTCGTAATATGCCCCCGAGTTTTTGCTTGCAGAAATCGGGAGGCGGGAGACTAGCACTGAAATCAGTAGTCACACGCCTGAATCGGGAGGGTTGGCATGTCTGAATTCTCTACAGCTGGGGCCATAAACTACATCCGCAGGGGTAGGTGATAGCCTAGGTCCGGCCTGGACAATCGGACACAGAGGAAGAGGAGTGTCAGAGGGTGCGGTAGTGAATAGGGTGAAAGAGAGGTGTCGGGAGGGCACAGGGTGTGATTCTCAGAGAAGAGCAGCGCAGATGGGGGGAAGTATATGGCCCATGCATGAGAGAGAGAGCGGGGATGACCAGTGCGTGGGGGAGATGCTTGCGAGGGTGGGAAGCCATGCTGAGGATCGCGGCGTGCAGAGAGTGGGCCTGGTCAAGGCATCTAAAATGGCTGCCGTGCACGACAAAATTGTGGCATTGGACAAAAAGGCAAGATGGCGCAGACAATGTTTTTCAATAAGGATTCATTTATAACAAAATATTTACTCGCAGTGACAAAATGGTGGTCAACACTTCCTGATTTCCATCGAATCGAACGTTAACAAACGTCACGCAGCAAAAAAAAAAAAAAAAAAAAAAAAAGCTCACGCACAGAGCAGTTTTTAACCATGTTATCCAATGGAAGGTGGATAACACGGCTAAGAGCATTTGCTGGATAATGCATGAATATCGCTGACTTTTCAACGATACTCATGCATTGTGGCCGATGTGCGGCGATAATTTTTATCTCTAAACAATTAAAACGAAGCACAAAATGGCGAATTCCCATTTCGCTACCAGTTTGCGGCCCAGTTCGCGGCCCGTGAAGCGCTTCTACCGTGAAAAGTCATTTTTTTTTTCTTTTCCCCACGGGACCCTTTAATAACCCCAACAACATTCCTAGGGGGTCAAGAGGGGGATACCTTGCCCCCTTTCATTAAATTCCCCTTTCGTTTTTCACCTCTTCTTCTCTCTCGATCCTACCGAGAGACAAGATGGCGGCCGCTCCGGACTGTCACGCAGCAAAAAAAAAAAAGCTCACGCACAGCCGCTGGAAGAGATGTATCAACATATATCAGCCTCCTCAGCCACCCTCAGGAAACATAGGGGATTAGGATACGTCTCCCGCACCCCCTTATACCTAATAATTTAATTAACGAAGCACAAAATGGCGAATTCCCGTTTCGCTACCAGTTTGCGGCCCAGTTCGCGGCCCGTGAAGCGCTTCTACCGTGAAAAATCATTTTTTTTTTCTTTTCCCCACGAGACCCTTTAATAACCCCAACAACATTCCTAGGGGGTCAAGAGGGGGATACCTTGCCCCCTTTCATTAAATTCCCCTTTCGTTTTTCACCTCTTCTTCTCTCTCGATCCTACCGAGAGACAAGATGGCAGCCGCTCCGGACTGTTTAGAATGTTGACAGACACCGGAGAGCCAATCAGCTTTCTGCGCGCAAAGTTCCGTTTCGCGAAAAGTAAGCGGACCGGATCGCTGCCCAGAGCGCTGTTACAGATATATATCTTGTTTTGAACGTTAATTTCTCAAAATCCACTGAAGCACATATATTGAGACCTAGCAAAGGCACATCGGGCTAACAGTCCCTACAATTTTGCCAAGTTTCGTGCAAATCCATTCAGCCGTTCGAGCTAAAAGTGAGTCCAACCTCCCTATGGAAAACTCAATGTAAAAAACGCGTTTTGGGACCCCCCTTTTTTCTCAGCCCCCCCCTTGACGAAACCCCACCAAATTTTCAGGGGCTGCTCAGAAACAAAATGTGCCATTTTCCTGAAAATTTCAGCCGGTTCCGTCCACAAACGCCAAAGTTATTAGACATAGAATTTTCAGAAATCCCATAGGGAAAAAATCCTAACTATATATACCTACTGGCGAACGCCAGTAGGTAATATATATATATATATATATATATATATATATATATATATATATATATATATATATATATATATATATATATATATATATATATATATTCACAGAAAAAACCATAGGTTATAGTGGATATATAGTTAGGAATTTGCATTTACAAAACCTTATTTTACTCGCATAAAACCATTGAAATTCCATATATAGTTAGAAGCGCTAACTATATATCGCGCACCCGCAATCCACTGCTGATGATGTCACATATTACATCATTCATGACATGGTCAGTGACATCACTGATGACATCACTGATGACATCTCAAATGACATCACTGATGACATCACTGATCACAACATCCAGTGATTGTATGTGTCTGTAAAGTTTAAATATGTTTTACATATTGAAGAATGAGTGGATGTATAAGTGTCTGGATGAAGAATTTAGTAGGTGCATCACTGACTGTATGAAAGAGTGATTAAATGTGTCTCACTGAGTGCATGGGTTAGTGACTAAACTGTCTTAATTTGTGCATCAGTATGTTTGTTGTTGTGTAAGCTGCTGCATGTGTTGATCAGTAGCTATAAGAGTGGCCATATGGGTTATTGATTGGTTGCCCAAGTATTTGAATGGGAGGCTGAGTGTGTGTGTGGGTGGCTGGGAGGTGCGTGACTCTGTGCATAGATGTGTAAGCAGTTGATTCACTAGGAGTATGAGTTCAAGAGTGCATGTGGAAACAGCTATATGGGCGGTTGACTGTGCATGGGTGTGTTGGTGAGTGAATGGATTTCTCATTGCTACATGTGCAAGTAAGTACGTATGTAAAACACAATACATGTGAGAGTTGAAATATATAAATAACTGAACATAAGAGCCAGTGAATGTGTGAGTGGCTGTATCGATCACTGTGAGCTTGTATCAGGGATTATATAAGAGAGTAAATATGTGTTATTATATGTTTGAATAAGTAAGATGTGTATAACTGTATAGTTGAGGAAATGGAGGTGTGATTGATTCTTTGCATGACTGACTAGGTGTGTGAGTAACTCCATGGATGAGTGACAGTCTGTGAGTGTCTGTTTATACTGAGTGTATGTAAGGTTATATTAGAGTCTGAAGAGGTTCATTGTATTATCACATGAGTGATGTGATCAGTGATGACACATGAGATGTCATCAGTGATGTCATTTGAGTTGTCATCAGTGATGTCATCAGTGATGTCATTTGAGATGTCATCAGTGATGTCATTTGAGTTGTCATCAGTGATGTCATCAGTGATGTCATTTGAGATGTCATCAGTGATGTCATCAGTGATGTCACTGACCATGTCATGAATGATGTAATATGTGACATCATCAGCAGTGGATTGCGGGTGCGCGATATATAGTTAGCGCTTCTAACTATATATGGAATTTCAATGGTTTTATGCGAGTAAAATAAGGTTTTGTAAATGCTAATTCCTAACTATATATGGCCTAAAACCAATGGTTTTTTCATTGAATTTTCAAGGTTTTGTAAATGCAAATTCCTAACTATATATCCACTATAACCTATGGTTTTTTCTGTGAATTTCATTGGTTTTTTAATAGCAAATATGAAAAGCTTTAAAATGTCAAGTACGTGATAGATAAAAACATTTTCGTATTTATGCACGCTGATGTGCTTTGAACGCTGCACCCCCCCCCTCCCCTCTTTTGTCTTAGTAGTACTCTCTCTTTGCAGATACTGAAGGGTAGTTAACGCAGGCCTTTACCCCCGTTGTAATCCGTCGTGCCTCCTTGTCTCTCCATTTGATTGATTGTTGTCCAAGCATTTACTGTTTTAGAATTGGTTCTCTTTGGATCATTCTCTATTTACAAACAAGCACAAAGTCGCAATACTCTGTTTAGTCTTTGCAGATAGTGAAAAATCGTGTAAAAAAATAAAAGTAATCGAGCAAAATCAGTAGGCCACTAATTGGATCTCTTTTTGACCTCGCTAAAATAGAAATATTAGGAACAACCCTTCATGAGAAATACGAAAATAGTGAGATGAACTGAGCTCCACACCATGAGGGCTGCAAGACAGCTCGGCTCCATCACCCATCCCGCACAAAATAACGACAAACCCTATGCAAATATTAAAAATATAGACAACACACCAGCAAAGAAACAGGGTAAAACATTTTATTAAAAAACTATTTACATAACGTTGGTTTATAAGATGATGTCAGTAGTGGACCGATGTGTGAATAGATCGAAAACAGCACAAGGCTCCAAGATCCGGATGGCAAGCTCCTGGATGTTGGGTGCCATAGTTTAGAGTTCTGAATTTCAGCCTTTTTCAATGCCTGTGCTTTGTTGAATCAAAATGGCGGCTTGACACAAAGCTGACTCAAGCGTTGCTACTGATGCTATGCAGACCAAAACTGGTTTTCAGTTTGTACATTTTTCTAGATTTTTCAATCCAAGTTTGGTTGACTTTGTAGAACGATGGCTTCAGATTTTCAACATACGGTGTGGTGGCGCTGACTGGGAGGGGGCGCTTCGCTCCTGCCCCCTCCCCAAGTAAGATTTTCATACGTGAAAGTACGTTAATGGTTTTGGTCCCTGAGATGCTTCGATGTCACTGCCATTCTCAAATAGCATAAGTTCTGGATGTTGGGTGCCATAGTTAAGAGTTCTGAGCAGTGCTTGTAACACTGTCTGAAGCTTATTTCCACCTACTGCAGCTTCACTATTCTCAAAGTAAGTGAGTGTCGTTTGTGGACCTGACTGCATTAGAAAACAATGTGATATGTTACCTTCCTAAACAGCTTGACGGAGGCCCCTGAGGGGCGGTGTGATGGCCATGGACTCGGAGAAGACGCTTGGCTCCGACACCCTCCCCAAGTCTTATAGCACTGGTGTAGCCTGAGATCGCCCCCGACATAGGCGGCCGGCTCCCGGGGTCCGGCGGAACTTTTTGCCTTTTGATGACTCTTCAATTCTGGACCTTGTCCCACAATCCGTTTGACCTGAAGACAAGCTGTAGTGGGGCGCCCCTTTATCGTTTTAGTTGCCATTCCGCCCGCTTTTGCTACACTGTGCCTCTTCCGCCATTCAGCTGTTTACCGCCCGCTCTTGCGACTACAGCGTCTCGCTCACCATGTAGTTGAGATGCGCCCGCTCTTGCGGTGCAGCGATAGGCGGCTGCCACAGGACTCTCAAAATGGCGGCCGGCTCTTCGGTTTTGGGCCTGGTCCACTAAAATGGCCCTGGGACACCTTGGAACTCGGACGCTTGTCTGCTAGGGCTTGGGTCCCATTCTCGAAAAGCGTCCCCTCAGCCGTGAAGATTCTACAAAAGTCTTGGGGGCCTCCGACTCCCGCAGGCTTCTGGTGGGGAGCGGCTGCCATGATTGCTCGTGGAATGGCCACGACGGAGCTACGAGATGGTAGTGGTCTCATGCTGACGCCAGCTTTAGTCTGAAACATCCAGAAACACTATAGACTACCAATTCGATCAGTTCCGGTAGCGCCCCAACATGACCCGGAAGAGAAGAACTTGCCCTCCCCTCTTTGACTGATGGTTCTTGTTGCCTGTCCCCTCTGTTGTCATTTAACAGAACTTTTTGGACTGCTGAAAGGGGTTGTGTTCTGAACGCTGGTTGGTGGAGACATTTAGACTATATTCTTGACCTACGTTGTCGCGTAATGCGTTTTATGACACGCCGCGTTAGCGCACCCGGAAGTGATCCGAGGCGCGGCGCGCAGCGCGTAACGTAAGCATAACAGGTCATGTGACTTGTTAATAAAACTTTTCATTGGTTCATTTTACTTTTGTTAATTTAATGATGAAAAGCTTGGTCATATGACCTAAAAATTACGCTTTTTATTATTTTCGAACAATATTTTTTTTTCAAACATATGTTATAATATTCCAGGCTAATGTACTTTCCCGGAAAATTTACAACTGTCTTGCAAGTAAAATATATTCCTTTTTCGAGAAAAAGGGCGTTTCTTCCTTCCATGACGGAGCCGTTGAGTAAAAGAGATTCGGCCTGCTGTCTTAGTCGCCGATACGCCTGATTATCAGATTCTTATCGATCACTTTATGTTGCAGACATGAAAAACACAACTGCCCTTGACCATTTATCTTTACTGCGTTCCTACATGTTATACCTTTTATCCGTCATGTAATTGGACTGCTTTATTTCACTTGCCTTTTACTGATTCGAAAACAGTCACTAAAAGTAAAAACTTTACCAATGTAAATACTACTACCGTGTTTTGTTTTAAAAACCTTTATTGTGAAAATGTCAGTATACAAATACGGGCCTATAACCACGTGGGCCGGCCACGGAGCAAACTGAAATCGTATATGATGAGGAGACATTTACACTGTAGAGGAACGTAACGAGCGGGCCATTAGGTTGCAAGAACTAAGGTGTCTAACAGTTGCGGAATCGGTGGACATACATTTTGTAATTAAAATAGAACAGGGCCACTTACAATAACATTTTCTAGATATACATTTGCGGGCAAGGAGTTACGAGTCCCATTTATACCGGCGCCATTTTGGGCGAGGCCGGGCAGGTCCAAGATATAGTCAAAATGTCTCCACCAACCATCGGCCAGACCAGAACCCCTTTCGGCCCTTTATGCTACAAGATGGTGTCTTCCATTCAGAAAATATTGTTGGCAGCATTTTGAAAGGAAACAGAAACAGCCGTTCTCCTAGTGAGTTTCACATTGTTACATTTAGGAAGAATGTTGAAGAGTAGTATGTGGAAAATCTGAAGCCATTTTTCTACAAACTCTCAATCAGACTTGGATGGAAAAAAAAAACCTGAAGAATGTACAAACTGAAAACCAATTTTTGTCTGTATAGCACCAACAGTAACGCTTGAGTCAGCTTTGTGTCAAGCCGCCATTTTCATTCAATCAATAGCGTCCTCCTGCACACATTCAGGGACCTGGTCGTGTCTTCAGATGAAACGCATTGTAGGAAAAGAAGCAGAAAGGAAAAGGAAAAAAGTTCCGCCGGACCTAGTGAAGCTGCAGCAGGTGCAAATAAGCTTCAGACAGTCTTGCAAGCATTGCTCAGAACTCTCAACTGAGGCACTCAACATCCAGGACTTGCCATTCGGATCTTGGTGCCTTGTGCTGGTTCCGACCTATTCACACATCGGTCCACTACTGACATCACCTCATAAGCCAACGGGGCACCCCACGCCGACTTTCGGCGCAGCATTGTAGGATGGCCACACCAGTGCGGCAACTTGCTGGACACAACATCGGGGCCATCCAGATCTCGGCGCGTTCGACTCACTGTACCGCAACAGTGACCGCAACTCAGCTGGACACGCCGTCTTTCGTCGCAGCATTGTAGGATGGCCACACCAGTGCGGCAATTTGCTGGACACCACCTCGGTGCCATCCAGATCTCGGTGCGTTCGAGTCACTGTACCGCAACAGTGACCGCAATTCAGCTGGACACGCCGTCTTTCGGCGCAGCATTGTAGGATGGCCACACCAGTGCGGCAATTTGCTGGACACCACCTCGGTGCCATCCGGATCTCGGCGCGTTCGAGTCACTGTACCGCAACAGTGACCGCAATTCAGCTGGACACGCCGTCTTTCGGCGCAGCATTGTAGGATGGCCACACCAGTGCGGCAATTTCCTGGACACCACCTCGGTGCCATCCGGATCTCGGCGCGTTCGAGTCACTGTACCGCAACAGTGACCGCAATTCAGCTGGACACGCCGTCTTTCGGCGCAGCATTGTAGGATGGCCACACCAGTGCGGCAATTTGCTGGACACCACCTCGGTGCCATCCGGATCTCGGCGCGTTCGAGTCACTGTACCGCAACAGTGACCGCAACTCAGCTGGACACGCCGTCTTTCGGCGCAGCATTGTAGGATGGCCACACCAGTGCGGCAATTTGCTGGACACCACCTCGGTACCATCCGGATCTCGGCCCGTTGTGCTGCCTTCGGCCTATTCGCACATCGGTCCGCTACTGACGCCGCCTCACGTGCCAACGGATTTTCTACGCTTTTTGTAGCCCTATGCCGCATAACAGGTCATGTGACTTGTTTATAAAACTTTTCATTGGTTCATTTTACTTTTGGTTTCCTAAAGATGGAAGGCTTGGTCATATGACCTAAAAATAACACTTTTCATTGGTTTAGAACATTTTTTTTTCCCAAACGATGAAAGCCCCACCTTGTTTCTGGATCATTCAGACTGAAGCTGGCGTCAGCATGAGAGCACCACCATCTCGTGGCTCCGTCGTGGTCATTCCGCGAGCAATCATGGCAGCCGCTCCCCACCGGAAGCCTGCGGGAGTCGGGGGCCCCCAAGACTTTTATACAATCTTCACGGCTGAGGGAACGCTTTTCGAGAATGGAGCCCAAGCCCTAGCAGGCAAGCGTCCGAGTTCCAAAGTGTCCCAGGGCCATTTCAGTGGACCAGGCCTAAAACCGAGGAGCCGTCCGCCATTTTAAGAGCCATGTGGCAGCCGCCTATCGCTGCACTGCAAGAGTGGGAGCAACTCAACAACATGGTGAGCGAGACGCTGTAGCCGCAAGAGCGGGCGCAACTCAGCTAGATGGCCGCCACCTGGGGAGGCCCGTTCACGCCGGCTCCCCCACGCCCCCCCCCGGGCCGCCGCACGCCAATTTTCGGAGCAGCATTGTAGGATACCAAAACCAGTGCGGCAGTTTACTGGACATCACCTGGGTGCCTGTCGTACATGTTGTGTCAGCCATGTGACACTGGACACAGACCGCTACTGACGAGGCCTCCCCCCGCACCACCCGGGACGCCCCACACTGTTTTTCTGTGCTGCATTGTAGGATCCCTAAACCAGTGCGGCACCCAGGCGACATCACCTGGGTGCCGTCCAGAACTCTGCACGTTGTGCTGCCTTGGGACTATTCGCACAAAAGACAGCTTCTAACCATTGTTGCTTTTTGTGTTGAGAAATGTTTAAATGTTTTTAGTTTTTGTTCCGTTCGTTAAAGTTAGTAGTTAATAAAGTTTTATAACCTTACTTTGTTGGAGTGTTATCTATTTTTTTAAAAACGGGTGAATGGGGCCTTGAATCGGGTTATTGTCATGTGTGGGCTTTGGAAGTGTGCTGCTGCAGGATCGGACATTTCAAACTCAAATGCATGTTCTTTTTCTTACCTTTCCGAAGCATGGAGCGCAATAGCAAGCAGAGAAAGGGTGATGCACGTGTTGAACACTACCTGACCTGGCAAGTTGCTGGCAGTGCCCCCCCGCCCGCTCCTGAAAGAGGGCACACACACACACCGCCGCTCCGAGTACTTCACAAATCTTTAAAAGACCATGCGCTTGTTCATGAGGCTTAAATGGTTTATCACCTCTTCTAGAACCCCTGCATCGACCCTCTGACGTTTCCTGGAAAAATTACCATGTAACCCAATACCAAGCCCTGTCAGCTGAAACCCCCAAGGAATCGTGGGGCATATTATCAAGGGGGTTTATCTCCGCTTTTTTGGCTTTAAAAGCCTTGAAAGAGGAGATAAAATTATCTCCCTATTACCAAGCTGTCGCTAACACCAGTTAGTGACAGCTAAAAGGAGATTGCGACCATCTTGGGCCCCGCTTTGCATGTCAGTGATACTTATCACTAATGACATGCAAAGTGGCGTGCCAAGATGTTAGCGACTAGAAACAGTCCCTAACATCGCTACCTTCTATTACCAACTTTTGGAGATATTCGCGCTAAGCGCGAATATCTCCAAAATCTAACACCTGCCCTGAGCAGTTCTTAGCCATGTTATCCAATGGGAGGTGGATAACATGGCTAAGAGCATTAGGTTGATAATACATGAATATCGCTGACTTTTCTGCGATAATAGCAAGGTTTATCTGCGATAAAAATCGCCGATGTGCGGCGATAATTTTTGTCTCTAAACAAGTTAGAGACAAAAATTATCGCTAGTTGTTTGTAATATGCCCCCGGGTTTTTGCTTGCAGAAATCGGGAGGCGGGAGACTAGCACTGAAACAGTAGTCACACGCCTGAATCAGGAGGATTGGCATGTCTGAATTCTCTACAGTTGGGACCATAAACTACATCCGCAGGGTTAGGTGATAGCCTGGGACCAGCCTGGCATCTAAAATGGCTGCCGTGCACGACAAAATTGTGGCATTCGAAAAAAAGGCAAGATGGCGCAGCCGCTGGAAGAGATGTATCAACATATATCAGCCTCCTCAGCCACCCTCAGGAAACATAGGGGATTAGGATACGTCTCCCGCACCCCCTTATACCTAGTACTTTAATTAACGAAGCACAAAATGGCGAATTCCCGTTTCGCTACCAGTTTGCGGCCCAGTTCGCGGCCCGTGAAGCGCTTCTACCGTGAAAAATCATTTTTTTTTTATTTTCCCCACGGGACCCTTTAATAACCCCAACAACATTCCTAGGGGGTCAAGAGGGGGATACCTTGCCCCCTTTCATTAAATTCCCCCTTAGTTTTTCACCTTTTCTTCTCTCTCGATCCTACCGAGAGACAAGATGGCGGCCGCTCCGGACTGTCACGCAGCAAAAAAAAAAAAAAAGCTCACGCACAGCCGCTGGAAGAGATGTATCAACATATATCAGCCTCCTCAGCCACCCTCAGGAAACATAGGGGATTAGGATACGTCTCCCGCACCCACTTATACCTAGTAATTTAATTAACGAAGCACAAAATGGCGAATTCCCGTTTCGCTACCAGTTCGCGGCCCGTGAAGCGCTTCTACCGTGAAAAATCCTTTTTTTTTTATTTTCCCCACGGGACCCTTTAATAACCCCAACAACATTCCTAGGGGGTCAAGAGGGGGATACCTTGCCCCCTTTCATTAAATTCCCCTTTCGTTTTTCACCTCTTCTTCTCTCTCGATCCTACCGAGAGACAAGATGGCGGCCGCTCCGGACTGTTTAGAATGTTGACAGACACCGGAGAGCCAATCAGCTTTCTGCGCGCAAAGTTCCGATAAGCAAAAAGTAAGCGGACCGGATCGCTGCCCGGAGCGCTGTTACAGATATATATCTTGATTTAAACGTTAATTTCTCAAAATCCACTGAAGCACATATATTGAGACCTAGCAAAGGCACATCGGGCTAACAGTCCCTACAATTTTGCCAAGTTTCGTGCAAATCCATTCAGCCGTTCGAGCTAAAAGTGAGGCCAAAGGCCCTATGGAAAAATGAATGGGAAAAACGCGTTTTGGGACCCCCCTTTTTTCTCGGCCCCCCCTTGACGAAACCCCACCAAATTTTCAGGGGCTGCTCAGAAACAAAATGTGCCATTTTCCTGAATTTCAGCCGATTCCGTCCACAAACGCCAAAGTTATTATATATATATATATATATATATATATATATATATATATATATATATATATATATATATATATATATATATATATATATATATATATATATATATATATATATATATATATATGTGGGTAAATGTAATTAAGCTTTACTAAATTAACTTCCCACCTTGTACCCCTGCAAACCTCACAACCCGCTATGACACCATAAACTACTGTTAACAATTAAATTAAAATTAGAAATAATTTAAAATTACAAACTATATTTAAAACAATAACAACACTTATACACACGATATATAACATACAATTCAAATATGAAAAATAAAAGATAAACCTAATTATAAAACATTTTTTTACAACAATGTTATTGAAAGCGAAGATACCAACACAGATATTTTTGTAAACAATATCTCTTCCCTTAAAAAATTGAAATTTTTGTCAAAGATATTCTGCATTGTGATATTTATGTGTCACAATATTGAAAATGTGATATTAATGTATCTATATATTTCACATAGAAGCTCATCACAATGCCGCTGGGACTATCACCCTCAGGAAGTCAGTGGTGGTCCCCCGGACAGACAGCCCTTTGGGCAGATCGCCTCATTTACGATGCATGCTGTCAGACCCTTGTATCTTGAGGGACGAACCGCTGCCTCTACCAGGAACTACTGATCCCAACTAGGCAGCGCTTGCTCGGGTACTGCCGTCAGGATCATGATGTTCATTTACCACAGCCTTTTCAGGGCGGTGCTAACGCCATGAAAAAGCTGTTGGGAAGGGATTTTGGGGGCCGAAGCAGGTTCCTGTCCCAGGTGACCACTGCTAACGGTACGGGGCATATTTGGTGCCCTTTCAAACATCCACGCACCCAGCACAAAAATGTGCCTTTCACACGGTGCATTGATGTTTGAAAAATGCCTTTTTCTAACACTGCCCTTTTCCAGGCCGCAGCACAAGCTACCTACACAGCGGTCTGATCAAAATATGGCAGGTAGGACTGCAGACTCCTTGTCGGCCAGTCTCCATCCTGCTTTGATGGTGGTCGGACGCTCGTCCGACTGTCATCGTAAAGAGCCACATTGTTTTGAGAATCTCACCCAGATCTCTCTGCTGGAGACCAAGAACCTTCACTTGTTGTGTACATTTCCAAGATATGAATAGGTATCAAAGTTGTTCTGAATACTCACAAATATCTGAGTTAGTTAGTATACTGAGACTTGCCCATAGGGGTGATATATGTAGAAAAAGGGGTCTTTAGGGCTTGGCAAGTGGTTTTCAATGGCAAAATGGCCTAGCAGTAAAACTGCACATACAGGCTCGCTCTGCAGTAGCAGTCCCAAGACATGTTTAAAGGGTGATTTGATTAAGTGACTCACTTGGTTGTGTCAGTACTAGAATACATATCTGAGTGGGTGTACCATTTTCTCTGGTTGTGTGCCACTGGATAGGTAAATAAGTATGTTGCTATAAGACTGGCTAACTTAGAACCTATAAGGGTCTATAGATGTGTATCTAACTGGGCATATTGATTTGTTACTGGCTGTGTGTTAGTGACTGTTGAGGTTTGTAACTGTTTTTGCAATTGTCTCAATTACTTATTATTGTCCTAAATACAACCTATAGCCTACCTTATGTGTAACTTATATGTAGAACACAAATAATTTACAGACCTATATAGTTACTGAGAGAGCAAGTTATATATCAACGTATTTAAGGCATTATTGTCTGGATGAGTGACTAGGAGTGTCAGGACATGAGCACATATCTGAATGAGTGTATGAGTTCCTCTGTGAGCATGTCACTGCATGTATAAGTAACTATGTTGGTGTATGATTAGCTCTCTCAGAAAATCTATAGGTCGGTAGATGTGTGTTTAAAAGGCTTTATGAGTTGCTTACTGGCTGTGTTTGTGGGAATTATATAAAAGTGTGTGCTGCTAGCTGTACTACTGCTGGATACATAAGTGGTGTGATGGTGTGTGACTGAATGTGTAAGTGCATTTGTCACTTCGTATTTGGGTGTGTAATTTACTCTATGAAGTTTTTTTTATTGATATGGCAAGTCACTGCACAGGTAATTACTGGATGTGAAACTGCATATTAGGTTATAAATGCATATCTATCCGTCTAAAAGTTCAAACTAACTATAGGAGTGACCTTTTGCTGGTCGTTTTAGATGGCAATTTACCAAAGCAGTGTAAACTGCACGCATGGGCTCTGTAGTTGGAGACTTAACACACATTGGAAGCACTAATTCTCTGGGTAGCACAATTAGTACTACAATTCCAGTAGTACTATGTTATGGACAAACCCTAGGCAAAGGTAGTGCATTGAACTACAGAAGTACAAATAAATTACATAATCCAATAGGGGGATAACTGATGGAACCCACATTAAGAACATTTACTTTATCAATATTTATCACTAAAAATCGTTTCAGTCTCCAACTGACTGTTTTCGTATCTAACTAGATTTCTTACTGACTGTTTCATTGTCCAAATACATGCATAACCGGCTGTATACATGCTACAACATTTACTGTACAAATGGATTACTAATTTTGGCAGTGCTTTACTACATATGTAACTGAGTATCATGTAAAATCATTTCTGATGTACAGTGACACATCTAAAGTACAAGGATGGTATACCACTCAGAGTACTGTACAGTACTCACTAGTAATGGCAATCTTTCCTACTTTTTTTCAGTGATACTCATGTACTTTGTTATTCACTTCTCACTGGTCAGTTCTTTTGAACCCGTAGTTAGTTTCCTATTAAGAATCTCAATCCGTGGTGTTTGTAGGTGGATGTGCAAGTCTCTTGCGACGTTCAGCGCAGCCCCCTTGTAACTTTGGGATCGAGTTGAGAATCCATACAAAAATGTTATTAAACCATTTAACATTGTAATACTTTGAATTTGCATGTATATTTTACTTTTGAAGGAAGTTGTGTATTTTATAATCAGCCAATTGCCTAAAAAGTTCTGCCTAAAAAGTTCTGCTTTCAACTTTGAAAGTGACATTTATTTAAGACTCTTCCCCCTGTTTTACCCCATGTTCCATAGCAACCCCCTTAGGAATACTCTCTTGTAGCAGTGTTCTATAAGCAGCATACTAGCTTCAAATTCAACTGTAGCAGGTGTGGTTGACTGTTTAGAAATATAAGCATATCCAAAACATAACATTCGAAAAACAATTCCAGACGCTGATCTACTTTCTTTTCTTTCAAAATCTCCAACTAATTTTAGGTCCCTGCATATTCACACCATCCATCAAATGTGTTATTATTTTAAAAAAAAAGGTACTGTCCTCGATTTTAACTGCCTTTCATTTTTGAATGTTTCTCATTCAGCTCCTCTTTGTGTGCTACTCCTCTTTGCGTTCCAAATGGTTAGAGTGTGGATAGTTTTTATCTTGGGCCAGAGAGTGCGCTAGAAACAGTGGCATTGACAGAATGTGGACATTACTTGGGTTGACATGAAAGGGTTAAAATGGCATTGATTGATGCCTTTGGTAGAAAGCATTGCAGATTTTCAACATCCAGACCTTCTGAGTTTACACTGCAGTGGAAATGACCTAGGCACGCTTACTGGCATACGACTTGAAATCCTAATAAAGGATACCTTTGGTCAATTAATAGCAATTCTTCCTCACACTGCCTTGATGTACTTCAACATTTTCCAAAGGCATACATTGAAGTGGTCATGTGAATTCTCTCCACAGATAGACAAGGTCAAGAAGCATGACAATAAAATTGTTTCTACGTTCCTGCATACCACAAAATGGGCTCCAACTACAACAACAATTTGCGCTTTGACATGGAGGATGTATATAGAAGTGACTGAGTTAATTTCACAGAGAAAGGCAACAGGACGCCCCTCAAGAACTTCAAAGACTGCATCCTGTTTTATGTGTAGTTATCATCTACACACAATAAACGGTTCTCAAACACTGGTTTATTTTCTTTTTAAATTCCTTTTAAATATTTTTTTGTCAGTGGACCAGTGGTTCTGTGACTGGGTGCATGAGTGTCCAAGTGGGTCTCTGAGCGTGTGTGTCACGGTCTTGGTGGGTGCATGAGTGTCTGAGAGGATCTGGGAGTGGGTGCATGAGTCTCTGAGTGGGTCTGATAGTTTGCTCATGATTCACTGAGTGGATCTATAAGTGGATAGGTGTATGTCTGAATGGGTCTGTGAGTGGGTGCATGAGTAAGTAGATCTTTGAGTGGGTACTTGAGAGTCTCAGTCGGTCTGTGAGTAGGAGTGGGAGTCTTTTAGTGGGTCTCTCAATATATGTGTGTGAGTCTGAGTGAGTCTGTGACTGGGTCATTGGGGTAATGAGTAGGTGCATAAGTCACTGAGTTGGACTGTGAGTTAGTGCATGAGTGTCTGAGTGCATCTGTGAGAGGGTGTATGGGTACCTAAATGGGTCTATGAGTGGGTGCATCAGTGTCTGAGTAGGTCTGTGAGTGGGTTTATGAATGTTTGAGTGGGTCTGTGAAGGTGCATGAGCATCTGACTGGGTCTATGAGATGGTGAGTGACTGTTTAAGTTGGTCTGTCAGTGGATGCACAATGTCTGAGTGTGTCTGTGAGTAGGTGTGTGTATGTCTGATTGGGTCTGGGAGTGGGAGTGTCTGAGTGGGTCTGTCAGTGCATCACTGTCTGAGTGGATGTGTGAGTGTCTGAGTGAGTCTGTAAGTGGGTGTATGAGCTACTGAGTGGATCTGTGAATGGGTGCATACGTTTTTGTGTGGATCTGCGAGTGGGTGAGTCTCTGAGTGGGTGCATGAGTGTCTGTGTGGGTCTGAGCAAATAAATGAGTGAGTGAGTGTTTGACTGGCTTCAAGAGTCTCTGAGTGAGTCAGTGAATGGGTACATGTCTGCCTCAGTAGGTCTGTGAGTGGGTACACAAGAATCTGAGTGGGTCTGTGGCTGCAATGCATTAGTGTGTGAGTGAGTGTGTGAGTGTCTGAGTAGATTTGTGAATGGGTGTGTAAGTGTCCGAGTGGTTCTGTGAGTGGTTGCATTAATATGTTAGTGGGTGCATGAGTGTCTGAGTTGATCTGTGAGTGGGTGTGTGAGTGTCTGAGTGGGTCTCTGCATGGGTGCATGAATATCTGAGTAGGCCTGTGAGTGGGTGTATAAGGGACTGAGTGAGTCTATGAGCAGGTGTGTGAGTCTCTGAGTGGGTTTGTGTATGGAGAGTCTCTGAGTGGGTCAATGAGTGGATACATGCATGTCTGAGGGGGTCTGTGAATAGGTGCACTAGTGTTTGAGTAAGTTTGTCAGTGGGTATGATAGTGTCTGTCTGGCTTTCTCCGTGAGCAGATGAGTGTATGAGTGAGTGTGTGTATATATATTTTTTAGGCAGAATTTGCAAATCATCACAATGGCTTTTTCTGAACCAAGAGCTAGATTTTTGCCAAACTGAGTGTAATTTCTATGCACAATAAGACACAGCACTACACTATTTTTGGAAAAGTTCATGAAAATTCATCAAACTTTTAAAAAGTTATAGGCAAGTCAATAAACACTTTTCCTATGAACACTAGGTCTTAGCTATAACACAAAGTGAGACACTGATACAGATATTTACATATTTGAACATTACTCGCTAATACATGTATTCACTAAGATACACTTAATAAGTCAGTTATACAATCATTTTACAAAAGAAATCCATTTAGACACATATTTACACATTTTTTCTTGCATCGACCTTTAGATATACATGTATAAAACATATTTATTTTTCAGAAAGACACACATTCACTGGATGATGTCATCAGTGATGTCATGAGGGATGCCACTGACCATGTCATGAGTGATGTAATATGTGACGTCATCAGCAGTGCATTGCGGGCACGCGAGTTATAGTTAGCTGAATTAACTATAACGGGGGAAATTCAATGGTTTTGTATGAGTGAAATGTCCAGCTAACTATAACATGTGTGAAACCTATGGTTTTTCAGTGAATTTCTAAAGTTTTTTAAATGCTAATTCCTAACAATAATGTGTGTGAAACCTATGGTTTTTTCAGTGAATTTCTAAGGTTTTTTAAATGCTAATTTTTAACTATAACATGGCTGAAACCTATGGTTTTTTCAGTGAATTTCTAAGGTTTTTTTAAATGCTAATTTTTAACTATAACGTGGCTGAAACCTATGTTTTTTCAGTGAATTTCAAAGGTTTTGTAAATGATAATTTTTAAATGTATTAATTGTTATATTTTTTTATACTGATTTACTACATTATTTTAAACTATTTATGTTTAGATATTTTATTTTTTAAATTACATTACACATTTTTTATATAAATTGAAAAAAAATGTTTTTAAAAATATTGAAATTGGAATATATTTTTTTTTATGTAATATTTTTTTAATTTATATATATTTTATGTAGCAGGCAAATATATCCTATGGAAGGAAATTCAAGTTACTGTTAAGTACAGTTAAATTTACTTTTCAGGAATAGTAGTGCGCTAGATTGGGGAATTAATTCCTCTTCAATCCTGAGGTCCCCTGTGAGCCAACTAGCCCACCCGGTACCTCGAGTATGCGCCAGGCAGCTATGTTGCAGAGAGTTGTTCAAAGGACATGCCCCCTTTTTACAACACTCTGCAACACAGCTCAGCGGCGCTTACTGGAGATACCTGTTGGACTAGTTGCCCCCTAGGGGACCTCTGATTGAACAGGAATTAATTCCCCAATTTAAAACGTGCCTCAGGGCATGTTTGCACTCACATCACCTCAAGCCCCGCCCGCTACCTTCACCACTGTGCTAACGCGCCCTGTAGAGTGTTCTAAGTTGGCCCACCTGGAACCTCCAGTGTGCATGCATCGAGGCTGTTTTGCAGAGATGTGTAATGAGGCCAGGCCCCTTTTTACACCTCTCTGCCACGCAGCCCCCTGGCGCGTTTGCAGAGGGGGAACTAATTACCCTTGCACACTGGGGGTCCCTGGGGGCCAACTAGCCCACCAGGAATCTCCAGTATGCACCAGGGGGCTGCATTGCAGAGAGGTGTAATGAGGCCATGCCCCTTTTTACACCTCTCTGCAATGCAGCCCCCGGCCGCGTTTGCAGAGGGGGAACAAATTCCCCTTGCATACTGGGGTTCCATGGGGGCCAACTACCCGACCAGGATCCTCCAATGTGCGCCAGGGGGATGCATTGCAGAGAGGTGTAATGAGGCACCCTCCTTTTTACACCTCTCTGCAACGCAGCCCCTTGGCATGTTTGCAGTGGGGGAACCAATTCCCCTTGCATACTGGGGGTCCATGGGGGCCAACTAGCCCACCTGGAACCTACAGTATTTGCCAGGGGGCTGCGTTGCTTTGCCCTGGGGGGTGGTGGTCCCTGGGGCAGAGTGGGGGGGATTGGGCCCCCCCACACTTCTTTTTCACTATGCCCCTGGGATTTGGTCCCCCGGGAGGTTTTTAAAAAAAGCAGACCGGGTTTTCAAAAAATAATTGAGGGCCTTAGGGGTCCTTGTGGGACCTCCTGAGCAGGCCTAGGGGGTCAGGGAGTTTCTACCCTGCCCCCTTTTTGCATTCTACATGTTTATTTTTCTGCTTTCTTGTGCCTCAGTCTATCGAGGCACAAGATGGCTGCCAACACTTTCTGGTTTGGAGTGTTGACAGACAGTTGACAGCCAATCAGCATGCAGCTCGTACTCAGAAATGTACAGAGTACAGTAAGCTTACAGTATGCACCTCTAGATATACTTATGATTTTACTTTTGATTTTCTCAGGAACTACTGAATGGATTGACACCATTTAACAAAAAGCGTGTTCTACGAACCGAACTGTACCTTTTTGCCAAATTTGGTGTAATTCCGTTCAGCCGTTCGGGCGGTAGCCCTGGCTAAAGGTCCTATGGAAAATTGCATGGGGAAAACCTGTTTTGGGACCCCCCTTTTTTCTCGGCCCCTCCTGCACGAATCACCCCCAAGCTTTCAGGGATGGAGCGGAGCAGAGAAATTGGCGAAGATTCGTCTTCCGGCGCCAAAGTTATTCCAAATAGAATGTTGCGGATTTCCTATGGAAACTAGGTTTTAACTATAACCACCTACTGGCGACCGCCAGTAGGCAATATATATATATATATGTGATCAAGCCACTTCGGTGATGAAACGCGTTATGGCCGTCAACAAATAAACGCACAAATTTTGCACATAGCTTGGGTTCGTGTCTGCTTGTTTCCTGCTCACGGGAGTTCCACGTGGGAAGCGGTCTTTCTGAGCAGTTCTCTGGATATATATATTTATGTATATATATATATATATATATATATATATATATATATATATATATATATATATATATATATATATACACAGTGAGAAAGCCCTCACGCCAACGTGTCCCATACCGCGAGGTCAGCAGCAGACAACAGTGCCCCACAGACCATTATAAAACTTCACGGGCTGACGCGTTTCGGAGATAATCCTTCTTCTAGAGCCCCAAGCAAGTAGAACAGCAAACAGCATGGTATAGAACACCTGCATTTTATTTTCACAGAGTCCCGCCCTTCCACGAGTTCTCCCACCCACCTGGGCGTGTACCGCTTGGTACCCTGGTCTTTGCTGTCTGAACCAACTTACAATGAAAACCCCAGTGGGTGCTGTCGCTGTCGACTTGTGAAAAATAAAAGCTCAAGTGAGTTAATGTTTTTGAAGAGTTCTTGTGCCTGCTGCTGTGAACAGAACTCTCGCTTTCGAGCGTTGGTCGTCCTTTGTGCGTGCCGAGGTCATTTCAGCCTCGCGGGTCCCCTTTGCTGCAGAGGGGCTTTCTCGCAACCTGAGCCAAGCCGCTAAACATATCCACAACACCTTGCCCACAGTGAGAAAGCCCTCACGCCAACGTGTCCCATATATATATATATATATATATATATATATGTCGTGGCACAGGTAAAAAAACGAAATATGACCATCAATAAAGACAAAAGGAAAATAACAAATCATGAAAGAAAGTACAACCAGCTAATAATGAAATTAAAAAAGGTGAATAATGTGATCAGAAATTTTGACAAAGGGGGCAACATTTTGCTGTGGCCATTAAAGGAGTGTTTGGAGGAGGCCTATTCACAGCTTAACGATGTTCAATGTTACCGCAGAAGTTCCCCTTTGAAATAAAAGCAGGGATGCAAGATTGTAAGCAGCAAGATCTTAATGTACATTTAAGCATTTGATATGGAGATGGAGTATATGGAGTTTGTTTAGGTCTATTGTTTCATGTGATCAGGCACTAGCACTTTAAAAATGGTGAATCACTAGGTTAACACTGTCATGTGATCAAGGCAGAGGTGAGAGAGTGACAGTGACAGAGAAGACGTACACCTGGTTCAAGCTCGTCTAGTTCATATTGTCAAACAGATCCGCCATTTTAAGCTAGTGACTACATAGGTTCAAGTACTGGTATTTAAACATCTTATGTATTCCTCTTCATGTTGCTTCTTACGTACAACCCTTGTTAATGGTTATTACTTTAACACATGTAAACGAGGATATAAACTGGGGTATATATATATAGTCCCAGTGTGCTGAAAGCACCATGCGCACTCAGTAGTAGAGATGCCCAGATTTCTCTTTATTACTCAGTCAACGTTACGCGTTTCGACACCAAAGAGTGTCTTGTTCACACGTTACCCAAACGAAACATTTTTGCATTTTTAAGTAATCACAGAGGTGAGAGAGTTACAGTGACAGAGAAGACGTACACCTGGTTCAAGCTCGTCTAGTTCATATTGTCAAACAGATCCGCCATTTTAAGCTAGTGACTACATAGGTTCCAGTATTGGTATTTAAACATCTTATGTATTCCTCTTCATGTTGTGTCTTACGTACAACCCTTGTTAATGGTTATTACTTTAACACATGTAAACGAGGATATAAACTGGGGTATATGTCAAATATTGAACAGTTGTGTCCAAATATGTCATATCTCATTATACATATTCCGACAAATTTCTATTGTATTCTAAGGTCTAGTGCCTTATTATATCTGTGTAAGTTACATGCCTATTATATAGTATTTCTTTCGGACTAGTGCCCGTAATGTCCATAACATTGGGTTCTATTTGTTATCAGTATGAACACTTCTCAGTTTGCATATTAATCATTCTCTGATTAGTCGCACCTCAGTATATACATATTATTGCAAAGAAACGGGTTTAAAAGTTAATTCTTAAACACATATAATGTTCAATACAAAACAGTGAAAAACATGAAAAAAGTGAATAGAAGTGAATTTCTTATCTCCATCAAGTGCAGTGATATCAGAAAGTGGTTCAGAAACTGATACTTCTCAACAGTCCTCAAGCCCAATATCTGTGGTCGACATCACCAAAAAAACGGCAAATTTGTTACAAGAGTTCCGGGTCCTGAGAACACGCAGAAAAATAGACGCAGATATGGGACAACAAACAGGACCCAAACAGAACCCAACACGACGACGACCAAGGGGAAGAGCAAGAGGCAGGGGAGATCGAAACAAAGACGACTCAAGCTCCAGCAGAGAAGAAAAAAAACAAAAAAAAACAGTGGGAACCAAACGTGGTGGTTACAGAAAAAGGAAATAATGATGGATGAAGAAATGGTAAATAAAACAATAATAAACCTATCTTCCAGAACATTGACTTTCAAAGAAAAACAAACATTATGCTTGGGACTTACATTCTGTCCTACTGAACTATTTGACTATGCGGACACACGAGTGGATATTTTTAAATTTATCAGGAAATTGAAATTGACCAAATGGCACTCACTTGTCAATAAGAAAGCAGGGACTAATGTAGAAACAAGTACAAACACACCTGAACTCACTGTAGGTGACACTGAGATGTTACAAACTGTGTATTCTCTAGGAGGTATAGTCCCTGATACTGAACTCAATACTGAAGTCATAGGAGTAAGAGAAACAAGAACAGACAGGGCTGCCACCACCCCCTTTAGACCTAAGTCAGTGTTCTATCCCACACTTCCCCACGATGCAATTGATACCTTTCACGAGGTAGTAACTAGAGAACTTACTAAACTGAAACATACTTGCCCCGAATGGAGAAAAGGGGACATTAATCTGACCAAGGGAGAGGTGGACTTTATCTTCTCCTTGGCAGATGACAAAAATGTTGTACTGCGTCCTTCAGACAAAGGGGGGAAATATTGTTTTGTGGGGGAGAGAACTATACATAAAGGAAGCTCTTTCTCAACTTGAGGGAGGCATCTTTTATGGTATGAGTAGTATGGATGAATATAATAAAAGTATCCTCAATACATGGGAACAATTGACAGAATGGCACAATGAGGGATTACTTTCCTGGCATGAGTTCCGTTACCTCAAAAAAGACTTTCCTAAACTTCCCATCTTTTACCTTCTTCCCAAGGACCATAAGAACTCTAAGGTACCTCCAGGGAGACCTATTATCTCTTCCATAGGCAGTGTAAACGAGAATCTCTCGAAATACATTGAACATTTTTTAAGAGAACATGTCTGCCAACTACCTTCATACACTAGGGATACTACTGATTTCCTTAAACTGCTAGAGAACATCGTATGGTCAGAGGGTGACTTGCTCATCACTATGGATGTGAGCGCCCTCTATACTATCATAGACCACACACAGGGGATGGAAGCTAGCTACCACTTCCTTAAACAGAGAAAAATAGGCTTCTGAGAGCATACTGCAATGTTGATATGCATGATGAAACTATGTCTCAAAAATAATATTTTCATGTTTGATTGAACTATTTACAAACAAACCCGTGGCGCGGCTATGGGCTCGGCCTTCGCGCCCAGTTTCGCGAACCTGTTTGTCGGGAAATGGGAAGAAGAATTGAGAAATGATGTAATGTTGAAGGATGAATTCTCAAAAGTTAAAACATGGATAAGATACATCGACGATCTGTTCATAGTGTGGTGCGGCACAGAAGAAGATGCAACCAGTTTTATTGAAAAACTTAACCGGAACGCATATTACATACACCTCACCCACACTATGAGCAGACACCATGTTGAATTTCTAGATACAGAAATAGAAGTCATGGAAGGGAAAATTATCTCCAGATTACACAGAAAAGACACGGCTGGCAACAGCCTATTACGTGCTTTAAGTGCACACCCTGACCCACTTAAATGGAGCATCCCATATGGGGAATTGCTCAGAGCCAAGAGAAATTGCAGCAACACAGAGGGATTTGTAAAAGAACAAGAATGCATGCTGTCCAGATTCCGAGACAGGGGCTATCCAGAATGGGTGTTGAGAAAAGCTGTGAAAAAAGTTGCTGAGGTAGAGAGAGTTGATACACTCATCCCCAAAAGAGACAAAAAAAGTGATACCACACCAACCAGGATTATAACTACCTTTCATCAAAGATCAGATAAGGTCCGCAAAATGTTGGTAGATAACTGGAATATTCTCCAGTCAGATAATATAATAGGACCTGAACTTACTGAAAGACCCTTTATCACCTATAGAAGGGGTCACAATCTACGAGACATCTTGGTCAAAAGTGACATCTCTGACACCAAAAAACAACATATACAGGGCCTTAAAGGATTCTATCCATGCGGACACTGTGTGGCATGTAAATCAAGCTACATGGTAAAAGAGGTCAATATCCCAGGGCAAAAAACAACACACAAAATCAAACAATTTCTCACATGCAACACCAGTTTTGTCATTTATGTTCTTGAATGCCCCTGTAAAATGAAATACGTAGGCAGCACAACCTGTATGGCCAAAAAACGTATACAAGAACATTTAAGAGCCATAACTAACGTAGATGTACGATACCCAGTTGCCAGACATTTTCAGGAATGCCATCAATCCAAGTCCTCCTTGTTAAGATACTTTGCATTGGAACAAGTAAATTTGGGTAAAAGAGGGGGTAACCGCACTAGCAACCCATCTTTTTGAAGATTAATCATATCCTGTTTAGAAGAATCAAACTGTACTGAATTGCTTTTGAAACAAATGTTGATATAATTCTTGCAAAAAATTAATTTTTTTTAATGCATATTTATCGTCTTTTCCAGGAGATAAGGAAGGGAGAAACCACTTTTTCGTATGCACTGCACATCTTCCCTACCCTTTTCTTCAACGCAATAGGATATCACTGCACTTGATGGAGATAAGAAATTCACTTCTATTCACTTTTTTCATGTTTTTCACTGTTTTGTATTGAACATTATCTGGGTTTAAGAATTAACTTTTAAACCCGTTTCTTTGCAATAATATGTATATACTGAGGTGCGACTAATCAGAGAATGATTAATATGCAAACTGAGAAGTGTTCATACTGATAACAAATAGAACCCAATGTTATGGACATTACGGGCACTAGTCCGAAAGAAATACTATATAATAGGCATGTAACTTACACAGATATAATAAGGCACTAGACCTTAGAATACAATAGAAATTTGTCGGAATATGTATAATGAGATATGACATATATGGACACAACTGTTCAATATTTGACATATACCCCAGTTTATATCCTCGTTTACATGTGTTAAAGTAATAACCATTAACAAGGGTTGTACGTAAGACACAACATGAAGAGGAATACATAAGATGTTTAAATACCAATACTGGAACCTATGTAGTCACTAGCTTAAAATGGCGGATCTGTTTGACAATATGAACTAGACGAGCTTGAACCAGGTGTACGTCTTCTCTGTCACTGTAACTCTCTCACCTCTGTGATTACTTAAAAATGCAAAAATGTTTCGTTTGGGTAACGTGTGAACAAGACACTCTTTGGTGTCGAAACGCGTAACATTGACTGAGTAATAAAGAGAAATCTGGGCATCTCTACTACTGAGTGCGCATGGTGCTTTCAGCACACTGGGACTATATATATATATATATATATATATATATATATATATATATATATATATATATATATATATATATATATATATATATATATGCATATATATATATATATATATATATATATATATATGCATATATATATACAGCATCAATCTTCTTGCCACAGAAAAACGCAGTTTCTATAGCTTGCAACGGATTGGTCTTAAACGGGAGTATAGACACTTAGATCCAATTTACAATTGTGCCCGTTTTTGGAGTTCAGACACTAGAATCATCTATTCCAGGTGGTAGTCTGCATCTAACAAGGTGTATATACTGACTTTTCTTGGAAACACTGACTCCTTTACCATGCAACTTTCTACCTTTCTTTAGTCAGGGAGTGATCACTGGAGGATGCGCAATTGAAGCTAGGAGGCAGAAGTGCATTGTTGCTGAGACTATTGTCTGCTTTCCCTGTACTGTTGCAGGTGTTAACCAAGGGACGGGATTTGATGATACCCACAGCCCTTGTCCTGCATCAAGATACAGGCATGGTGTGTCCAGGCGATACCGTTCTGATCTGAAGTTTGAACATCTGATAATTATGTTCCCAGGCAGACTGATAATTCCAAGTTGGGAAATTCAACATGAGTTATCTCTCTGGGTGAAATACCTCAACTAGTAATCAGGGCATAAGGGGCCAATTCAACAAAAGTATTCCTGAGTATGTGAAATTGTTCTCCTACAGTACTACTGAACATCCATTGATGCATACATTCCAACAGACCCAATTCGAGTGGGAGACTGCTATTTATTAAGCCAAATATGGCTTTATTTTAGCTGTCAAGAAATACATTTCCCTGATTTATTTTCAAAATCTCCCAGTTTCGTGCTCTAAAACATTGGCATGTATACTGATGTCAAACTTAGCTCTCTGGGTCTCTCTGGTGACCCACGTCCTACGTAACCCCAGACTGTCCTATCTTATTCTGCCAACTTCTCTTTGTGTTCGGGCATGCATAGTGGTTCTTTTCCTATTAATATCCTGGGCTTTATAGTCCTGAAATGCAAGTTATTTTGGCTTATCAGGAAGATTTGCTTATGAGTATCACACACACAGCATGTGAAAACATTCAAGTGTTCCTCACGTGTTGTGGCAAAAAATAAGGGCCTCATTTATGAGTTTTTGCTGTAGGGCAGCACCGCAGGAACGGGGCATGAATTTGCTGTATCTATCAGATAGCATAGTGCGAGGGTGCCCGCATTGCGGGTCTGTTGTGCAGGAAGGGAAACCTTCCTGCAAAAAACAGAAAAGCGACAAACGAGGAAAAATAATGATATTTCTCCTCGTTGTACCTCCCTTACACCTCTCCTGGGGAGGCACATGATTTTGGCGCTGCCTCAGAGTTACGATTTCTCGTAAATCTGAGGCTGTGTCAAAAAGCCATGGATGTTGCTGGTAAGGCCTCCAGCAACATCCATTGCACACCCCTTTAACACATAAATCTGTGTTAAAGGGAACAATATTAACCAGGCATTATTAAGCCAAAAAAGTTGCTTAGTGTTGTCTGGTAAATATGGCTTGGCAGTTCAGTCTGGACTGTTCCCATGAGCTAAAGGATCAAGTCTGATTTGCATGTGGCTGGCTCTGAACTGGGTGGCGAAGTGAGCAAAGAAAGATGATGGATTAAACCCAGATCTGTGATCTTGATAAATATGGAGCAGGCTCCGGTGCCACAAAGTGACACACCAGAGGTGCAAAGGGCTTACAGATAAATGGCCTTGTGTGCGTAAGGTAGAATGGGTTATGCCTGCGCAAGTCAAATACATTGTGAAAATGACAGCAAGCAGCACATACTGATTAATGGATTGGTCGCTAAAATTAACATGCAGTGTCCTTTTAAATTTACACCTTTCCCTCCAGATATGGACTATCCACAATATGCAAAGCTGACCTTTAAATAACCCTCAGACTGAACTCCAAATTGTTTGCTTTAGATAGGCTATTAATTATCTATTAGAATGTCCCAAAACCTGTGAAGTGGAAAGACTGATCTCCAAAATGCACAAGCTGTGCACCAGATATACACCGACTTGCCTTAAAAATATATATATATGAGAGTGCCCATAATATGCAAACTGTTGATGGAATATATCTCCAACTGTCAGCAACCCATCCTATCAACTGCACTACAAATCCGTAGTGCCCCCTCCCTTACGTTCACAAATCTGCATTAAATACACACCTTAACTCTCCCAGATAGTGTGCCAGGCCTCTCAAAGTATATGCATCGGACTGCTTAGAAAATAAACACATAAATACAAACACACACAAAGTTCTCTGAAATGATTCCCCACAGTGGATTCACATTCTTCATTAGACTTACTCTCAGATATACACCATATATTAAGAAAATGGGGCTATTAACAAAGGTAGCCTGCAAAAGAGCAAATATACACATTCAAATTTACTCTCACACTTTGTCTACAATTCTGTATACCCTGAATTCAGGGAGTGATGCCTAATATACATGTGTAAAGCTACTATATATATATCTATACTACTATTATAAAGAGAGAACACAAACCTTTTGGCAAGGTAAACTCGGGAACCACAGCGCCAATCCACACACCCAATACATTGTTGTAATCCTCAGGGTGTGCAGATGGACATAGGCTATAGAAAATTAAAAAAAACGTACATTTAAAAATATAACTAAAAAAAACAAGTAGTGCCTTGAAAGTAGCGCTGACGGCCACGACGTAGCGCTGGCCGCAACGTACGTGATGAAAAGGAGGATTGGCGGTGAAGTGAGGAACTCAGGGAGGAGCGGCGGCTCAGGTAAGGCTCTGGGACACGGGACGGGAGGGAGCCGGTGCGGGAGGTTTGCCCGGAACAACTGCGGTAAGGCTCAGGGTCTGGGGGCAGCATTCAGGCTTGCGAGGAGGAGCGGCGGTGAAATGAGGAGCTCAGGTAAGGCTCTGGGACACGGGACGGGAGGGAGCCGGTGCGGGAGGTTGGGCCAGAACAACTCAGGGTCTGGGGGCAGCATTTCAGGCTTGCGTGCACTCCCGCCCTGGCCCCCGCCCGCCACAACATTGTCCGGGACACAGACAATGTCGTGGCGGGCGGGGGCCGGGGCGGGAGTGCATGCAAGCCTGAAATGCTGCCCCGAGCCCCCTTCTGCCCCAGGCAACGCTGGGGCGGGCTGCTAGTATATATATATATATATATATATATATATATATATATATATATATATATATATATATATATATATATATATATATATATATATATATATATATATATATATATATATATATATATATATATATATATATATATATATATATATATATATATATATATATATATATATATAATATACAAACACACACACACACACACATTACCTTTTGTGTTTTTTACTGGGTACTTATAGTTACATCAGTGTTTCCATAGGAAATGTCTTTTTTGTGTCTTAGTACATTTGGCACCGTTTGAATCTCAGCAAAACCTTCTAAAAAGTGCTTTATTTTGCCTAGTTTGTGCAAGGAAAGTTTCTCGATGATCCGTCAAGTAAGAGGTTGGGGGGAAGGGGGGGGGGGGGAATGGGGTCCAAAACACATAATTCCCAAGCATTTTCCAAAGACTTCTTTAAGAAGCGATACCGAAAAACTACTGAGCAGAATTATACCAAATTTGGCAGGGTGCTAGATTTTGTGTCTTAGCGGTTTGGTGTAAATCTTTTCACTATTTTATTTCTTCTGGGGTTTTATTTTAAGTCCCCGCTACCATTATTTTCTATGGGAGGGTATTGTGGTACCAGTGGTTAGCATGTGAGGTGCTGGACCTACTTTAGGTATAAGATGCGGTACCAGTGGTTGGCATGTGAGGTTCTGGACCTACTTGAGGTATGAGCTGGAGTCATTATTGCTAGTAGGAGCTATACCATTGCAGTTTTTTAATTCAAAGGGGCTGGCTCTTTTGTGGGTGGGTGCATGTCCATACCTAAATCTTTCCTTACCCCGACCTTAATCTGCCTTATTCCTCCTTAAATCTCTCCAATTTAGTGCCTGATTCTGATGTGGTTAGTAAATCTTCCTGATCTAATAGGTTTGGAAATGGTTCCCGACCAACTCAGATCCGGAGGGTCCGATCAACCAAGTATGATGCATCTGGATGCTTCCAGATACGATTTGGTTGGACTTTCATTAATGTAAATGTAAATTGATACTTGTAAATTGTTACTTGTATAGCGCACTACTCACCCGCAAGGGTCTCAAGGCGCTTGTACGAATACCGCTGTGGAACCCGTCCTGGCTTTCCCTATGAGGCGTCCACTCCTGGCACCACTTCTATGGAAGCCTATGTTCCTAACCGCATCGTAATTTGGCACCCCGGATGGAAAGACAAGTTCCGATCTGATTTGCAAGGAGCAAATGCTGTTAGGAGGCCTTCCTAAGCACATTGTAATCGGGCCCTGGGTGGGAATACTTTCCTAACCGGATCGGAATTTGGCCCTTAGTAGTAACTATTCCCCATCTTCAAGCCTATCCACCCTGTCCATTTTAAATGTACTTCTAAAATGTAAGCACACATGTGCGTAGATCTCTACAGTCAGGATAGAGATCTCCACCTATAAACGATAGAAGTGGAGATCTCCATCAGTTGGCTTGTGAAGTACATTGTGTAAACTAAATGTACTACGAAATGCAGTTTGTGAATAGGACCAAACGTATCCACAACTTGCTCGATTGCAAACAGAGAATTAGCTGCATTTTTAATTCTGCACCACAGGAGCATTTCCGACCTGAAAATATTTATGCCTTCACACTTCAAAAACACAAATGAAAGCTTTCTAAAGGAGGCTTGTGTGCTTTGCATGCATGGGGTGGTAAAGAAGGGAGCTAAACATGTTTGTGGTATAGTATGCTCATTAAATGGCCTTGCTCAGAAAATTGTATTGAAATTACCAAGCGTAGATTACATTTGGGGCCATTATCACCTAGGCCCTGCAGACTGCACCTGATAGTAACAGGCCTTGCTTAGTGAGGGTGGACCTTTTCTAAATTGTGCTTATAGAGTTAGATGCCCATTCCTAGTGGTGCCTTCTCCACTGACAACCTGCCCACTGTATCCCATAGAGTACTAAAAGCTGCAGTTCAGGATTGTTTGAGCTAGACAGTAGGGGACCACAATTACTTCTTTTGCAACTGGTGGCCGGTTGAGCAAGTTTCAGCTGTGTGCACCCGTGGCAAATGACAACCTTCTCACAGCTTTGGAAGTTTGCAGGTGCTTATGGCAGTCAAACTGCACAATGCTGAATACAGTCAGTTTTGTGCCATGCACTTGCACCTGCATCCACAGAGCCCGTCTCTGTCCTCTGTCTTCCCTAACGGGAATGGACAATGAAGCCTTCACTGTTGTCTCTGAAGAGGCCTGAGTGGCTCTCAACTCTGTAACTATGTTTGTGACCTGTATAAGTCAGAAAGGGTTAGAGGCAGTCTTCCAACTGTCTGTGGTGGTGGGTTATAGTCGCAGCCTAAACGCACATTCAACAAGCATTTGCAATGCAATAGATTTCGCATTTGCAAGACTTTGGGCTATTGGCATTGTAAATGACAATGCCTTTTATTCATGTGTTTTGAAAACCATCAAATGGTTCATAAAAATGCACTTTATAAATATAGGAAAGGAAAGGAAAATGTTTATTTATTGATTATTTAAAATCTTTACCAAAAGAGAATACACAATATCACAATTTAATTATAGTAATACATTAAAGGGCGATAACTTTAAAAAAAAAAATAAGCGATAATTTCATAAGATTAAAAATTTAGAAATGTAAACAGTATAATAGTTAATGTTATAAAAATTCAATTTTTTTCCATGCACTTGTTAAGAATTTTGAGAGGGCAGAGGTAATATGTATATCTTCCAGGTAAAGACACTGGATTAGTGCTTGTCTGCATGTCCTTATTGATCTTTTATCGAAGGGCCTTTTTAGAAGTGCTAATCTTTCATTTTTTAGTTCTGGGCAGAGGCACAATAGATGTATAATATTTTCCTCTCCTGTGTTACACAGCCGACAATGATATATTATTTTCAAGCTTTTTCCATGGCAGTGCATGAGATTCTCCGGGCAGGATTCCGAATCGAGCTTTCATGAATATATTTTTATATTTCCAAGTCCAAGCAGTATTCAAATATTGTTGCGGACTCTTTTTTTTGTAACTGTTTATTATAGACCAAGCATGTTTCCTTTTGACCAGGGACTCTTTGTCACTTATCACAGATAGGATATCAGTTGTCTTATTTACAATTTTTAAAAAAGATTCCTGAGGAATAGTGGTCATCCAAGTCTCCTTAAGCCCAAATTCATCCAAAGCCTTCTTGAGGTACTTCCAAACAGATAATTTATTATTGCCCTCTACTTCTTTCCATAAAAGCTCTGAGATTAAATTGTCCTTGTCATTTTTTACCCTATACCATACTTTAATTGTGTTACCCATCCGTGCATGCAGTTGTTTGTTCAAGCCGAATTGTAGTCTAATTTGGGACTGTGAGGCATTTTTAGGTAAACAGAAAAGGGATCGAAAAGTTTTCGAGATTTCTTTGTTTATTGTTATTGCGTCCTTTCCGTTTAATGCCTCACGGCCATAGGTTAGGGAGGGTAACAGTTTTGCAGATATGACTTTGAGTAGTGGCTGGTAGGTTAAGTTGCTGGTGGACTTTTTTATCATACCAAATGCACCTATTAGGGAGTTCGCCTTCCGGGCGATGTCCAATTTCTGGAGTTTAAAGCTACCATTGTCAGCAAAACCAGTCCTAGGTGTCTATAGGATTTAGTTTGCTCCAGTTTTTCCTTACCTAAGAACCATTTCATATTATATTTCCTTCTTGGATTTTTTGAGACAACCATAACTTTATAATTATAGTCCTTGCTTACAAGAAGCAAGGCTGGCAGTAAAGGAGGTGCAGTTACTGCCCGCCTCTCTTCTTGAAGCATCAACTGTAAGTAAAAAGTGCGTGTTTACGCACCACTTGCAGGTTTTCAAATAACATAAATAAAATTCATTTCCATTTACAATGCCAATAGCTCAAAATCTCGCAAATGCAAGAGCTATTGAATTGCAAATGATTGTTGAGCTCTGAGACGGAGGTGGCAGCAGCCATAGGAAGGCAGGGACCGTGACGCCAGGGAGTGCGTTTCAAAAGCAGGAAGGAGGAGGAGGCAGCTGCAGCTAAAACAGACCACATTCTTTGAATGCACAGCAAATGTGGTAAGATAAGAGCAAGATTTACAGCCCAGTTTACCACAGCGCTCTGTAAACCACGAGCACAGGTCTCACTTAAGGTTAACGAAAGAAATAGTGTTCACAAGCTCTGAGTAACTACACATGTAACAGGGGCAGTCCTTGAAAATGGGCGGAGCTTTTAAAGCTCATATACATAATACAGCATGTTTAGCAGAGAAAGCGCAAGCGCTGCCTAGGCTAGACCTAAATACTGAGATCCAGGGCACATTGCTTATCTCCATGAGCTTTTGTATGTGAATAGGTGCATTGCATATTGCATGAATTAAATAAACATGTGAAGTGATAATGATAGTTCTTGACAGACAGCTACAAATATCTGCTTCGAGACCTAAAAAGGCCTATGATCTCCGTGCACTGTTATTAATAGGGATTAGGAATCTTTAGGCCAATTCACAAAGCCATTTATGAATACGTGAAGACCCCTACAATACCACTTTATGTACTCTTTCAGAATAAGCCCCTTATCCTCTCTAGTACAGGGAATATCAGGCAGTAGGATGAGCATAGTCTTTTCTGATCATTCAATCAATCAATCAATCAAGGAATTTGTAAAGCACACTATATACTCCTGAGGGTCTCAAGGCGCTGGCGAAGGGGTGACGCAGCTACTGATTGAAGAGCCAGGTCTTGAGAAGTCTTCTGAAGGTCAGCAGGTCTTGGGTTTGTCAAAGGTTGGTGGGGAGGGTGTTCCAGGCCGTGGCGGCGAGGTGGGAGAAGGATCTGCCGGCGGCGGTCGTTTTCTGGTGTTCCAGTGAGACAGTGGCGAGGGCATGGCCGGCTGAGCAGAGGCTGCGGGTGGGGGTGTAGAAGCTGAGTCTTTCGTTGAGGTATGCTGGGCCGGCGTTGTGTAGGGCTTTGTGTGCGTGGATGAGGAGTTTGAAGGTTATCCTCTTGTTGATGGGGAGCCAGTGTAGGTCTCTCAGGTGGGGGGTGATGTGGCTGTGTCGGGGGATGTCGAGGACCAGTTGTGCCGAGGCATTTTAGATGCGTGGCAGCCCTCTCAGGAGCTTGGTTGTTGTTCCTGCGTAGAGGGCGTTTCCGTAGTCCAGCCTGCTGGTGACGAGTACCCGGGTGATGGTTTTTCTTGTTTCAGAGGGGATCCACTTGAAGATCCTGCGGAGCATTTGGAGGGTGTTGAAGCAGGATGCGGAAACGACGTTGACCTGCTTGGTCATGGAGAGGGTGGAGTCGAGGATGACCCCCAGGTTGTGTGCGTGGTTGGTGGGTGCTGGGGCTGTTCCTAGCGAGGTGGGCCACAAGGAGTCATCCCAGGCTGAGGGGGTGGATCCGAGGATGAGGACATCAAACTAATTCAGCTTCCGCCTGCTGTCCTTCATCCATTCGGCGGCGGCCTTCATTCCCCTGTGGAGGTTGGCTTTGGCGGTGGGAGGGTCTTCGGTGAAGGAGCTGATCAGTTGGGTTTCGTCGGCGTAGGAGATGATGTTGAGGCTGTGCTGGTGGGCGACGTGGGCGAGTGGAGCCATGTAGATATTGAACAGCGTTGGGCTGAGAGAGGATCCTTGCGGTACACCGCAGATGATCTCGTTGGTCTTGGAGCGGAAGGGTATGAGGGGGACGCTCTGTGTTCTGCCGTAGAGGAAGGATGTGGTCAAGGCCAGGGCCTACTCTTGGATTCTGGCGTCCTGGAGGTGCGTTGTTAGGGTGCGGTGGCAGACCGTGTCGAAGGCGGCTGAGAGGTCCAGGAGGATGAGGGTGGCTGTTTCTCCTTTGTCCATTAGGGTCCTGATGTCGTCGGTGGCGGCGAAGTGGGCAGTTTCGGTGCTGTGGTTGCTGCGGAAGCCTGCCTGGGATGGGTCCAGGATGGTGTTGTCTTCGAGGTATCGGGTCAGTTGTCTGTTGACAATTTTCTCTATGACTTTCGCCGGCAACAGGAAAAGGGAGATGGGCCGGAAGTTCTTAAGGTCCTTGGGGTCCACCTTGGGTTTCTTCAGTAAGGCGTTGATCTCGGCGTGCTTCCAGCTTTACCGGAAGGTTGCTGTCGCAAAGGAGATGTTGATAATTTTCTGGAGATGGGGGGCGATGGCTGTGCTGGCTTTGTTGAAAATGTGATGTGGGAATGGGTCACATGGGGATCCGGAGTGGATGGAGTTCATGGTCTTGATGGTGTCTTTGCCGCTGACGTTGGACCAGGCGGTCAGGCGGCTGGTCCCCATGGTGGTCGCAGGATTGGTGGGCTTGACGGTGGATGTGGGGGTAGTGGCGTTGAAGCTGTTGTGGATGTTGCCGATGGTGCGGTGGAAAAACTTGGCCAGTGAGTTGCACACGTCTTGAGAGGAGGGAATGTCGTTAGTGTTGGAGCTGGGGTTGAAGAGCTCTTTGCTGTTTTGTGCGTTGTTGTCTAGTCGGTCCTTGAAAGCAGTCCTCTTGGCAGTCCTGATGAGCTGGTGGTGTCTGCGGGAGGCATTCTTGTGGGCCATGTAGCTGTTTGGTGTTCGTTCATGGAGCCAGTTCTTTTCCAATTTTTGGCAGGTGCGCTAGGAGGCTTGGAGGTCTTCGGTAAACCATGTAGCTTCCTTGCTGGAGTAGTTGGTGGAGGGGTCCTGAGTGGGGCAAGGGTGTCGGCGCAGTCGTTGATTCATTGTTTGAGGTTGAGGGTGGCGGTATTGGGGTTGTTGGGGTCAGGGGGTGGGCTCGGGGCGAGGGTGGTGGTCAGTTGGTCTTCGGTGACCTTGCCGCAGCAGTGGCGTGGCATTTGTTGGGTGCGGTGGTGTGTGGTGGGTTTCCTGAAGGTGAAGTGGATGCATCTGTGGTCTGTCCAGTGGGGTTAGGTGGTGTGGTTGTAGGATGTAGTCCGTAGAGGCAAAGGCGTGGGTGCTGATGAGGTCGGAACTGTGGTCGAGGACCGTGTGGTCTGTAGACGAGGGTTCCTCTGAGGGTGGTTTTGGGGTCGGTGTGTATCTGGAAGTGCAGGTGCTCTGTGATGTTGAGGGTGTCGTCCGTGTTGGTCGAGACTCTGATGGTGTTCTTGTGGACGATGGCGATTCCCCCTCCCACTCGGTTGGTGCGGTCTCTGCGGGAGATCTTGTAGCCATCTGTGATGGCAATGGCTGGTGCTGAGGTGGTGTTCAGCCAGGTCTCGGTCAAGAAAACGACGATGCTGGTGAGGCGGCAGTTCCGACAAGAGAAGGGTCCATGGGTGCGCTTCAGTGTGGGCCGGTAGCAGGCGTGTTCTTGCCCTAGGTTGAGTGCGTAGAGGGTGCTGGTGTCGTAGTGCAGTCGGGTGCAGAGGTGTCTCCGAGGTCCAGTGGTTCTGGCACTGGGCGCGGTCCAGGCGCGGACGGGCGCAGACGGGCTTGCCTTTGGCGCACCTTCGGCACGCCAGCAGCGTGCCCGCTGAGCCCGACCGCACGGCGGCCACCATAAGAAGGGGATGTGGGAGGGAGGAGCAGCTGGGTGAGGGGAGAGGGCCAATGGGGGTGGGGGCAGGGCCAATGGGGACGCAGCAGCGGGGAGCGGGATCGGCGGGGAGCGGGCACGGAGGGGGAAGAAGCAAAGGCAAATCCAGGGAACAAGGCAGAAGCAAATGCAGGCAATACCAAAAAACAGTTCAATAAGGCAAAGCAATATTACACAGTGCAGAAACAGCGGTCACAGGCAGAAAAATAAGCGGGCACAAGTAAACCTAAGGTCTACCACTGGCCACCAGGGATGAGGCGCAGGTGGTAGCCTGTGGGTGGAGGCGGGCCTCGAACACCCTGAGGAGCAGTAGCTGGTCACAGGAGCAAGGGCGCAATCCGGTGGAGCTGCGCGGCCTGGGGAGCGACCTGACTGGAAAACAGGGATCATTGATGCTGTAACGGCACTGCACTGCATAAGAGCAAGGAAGCTTTAGCGCTGGTGGCACCTGGTGCAACACTCTTTTTTGGCACCCCCCATGAACTCTCCTTGGATTTCCTCATTAACACCTGGCAAAAGGGCCCCTCATCTCTCCATAGCGGTACAAAAGGGGGTGGTGATGGACGGAGCATCTGAACCAATCAAACACTCACACCCAGTCAACAGATCTGGGTTTAATCCATCACCGTTCTATAGCCCACTCTGCCACCCTAGTTCAGACATGGCCATATGCAAATCAGTCTCACCCTGTGCCTCATGGGAACAGTCCAGCCAGAACTGTCAAGCCATGCCTTCCCTGGACCAGATTCAATCTTCCTAGGACCGGTTTCTGGCATTACAGCCGTCTTCAGCCAGGATTACTTGAATCCAGTGGCAAAGTGAGCAAGGGACTCATGTCTGAGCATACCCTGCCAACTTATGGCGAACAAAGCGGTACAAAAGGGGTTGGTGATGGACGGAGCATCTGAACCAATCAAACACTCACACCCAGTCAACAGATCTGGGTTTAATCCATCACCATTCTTTAGCCGACTCTGCCACCACAGTTCAGACATGGCCATATGCAAATCAGTCTGACCCTGTGCCTCATGGGAACAGTTCAGCCCAAACTGCCAAGCCATGCCTTCCCTTGACCGGATTCAAGCTTCCTAGGACCGGTTTCTGGCATTACAGCCGTCTTCAGCCAGGCTTGCTTGAATCCAGTGGCAAAGTGATCAAGGGACTCACGTCTGAGCATACCCTGCCAACTTATGGCAAACTAAGCGGTTCAAAAGTGGGTGGTGATGGACGGAGCATCTGAACCAATCAAACACTCACACCCAGTCAACAGATCTGGGTTTAATCCATCACCATTCTTTAGCCCACTCTGCCACCCCAGTTCAGACATGGCCATATGCAAATCAGTCTTAACCGCTGCCTCATAGGAACAGTCCAGCCTGAACTGCCAAGCCATGCCTTCCCTGGACCGGATTCAAGCTTCCTAGGACCGGTTTCTGGCATTACAGCCGTCTTAAGCCAGGCTTGCTTGAATCCAGTGGCAAAGTGAGCAAGGGACTCACGTCTGAGCATACCCTGCCAACTTATGGCGAACAAAGCGGTACAAAAGGGGATGGTGATGGACGGAGCATCTGAACCAATCAAACACTCACACCCAGTCAACAGATCTGGGTTTAATCCATCACCGTTCTTTAGCCCACTCTGCCACCCCAGCTCAGACATGGCCATATGCAAATCAGTCTCACCCTGTGCCTCATGGGAACAGTCCAGCCCGAACTGTCAAGCCATGCCTTCCCTGGACAGGATTCAAGCTTCCTAGGACCGGTTTCTGGCATTACAGCCGTCTTCAGCCAGGATTGCTTGAATCCAGTGGCAAAGTGAGCAAGGTACTCACGTCTGAGCATACCCTGCCAACTTATGGCGAACTAAGCGGTACAAAAGGGGGTGGTGATTGACGGAGCATCTGAACCAATCAAACACTCACACCCAGTCAACAGATCTGGGTTTAATCCATCACCGTTCTTTAGCCCACTCTGCCACCCCAGTTCAGACATGGCCATTTGCAAATCAGTCTGACCCTGTGCCTCATGGGAACAGTCCAGCCCGAACTGCCAAGCCATTCCTTCCCTTGACCAGATTCAAGCTTCCTAGGACCGGTTTCTGGCATTACAGCCTTCTTCAGCCAGGCTTGATTGAATCCAGTGGTGAAGTGAGCAAGGGACTCACGTCTGAGCATACCCTACCAACTTATGGCGAACAAAGCGGTACAAAAGGGGGTGGTGATGGACGGAGCATCTGAACCAATCAAACACTCACACCCTGTCAACAGATCTGGGTTTAATCCATCACCATTCTTTAGCCCACTCTGCCACCCCAGTTCAGACATGGTCATATGCAAATCAGTCTGACCCTGTGCCTCATGGCAACAGTCCAGCCTGAACTGCCAAGCCATGCCTTCCCTGGACCGGATTCAAGCTTCCTAGGACCGGTTTCTGGCATTACAGCCGTCTTCATCCAGGCTTGCTTGAATCCAGTGGCAAAGTGAGCAAGGGACTCACGTCAGAACATACCCTGCCAACTTATGGCGAACAAAGCGGTACAAAAGGGGGTGGTGATGGACGGAGCATCTGAACCAATTAAACACTCACACCCAGTCAACAGATCTGGGTTTAATCCATCACCGTTCTTTAGCCCACTCTGCCACCCCAGTTTGGACATGGCCATATGCAAATCAGTCTGACCCTGTGCCTCATGGAAACAGTGCAGCCCGAACTGCCATGCCTTCCCTGGTCCGGATTCAAGCTTCATAGGACTTGGATTTCCTCATTAACACCTGGCAAAAGGGCCCCTCATCTCTCTATAGCCTCTCTCTCACAGACATTTGGTTTGTGTTAAAGCATTGGTAAAGGCTGGTTTTCCTAATCCACTCAGCTACCCACATAAAATCTGTTCTTTTTAGCAGGCTTGTTAATCCTCTGCGCTACTACATGGCGAGTCAAAATTGCCCTTAGACAGTGACTAGAAACATCTTTCTCTCTCTAGCAGGAGTATTATTCACAAGCTTTGTCTTGACATTTTTATTGCTGCCTGAAAGCTGAACGTACAAGGAACTCTGCAGCAGGTGCTTTTAAATTGTAAGTTATTGATAAACACAGCACCCGCTCTGAGGTCAGTACCCTCCCTCCAGGTCAGTGCCCAGTACGGCCCTACCGGCCGCACTGCCCTAAAGCAGACTGGGTGGGGAGTGGGAGGGTCCTACACTGGATTCACACATGCCTCCTCAGGTAAAGTGAGACCTAGAGGATCTATATCAATTCTGGAAAAATTACCCTTCAGAGGACAAAAATGACCAACATGCCCAGGGACAGCTCCTTTATTGGCTAATTATTGGACCCTGAGATTAGGCCAGGGCAAGAAAGACACAATGTTGCATTATGGAGATATTACATAGGAATAGAAAGGGCACAAGATGATACCCCCAAATAAACCCAATGTCAACTGAACTGTCGCCAGACCACTGATACGAGCCAGGAAATTCACGAACTGAGTGTAGCAACCACTGCTGGTGAAACCTATTCCTTTTAGTGGATTGTCAATCAGTTATCCACGGGTATGCTTCAATTAGTACAGCATTGTGTCAGGCTTGCTTTACTCGGTTCGAGGTGACATTGAATGGGAGAGAAGATGCTGTTGAGTTCCTCCCCACAATCCTGCATTATCCCAACTTGCTGCCATCTGCCTGGAAGGTGGCTGTGGTGAACCACAATGATAGTATGTTTCCCACAGACGATCCCTTCAGTCCTGTGGCCTAACTTGATCTGCCTGTAGAGTCTGTTTTGTTTTGGTACCGGGTGCCAAAACAGGATTAAAAAAACAGACCACACACCTGCCCTTGGAAGCTTGCCCATTTGGCAGCATCCCAGAAACACTGTATTGCTCAAGTAATGAACCATTAAAATGTGCTAATTCAATACAGTAACAAAGTTCAATTTATCAACTATTAAAACATGCTAAAACATGTCAAAAATTATTGTTCAATAACACCTATCTAAGGCTAAAAAAAATATGAAACCAAGCGCAGGACCTTCAGAGTAAATTACAACCTCAAACTAATTATGATGAGAATATACTCCCCATCTCTCACACCTCCGCCACCACCACAGCATAATGCCCCCAGGCATGATAAGAGCACGTTTGATCCCTCATACAGGACACGGAGGGGCAGATCTACACAAAATTAATGCAGCGCTGTGCCACAAGTCATTTTGCTGTGCCACGCTGCATTTGTTTCGAAGCACAGGGATGCAACATATTTATAACAATATGTTGCATCTCTGTGCTTCCCCCTGCGCTGGTGCACAAATTGCTGCCCTGCGCCAGCGCAGGCTCCCTTGAACCATAGTGAAAGAAGAGGAAAACAACAAGGAGAAATGAAAAAAATTCTCCTTGTTTCACCTCGCTACGCCACCCCAAGGGTGGTGTGGAATTCTGACGCATTTCCAGATTCACGATTTCTCGTAAATCTGGAAATGCATCATTGTACATGGGTGTTGCGTGGGAACACCCTCAGCAACAGCCATGTCACGCCTCTAACACGCAAAGTGTTGCATGAACAGGAGCGACATTTACAAGCACAGGTTAAGTCCCGCAGGGTGACTTAACCTACTCTTATGAATATCACTTAGCAGGTTGCGCCACCAGTGCGTCATATAACGTGATGCACCAGCGGCGCAAGGGGCTTGTAAATCTGCCCCTAAAACTCTGTGATTTTCCCCAGGCCAAATGTGGGTGGCGAACCCTGCCAAAATTCCTTGAGAAATTGTGCAGCAAATCGGAGCACATGTATAATTTGGGGCTAGATGTACAAAGTAAGGTGATCAGAAAGATGCTTTTTCTGATGTAAAAAATGCAAAATACGATTCTGTAACTTGTTAGAAAAGCGTAATTGGCATTTGCGATTTTGGAATTTGGAAAGGGTGTGTTTTGGGTGTCCCATCTAAATATTGAATCAGTATGGTATGTATTACTGTTCTGCAGCCAAATTCGGGTCAAGAAATAATAATACTTTACCTCCCTTTCCCTTACAGTATGTTGAAAAAATATTTTTTAAGAGCAGGCATAGGTCCCACGGACCAGTGCCTACTCTTAAAAAATGAAACTTAAACATATAATTTGTTTTCTTTTAAACACATCCTGCTTTCCTTCAACAAAAACAGGCTGCATTAAAAAAAAGATTTCTTTATTTAAAAGCAATCATAGGCATGGTGGTCTGGCGACCCCAGCAGGCCATCATCCCTGGGATGGGGGAAAATCCTAGTTGGTCGCAATTGTGGCCTACTTTATTATTATTCATGAGGTAGGTCTATTTGCGACCCATTAGGAACTCAACTCAAAATAGTTTTATACATTAGGCATAGTGATTTCCTAATCGAGATTCACAGGAAATCCCAATTAGGAAATCACTATTCCTGATCTTTGGGCATGTGACCCTGGTGCTGAAAGTATTAATTCATCATATAATATCCCATGTTTGACAGAAACTCAGAATTCCGTGTATTTACAACACCTTGTAAATGCTGCCCCTTAAAGTATCTGAACTTTATGAGTGTTCCGCATTTTGTCCTCTATGTGTGAAAATCTGTATGTGGCAAGAAGGAAGATTGCTAGAAACAGAAAAAAAAATAAAAAATGGAAAGAAAATATTATTTAAGTTAATGATGTATGGTTTATTATGGACATATACTTGTGTTATTTTATGTCTAGAGTGCATTATCAACATTGAGGATATCCAGCCAGAGAGTAGGTTTCTGTGTCCCAGCTCTATCTACGGTAGGTTGATTAATTGAAAAGCAGTAAAAGTCAAGAAGGGTGTAGGCTCTGGTGTGGAGTGGGAGGACTGTCACACTTTAAGAGCAATGTAAGAGAACGCACGTCCTACTGGTCTAGTTCTGTTTTTGCTTGGGATAAGTGCAAGTAGGAGTCTTGTGGAGTGGAGTTGTTTAGGTGGCTGGTGGAAGCAGATGCACATGTTCAGATAAGTTGAGCTTGAGTTTTGTAGTGCCTTAAATGTTTGCATGAGGAGTTTGAATTGAATGTGTTTGTATATAGGAAGCCAGTAGAGCTCAAACAGTTCTGGTGTGATGAGAGTTCAATGTGGGTGGTTGAGGATGAGTCTGGTTGCTGAGTCCTGGATGTTTTGTTCTATTCTGGTTAGTTGCTTGGTGATAGCAGTGTATAGGGTGTTCCCATATTCCATTTTGTTGGTGACTGTGGAGTGAGTGACAGTTTTTCTAGTGTTGCTTGGTTACCATTTGAAGATTTTCCTCAGCTTCTTCAGGGTGTCAAAGCAGGATGCAGTGACGGTGTTGACTTGTGCAGTCATGTCTAGTTTTCTGTCAATGATTATTCTGAGGTTACTGACATGGGTTCTGAGAATGGATCCAAGATCAGTCGAACATAAGTTGGAGTCTGTTAGACTTGACATCATTGGCGTGGGTTTCCCCTGTATTTCTTTGCCTTCGCCGCCAGTGTTTCTGCGGTGTGTTGGACTTGGTTTTGCTGTTCTAGATGCTTTGGGCACTTTGCCACCGCTGTTCAGTGCCAAATCGCTAGAGCTCCCTTTGTAAATTATTGTTATTGATTAGTGATTCCATGATTGACACATTTGATTTGCTAGTCAGTCCCTAGTACAATGCACTGTGTGTCCAGGGCCTGTAAATCAAATGCTGCTAGTGGGTTGCAACACTGTTCGTGCCCCCCCCCCATAAGCAGCCTGCATATTTAACTCAGACCTGCCATTGCAGAGCCTGTGTGTAGCCTAGTACTGCCACATCGACCTGGCAAGTGCAGCCACTTGCCAGGCCTTAACCTACCCTTTTATTACATGCTAGTCACCCCTAAGGTAGGCCCAAGGTAGCACTGTGGGCAGGGTGCAGTGTATGTTAAAGGTCGGACATACCCTGATGGGTGTGCCATGTCCTGATAGTGAAACACTGTCTATTTTGTTTTTCACTATTGCAAGGCTACCTGTTCCCGTAGGACAGAACGGGAAGTTTACCTATAACATCTAATAAAAATAATTACCCCTGGGAACAAGGTAGGGAAATAAAGTTTAGCATGCCTCAACTTAGAATGTTAAAATGCATCTTTTAGCAAGGTTGATTTTTACATTCTGTGAAATACTTGCAATTTTGATCTTCACTATTGTTAGGCTACCTGTTCTTGTAGGATTGAATGGGGAGTTTTCTTATAACATCTAATAAAAATAACTACCCCTGGGAACAAGGTAGGAAAATGAAGTTTAGTATGCCTGTACTTAGAATGTTAAAATGCATCTTTTAGCGAGGATGATTTTTACATTCTGTGTTTGAAAATATCTCTTTTAGAAAGTCGGTATTTTCTTGCTCAGCCATCCAGTGTGACTCTGCTAGGATGTGTATTGACTGTCTGGCTTTGGAGTGACAGGGGCTGGGGAGGTGCAGTGGCTCCAGAGAGTCTGGATGAGTCAGGACTGGGCTGAATAGACCTGGACTGCATTTAGAGTAGAGGGAGGAGATTCCCTTTCACAATGTTTTCTCCACCTCCTGCCGAGAAGCTGCACCAGAGAGGACAGAACTGGTTTTGAGTGAGCACAGGGCTTCTCTGCAACCAGGGAACAGAGGATTTTACTGTATAAAAAGAGGGGCCCAGACCCCAGACTTTCAATCACTTCTGGGAAATCAAGCGGAACCTTTGCCAAGGAGAAGAGCTGGAGAAACTGAGGAGGAGTACTTCCATCTGCTGTTTGAAATCCAGGGTTGACCTGCAGTGGCTGCTTTCTGTTAAGGAAAGGGAAAAAGACTTTTCTGTTTGCTGTGTCACCTGCTTGAGGAAAATCTACAAAGGCTTGAAGAATAGCTTGTCTCCTGTTCTGAAGTCTCAGGGACACAACAACTTCACCACAAGCTCCCCTGAAGTTCCTTGGTGGGAGTTCTAACCTGCTAAGTGGTGGCTGCTGTTGTTTTGGACCTCTGGAGGCTGTTTGGAACTGGGAGCTGGAAAAGTAATTCAACTTCGAGAAGCGTGACACATCTGGCACCTGTTTCTGACGCATCACCGAAGAAATGAACGCAGCACCTGCTTGCGGCTCGAAAAATCGCTGCACTCTGCATCAGGTCCATCGATCTCCAAAGTCCAAGATCGCAGCACTGATTCCAACGCAAGCCTTGCTGTGCAGCTGACAAAACCCACGCACTGTGCCAGATTGTCACATCGCATTGAGTTGCCAAGTCATGCCCACCCAACATTCAGTAGCCCCTCCTATCCCCTCTCAACCCAGGAGTAAAACTCCTCCCGCAAATTGGACTCCGCCCCCCCAGATCCTGTCCGTCACCCATTAAACCAGGGACCGAGATCCGAGCAGACAGACCAAGAAGAACAAAACCCACCCTCTCCCCTCAGGAAGTGACTACACTCGCCTTATCATATGACCACCCCGCAAACCCCTACCCCAATTCTGCTTATCCCTCACAGAAAGAAATACCACTTGCCTTAGCACAGGCCCCCCATTGAACTCCTCACCCAAACCCACGATTCAAGTAATTACAGGAGTTGGAAGGGGACATCCCCCCCTGGAGTCCCTAGACCTCCAGCTCACCTAACCTCCCTACCTAGAACCCAACCCAGCAAGTCGAGGTCTGAAGAAGAACCCCCCATTAAATGCATGCTCATCAACAGCAGATCTTCTTCCAAACATGCAACTGAATTAGAATAAGCTATCCTCTCCCATGATCTAGATGTAGCTTTCATCACTGAAACCTGGCGCAACAACCTGTCCTACCCCAACATGGACATGCTGGTGCCGCCCAGATTTTCAATAATCCACAAAGATAGACATGAGCAGAGAGGCTGAGGCACAGCAATCATTCACAAAAGTAACTTCTCCCTCACGGAAAGCTCATCGTGCCTTTATAGCTCCTTTGAATGCCTTTCAGTCAACATCAAATCATGCATGAACAGATCGCTACTTTGCCATCTCCTGTACCACCCACCAGGCAAGGCCAACAAATTCGGAGTACATCTCTCTGACCTGATCACCCACTGCGCACTCAGCAACGCCAACAGCATAATTCTGGGTGACCTCAACATAAGATGGAATGAAACAAAAAATCCGCTCATTCAATCTCTTAACAGCCTCCTGCTAGAAAACGATCTGATCCAACACTGCTCAGAAGAAACACACCACAGAGGAGTGATCCATGACGCAATCATTTCAGATAGAAACACAATCACTATTGACTATATCATTCCAGTGGACTGGTCAGATCACCACATCATACTTTTCCATATCAACCAACCGGCCCTAACTCAACCCCCTAAACAGGCCCCTCCCAAATGGGTCAGGAACACATCTCAAGTCCCTTGGGCTAACCTAGAAGAATGGCTAAGCACGCTCCTCCCGAGCACGACTGAGCACCTCTCAACCACCGAACTCACCTCTCTCTACCACTCCAACATGATGCTCACTGTGGACCACCTGGCTCCGTTGAAACTAAAAAAAACCAGAAGCACCCCCTCCAAGTCTTGGTTCACCACCGACATCAATGAAGAAAGAAGACATCTTAGAACCTTAGAAAGAATCTAGAGGATCAATCCCTCAACCCTCCACCCTCCACAGTGATCAACTCAAGGCAGCACGCAGAAACTACAATAAGCGCATCAAGAACAAAAAGACAACTTTCTTCTGCTCCACAACGCAAAAAACCCCCCAAAGATTTGGAACCAAACATCCAAACCGACAACATATATAGTGGCATCCAAAGAACAATGCGACAACTTTGCCATCTTTTTCAACCACAAAATCGCCATGATCGATCTCTCTCTCAGCACAAATCCCTCCCCTCCACGGAGATCAAGACACCGGCAATTAATGACAGCACCCCCGTGAATCCACCTAATCACTGGTCCTCCTTCCCCCCCACCCAGGAAGCAGAGATAGTCAATTTTGTCGCCAACGCTAAACCTTCATCCCACTCCCTAGATCAGCTTCCCACGAGCCTGGCTAAAGACCTGAAGCTCATCTTAGCCCCAATATGGTACAAGATCATAAATAGCTCACTGAGCTCGGGAATCATTCCAGACTGCCTCAATGTAGGCCAAGTCACACCGCTACTAAAAAAAAACAGGGCTAGACACTGAGGATATGAACAACTTTAAACCCGTATCGAACCTACCCCTTTTATCCAAAATTCTGGAAAGATGTGTTCTTCCACAGCTAACCCAACACTTGGAGAACATCAAGCTCCTAGACCAACACCAATCGGGATTCAGAAAGGGTTGCAGCTCCCAAACCACAATCCTTAATGTCATAGACAATCTACACAAGTCTCTTGACTCAGAACAATGCTGCCTTCTTATTCTCCTAGACTTATAGGCCACGTTTGATACAGTTGATCACACCCTGCTTCTCAAAGTCCTCCATGAAAAAGCAGGCATCGAAATGACGGTCCTAAACTGGTTCTCCTCCTTTCTACACAACCGCTCGCAAAGAATAAAAAGTAAACATTTTGAATCCAACACCCTTCCCATCAACAGAGGTGTTCCACAAGGGTCAGTACTCTCCCCCCAAATTTTCAACATCTACATGGAATCCCCCACCACACTACTCAGGAATTCCAACATCCCCTTCCACCTCTATGCTGATGATACACAGCTTTATCTGGAAACCTCCTCCATTGATGACATACACAGACTTAATGTCACGCTCAAAGAGGTCCAACAACAGCTCACAATTAACCACCTTAAACTTAATCAAGAGAAAACAGAAGTACTCCTCATCTCCAACAGAGATGAAAACCCCCAAATCGAAGAATGGCTCAAAGCCATTGATGCCCTCAATGGCGCCCTCACACCATCGGACTCGGTGAAATCTCTAGGTATCACCATAGACCCCAAACTGGACATGAAAAAACACATCTCAAGATCCGCCAAAAGTACGTTTCTCAATTGTGAAACTTCTATACAAAATAAAACTCTTCCTTCCCCCTGATTTCTAGTGTGTGTGGTGTTGTTGAACGGTCCTGAGGCGGAAGCCGGGACTTGGAAGCTCTCACCTAATTTTGCTGCTATTTTGATTTTAAAAGCGCTATTTTACATTGATGTTTTTAAAATTGCATATATTGCACATTAAAGGCACGAACCTGAGCTAAATTGCCCCATTTGGTCTCGCCATCTTTAGTGAGGAACAGGAGCTGGGCGAGCAGACTAGTGTTCCGCCCCTCCCGCCCCTGCTTGCATAAAAACCCCGCTACAACGCATCGCCGCTGATTGCTAGTGTGTGTGGTGTTGTTAAACGGTCCTGAGGCGGAAGCCGGGACTTGGAAGCTCTCACCTAATTCTGCTGCTATTTTGATTTTAAAAGCGCTATTTTACATTGATGTTTTTAAAATTGCGTATATTGCACATTAAGGGCTCGAACCTGAGCTAAATCGCCCCATTTGGTCCCGCCATCTTTAGTGAGGAGCAGGAGCTGGGCGAGCAGACTAGTGCTCCGCCCCTCCCGCCCCTGCTTGCATAAAAACCCCGCTAAAACGCATCGCAGCTGATTGCTAGTGTGTGTGGTGTTGTTGAACGGTCCTGAGGTGGAAGCCGGGACTTGGAAGCTCTCACCTAATCCTGCTGCTATTTTGATTTTAAAAGCGCTATTTTACATTGATGTTTTTAAAATTGCGTATATTGCACATTAAGGGCTCGAACCCGAGCTAAATCGCCCCATTTGGTCCCGCCATCTTTAGTAAGGAGCTGGGCGAGCAGACTAGTGCTCCGCCCCTCCCGCCAGTGCTTGTATAAAATGGCACCCTTGCCTAGGAAGCGCAGTGGGCGAGCGCAGCGGGCGCGCCGGAGGCACGACAAAGGTGCACCAAAGGTAAGCCCGTCTGCGTCCGTCAGCGCCGGACCCGTGCCCAGGGCCATGACCCCTGGTCGGGTGCATTTAAAATCAGCCACGCGTTACACCTATAACCGCAAAACCTTGTGGGCACTAGGTGGCAACGTTAATACTCCAGGCTGCGTTACCATGGAAATGCGGGAAGATTTCTTGATCAATCCTCATCATTGCTTAAACTGTAAACAGGCCCTTCCCAATTTACTCTGGCAAACCAGCACACTCACCACGGTTTCACATAGAACTACCGAGAGGAAAGAGCACACTACAGTGAAATGTCTGTTGCTTAATGCCAGATCCCTGGTGAAACACAGTATAGAACTGGCAGATCTAATACAGGATTCAAAAGTCATGATAGCATTTATAACAGAATCCTGGACAGACGCAGCCTCAGGCCCAGATATTGTTAAAGCCACTCCCCCGGACTATGACTGTTTTGTTCAGAATAGAGAAAGGAAGATAGGCGGAGGACAGGCTATTATTTATCACAAATCAGTTAGAGGGACCTTCCAACCTGGCGCAACTGACCTAGATGAAGCTCTAGCTATTAACTTTATCCTATCTGACCACCAAACCCTCAGAGGCTGTCTACTCTATAGGCCCCCCGGGGCAAAGCCCCTTTTCTTACGGCTCTGAGCAGCCTGCTAGAAGAAGCTGTATGCGCTAAGACCTTTACACTACTAGGGGATTTTAATTTTCATCTTGAGTGCATTTCAGACTCAGATACACAGGATCTTATAGAACTGTTGCATGGGGTGGAGTTAAAGCAAAGGGTCTGTGGCCGACACATAGAGCAGGACACACCTTAGATGGTATTTTTTCCAACCATCCCAACCTAGAAGTCACGGCAGTACATCCGGTCTCCTGGTCTGACCACGCCGCAGTTCAATTTAAAATCATTCTAGCCCCCCCCCCCTCCTAGATTAAGCAAGGTTAAGATTCCACCCAGAAAGATCAGGAAATGGAAAAGCATAGAAGGTGAGGCACTTGAGGGCTTACTGAGAACCTCAATGATGCCCCCTCCAGGAAAGGTGGAGGATGCGGCCACAGCCTACACGTACTGGCTGGAGGCAGCATGCATGCAACTAGCACCCCCAAAAATCTATCATTCCACGCTCTCAAACCCTTCAGCCCCCGGTTTTCAGAACAGATCAGGGGCCACAAAGTTCTCTGTAAAGAATTGGAAAGATCTTGGCGGAAAAACTACAGGGAGGTAGATAAAAAGCTACTCAACGCAGAGCTAAGAGTGTACAAAGAGATGATCCGAATGGCTAAATGTGCATTTTTCACCAAACGCATCAAGGAAGCAAGTAACTCCCCAAAGGAACTATTTCATACAGTGTCATCCCTGGCAGACCCCAAACTGGTGGAGATACCCCCAAGTCGTGAATTATGTGAAGACTTGGCCAAGTTTTTTCTGGGAAATGTGGAAAAGATTTTCCACTCTTTGGCACCCCAGAAACAAACCCAGAGACTGACAGGAAAAAAGAGAGATTACTTAACTTCGCCCCAATTAGTGAGGAGGAGGTAGCGAACCGATTACAGAGGATAAAATCAGGCTCCCCTCGTGACCCCTGCCCAGCCACCATTGCAAAATTAGCTCCCTCTACCATTGCCTCAGGACTCACCCCACTGTTCAATGTCATGCTGGATAGCGGGGAGTTTCTCTTACGGTGGAAACAAGCATCCATTCTACCCCTTCTAAAAAAATCTAACCTAGACGTGACCGATTTGAACAACTATCAACCCATCGCCAGGTTACCCCTCCCAGCCAAAATCATGGAGGGTATACTAAACACGCAGCTCAGTACCTTCCTGGGGACAGGAGAACGTCTAGATCCATCCCAGCATGTATTCCGGGCGGGGCACAGCACAGAATCTGCACTGATCAAGTCAGCTGAAGACATAAGAACAGTGATGGATGCAGGCGGCAGAGCCACCCTGATCCTGCTGGACCTGTCTACGACCTTTGATACGGTCCACCACAAGTTATCGGAGGACCGGCTGGGGGCCTGTGGGATTCAAGGAAAGGCACTTAAGATCTTGCAGGCCTTCCTATCCAGCAGGACCCAGACGGTGGCTCTGGGTGACTTTGAATCGGACCCATTTGTGCTCCCTTGCAGAGTTCCCCAGGGGTCTTCCCTGAGTCCGACTCTTTTTAAGTGTACGTTTCTACCCTGGCGCCAGTTATTAGATCCTTCGGCTTCAACCTAATATCTTACGCAGACGACACACAGATAGTGGTGTCACTGCTGCCGGGTGAAATGGAAAGCACGGTAGACAGGTTCAGAGGGTGCATGCGTGAGGTCAGCAACTGGATGGCAGAAAACTGCCTTAAGCTGAATTCAGCAAATACGGAAGTGTTGCTGTTTGGGTCAAGAGATAACTTCTGGTCCCCACGATGGTGGCCAGAGGAAATGGCGAACCCCCCTTCACCGGTTGCGAAGGTCAAAAACCTGGGTGTACTGATGGACGATTCTCTGTCCTTCAGGCCACAAATTAACGCGCTGTCTTCGGCAACCCACTATGTGCTAAAAACTATTCGAAAAGTCCTGCCGTTTCTAGCGGATGAGCACAGGAAGACAGTGGTAACAGGATTGGTGATGTCCCGACTGGACTATTGCAACAGCCTGCTGCTGAATGCCCAACAGGGGCTGCTAAACAAACTCCAAATCCTGCAGAATGCAGCAGCCCGGCTGATTACGGGTACACCCAAGTTCGCCTCGGTAGCACAGGATCTAGTGAAGCTACACTGGCTACCAGTACGCAAAATAATCGTTTTTAAAATGCTCTGCATAATCTTCAAGGCACTGAATGGCCTAGGCCCCCACTGTATGACTCTGCTCTTCCAGTGGTACAAGCCTGTAAGATCTTTAAGGTCAGCCGAGCAGGGGCTGGTTGTAGTCCCAAGAGTCAGGAAAGCTCGCTGGGGGGGCAGGAGTTTTTCCCTGGGAGCTGCGAAGGCATGGAACGCGCTGCCGGTGAGCCTCAGACAGATGGCAGACCTTCTGTCATTCAGGAGAGCCCTAAAGACATAGCTCTTTACACACTAACTCCTCAGCCCATGCATACAAGTGGCAATTCAGCACCAGGACACCTTCGGGTAACAGTGCGCTTTAAAAATGTGAACAATAAATAAATAAATGAAAGACCTTCAACAGGCCACCCAAGCTCTGGTGCTCTCCAGAATTGACTATGGAATCGCAGCCTTGACCAGGACAGCTACATCTCACCTAGGTCCCCTGAAAACTACCTTTAATGCCGCAGCAAGAATGGTCACAGGAACTAAGAAATCCATCCACATCTCTCCCGCACTCAAGGAACTAAATTGGCTCCTAATTGAACAGCGAGCCAGCTTCCGAACACCCTGCCTCACGCATAAAGCCCTTCACACAGGCAATCCAGAATACCTGGCCACCAAACTCAAAAGAGCCAGCCAGTCCAGTAATCTCAGAAGTTCCAACACACTACTACTCATCTCACTGAAATCTCAGAAACACTAAACCGCAACTAAATCTTTTGCGGGAAATGCACCTAAGATCCGGAACTCCGTCCGCCACATCAGAACGACCACCTCTTTCCCGAAATGTAAGATCCTACTCAAAGCCCTCTTCCTAGAGAGCTTTCGAACGTAACGAGAAGAACACAAGATACTCCGGAAATAGTTTGACACCGTACCATAACCTCGATGTGGTCTAAAACAGTCGTCTCAGGACTAAAATCGCCGGGATCTCCCGTCATACCTTGTCTTGATCGATTGACACCCCACTCGCTATCAGCAAGTTAACTCCTCTATTTGAAAGCCCTCAGCCACGACCCTCTGGTTCGATCACAAGATCTGTATTGTATAAATGTCTATATTGCTCATAAGTATGCAAGTTACGAATTCTGTCTATGCTGATAATGCTCATAATTTGTACACGCTGTGAAGCGCTCTGATACCCTCGGGTCCACCTAGCACTATACAAAACTTCTAAATAAATAATAAATATTTGGGAGACGCAGTAAAAAACTGGTGCATTACCTCCCCGCGCAGTAAGAAACCAACAAATCTCCTCCCCCGGAGAAAGGAACCAACACATCACCCTCCCTGAGTGTAAGGAACTGAAGCATCACTTTCCCTGTGGTCCTTTATGTCTGTGGGCACACGACGCATCCTAGGTACTTTGTGTGAAAAGTGTTGCATCTTCAATTTTCTTTGAACTCAACTATTCCTACCATTTGAAAGACATATTTTTATTCCTGTATTGTGGATTTTTGTTGTTTTGGCCTTCTTTGTTTTAGATAAAGTTCACTTATTTTTCTAAACTTGTAATGTTTTCACTGTATTACTGTATGTGTTCACAAATGCTTTAGAAACTGCTTCTGAGATAATCCTGTCTGCTCATGCCAAGCTACCAAGGGGGTGAGCAGGGGTTATTTTAGAAGTGTAACCCCCTTACCCTGACTAGCAGAAAGTTTCCCTATTTGGACAAAGGTACCTACCTCTTCCAACTAGAGACCCCCATTTCTAACAGAGTGCCATGGTGAGATGTACTTGCTGAAGGTCACTGCTTCTTTCTTGTCGGTGTTGAGCTTGAGATAGTTGGCTTTCATCCAGTTAGCGACTTCGATCATGCATGGTGTGAACTTGTTTATTGTGTTGCTTGCCATCTATGTGTCAACGTTTGGATACACAAGTAGGCAAATTTCTTAAAATTGAAAAAAGAAATACAACTTTAAAAAAACATATTTAACTTAAGGATTTATTGTTTAGATAGGGTCATAAATAGCACTGGAAAGCAGAAGAGCATTTACGTGCACAATTTTAAGAGAGAGCGAGAACTGCTAAGGAAACTAATGGATAACAAAGAGTGGAAGATAAAGAAGGAATAAGCCTTAACAAATACAAAAGGCAATTCTGGAATAGAAAGTAAACAAGCACTGGTAGATCAATAGGTCTGGCATTAATGTGCAAAAACTAAGGCTTTCAAAAGGAAGCATTTTTACCTACCATCCTCGGAACAACATGCCAATGAGCAAAGAACTGCATTCCTCAGATGACTGCTTTATTTGCCACTTCCTTACTTCACCAGGCAACTAATCCGCGTATGGCAAATAAGTAATCCAGCAATTATTTTCTCACCATGCCTCTATTGTCAGATGCATTTCCACTTCCATTTTGCCAGTGACTTAGGTATTTTTTTGGTCATTGGGCGAGCCATTCCGATCAACATGCATACAGTCACTCTTATTGCCAGACTGAAACATTAACAACTCTTCTGCACGTTAAATTTCTATTCGATGCTTTCAAATTCATAACACACAGATTTTATACTTTAGCAAAGTAGTTATTAAACCATTCAGGACCCTTCTTTGGACTATGACTGTGTCAGTGCAGGCTGTTTGTTGTGACCCTCTAAATACATGTACAAATACTGCAATATGGAGGCAATTTAGTATTGAAAAAAAAACCTAAGACACTTTGGATTCTTTTTGCAATTTAGTATTTAAAAACTTTTAATTCTTTGGTATTCTAAATTGGTTATTGCCTTTTTTCATAGCTGACACAGAACATCTGTTTATCATTGATTCATAAACTACATCAGAAAAGAACATTGTGATGACCAATTGCATGCATTTCAATATTTGCACATTCCTTCAGGAGTTCCCATTTTGAAGTTGCTCTACAAAATACCCAGAGAGTCTGACTTGTCATAGAGTGTTAATAGTAGTTAAAGTAAGCAGCCTTACACTTTGCAGTAGTAGCTATGCAACAGAATTTGTGAAGTGCCTCAAAACTTCTAAATGCATTGCGAAGTAGAAGTCCACATATTGCTTCAATAATATTGCACATTTACATAGCGTACATCGCAAACAGATTATTTAAAGGTAGATTGTGTTGGTGCCAAATTTAATGCTACTGTTGACACTACCTTTGTTATCTAATATTAGAGATTAGAACATTGGAATGTTGGGGGCTCTATTGAAGACAATAGAGTGCTCCCTGCTTCTACGGGCTGGTAAAGGCTTGCAGAGCAACATTCCAATGGTTTACAAAGGCTTCTCGGAGCTCGAGGGGTTTTTAAATCACCTTGAGCTTCAAGAAGCCTTTGTTTTATTTGTTAGAACATTTTGCCCTCTAGTGGCAGAATGTTCTAAAAGCCTTATAGCTCTTCATAGCAGGCCTATACCGGCTATTAAGGTCCCTCACCCTAGTTAAAGTACCTCGCATTCGGCTCGGGCCTTTAATGCGTAAGCGGGTCTTTAATAGCCGGTATTGCCTTATAGCTCGCTATTGCGGGCTATAAGGCAATAGTAAAGCACCTACTCAAATCTACAACCATTCCACAATGTCACCACATGCCACCATTCTAGCCCTAGCCTCTAAATGAGTGTGACTACAAACTATGGAAGCCTCACAAAATGAATAGACTTATAGCGTCATAAGCAGGAAGAGCGTTGAAAATAGCAAAACATTTTCTCTGTAATTCTCTGTGGTTCCTTGAGAACAGCATGTCAATACACAGCATTTTGGCAGTACACATTTTTATGACATGTGGTGTCAGAATGAGAAAAGAAAGCAAACATGGCTGTGATGGGGACCAAGATGGAGTCAAGGCCTAGTTTGGACCTACTTAGCTCAACACAGAAAAATTCTGTTTGTCAGATTGCAGTGTTTTTATACAAAAATGTATTTGTTTAAAACATATTTTTATTTCATCAAAAAAAATTTTGTCAGTTCCACCAATTGATTTAAATCAATTACAAAATTCACACAGTCTTTATTTACTAAACAGTTTCTATGGTCTTTAACCCCTTGCATCTCAATTCTTCCAAAGCCCTCATCTCATCACAAACACAAGCCTTAATGTTTTCAACTCACCATTTTTTAATTTTTATTTATTTTACAGAGTTTTATATAGCACAAACTTGACCCGAATCGGGTATCGGAGCGCTTTACATAGCACCAGTAGCATTACATGAGGACACATTCATTTTTGTTAAGCACAGGGAGATTAAGTGATTTGGCCAGAATCACAGGATGTCCAGCGTCATTGCTGAGACTCGAACCCAGTTCCCCAGATTCGAGGGTGACCCCCTCTAGCTGTTAGGTCACATCCTCTCTCATCAACATCATTGCACTTATTGCTTTTCCACTATTCATGCACCCATATTTTATACTCCTTGTAAAAGAGATTATGTCAAGAAATGTTAGCGAAAGCATAAGGCCAATTATGCTTAAACAGACAATAATTAGTGTGGTTAGAGCCTTCTTTAACCCCTTCCATGCTCATGACGAGCTCAGCTCGTCATGAGGCACACTGGAGCTGTGCTTATGACGAGCTGACCTTGTCATGAACAGAGGGATTTATGGAATGTCAGCACAGGAGGGGAATTGCCTTAGCAGCCAAGGTGTTCAAAACACCATTGCCAGTATTATTGAACCACTCATCAACCTTTGAAAAACTCTTTCCATTCTCACTGAACCATATTCCAACTGATTCCTATAACCCATCCATGCTCTTCTAGAGTCTTTGCCTCACACAAAAAAATAGTGCTATGTTTTGCTGTTGGAGGGAGAAGGAGGTGGGCTAATGACCACTCTGCGCTCTATAGCTCCATCTCTGGCCCTGACATGTGGTATGTGCCCCGGCCACACCCAGGTGAAGTATGTGTGTTGTATGATCATATTTTTATTTCCAACATGGTTAATTAGGAAACATCTTGGATTCTTACTTTGAAATAATACTATCCTTATGAATTGAATTGAATTGTTGTTATCCTGTTGACTTTTTAATATTTCACCATGATTTGACATTCACACAGTTGTTTGGACTATTGTATACACCTTTTAGCTTGAACTCATGATTTTATGTTATAAGGCTCTGCACATTTTTCTCTAGCATGAACAAATTACAAAGCAAGAGTATTTCACACATCACTTTTATATAGTTGTATATGAACTTTTGTATTTTATATTCTAACTATTGCATTGGTTTGTGTGTTGTAAGGAGTGAAATCCCAATATATACAATAATGACTGACAGACTGACTGACTGACTAAAGCAAGATAGCAGGTCCCCACCTTACTTCGGTGGAGGTTAACATAAGCTATATAACAAAAAAGAGGAGTACCACCATAAAAGGCTCAAAGAGCGATTTTGGTGGGATGGTTTTCTAGTGGAAAAAGAAGAAAGTCCTTCTTTGGTTTAATAAACCCCTCACTCACCGACCTAGTCGGTGACATGCTTCATCATCGGGGTCCACCTTGACAGCCGAGTGCCATCAAGGTGTGCTGCGACACCTGGAATACAGTGGAGAACAACAGAAATGTATTTCGGCAATTGCAATGATTCTTAGAAATGTAAAGTATGTTACCCATTTTGAAATGGACCACTTAAAGAAGTCTTTAAACCCCTTTGTGACCTCAAATGGACAAATTCATGTACCATGTCAAAACCATACTAGGAGTCAGTACAAATTGTTTCACTCAATCCATCAGAAAACCAACATACTCTCATAGGTAGAATCAGTTCTGCTCTTTGTGCTGAAATTTTGTTAGACAAGTATGATGCTTCCATGATATTTGATATGGTGCAAATGACATATACTGCTGTTAATGCACCATAATTGTCTCTGAGTCAAGAACCATCTACAAATAGAATCTCAGCAGCCTGTTCAAATGGAACATTAAGTATGTCAGGTCTTGGCTTGGTGCACAGTTCTGTCACCTAAATGCAACAAGGTCACAGTCAGCATCAGTTTCTTAATTTTCATCATCTTTATTGGTGATTGGCAAAAGAGTTGCAGGATTTAGGGTATTGCATCTTCTGACTGAAATGTGGTCAGCCACCAAATTGATTTGCTAATATTAATAGAAGGACTGTTTTCGTTATGCTGAGTGTGTATGCGAGTCAGTAAAATCTCAACTGAATGGGTTTCTGGTTGGAAGAGGTAGCACCATGTCCAAGGAGGAACCACAATCGCACTAAGGACAAGTCAGTTACACACCATAAGATAACTTGTGCTTCCCCTCTGGTTGCTTGGCACAAATTTGAATTTGAATTTTGAATTTTAAAATATTTATAGAGCGCACTTATACCAGAATCGGTTTCATGGCGCTAGATGGCAGAAAACCAGTGGGTGCGGAGGAAGGGTTATAAAGCTACAGATCTGGAGAACAAGAATGTTTTAAGATGTTTGCGAAATTCCAGGTAGGAAGATGACGACCTGAGAGTAAATGGAAGTGAATTCCAGAAGGAAGGAGCCAGCACTGCAAATCTGGCCCCACCGGACTTCTGTTTTCTGAAACGAGGGACTGACAGAAAAGCCAAATGAGTGGAACGGAGTTCTCGGGAAGGAAGGTAAGGGGAAATGGCTTCACACAGAAAGACGGGAGCGGTCCCTGATCTGGCCTGGTAGGTGATACACCCAAGCTTAAAAAGGGCCCTCTCCCTCACTGGGAGCCAATGGAGAGATTGCAACAGAGGGGTCGTATGATTAAACCTGGGGAGACCGTAGATCAGGCGGGCCGCCTGATTCTGAATCTGTTGAAGCCGGCGGAGCAGATAAGCCGGCGCACCATTGTAGATGACATTCCCATAGTCAAGGCGCGAAAGCACCATGGCCATGAGGATGAGCTTGAGTGCTGCAGTTGAGAAGAAGCGGGCAACCCTTCGAATATTCCGCAGAGAGAAAAAACAAGCAGATACAACTGCATTGATCTGCGTATGAAGGGTAAGCATGGGATTAATGAAAATACCCAAGGTTTTAACCTTGGAAACAGGAAGAGGGGAAGGGCCAAGGGTAGAGGGCCAGAAGGAAGGAGACCAGGGACTACAACCACCCCCCGTCAGGACCAACTCGGTCTTGTCCGGGTTCAGTTTGAGGTGGTTGCAGTTCATCCACCCTTGGATAAAAAGCATAACCTTCTGGAAATTAGAAGCCGAGGAAGGAGAAGAGGAAAGGTTGAAAACAAGTTGGAGGTCGTCGGCGTAGTTAAACACCGAGACCTCCATCTGCTGTAAAGTAAAAATGAGAGGTGAAATGTATAGATTGAAAAGCAAAGGGGACAGGGAAGAGCCTTGGGGAACTCCACAAGTCACCCTCCTAGGAGGAGCGGTGAAGTTGGCAAGCTGGACAGCCTGTTCCCTGTCCGTCAAAAATGAACGGAGCCAAGCATAGGCCGAGCCCCCAATGCCCGCCGCCACGACACGGGACAACAAGATGTCATGGTCCACCGTGTCGAACGCGGCGGACAGGTCTAACAGGACTAGAGCCTGTGGCCGGCCAATATCGATCCCCTCTCTTAATTGATCCATCACCGACACGACTACCTTCTCGGTAGAGTGCAGCGGGCGAAAGCCCGCTTGGCGGGCGGCCAGGCAGCCTGTGGATTCCACAAAGGAGCTCAGGGACCTGGTGATATGAGCCTCTGAGACCTTTGCGAGGTATGGGAGGAGAGAGATCGGGCGGTAATTGGCGGGCGCAGAGGGATCGATGACAGGCTTTTTCAAAATAGGAATGATGACTGCTGATTTGTGGGCAAGGGGAACAATGCCCGAGTTGAGGGAATGATTGATAAAAGTAAGTGGTGGAGAATAGCAGTTAGAAAAGATCTCTTTTAGGACAAAAGCAGGACCAATGCCCTGAGGGGAACCTGATTTGATCCGAGCTAGAAGAGGAAGCAGAGAGTCTCGGTGAGGGGAGGAAACTGAGTGAAGGAGGGGGGAGGGAGGGGTGGAGGGATAGCAGAGGGTACCGTGGGTGAGGGAGGAATGTTGGCCCTAATGAGGGCAATCTTATCAAAGAAAAAAGAGTTAAGGGAGTTACAAAGTGTTTGGGACGGGGGAATTTTAGAGACCGCCCTATCGGAGGCCGCCAACTCATGAATGGTGTTGAATATCTCTTTCGGTTGGTTTTCTGCAGCCAAAATTCTGCCAGAGAAATACTCCGTTTTGGCTTTTAGAATGTCGCGTTTGTAATCTTTTAGGGACAGGCAGTAATTGGCCTTAAGGAGAGGGCAGTAAGTGCGCCGCCAGGCGCGTTCCGCTCTGCGGGTCGCAAGTTTTTTCCCCCGGAGGGCGGGAGTAAACCATCGGTTGGCCCCATGGGCACGCTTGACAGTCACTCTCTTAAGGGGAACGATGGAATTACACGCCTTTAGCAGCCAGTTGTTAATGGCTGAAAGCTGGGAGGGAGGAGATAAATCATTAAGCTCCGGGCTAGTAGCCTCTAGGGAGGAGCAAACCGCCGGGAGGGCCGCCTTATCCCACTTTCTGGCCCAGATGTTTTTGGGCAGAGGGGGTTTAGGTGGTCGTCCGAGGTTAGCTGCGAAGGAAATGAGGGAATGGTCTGACCAACAACAAGGGGAAATGATTGGAGGGCCCATAGGGATATTAAGGGACCAAATTTGGTCAAGTTGATGACCTTTGATATGGGTGGCCAAACTCAGCTGAGGGAGGAAGTTTAGGCTGGTGAGCAGAGCCGTGAACTCCTTAGATCTCATATCTTCAGCTGGGTCATTCGGCCAATAATTTAAGTCTCCCAATAGAAGGATGGCAGAGTTGTTTACCACAAGGGTGGCCAGAAGGTCCTCTAGAGCGGGTAGGAAACCAGGGGTAGACTGGGGCGGGCGGTATATAAGAACACAGGTTAATGGGATCCCAAAGGAAATGGAACGGACTACTAAGCAGTCTACCGCAGGGATCACGGGAGACGGTAGGGTTTGGAAGAGGAAGTCCGTGCGGGTGATCAGGGCCACACCCCCCCCAGTCTTCCCTCCTGGGCGGTCCTTCCTAATGGCCGCGTAAGTAGGGGGCAAAATGGACAGCAGGCTGGGAAGCGAGTCGTCCCTAAACCATGTTTCCGTGAGGAATAACAGGTCAGGCTGGCGTGAGTCGAGCAGATGGAAAAGCTCGAGCTGGTGCCCATCCGCAGACCTGGTGTTAAGGAGGATCGCAGAAGTAGGAAGCTTAGGGCCGTCCAGGGCGCAGGGGAGGGCGTCATCGTGCCTGGGGGGCGGCTTGGTGAGGAGGAAAGGGTCAGGGTAGGGCAGTGGGGATGAGACACTAAGGAGTGGGGGTGCAGGGCAAGGGCAGCTAAGACCCAAAGAGGCAATGTGCTCTAATACTAGAGATGAAGGGGGACGGGTATGCCAGAGGGAGTGTATGAGCGCAGAAGGGTATGTAGTTAAGAAAAGAGCATGGCGACCGGGCCCGGGCCCCAGCCGGCCGCGGACGGGCGCAGACGGGCTTAACTCTGGCGCGACTCCGGCGCGCCTACGACGCGCCCGCTGCGCTCGTCCGCTGCGCTGCCTCATGGTGTCCGTATAAATAGGGGCGGAGCTGCGGTGGAGTGGCAGGGCTATGCTGGAGTATACTGCCCAAGCCAAAATGGCGCCCGTTACCGCTGGGAGCCCCCGAGAAAGCAATCAGGCCCAGTCAGCAACTCACCCCTGCAAGCGGAATGAGGTAAGAACCTGCATAATTTTAAAATCAGTTAGTACAGATAAAAAAAAAACAATTTCCGAAATTTCCGAAAATGCAGCGCCTGCGCTCGTAATTAGCGAGGCGGGATGCCTAGGAAGCAGAGAACACTCCAAAGTATAACCGGACGACCCACTGCCACCGGGCCACTGGTCAAACACAGGAGAAAGCAGGAAACGCGCTCCTAAATAGGGGCGGAGCTGCGGGGGAGTGGCAGGCAGCCTTAACTTAGGAGGCAATGAGTAAAGAATTTGTACAAGACTTAAAACAGTACGACAGTGAAAAAACCACACAAAAATAATCCACACCAGGTTAGAAATATAGAGTTTAATTTAATCAACATAGCAACACCAAAATGGAAGAAATCCAATAAGTACAACGGAGGTATGTATTTTTAAAGAATATCTTGAAATGCAGTGCTTCAAAACATAAAGTGACAACCAGGGCTATCTGGTTGTGCTTGACTGGGACAAAGTTAAATGTTCAGACACACTGAGATGAAGCCCTGATCGGATACAGGGACCAGCCTTGGTCTGCCGCAATTTACTGTGTTTTGTCATTGATTAATCTGAGATGCGATCAGCAAAGGGGCAATGCGTCATTGTCAAACTTGTAGCCGAAGCCGATGCATCACACAGCCAGCAAGCGATGTACTGGATACTTGCAGATGTATCAGCATCAAGGGAGATGCACCAGTTGCGACTGGCGAAACATCAGTGATAGCTGAGTTCTGGCAGATTATACACCACATGTTAGGGCTGGACTCACAGATGGCAGAGTCCAGTTCTGGGCTGTGGAGTGGTTGGAGTGTTCATGTCCCTGAGACGTCAAACAGGAGGCAAGCAGAGAAGCCCTTGGAGTTACTCTGGGTTCAAGTGGTATAGGCCCAGTCCTTCTTATCAAGGCAAGGAGGGCAACATGCAGCAGGAATGACAGCACCGCAGAAAAGCAGGTCCCAGAACAGCAGTCCAGCAGAGTGGCAGTCATTTAGCAGCACAGCAGTCTTTCCTACTGGCAGAGTATCAACAGGTCCAAATTGTATTCAATTGATGGTGTCAGAGGTCCAGTATGCATACCTTGCTGTTCCTTTGAAGTGGGGGAGCCTTCACTGAGGGGCTCTGATGTGCACAGAGATCCTCCCATTCCTGCCCTGGCTCCAGACTCACAAGAGGGGGTTAAGCAGTCCGTTGTGCAAGGACAGGATGTAGTCCATTCAGGTGTAAGTGAGGCAGTTCTCAGCTCCCCCCATCTAGCCAGTTAGGTTCATCACGTCACAATTAAGCTTCGATTCTGTGTAGCTGTCTAGATGGAATGAACACATCCCAGCTCCAACCCACCCCAGACCTGTATTGAAGACAGGCACCAGACACACAGGGCTAAGAGCAGAAAAATGTCAACATTCTAAAAGTGCAAACATCTTTAACGACAGTGGTTGGTTTAAATTCAATATGCCTGATCAAAGGATAGAGTGAGGACTAGTTAAGCTAGTCCGGATCCCCAGTTTATATATGGAATATCAATAAGGACTAGCTAAAGGTGCGAGACTCTGTTATGTAGGCTTTTATCTGGAAAACCAGTGGGTTTGTTTTAAAAGCCCTCACCCACCAACCTAGTTGGTGGCATGCTTTATCATCGGGCCCACCACAGTGACACCTAGTGTGTCCCGGGTGTGCTAGTTTTTAACTATCAGGACATGCGAAGCTTAAAAGTACATGTTCTACCTTTTAATTACATAGCACCTTGACCTATGGGGAATCTAGAGTTTACCTTAGGGATGACATATTTAATAAAAGGGGAGTTTATGGATTGCACGGGATTTTAAATGCCAAGTCGACATGGCAGTGTAACTGCATACACAGGCTCTGTAGTGGCAGGCCTGAGAATGTTCAAAGGGCTACTTAAGTGGGTGGCATAATCCGTGCTTCAGGCCCACTAGTAGCATCTAATTTAAAGGCTCTGGGCACATGAAGTACACTTCCTAGGGACTTATAAGTAAATTAAATAGGCCAATTAGTATTTAAGCCAACGTCACTGTATTCATTTGGAGAGAGCACAAGCACTTTAGCACTGGTTAGTAGTGGTAAAGTACCCAGAGTCCTAAAGCCAACAAAAACTAGGCCCAAAAAAAGGGGAGGAGGAAGGCAATATATTTGGGGATGACAATGCGGTAAGGGCAATTTCCAACAGGCTCTAACACAACAATGAGCATATTTATCAATGTTTTGTGTTGTCCTGGCAAGGGGGATTAAGGGCTACGCAAAACATAGATGAGATTTACCAAGCCACACAAGACCACCTTGCATGGCTCTGCATGGCTTAGTAAATCTGGAGTAATCTGCTGTAACTCAAGGCAGCGCAATTCAGTACCATGAATTACTCTTCCCCAGGAAGGCACTTCTTATTTGGAGCTTGGGTGTTCCCACGCATCTTCCCATGGACTCTGAAGGGAGGTGTTACAAAGAGAAATATATTTACTTCTCCTTGTTTTTCCTCTTCCTACGTGTGCTGAATTTTGCAGCACATATAAGAAGAGGAAAATTCCTCAGAGGGCTGTTTTTGCGCAGGAAGCTATATGGCTGAGATACCCGCCACCCCCTCTCAACACAATCCCCAAGGATGGGACACCGGAAACGGTTCTGAACTTTTGGAAGGCGGGAGGGAGTGACCCTCCCGGCCGTATTTATTAAAATATGAAACAAAATCAAAACATTAAAATAACAGTTTCATATTATGTACAATTTCATTTCCACATTACGATGTTTGGCTAACCTTAACAGATCTCTAATACAAAGGTTCTCCTAGCCGAACTAACATCCTACAAAAACATTTGACTTGAAATTGTACATCCTAACGTTAAGGGCCAACGGCAAGGTCGTAACCGGTGTCAGATCCCTAAACCAGAAATACCACCCTCACTTGTGAGGGGACCAACCGCACAGAGGCGTACCTCAAGTGCATCTACCAATTTCCCTTGGACTTGACGGGGGCCCCAATGAACTCGACGCCATTTAACGGTCGTCCGAGGACTCGTGTGAGGTGTCTAAGAGGTAGCGTAAACCCCCTCCCGAACCCCACACAACTTACCCATCTGCCGTCGCAGATGTCCTGGCCCCGGGAAATTCCCCAGGAGGGCCCGTAGCCCCTCCTATCCAGGAAGGGGCCTTGACCACCTTTCCTTTCCTTCCGGCGGCCTATCCTTAGACGGGACCGCCTCCCCGTTGAGGGGCCAATGGCCACCTCCCCCGAGCGCTCCCATCCGTAATGGGTGACGCCCGCCCATAGGGATCTTCCAATTACTGCTCACCGATCATGACCTTACCGCCCGACAATAAATACGACAAATCTACCTAAATTACTAAATTACAAAAACAATTATAACTTATTACAAGCATGATTACTGATCAACACTAGTGCAAAATACTTTATTTGCAAAACATACTGAAAGTGACCATCTTTATTGCATATTCAAAAATATCACGACAATCATCACAACCTGTAAGAAAATAGAGTTACCACATCAAAACTTTATTCAAAACAACTAGCTGTCCTCAGGGGCTGGTGGGTGGGTCAAAATTGGCTCTTCGTTCCGTCTCGAGCTCACGTGCAGCGGGGAGGTGCAGCTTCAGAGCACAGGAACAAGAGGATGCTTTCTCGGCTCGTTGCTCCTTTTATCCGTCTTCAGGGCGGGCGTAAACCCGCCCCCGCCTGCCTCCGAGGGCGTGGCCGGTCGCGTCAGTGTCTAGGACAACCCACTCCAGGGCGGGAAAAGGCGCGCCCCGGCTACGCCGCTTCGGGCATACCAGCCGAGACTCGCCTCCCGCCCAAGATGGCTTCCCGGGGGGATCGTGGTACTCCACCATACGTTCGGGGGGACCGAATGGTCGCCCCTTTCCATATGGCTGAGATACCCGCCACCCCCTCTCAACACAATCCCCAAGGATGGGAAACCGGAAACGGTTCTGAACTTTTGGAAGGCGGGAGGGAGTGACCCTCCCGGCCGTATTTATTAAAATATGAAACAAAATCAAAACATTAAAATAACAGTTTCATATTATGTACAATTTCATTTCCACATTACGATGTTTGGCTAACCTTAACAGATCTCTAATACAAAGGTTCTCCTAGCCGAACTAACATCCTACAAAAACATTTGACTTGAAATTGTACATCCTAACGTTAAGGGCCAACGGCAAGGTCGTAACCGGTGTCAGATCCCTAAACCAGAAATACCACCCTCACTTGTGAGGGGACCAACCGCACAGAGGCGTACCTCAAGTGCATCTACCAATTTCCCTTGGACTTGACGGGGGCCCCAATGAACTCGACGCCATTTAACGGTCGTACGAGGACTCGTGTGAGGTGTCTAAGAGGTAGCGTAAACCCCCTCCCGAACCCCACACAACTTACCCATCTGCCGTCGCAGATGTCCTGGCCCTTGGAAATTCCCCAGGAGGGCCCGTAGCCCCTCCTATCCAGGAAGGGGCCTTGACCACCTTTCCTTTCCTTCCGGCGGCCTATCCTTAGACGGGACCGCCTCCCCGTTGAGGGGCCAATGGCCACCTCCCCCGAGCGCTCCCATCCGTAATGGGTGACGCCCCCCCATAGGGATCTTCCAATTACTGCTCACCGATCATGACCTTACCGCCACAGGCCGGATAGTTGACCGGCTATCCGGACCCCCCACAACCACTCCTGCCTAAAGGTCATGTTATAAACTCTTTAACCAAGCTATGAGGTCTCCTATGAGTAACTCATTCCCCACCCGGGACAAATGAACACCATCTCCCAAATACATACTGTCCCCTTTGATACAACCATGCGAAACAGAATGCAGTGTACTTGAACGAAACAATCTACTCACTTTGTTATTTATTTTCCTTACTGAATGATTCAGAGCAGAAACCGAAATAGCCCCCCGCCACACTTTTCGTGGGATCATATGGGACCATGCAATTGTGCACCCTGGAACTCTTCTTGCCAACCAACTTACTGTGGTAAGCATTGCCTCAAGAAGAAGTCGTCTACCAGTGGCCACCAAATCGTTGCCCCCAAGATGGACTATGATTATAGACGGCGGTGACCTTGTCCGCCCTAACAAACCCTCGAAAAAGGATTGAAACTGGTCAATACAGAGCCCGCCCTTTCCGTAGAAGGACACACTGTACCCGTATTCCCCAGCCACGTGAATCATGTCACCTGCTTTGAATACGTCCGCGGCACGCCTCACGTATGAGTGGCCCATGACCCACACCTCCTTTTTCACAGCCGGTGATGTCTGACCGCTGGTCCCCAGGTGTCGGGTCGACTGCACAGTCCGCCCCGCCTCGTAGGCTTGCGCAACTGAAAACCAAACAAAAACAAGAAGCGTGAGTACATCATTACAGCTTCACAACATGTGCAACCGCACATACCTTTTATAACAGTTCGAGGACCAACGCCCCACACGTTTTACTTCTTCTACACTCAGACCCCTGGCTGTAGCCTCTGTAGCAGCCCCTATCCGAAAGGAATGGGTCCAAAACTCGCCGGGGTTCAAGCCCGCTGCCAAAATCGACATCGCAAGCACCCGCTGGAACTGAAACCTCGTCAGTGGGGTGGCGTCAGCGTGTCTCAACAAGGTCCCCCCCCATGATGCCACCCTTTGCGCTAAATATTCCTCTACGCAAACCACAGGGCACATGGAAGACCCGGGAATCCTTTGTATGATTATGCAGTCCCCAATCGCACCCTGATCGGTTTTGGACCTGACAAACGAGACAGTCATCGTCTCCCCCTTGACCTGAATGTGCTCTCGGCACAGTCCCCCCATCGTATCCTGCTTGTTCTTCGCCACTAGTTCGCTTACCCGCATAGCCCCATGGAATGCTAGCGCAAAAGCGGCTCGGAATAACACTGTTTCATACTGTGATGAACACGTTGCAGGGAGTACGGATAATAACAGGGCCAACCTATCCAGACCTATCGGGTGCCTCTCATCTGCTCTGCGACCCTCAAGGCGTTGCCACCCACGTAGCGCTTTCTGCACCACGAAAGACGCTGTCGGGTCCTGGATCCCATGAGCCCTTGCCATAAAGGAAATGGCGGCCCGATGCCTCTGGGCCGTAGCTACTGATTTGCCTGCCTGATGTAAAGACAGCAAAAATTTTACGACCAGCTCCTCCTGGCCCCAAAGCTCCCCCCTAGCAGAACCCAAAAAGGACCAATAGGAACGGAACGCCCCTTCGTATGCCTTCCTTGTCCTGGGTGCTAAACTCTCTCCCACGAGGTTTTGTAGTTCGGGGCACCGAGAGACCAGAGAGCTTCGGGAAAGGGTGCCGCCACCGGGTCCGCTGTGGGCAGAAAACCCCAAAAGGCCTGCATACGGAAACGAGAAAGCGCATCAGCCGCTTGGTTCAGTACCCCCGGGACATGTCTTGCCCTAAAGAGCACATTCAACTGCATGCACAATAACACAATTTCTTTAAGCAGTCTCAGCATCCATTTGCAACGTGCTGCCTGACTATTGATACTCTCAACCACGGTCATGTTGTCAGACCAAAACACCACAGAGTGATCCCGGAACCCCTCAGGCCAAGTTTTCAGGGCCACCAAAATAGGGAAAAGTTCGAGAAACGCAATGTTACTCGTCAATCCGCACTCGTGCCACCATGACGGCCATTTTTGAGCCGACCATTGTGTGCCGAATATGGCACCAAAACCTATACTCCCCGCCGAATCTGTTCACAGCCCCAGCTCCTCCGAGGACACCGCCGGTTTGTTCCAGACAATTCGACCATTGAAATCCGCCAGAAATGCCAACCAAATGCGCATGTCCTGGCGAACCTCTGCCGAGAGCCTCGTGCGGTGATGACCCTCCTTCAGGCCGACCATGGCTTGTGCAATCGAGCGGGAAAAGGGGCGGGCCATCGGCATTACTCTCAGGGCAAAATTCAACTGGCCCACCACTTGTTGCAATTGATGCAGTTTTACCTTAGTCTCACTAATACATGTTTCAAGGGATGCCCTGAATTTTAAAATCTTTTCTCTTGGTAATCGAAAACAACCCTCTACCGAGTCGAGCTCGATCCCCAGAAACTCGAGGGAAGTCGAGGGACCCACGGTCTTACCTGGCGCCAATGGCACGCCAAATTGGTTCATTAAGACACAAAATTCATTTAAAGCCTGTCCACATTCTGGATCCCCGGCTGCCCCCAGGAACAGAAAGTCATCGAGATAATGCATAACATGTTGAAAACCCGTCTTCTTTGTGAAGACCCATTGCAGAAAACAACTGAACTTTTCAAAATAGGCACAGGATATAGAACATCCCATTGGCATACATCTGTCCATGTAATAGCGACCCTGAAACCTGAAACCAAGGAGACTCTGATCGTCTGGGTGTACCGGGAGCAACCGGAACGCTGACTCGATGTCTGATTTTGCCATCAGCGCCCCGGGCCCCAGGCGATTAAACATGGCGACGGCCTCATCGAAAGATGCGTACCGCACCGAACACACTTCCGGGTCTATCGCATCATTCACGGAAAGACCACGTGGGGCTGACAAATTATGTATCAGCCGAAACTCACCCGGGTCCTTCTTGGGGACCACCCCTAGAGGGGAACAAACAAAGTTAGCAACCGGTGGCAAATCAAATGGACCGGCGACACGACCTTGAGTCACCTCTTTCCCAATCTTTACCTGTACCACAGCCGTATGCTGCAAGACCGATAGTTGATTCTTACAGTTTGCTACACCCTGAAAATCCCCCACTGGGATGCGGAAACCATATGAAAACCCGTTTCGCAACACCCCAGCGGAAGCATGATCCGGGTATTCGCTGAGCCAAGGAATCATTGCCATGGTGTCAATCGGAGTAGGTAAAGGCGCCCCTCGGACTATTTCAGACCTGTTTGGCGCTTCCCTTACCACCGTTATCACCCGTTTTGGCTCTGCACATGGACTCAGGATGGGATGGCTGCCCACACCCCCCACATTCATGTCTGAACTTGCATGACCCCTGGGGCCTCGTACATTTACCTCTGTTAAAATTCCAACAAATCCCCCTTTTACCTGCGTTGCCACTCGGCTTCGAGTGGTACTCGTTACCAGCACCCGTCCGAAAGGGTGTCCCAGAGTATTGGCGGGAAGATTCGCCCCCGTTACTCCCTGACAATGGCACTTTTAACATTCCTGTACTCTCCATTTTTTGCCATGACACGGAGTCGTAACAATCCCAAGTCAGAACTGGGTCGTGTTCCTTAGCTTTTCTAAAAATATTGTCATAGCAGAACCACTGATTGCCCCCATACGCTACGGAATACTCCATGATACGTGATTGATAAATAGGCAACTCGGTCAGCAACTCGGGCCTGCGCTCGCCCATGATGGAGGTAAAAATGCCCCACGCTCTGCCCCAAGTACCAATGTTTTCGTCAACCTTAAAGGCGGCCATTTTTGCGCGCCAAACACTCGGATGCATGAGCTCCTTTTGGCTCTTAACATGCTCCATCTCGTAATGGTCGGTAAGCAAAGAAAAAATATTAACATACTTATTCGCCCAAATCTTTTCCTTAATTTCCAGTGGAACATGCTGAGCCACCTTCTCCCTTCGTGAAGGTACAGACCCCTCCCCCGCGATCGGCAATGGCCGCTTACCTGAACCAGAAGCTGCATTTGCCGCCGAACCTGGGCCTGTTGCATTTTCCGCCGCCGGAACCGGCGGGGTAACAGAAGATGGTTCCTTCACAGCCTCCCTAGATTCCCGCAGTTGTCTCATTACTGCCCGGGCGTCGTCAGCTGTGGTGCCCTCGCTATCTTTTCCCAACCACGCTGCCAATTGTGCCGCTAACTCGGGAGGCATATCTTCCCCGGTCACGGGGGTGACCACCACGGGGATCGGATTCCCCTCCTTCGGCACCGGGGTTGGCTCCTCAAGTGGGGTATCGGGAACCGGGGTTTCCCCCCCAAGCGCCCCCCTTCTGGACCTCTTGCCTCTCGCACCGGGGACTACTCCCGGTAAAGGCCGTTTCGGTCCTCCCTCCCCGTTCTTAGCCGCCATCTGTTTCTTCAAATCGGCTACCTCCTTCATGAGCATGCGGAGCATCTGATCGGTACCGACCCGCTTTCCGACTTTCTTGGGCATTCTCAGACGGGATATCTGTAAGACAAACAGAAAGATTACAACGCTCAAAAATGGCTCTTCGTTCCGTCTCGAGCTCACGTGCAGCGGGGAGGTGCAGCTTCAGAGCACAGGAACAAGAGGATGCTTTCTCGGCTCGTTGCTCCTTTTATCCGTCTTCAGGGCGGGCGTAAACCCGCCCCCGCCTGCCTCCGAGGGCGTGGCCGGTCGTGTCAGTGTCTAGGACAACCCACTCCAGGGCGGGAAAAGGCGCGCCCCGGATACGCCGCTTCGGGCATACCAGCCGAGACTCGCCTCCCGCCCAAGATGGCTTCCCGGGGGGATCGTGGTACTCCACCATACGTTCGGGGGGACCGAATGGTCGCCCCTTTCCATTCATTCCTCCACAAAACCTATCCTGCCTGTAGCTCATGCGCCCTTGCACCATCATGCAAGGGTGCCTTCGTTGGCGCTAGCAACATCAGTTTGTGTTCTAGCGGAGGCGCAGAGCAGGAGTGTGCTGTATAATTTTAAATATGGTGCATTTCTGCCTTCTCCCTTTTATTCAGCGCAGCGCAACCTGGAGTCTTTCTGCGTTGCATTGCGTGAAATGTCGATAGATGTGACCCAAAGTGTATAACCCACTACAATTCCATTCTCTGCAACAATTGGGTCCTATGTTCTTGGACAGGTACAGACAAAGTACACCCTTCCGTCTCATAAATAAATTTGTAAAAATCCTCTTTGAACTTTCTATTCCTAGAGCGAGAGTGCTACAAATGGTATCTCTAAGCTTCAGGAAGTCACTTATGCATTTGTCTTTGAATGGCACAGGTTCAGAAACATTGTTATTAGTAAGCCTCTGTAAAGGCTCTGCAATGGTGGGAAAGTTTGGAACTCAATGTCTACAGTAGCCAATGATTCCCGAATACATGCCCACTACCCTTTGGGGAGGTGGAGGATTACTTCTAAGTACTCCACAAGGGCATTCATTAGACACTTTCCTTGCCCATTTTGTAATATGGTGACCTGAATAGATCTTTTATTTTATAGAGTAGTGCATTTCTGCAGTAGACCCATTAAGGCCATTTGCAGTAAAATGGTTCAAGAGCACAATTGCATCCAACTTGCAATCTTTTGTATTGGATACAACCATCAGCTCATGATACATCAGCCCTGAATTACAGGGCAGTGCAGAATTTCTAGATTTTTCTTTCAGATCTGCCACAATCCCATATGAAAACTAAGTAAGGAATCTGAAAAGAAAGATATGAAGACTGTCTTCATGAAGAGGAACAGAGAGGAACTCTCGGCACAAGTGAATAACCGTGTACTATTATTGCACAGGTCAACATGGAACTACAGTCTAATTGCTCTTCCTCATCCTTCATTTTCCATTTGTTTTTTTAAAGTCCTTCACAGGAGAGCTGCATGGACCTTTCCATTACAGGCTTCATCCCCTCCTCTGCTTCCCACATAAGCTTATATTGAAGTGTTCAAGTGTAGACTGCATTTGATTTCACTGTAATCCTTCACTGGTTCTGCTCTTTTAATTAGTCCTATCTCTTTACCTGTAAAATCCCACACCTCCACGTTCACTGTGTGTCTTAAATGAGGAAGCAAATCATCTTTTGTGAGAACTAGGAACAAATGGACTCTAGACTCTTCTGATTTAATTTTAAGCGGCAAGTCTTGATCTTGGGTTTAAAATGCTAAAATTTTCCTGCGTAAAGTAAATTGTGCAATTCATATTACTTAATGGTTTACAGGACTCATGCCACATATTATGATTTCCTGATCTTTTTCAAACGGTCCACCTTGCAGAAAAACATTGTTTGAGATTGAATTTGCAATTTGCCTACCAACAACTTGGATTTATTTTCCCACTTCATAGAGCATGATTTTTTTTCTTTTCTTTTTTTTGTTCTCTGCAGCTGTATTTCATAACAAAAATTTACCACAGATGTGGTGCTCCTGCGTTTTGACATAAAGCAATCTTCTAGAATGTCACTTGTTTTACATATTTGAAATGTTGTGTGGTTGGTTATTATACATTTTATCTTATTTTTACTCTAGTGTCAAACACAATATGTGGTTCTGTTCATACTTCTGAATGTTTACCCCAGAGTGAATTGTAAAATAAGTCAATCATCTCCACCACACTGTTTGATAGAGAGACATGTTTCAGTTGCAACAAACAAAAACATATGCATGTAAATATACTAGTCGGTCTATTCAAGGTATGTGGATTCATTACTCTTTTAAAATTTTGAAATGTTGCAGACATTTTAGTTGTTGACAGAAACTATGTATATTTTAGTTTTTTCCATTTCCTTTTCAACAAACTTTATTTCGGTCATAGAAAGGCCATAAAAAGTAGATATTCATATACAATTATAGCATTGATAAACAGTTTTTGACAATTCATTGATTGTATATTACATAATATATCCCAAAAACATTTTAGTATGTCCAATATCTTGATACTGATTAAAAACAAGAATGATTAAAACCGAATAAAAACTGTTAAAATGTTAAGGCTAAAAATGACAATAGTGCAAAAAATGTTTTTCTTACTGTTGTTGAGATGTGTTAAAAAAGGCCGTTCGACTGTGCCACATAGAATTAAGAAAGCGGGACACAGCAAAGACTATAGGAGGGTGCGTATAAGATCTTACCATTCTGTACACCTCCAAACACTGAGTGCATCCCATGTTTCTGCATAATGGTATGAGCCAATGCCGTCTAGCAGATTTATAACCTGGGCAGAAAAAATTTTTCACTAGCTGTCAACAGAGCATATATAGAGGTGCATTGACAATAAATTAAAGCACCCATCAAAAATCTGTACTACCATTTGCTTCCTCTTAAAAGGTGTGTGTGAAGCATTTGCTTTTCTCACATATATTTACTACTCGTGATATGTAGTTCAAGGAGGTGTACGTATTTAGGACTCCTAATATGTGGTAAAATACGGTATTTACTCTTGTGCATGCTTAATTTGTGCAAATGGTCTTCAGGCGTTGGAACAGCGGCAGCAGCGAGTTCAGCTACTGATTCGGGTAAGAAGCCGTTGCCAATGGCTGGGGAGGGGTCGGTACCCTCAAGAAGGGAAAAGGTGGTACAACATATACCGTTGGCCACAAAGGAAATGATATGGGCGGATAAATACGTGAACATATTTTCGCTATTGACTGATCATTATGAAATAGAACACGTTAAAAATCAGAAGGAATTGTTGCATCCAAGTGTATGGCGAGCAAAAATGGCGGGTTTCAGAGTTGATGAGACAATCGCTAATTGGGCCAGGGCTTTTGGGATGTTCACTGCAATCATGGGGGAACGTAGGCCTGAGGTATTGACTGAGTTGGCTTGTTACCAGACACGAATAATGGAGTTTTATGAATCGTACGATGGTGATCAATGGTTGGGTTATGATAACAAATTTCGTAAGGCCAAAGAGCACGACTCATCCCTCTCGGCAGAGGTTCGCCAGGACATGCGCATATGGTTGGCATTCCTGGCGGATTTCAACGGTCGTGTCCTGTGGAACAAACCAGCGGTTTCCTCAGAGGAGCTGGGTTTGTGGACCGACTCGGCAGGGAGTGTGGGTTTTGGCGCCATCTTTGGTAACCATTGGTCGGCACAAACATGGCCGGCATGGTGGCACGAGAGTGGGCTCACAGGTAACATTGGGTTTCTTGAACTGTTCCCTATTCTAGTGGCCTTGAAGACATGGCCGGAGGGGTTTCGTGATCGCACTGTGGTGTTCTGGTCGGATAATATGACCGTGGTAGAATGTGTCAATAATCAGGCAGCACGCTGCAAATTGATCTTGAGATTGATGAAAGAAATTGTCCTGCTATGTATGAAATTAAACGTCCACTTTAGAGCAAAACATGTGCCTGGGGTACTGAACCAGGCGGCTGATGCACTCTCTCGTTCCCACATGCAGGCCTTCCGGGGTCATCTGCCCTCTGCGGACTTGATGGCGGCACCATTTCCCGAAGTTCTCTGGTCTCTCGGTGCCCCGGATTACAAAACCTCGTGGGAGAGAGTCTAGCCCCCAGGACAAGGAAGGCATATGAAGGGGCGTTCCGTTCCTATTGGGCATTTTTGGGTCCAGCTAGGGGGGAGCATTGGGGGCAGGAAGAGTATGTCCTGAAATTTCTAGTTTTATTACATCAGGCAGGCCGATCAGTGGCAACAGCCAATAGACACCGAGCCGCCATTGCATTCATGGCGCAGGCTCATGGCATTCAGGACCCCACAGCGTCCTTTCTAGTAAAGAAGGCGTTGCGCGGGTGGCAACGCCTTGAGGGTCGTAGAGAGGATGAGAGGCGCCCGATAGGGCTGGCAAGGTTGTCCCAGTTAATGTCCGTACTCCCTGCGACATGTTCATCTCAGTTAGAGACAGTGCTGTTCCAGGCCGCCTTCGCATTAGCGTTCCATGGGGCTATGCGGATAAGCGAGCTGGTAGCAAGGAACAAGCAGGATACGGGGGAGGTCTGTGTCGAGAACACATCCAGATTAGAGGTGACACGATGGTGGTCACTATAGCCAAGTCCAAAACCGATCAGGGAGCGATCGGAGACAGTGTGGTTGTTCAGCGCATGCTAGGGTCCCACATGTGCCCGGTGAAATGCGTAGAGGAGTACTTAGCGCAGAGGGCGGCATCATGGGGGGGGGAGCTTGCTGAGACATATCGACGCCACCCCAATGACCAGGTTTCAGTTTCAGCGGGTGCTAACAATGGCAATCGCTGCAGCGGGCTTGAACCCGGGCGACTTTGGGACCCACTCATTCCGGATAGGTGCTGCTACAGAGGCTACAGCCAGGGGGTTGAGTGTGGATAAAGTGAAACAGTTGGGGCGTTGGTCCTCGAATTGTTATAAGAGGTATGTGCGGTTGCACATGTTGTGAAGCTAATGTCATGCACTCACGCTTCTTGTTTTCTGTTTGGTTTTCAGTTTCGCGAGCAGGCTTTGCGGGGCGGACTGTGCAGTTGACCCGACACCTGGGGACCAGCGGTCAAAGATCACCGGCTGAGGGAAGAGTGGTGTGGGTCGTCGGCCACTCATACGTGAGGCGTGCCGCAGACGTATTCAAAGCAGGTGACATGATTCACATGGCTGGGGAATACGGGTACAGGGTGACCTTCTACGGAAGGGGCGGGCTCTGTATTGACCAGTTTCAAAATTTTATGGAGGGTTTGTTAGGGCGGACAAGGTCACCGCCATCTGTTATCATAGTGCATCTTGGGGGCAATGATTTGGTGACCACGGGTCGACGAGTACTTCTCAAATTAATCCTATCCACAGTAAGTTGGTTGGCGAGAAGGGTTCCGGGGTGCACGATTGCATGGTCACACATGATTCCGCGGAAGGTGTGGCGGGGGGCTATTTCTGTGTCAGCTTTAAATCAGTCGGTGAAGAAAGTAAATAACAAACTTGGCAGGTTGTTTCGTACAGGTACATTGCATTGTATTCCTCATGGATGTATTCGGGGGGACCATATGTATCTGGAGGATGGGGTCCATTTGTCTCGGGAGAGGAATGCTTTACTCATAGGAGATTTTGTAGCTTGGTTAAAAAGTTTGTGTAGCCATGACCTTTAGGTAGGAGTTTTGTGGGGGAGTCCGGATAGCCGGTCAACTATCCGGCCTGTGGCGGTAAGGTCATGATCGGTGAGCAGTAATTGGAAGATCCCTAGAGGTGGGGGCGTCACCCATTATGGATGGGAGCGCCCGGGGGGAGGCGGCCATTGGCCCCTCAAACGGGGAGGCGGTCCCCTCTAAGGATGGGGCCGCCGAAAGGGAAGGCGGTCATAGGCCCCTCCCTGGGGAGGAGGGGCTACGGGCCCCTCCTGGGAATTTCCCGGGGCCAGGACATCTGCGACGGCAGATGTGGTAAGCAGTGTGGGGTGGGAGGGGGGTCTACGCTACCTTCTAGACACCTCACACGAGTCCTCGGACGACCACTAAAGATGGCGTCGAGTAAATATGGGGCCCCCGTTAAGACAAGGGAAATTGGAAGTTGGCACAGAGGGACAGTCCTCTGTGCGCCTGCCCCTCACAAGTGAGGGGGGAGTTCTGGTTTAGGGATCTGACACCGGTTACGACCTTGCCGTTGGCCCGTAATGTTAGGATGTACAATTTGAATTTTTGAAATGCATTTTCAGGATGTTTTAGAATCGGCTAGGAGAACCTCTGTATTAGAGATGTGTTAAGGTTAGCCAAGAAACATCGTAATGTGTAAATGAAATTGTACATGATATGAAACTGTTATTTTAATGTTTTAATTTTGTTTCATATTTTAATAAATACGGCCGGGAGGGTAACTCCCTCCCGCCTTCCAAAAGTTCAAGAACCGTTTCCGTCTTCCCATTCTTGGGGAGTGTGTTGGGAGGGGGTGACGGGTATCCCAACCATATGGAAAGGGGCGACCGCTCGGTCCCCCCGAACGTATGGTGGAGTACCCCGATCCCCCCGGGAGGCCATTTTTGGGCGGGAGGCGAGTCTCGGCTGGTATGCCCGAAGCGGCGTAGCCGTGGTGTGCCTTTTCCCGCCCAAAGAGGGGTTGTCCTAAACACCTACACCGTTGGCCAAGCCCTGTAGGCGGATTGGAGGAGGGTCCACGCCCGCCCGAAGGAGGATAAGAGGAGCGACAATCCAAGGAGGCATCCTCTTGTTCCTGTGCTCAGAAGCTGCACCTCCCCGTTGCACGTGAGCTCGAGACGGAACAAGGAGCCAATTTTGACACACCCACCAGCCCCTGATGACAGCGATTTTGTTTTGGAATAAAGTCGAGTGACACGATACTGTTTCTTTTTAGGTTGTTTTCGAATAAAGTTGGTACTTTTGTGGTGTGTAAATAAAGTGGTTGCTCTTTCAGCATGTATGTTGTCAAAGTTTAGTAGGAGTTTATACTTTGAATCGCTCGGTATGACTGTCTTTTTCCATCCTCTTTAGGTTAAAAAATGTCGTATTTATTTTGGTCGGGCGGTAAGGTCATGATCGGTGAGCAGTAATTGGAAGATCCCTAGAGGTGGGGGCGTCACCCATTATGGATGGGAGCGCCCGGGGGGAAGCGGCCATTGGCCCTCAAACGGAGAGGCGGTCCCCTCTAAGGATGGGGCCGCCGAAAGGGAAGGCGGTCATAGGCCCCTCCCTGGGGAGGAGGGGCTACGGGCCCCTCCTGGGAATTTCCCGGGGCCAGGACATCTGCGACGGCAGATGTGGTAAGCAGTATGGGGTGGGAGGGGGGTCTACGCTACCTTCTAGACACCTCACACGAGTCCTCGGACGACCACTAAAGATGGCGTCGAGTAAATATGGGGCCCCTGTTAAGACAAGGGAAATTGGAAGTTGGCACAGAGGGACAGTTCTCTGTGTGCCCGCCCCTCACAAGTGAGGGGGGAGTTCTGGTTTAGGGATCTGACACCGGTTACGACCTTGCCGTTGGCCCATAATGTTAGGATGTACAATTTGAATTTTTGAAATGCATTTTCAGGATGTTTTAGAATCGGCTAGGAGAACCTCTGTATTAGAGATGTGTTAAGGTTAGCCAAGAAACATCGTAATGTGTAAATGAAATTGTACATGATATGAAACTGTTATTTTAATGTTTTAATTTTGTTTCATATTTTAATAAATACGGCCGGGAGGGTAACTCCCTCCCGCCTTCCAAAAGTTCAAGAACCGTTTCCGTCTTCCCATTCTTTGGGAGTGTGTTGGGAGGGGGTGACGGGTATCCCAACCATATGGAAAGGGGCGACCGCTCGGTCCCCCCGAACGTATGGTGGAGTACCCCGATCCCCCCGGGAGGCCATTTTTGGGCGGGAGGCGAGTCTCGGCTGGTATGCCTGAAGCGGCGTAGCCGGGGTGTGCCTTTTCCCGCCCAAAGAGGGGTTGTCCTAGACACCTACACCGTTGGCCAAGCCCTGTAGGCGGATTGGAGGAGGGTCCACGCCCGCCCGAAGGAGGATAAGAGGAGCGACAATCCAAGGAGGCATCCTCTTGTTCCCGTGCTCAGAAGCTGCACCTCCCCGTTGCACGTGAGCTCGAGACGGAACAAGGAGCCAATTTTGACACACCCACCAGCCCCTGATGACAGCGATTTTGTTTTGGAATAAAGTCGAGTGACACTATACTGTTTCTTTTTAGGTTGTTTTCGAATAAAGTTGGTACTTTTGTGGTGTGTAAATAAAGTGGTTGCTCTTTCAGCATGTATGTTGTCAAAGTTTAGTAGGAGTTTATACTTTGAATCGCTCGGTATGACTGTCTTTTTCCATCCTCTTTAGGTTAAAAAATGTCGTATTTATTTTGGTCGGGCGGTAAGGTCATGATCGGTGAGCAGTAATTGGAAGATCCCTAGAGGTGGGGGCGTCACCCATTATGGATGGGAGCGCCCGGGGGGAAGCGGCCATTGGCCCCTCAAACGGGGAGGCGGTCCCCTCTAAGGATGGGGCCGCCGAAAGGGAAGGCGGTCATAGGCCCCTCCCTGGGGAGGAGGGGCTACGGGCCCCTCCTGGGAATTTCCCGGGGCCAGGACATCTGCGACGGCAGATGTGGTAAGCAGTATGGGGTGGGAGGGGGGTCTACGCTACCTTCTAGACACCTCACACGAGTCCTCGGACGACCACTAAAGATGGCGTCGAGTAAATATGGGGCCCCCGTTAAGACAAGGGAAATTGGAAGTTGGCACAGAGGGACAGTTCTCTGTGCGCCCGCCCCTCACAAGTGAGGGGGGAGTTCTGGTTTAGGGATCTGACACCGGTTACGACCTTGCCGTTGGCCCATAATGTTAGGATGTACAATTTGAATTTTTGAGATGCATTTTCAGGATGTTTTAGAATCGGCTAGGAGAACCTCTGTATTAGAGATGTGTTAAGGTTAGCCAAGAAACATCGTAATGTGTAAATGAAATTGTACATGATATGAAACTGTTATTTTAATGTTTTAATTTTGTTTCATATTTTAATAAATACGGCCGGGAGGGTAACTCCCTCCCGCCTTCCAAAAGTTCAAGAACCGTTTCCGTCTTCCCATTCTTTGGGAGTGTGTTGGGAGGGGGTGACGGGTATCCCAACCATATCAGCCAAGATGATGAAGTTGATCAGTCCAGTGAGGCCTGATCTGACTGATCACAGTGCCTTCAGTGACTGTACTATCTGTGCCGGGCCACACACGTTTTTCAAGAGGCACACAGTGCAGGCAACATTCTCCCCACTTTTGCTCGAACCATTTAAAGCATGCATTTGTACATCCATTTGGTCTGGCCATGGCAAACGTGCTATACTTTTATTTCTGTATTTACAAACATCAGAAATATTTAAAAAAAACACTTGGCTAAAAATAAAAAAATAGGTTATGACCCAGCAGTCCAGGCACACTAACTATCGGATTGTACTACTTTTTTGGTGACTCTGTTAGTGCAGATTTGTAATTAATTAAAAAAAACAATTAGGCAATATGAATGATTTGGAGCCAAAATGAATGTGTTCCTCTTTACAGAACTATATTTGTGTAGCTTGGCTAAACTAGGCCCAGACTCATTCTTGTGTTTCAAATATGACCATGTTTTCATTTCTCACTGATTCCGCAGGCTACAAAATGTGCACTGAAACATTATTGATTGTGGTAAGTTTTGTGACCCTACATGCTCTCTATGAATGAAAAATGTTGTTCTTCGTAAGCTCTGGTGGAAGATGTCCTGTTAGATATTGTTGTTTCTTCCGTTCTTCCTGTCTGCCTCAGTGGGCCTATTGATTTTATAAGTCTATCATTGTATTATGTGTAATAGATTTGTACTGTCACTTCCCATGATATTAGGGCAAAAGGGAACACATTTTTTTTCATGTAGGGAATGGTGTTATGATGCTGTTAGGCACTGAGGCATTTACTGATCTGCTGAGCGTATGTAAAATGTTGGCGACCGGTGATTTTTACTGAGTATTGTCCTATAAAAGAGGGCTCATTTCGGAGGTGAGTCAGTGTTGCTTCCCTGACTATTAGAGCAGACTAACATTGATCTAGTGGATGCTCTGGACTTGCAATAATTTAGAAATTAAGTCAAACCGCATGCTGAATTACTGATCTCTACAATGTATTTGAGCTGTGTGCTAATTACCCGTTTGTGATTTAATATGAATGTTGTCTCGTTTTGAGAATAACCATATTTTGCCTTCTCTAAGAAACGTAGGGGCAGATGTATCAAGATTCCGATTTGTGAATTCTAAATAGCGATTTTTTGCGAATCGCTATTTAGAATTCGCAAAATGGAGTGTATGTACAAAATCGCAATTTTTTTGCGATTCCTTAATATTCTTTATTTGCGAATTCGCATTTTGCGAATTCGCAAATCAGGAATAATTTCCAATGCATTCCTATGGGCCAGGAGGCCCATAGGAATGATAGTGCGATAATTCTCAAATTGCGAATTCGCAATTTGCTAATCGCAATTTGAGAATTATTTCAAGGGTGCAGGGGTGTCTCAAAGACACCCTGCTGCACCCCTGAAATTTACATGTGTATGCATGTGGCACACATACATGCCCTATGGGCATGTATGTGTGTCACATGCCACCCTCACAAATGCCAAATTGGGCATTTTTAAAAGAAATCGCAAATTACCACCAACTTCAAGTTGGTGGTAATTTGCGATTCCTTAACACAAATTCGCTATTTCAAAAAGTATCATACATATCATTTAAGGAATCGCAAAAATTGCGATTCCTTAAATGCTATGGCAAAATAAGGAATCACAATTTTTTGCGATTCCTTAAATTGCGAATTTTTAATACATTTGAAAAAATGCAAAAATGCTTTTTGCGAGTCGCAAAGGCCGAAATTCTGCGAATTTCAGCCTTTGCGAGTCGCAAAAGGCTTGATACATCTGCCCCCTAATTTCTTATTTAATACATCATCATTGCTTCTAACCTGTATCTTCCCTCCATAAGGTTTATTTGGTTGATTCGGCTTTCTGATGTGTTGGCAATCTGATCTATGGTGGAGCACATTTCCTCATATGTTCTTGAGGACAACACTGCTTAGGTGCTTTTTCTCTTGATTACCTGATAAAATAGTGTCAAAAGCTGTGCACATGAGCTCAGGCAAAGAGCTGTCACTCACAGTGGAAGGAAGCTAATAGAATAAGTGGATTGACCCACTGCCCTATGCCTTGGTGGGTGGATGGAAAGTTCAAATGGCAGAATGACTCCTAAGTGGATCTATGGGTGACAAGGATAGACTCAAAGCCCATGTACGAATATAGGCATGTATTTTAGGAAGGATTTATTTTTAAAGCAAGAGACTGGAGAAAGAATGAAAGCTGTTTCTAGGCCATGCCACAGGCCCTGGTGATATATTGCACATGTAGAACTGAAACACATGGCCTAAATGCTTCTTTCTACTCATGCCCTTTCTCACCCCTAATGCATATTTCCACCAGTAGACAGCAGAACACTAAACAGACACCAAAAAATGCAGCTCACTGAAAGACCAAGATGTGTGCAGTGGGGAACTCTTAACCAAATTAGAGTCAAGTGGGGAGAATCTTCATTCAGAATGAATAATGGTGTGCAGCAGTAAGCCGAGCCATTATGGAGGAATCTAAGGGCATATGTACAAGTCCCTATCGCCACGGGAACATCACTTTGTATAACATTCCTGTGGCGTTAGGGGCTTTGCCTTATTTAGAAGGCAGCTTTAAGCTACTTAACATTGCTTAACGATATGCTTAGCGTGAAAGGGGAGGATAATGGGTGTTGCTGTGGGCGTTCCACCGCAACACACATTTATTCTGCTGCCACCTCCTATTTACAAGGGAGGCATAAGTAGTAGGTAGCACCAGAATTAGGACAAGAAAAAACATGGTATTACCCTGGCACAATGAGGAGAAATGTATCATTTCACCTCGTTTTTGCTGTTTTCATGAGTTCTGTGTTGTGCAGCACACATGAAAACAGCAAAAATCCTATTATTGCTTATGTGCAGAAATGTCCCCCTTCCTGCACATAAACAATCATTCTTTAAAAATGCAGTTTTACAACTTCTGTGTGTGCTGCATTAAGCAGCACAAACAGAAGTTACAAAATGGCATTGAAAGATTATTTATGTGCAAGAAGGGGAACCTTCCTGCACATAAACAATCTTTCACTGTATGCAGAGACCCTTGCACTAAGGTGCAAGGGTGCCTGCTCTGGCGCTAGGTTGCTTAGTGTAGCGCAAGCACAGGGGAAAACGCAGGGCTGCAACATATTCTTGTAAATATGGTGCAGCCCTGCGTTTCTGAAGTGGCAGAGAGAGGCGTTAAACCAGGAAGGCTAACGTTCCTGCACATAAACCATCATTCCCTGCATCTCATGCACCCTTGCACTATGGGGCAAGGGTGCCTGCAATGGTGCTAGGCAGCTACATTTAGAACTCAGGGATCTCCTTCTTGAGAGGGAGAGGGTGGATCTTCTAGATCTGAAAGATGCTTGCCTAAATGTCCGTATTTTCTCACCCCTCTGGAAATGTCTCCAGTTCCTTAGTCAGGATCAGATATACATGTTCCACTCCTTTCCTTTTAGTCTTTCTTCCTCGTATTGGTGTTTCCCTGAGATTCTGAGGACTTTGACAGCAAAACTCGGAGTGTGGGGTCTCTAAATGGTGGAATTTTCTAAGAAAAGGTTCCGATGGGAATAGAATTTATTCAGGAGTTTAAAGAAATGAGACCTATGCCATCCCAACTCATGGAATTTCTGGGGTCCTTGGTAAATTCACAAAAGGATTTACTACAACTCCCACAGCTGAAGCTGAACACAATCAGGAAGGAATTCAGTGTATTACTGTGAGTGCAGGTAGTATCTCTTCAGAATTTAGTAAGGTTGGTAGTCCTTGTGTACACCTCAATTAAGCTGGTCTCTTTTGGCCTACTCCGTTATCGGCCCAAGCAATTTTCTCAAGATAAATCCCTACAAAAAAGGCTCTCTTATTATCTCTGTCTGTAGCTAGATCACATAGCACCAAGTAAGCCATTTTACCTGCGTATCTAGTACTAGAGTTACATGCAAGCCTAAAGTGTTCCAAGCTCGCAATGGCCATTTCTTGACTGGAGGAAGATGGTAAAGGAAGGATTCTTTATTGTGCATAAACTATTTAGAGCTTATATCAGGCTTCTTTGTAATGGACAGCTTGTGAGGAACCAAGCAAATTTTGCAATTCTTCTACTAATAGACCATTTGATCAGAGTCAGATACATAGATTCTCAAACGGGAGCGAAGTGGGCACTGCTAGAGAATGTAGTTAAGTTGCCTTATCAATTCCATCTAAATTAGAAACTATCATTGAGAGTGGAGTATCTTCCCGGTCCGTACAATGTGGTAGCAGATTGGTTTTTCATGGTTCCATTAGATCACAGCAATGGCTGTTTGTACCCTCAAAAATGTCAGAGTTTCATATGCTTTTAGGGCCTCATTCTATTTGATATTGAAAAAGAATTTCAGCTGGCCTCTAGGTTTTGATGCTTTTATCCAAGATTCATCATAAGGACCTCTTATGCGAAGATTTCCTTGCATCTAGCTCAAATCTGCTGGCACGAGACTCATGACATAAGATTGTATGGCATTACAAACACATGTCTTTACCGCACACTCTTTACCATGCATGCCTCTCCAATGCATGTCTTTACAGCGTTCGCCTTTACCATGCATCATCATTCAATATAATTAAAACTACCTTTACCTTGTATATCTTTACCATGCCTACTTTTACCAAGGACATATTTAAAATGCATTTACTTCCTGCAAGAAGTAAATTTTTCATGTTTCTGAGTTAGTAATGGAATTAAAAGATGTATCAGTTAGGGAAATGACAATTTAACAAATAAAGTAGATATACCACATTTTTAATCACTTTTGAAATGTCCACCTACCAAGATGGTAGACCAAAGTATCCGACAAAAAACTTGCCTGTAATCAATCTGCTCTTAATTGATAAGTTCAGTCATATTTTAAAAAATGTTCACAATTCTAGTACAGAAACTGTTTCACAGAGAAATTGCTATAAAAACTTCTGCCTGCTATTCTGTGAAAAGTGGTACACTGACCTGTGAGGTGACAGCACGCAGTAGAGTGAGAAGGGAATACATCCATAGCGACATTATGAACACAATGTTTTTTTTTTTGTATTTTTTTTTTGTTCCTCATCTCAACCATGGCTGGCCCGTCAGTACAATGTTACCTATCTGTAAGTGTAAGTATTATATCTTTTGTGTCAATACCACTATAGATATAATCTCCAGGGATGGGCGGAATCTGCAGCACAAAATTGTGGCACCAGCAGTGGAAGCTCCACAATTTCTACCCATTGGTGTAAGTCCGCGGAATCTGTTGGAGCTTTACTGTAGCTCCCTGGTATTCCGTGAAATGAAACTCTGCAAGTTCAGCCCACCACTAATGATCACCTCATAAATATTACATGAACATTTTAAACAATATTTATTGTAGACCTTCAAAGAATTTCTGAGAAAGAACTGTACGTGTCATTGAGAATGGTCAATTCCTTGGATTACCACGGAACAAAATAAATGTTCTAACCTAGAAAAAAATATATATATTCATTTTATTTATTACTACAGTGAAGGCAAACTCGGGGAAGGTCCTGGACACAGAAGGGGAGCAGACTTACTATTACCAACGCAGGAAGGGCTGATGAGGGGAAGGTGCTGGATAATGAGAATGGGAGCTGGTTTCTTATTCCCTCGCCCTGGAAGCAGCAGGACAATGAACATGGGGCAAATTTCCTATTTTCAACTCCAACCATGGCTAACAGTAGCAAGGAGCAGGACAGTGAAGGGGGCAAATATACTTTTCCCAACTCCAGCCAGGGTTAGTTGTGGGAAGGGACTGGAAGGAGGTGCAGATTCACTATTCCCAACTCCAGGCACAGCTAACTCAGAAAAAGGAGCTGGACTCTGGGAAAGGTACAGATTTACTATTCCCAAGTGCAGCCAGAGCTAACTTGTGGAAACATTATTACACATAAGTGGGAGGTGGGGGGGGGGTAGATTTGCAATTTTCAACTCCAGCTAGGTCTAACTCTAGGTAAACAAAGACAGGAACGTATGCAATATATTTTTTTCCATCAACAATAGATCAAAATGTTATGAATTAAACCATATAATTTGCATAGTTCTAAACTTGTTCATCTGTGTCTAATCATCCGGAAAACATTGAAAAATCCAAAATAGTAAGGAAATCTTATCAAATAGCGAAACCATCAGGTAAACTATTTCACTGAGAGTTGCAATAAAAATGAAAACCAATGTTCAAACAGGCAAATAATTACCGTTATTTAATTTCCTCCTGCACAATTAAAACCCCAAGCAATTTTATATTTTTGAATACAGTGATTGAAATGTACAACATGTTATTTCATTTTACAGGATTAAGTAGCATACAAAAATACCACAAGAGGCCGAAAGAAATCCAAAAGAAGGCTTAAAACAGAATTCACATCTTAGGACAGTACTTCAGTACAACAGGTAAGCATCTTTACATTTCATGCACAACAACACACTAAAGATGTTTTTAACCGCAAACAGCAAAATAGCGACCTTTTAAATCTTTCCATCAACAGGATTCTGGCAATTAACATTTTCTGTTTCACTAGGAGAACATGATAAATATTAGCAAGATTGTTTTTCTTGTAATAGAATTAAACATAGCATGCAAAACATGTTCACAACATAATAGCAAGATATTTTGTTTTATTTTTTAGACAAAAGTTCTATGAAAACAATACTAGACTTTGAATCACAAATTATGAACACTATTATTCAAATTTATCCCAACACCCAACTTCAAAGATGTTTTAAAGATTTTCCTAGGCATATTGGATTTGTTTTTTAAAACATCCATGTTAGACCCGGCACCATTGCATGGGTCTCCCTTCCATTTTTTCACTGTTGCCTCATATGTTTTGCTATGTTTTTTCTGGTCTAGATGCTATGGGCACTTTGCCACTGTTATTCAGTGCCAAAGTGCAAGTGCTCCCTATTGTAAAGTGTTGTATTGGATTAGTACCTACATGATTGGCTTATTTGATTCACTTGAAAGACCCTAGTACAGTGCACCATGTGTGCCCAAGGCCTATAAATCAAATGGTTCTGCCACCCACAGAAGCAGCTTGTAAAGTGTGGCTCAGGCCTGCTAGTGCAGAGCCTGTGTGCAGTCTGGGACTGCCATGTCGACTTCGCAAGTGCACCCACTTGCCAGGTCCTAAACCTTCCCTTTTCTACATATTAGTCACCCCTAAGGTAGGCCCACGGGCAGGGTGCATTGTATGAAAAAGGTAGGACATGCCCTGATGTGTGTGGCATGTCCTCATAGTGAATTACAGCCAATAATTTATTTCACTATTGCAAGGCTACCTGCTCCCATAGCCCAGAATGGGCAGTTTGATTATAACATCTTATAATCATAACAGACCCAAGGAACAAGGTACAAATTCAAGTTTAGTATGCCTGAAGAATGTTAAAATACATCTTTTAGTGTGGGTGATTTTTACATTCTGTGTTTGAAAATACCACTTTTAGAAAGTTTAATTATGTTCTTGCCTAACTATCCAGCATGTCTCTGCTAGGTGTGTGTCTTCCATGTCTGGTTAGTGAGTGGCAGGTGGCCGGAGAGGGCTTTGGCTACAGCAGTCTGATGGGTCAGGGCTGGGCTGAATATGACCTGCATTGAATAGAGATGGGGGGGCAGGGATTTCCTTTCACTGACCCGAGCTCTCATAGAATAGAGAGTAGGGAGAGGAGATTTCCTTGCAGCTACCTGGGCTCGGTCTGCTTTCAACAATGCTGTCGCCACCTCCTGCCAGGAAGCTGCACAGAACTGGTTTTGGTTGAGCATAGGCACCCTCTGCCTTCAGAGGACAAAGGATTTGCTGATATAAATATCGGGGCCCAGACCCCAGAAATTTAGATCACTTCTGGGAATCAAGACAAACCTTTGCCAAGAAAGTTGAAGGAGGCGGCTGCCCCTTTGCTGTGCTATTTCTGGGGTTGGCCTGCAGTGGTTACCTTATTTGCCAAGGAAAGGGGAAGAGGAGTTTTGTGAACTTTTCATCATCTTGATGAAGAATCTCCAAAGGCTTGAAGTGTGCTTGCCTCCTGCCTGAAAACTCAGGGATACAAGACTTCACCACCAGCTCCCCAGAATTCCCTTGCTGGGAGTTCTACCTGCAGATAGGTGCCTAATGTTGTTTTGTTCTTCTGAGAAGACTGCCTGTTGCTGGGTGCTGGAAGCGCAATGCAACAAGGAGAAGCGTGTCACCCCCGCAGCATTTTCCCTCACACCGCCGAAGCATGCCGCCGCAACAGTTGTTTGCTGTCGCATCACTGACAAAGCGTATCACCGGAAAAAGCACTGCAGAGGTCGCATCACCGGAGAAGCGTGTCGCTTGGCCTGACACAGCTCAGAAGTTACAGAGTTCACCGCACGGCCATCAGGCGTTCAGGCTTCGAATCCAACGTTGTCACATCGCAGATTGGTACTTGGTGGCAGGGTTATGCCAAGCACCAATTAATGTGAAAGCAGAACACTCCCAATGGTGCCGTCCGCTTGCACTGCACAATACAACAAACAAACAGCAAATAAAATGTATTGTGATCCAAGAGAAGTATCTGTTGTGTACCAACTTTGTTTAAAAAAAGAAAATCCTTTTTTTACAAACATTCTGGAGGATTTTCAGAAGGACCGTGCTGGACGATCTGTTGAGTTCCACCTTTCAGCAGAGGCACTGTGATGTAAGTCAATAGGTTGTTCACCACACTTAAAAGTTAGAATAATCTGCATGCCAAACGTAGTTTCACAGCTAGTTTATTACCTACCTTCTCCTGACCTGCTGACATGGTGGACTTGTACTCAATGAGAATTTTGGCTTAGCAGTTAAGGAAACTATAACATTAAGAATCACTGTGACATTTGATGAATCAGGATTGATATTCCTCTCCAAACTCCAGCTACACCAAAATCTTTAGGCATACTTGTAGGCTCAAGTTGTTTCTTGGGCCAGGGAGATTGGATGAAGTGTCAAGCCATTTGCAAAAGCTCTGTAAGATGCAAGCAGGCCTCAAATGGTCCCTACCACTAAGGCAAGGCTGCTGACCAGATAGGTGATGAAAGATGTATGGTCAGTACAGCACGAAAAATCATTATAAGGTGGGTGTTGGTATACCATGATATAACAGATCCAACAAACATTGTATATCCCTTTGATGAGAGCAGTCATACGGACATAACAACATATTGCTTTTGTCAATCAGCCACTGGGGGAAAAATACGGATTAAAATGTTGTCAGTTATTTCTATTGTTTCCTCTTTTTCCATTATTTTTTAGTCCAATGATCTTTCGGTAAATCATGAGCAATCTACATAATTGACCCCTTTCTGAATTAGGACTTTTGTCTAATTTTCTGATATTTATAGCTTTCCAGGCTGAACATTGAGTTGAAAAACACAAAAAATATGAAAAATAGACATCCACTTAGAAAAATGCAAAAACTGTGTTAAAAATGTTTTTACAATGCTGCTTGTTCCTGCAAGCTTGTAAGAAGTTCATCTTAGCATAGCAAACATTTTGTTAGAGAAAACAAGGTCTCTTACAAAGAATTGTATGGCATTGAAGTGTTGCCTCCAGGGAAATCCAGAAACCTTGTGTACCTGTAGAATCACCATAAAATGGGTAAAAAAGCCACAAATGTGTCCTTTTGGCAAATTTGGCTTTTATGGAAAAAAGTTCTGAAGCGCAAAGCACTCCAAAGATCAAAACAAGAGCTCAGCACTGGGGCGGAAAATGCCTCAGCTGCTAAGGGGTTAAATGATTTAGCTAACCTAATCCTTCAAAGTCATGTTATTCTTTCATGTGGACTATAGATCTGATGCTTGGACTGTTTCAGTCATGGCCTGATAATACCTTTCTCTCTTTGAAAATGTTATCTGCTAAATGAACAATGCTGGTTTGCTCAGTTTCTTTTAAATGGCAGGACACTAGACATTGCTATGATACATTTATGGTGTGCATTTCATTATCTCCACTCACAACAAAAATGCTGCTATTGCTGTTAATTAGCCTTCATTTCCTTACTCAACCTAATTCATGCACAATTAATTGTGCTATGCACCATGCTGATTAGACGAAGATTTGAGATCATCTTTTTCAATTGCTAATTCCTTTCCAAAAGATTTTTGTCCCCATTTTCTTCCACTACCATAACTAAGTGGGTAAATGAATAATGTCTTTGCTTATAAACGAAAACAATGGTTCTCACTTGTGTCACTCCATAACACATTCAAAGGGCCAGTGAAGTCACTGTATGTATTCAATGCAAATCAAAAATCCTGCAACATACCAACAACAAATTTGCTGAGGATGAGTATTGTATACTTTAGGGTGTCCATCAAGCACTTCACATTGTTCAAAAAACAGTATGTGCACCCAATGTGGAGAAAGTAAAGTGAAATACTTTCTCAGGGATAGAATGGATCCTATAAGGCATTAAATGATGAGTCATGACAATAAGATTGATGGTACTATGGGTCTGATTACGCTTTTGGCTTAGTGGGATAGGGCTGCCATGCCAGAACCTCGCTCCCACACTGCTAAAGTCGTCTGCACACCACCCGCCAAATTACAAGGTCATTCGAAAATCTGGCGGCTGGTGCTTTGGCGGTGCCTGTTAGAAAGGCACCGCAATGGGAGCTTCAAAGCACATTCCTGCACAGAATGGACTGTGAAATCCATGCTGTGTAGGAACTGGCAATGCATGCAGACCACATGACTCCCCTGGCCCAGACGCAACAAAGTTTCCTCAATCCCACACTTTTAATGGAAGGCTCACCACCATGAATACTGTAGCGGTGAAGAAACTTGTAATATGCTTGGCAGTGCTCCAGCAGCACCGCCACCATATTGTGGCCACAGATCGTCGCACCACCGCCGAGGTATCATGGGTCCCCGACGGTTGCCATGGTCCAATGTCGGTCCAACTGCCAAAGTCATAATGTGACTGTATGACCCACGGTGTGGTAATCTTTCAAGCTCCATAAGTCTGGCCACTTGGCCTGTGTGAGCTGTGGCTTGTTGTGCTCCTGGTGGACATACCTAGTTATTAGCTAGAGTAATTAACTTTTGTGAATATAAACTGAGCTAGAGAAATATGACAATTATTGAAGTCCCGTAAGATGTTGATTTAAGGCTTACGAGTTTGGCTTTCTTCCTGCGGGCTGCCACGCCAGTGCACTGCAGAAAGACCACCAAACCTGTATTCCTACGGCCCGCCGGATGACGTGTTTATCCCTTGGCAGTTAGTGCTGTGCAGGGGTCGCGCCAGTGCATATCTAAGGCACATAAGCGTGTCTTGGACATGCACTGCGGTGAGACAGTCATAGCCCATTCCTGCACGATAAGGAATGCACAATGTTGTGCATTCCATAGCATGCAGGAACTGGGGATGTAAATATACAGGGGGCACAACATGTGCCCCCTTGCATGCAACCCCTAGAGCTGGATTGACAGCGGGCCCTAATAGGACCCCCTAGTTTCCTCACTGCCACCCTTTGAATGAAAAAGGAGGGTGGTGAGGAAACTCATAATTTGCTAGGCAGTGGTGCAGCGGCATCACCAGCATATTACTTCCTCTGACCGCGACCATGGCGGTCAAATGGACCACCGTAGTTGGAGTCAGGTCCTCTGTTGGGTTGGGAAATGCCAATTCAATCTCTTCATGCATATCTTACTCCAGTGTGATTACTTGCTGGACACAACCTAACTGGAGCAAGACTGCTAATTATTTTCTATACATGTATAATACGGTTAAAGGAATACTGATTTTCCAGCAAACCCTACTTACCAATTTATGAAAGCCCACTAATATAAGAAGGCCTACCCCAGGTCAGTGCAAAGTTCCTGAAGAGTCCCTTCTGCGTCGGACTACCTGCACACAATTACCGGACTGTGCACAACAATACTCTCACATCTGCAGCCTGCACACATACACGTGCATGTGGAACCAGCCCAGTGCATCCCACTATAGCTGTGCAGCAGCAACCTTATCTTAAAAGTCAGGCTGGTGGTAACTATTGTGAACCTACTGGGAGTGAGGCTCAGGGAGTGAGACTGATCCACAATAAAGTTCCAAAACAGAGTTCTTTTTTCGGAAATTAACTATGTCAGATCTTCTACATCTTTAATGAAGTTCTGAAAAAAACCTCCTTTTGAACTTTCTGCTTTCTAAAAGAAGGATACAGGGTACGTACTTCTCGAGTGGTGTTCACAAAGGTTGGATTTTTCTCCCTCCATTTACTTCCAGGCATGCTCCTTGTATGCTACTTGAAAAGGAACATTAAATTACATTTTTCCACTGATATTTCCAAGTCTAACACATCTGTCACCTGCAAAAATGATATACTTTTCCCATTTCACTTTGGGAACAATATTCCTATTTTTGAACCTGGGGTACTACATAGTGTATTTTTAATTTTATTATTAATTACTTAGTATTATGTTGCTATGCCATAGATATGATATCTGTTTTTAATAATTTTGCTTAGCTCAATTTTTTTGCTGCGGTTTGAGCAGCATGTGTATTTGCATTCTGATGTAATTTGATGGTAGCCATTTCTTTATATGTTTTTTCTAGGTTAATGGAACGTACATTCATGGCGCTGAGACCTTGGACCCACATTATATAAACCTGCAAAATAAATAAATGTCTTAACATAGCATTACCTGATGAGTCAATGTAATTATCATGGTGAACACAGCTGCAAGGAATGCATGTAGGGTTGCATACGGTCAAGTTGATAGTGGGAGAGTACAGAAGAGACTAAACATGTTTGTGATGATGTACACATATGTGATTGATGATTAACAGACATATATCTATTTTAGACATATTTCATCCAACTTAAGTGAACAGTGATAGTAAAAGATACAAATTAGAAATGCTTCCCTAACTGCACCATCACTGTGTAATTTAAATCTAGGGACAGATTAAGCAATGTGCCAGGGATGTAGTCAAGTGATAACATTTATGTAGATAAGAGGTCAGGTTTTGTGGAGCTTGATAAAAGAATGTCTGCTGGCAGGTTGTGGGATACAGTTGACAGTCCTAATGTGAACTGTTGAGGGGCTCCCACACTGGCCAATTAGACAATTAAAAAAAGGTAAATTAGTTTCACAAAGAGAATCTTGGCTAACCTTTGAGAGTTGGGCCTGAGCAGCATGGAAGTCTGCTGGGCCTGGCCCTCTCTGCAGGCTTACCTTAAACCTTTTGCCCTCCACTTTTTTCTGAATCCAGTTTTTTTGGCCTTTTGACTTTGTGTACTTGAGCACTGCTAACCAGTGCTAAAGTGTTTGTACTCAGTACTCTAAACATGATTTGATTGTAATATACTAAATTGGAATATTTAATTTACTTGAAAACCCATTGTAGAGTGGCATACCATATACCCAGTGTCTGTAAATTAAATGCTACTAGTAGGCCTGCAGCACTTACTGTGCCACCCACCTAAGTAGTACTCTAAAATATGTCCCAGGCTTGTCTTTGCAGACTTAATGCAGTGTCACACTGCCATGTCGATTTGGCATTTAAATCCCCTTGCCACGCATTAAACTCTCCTTTTATTACGTATCTGTCATACTTAAGGTAGGCCCTTGGTAGCCCATAGGGCAGGGGGCTGTGTAAAAAAAAGCTTTGACATGTACTTTTACGTTTTACAAGTTCTGATAGTGGAAACCTCCCACATTCGTTTTCTACAACTGTGAAGCCTAACCCCTCCCATGGATGTCATCGGGGATTTCTTATTACATTTAATAAGCTGTAATTCCCATTTGAGAGCAGGTAGATATGTAATTCTTGGTACCTATGAAATAGTAATGAAGAACCCTCTTTAATGTTTTTTATCACAGTTTTGAAAATGGCACTTTTAGAAAGTTGACATTTTCCTGCCCCTTGCCCTTTGTGCCTGAAGCCTGTCTTGGGTCACATGACTGGGTGTAGCTGAAAGTTAGGCTATGTGAATTACTCCCAAGCAGTCACACAATAGAGGGATTAGGTGTCCCTTAGTGGATCATCACTGGCAGGATGGGGAACGTAGATGAGCACAGCCCCACTTACACCTGAATAGGCTATGTCCTGTCTCCACATAAAAGGCTTAACAATACTGTATTGTCACTGCAGCCAGCTTGGAAACAGGGCAGGGGAGTCCAAAAATCCCATGCACTTCAAAGAACATTTCCAGAAACGTATCCCACCTTCCAGAAGAGGCGCATCAGGGTTTAAAATAGGACCTTCAGACCCACACTTCAGTTCATTACTGTACCATCAGAAGGAATCTCAGAGGATTGCTTGCTGCCGTGACCTGCTGTGCACTCTTCCAGGAGCGGCCCATGCAGGTAAGAGCAATGTGGCGGTGGGGCCGGATTGGAGAGGGATTCGACAGACGACCACAAAGGAAAGATTAATAAATAATTAATTTTACCCTCTATCTAATCCCCCTCCCCCCGGACCTACTGCTTTTACCTGCATGGGGCGCATGCACTCTGCCAGACTACTGCTGTACCAAGAAGGACTGATTTACAGCCTAGTAACTGGTTTGAACCATCAGAGGCCAGCCCTGCCGTTGAGCCCTGCATCTTCACCTGCACTCAGGTTTGCCAGAAGTAACACCAAGGAGTAGTTGGCTGGCCTTCTATTCAGGGGCACAGGGATATAACAGGCCCCCACTATCCTGAACGCACACATGTACCAAGCCTGAGTGTGTCCTGAACTCCCAAGAGTGCTCCATTTACTCCTGAACTCTTGGTTGTGGTGTTAAAGTTGCCCAGATGTTGAATTTCCAAAACGTAGGCAAATGTTGGCCAGAAGTGGTCTAAGAACCAGGAAAAGACTGAGACCAACCTGCTCGCCTATCCGCCTGAGGTGCAGCGTCAGTCAGATTCACTTTGTGGCTTCTCTCACTACGCTCGTCTCCACAGCAGCATATTAATTTCTGCAGTCCTTTTCCAAAGGGGTAACCGTTCTCGTGGAATTGTCTTCAGCTACTGCCCTTTGCCTTGTCCCGCTGGAGCATTTTGACTTCCGTTCTGGTAACAAAGGTAAAAATCTTCACGTGGCTTTGCTCTACGGTCATACGATGATGACACTTAGAAACTCATCCAACCTTGCCTCGCTTCTACCTTCTCAGACATTTTACTTCGAGAATTTTTTTAATTCTGAAGGTAAGCACTGACCGGCCCCAATCCACAGTGCTTCATCTCGGTGAGCCTTAACATTTGACTTTGGCAAGACCAGATGGTCGCGGTTGGCACCCTGATCTTTTAGACATATCAAAAATATTATTAACTTCACTTATACTGACTGGATTTTTGTTGGTTTGGTCTTAAATAATATATTTCTAAATTAGTTTGGGATTTTCCTTGTGTTGTGTTTTTACTTTATTATTGTTTGTGTGTTGCATAAATACTTTACACATTGCCTCTTAGTTAAGCCGGACTGCTTTTTGTGCCAAGCTACCTGGCGTTAAGCACAGGTTAATTTAGTGCCTTTTTGTGGTGGGACTGTGGCTATTGCTTGACTAGGGCTCACACCCCGTCTACCAATAACCAATTTCTCACACAGTCCAAAGAGAGAAAGTTCAAAGGGGCCTATTTACATGAGGCCTGTGCCGCTGGAATGTCACAATGATTCAGGTGGTAGACGCCTCTGAATCATATCTGTGAGGTGGTACAAAGACACTCTTTGTGACTTTGCATGGCCTCCTTGATGCAGAGTAAGGCAAGGCCTTGCCTTACTCAGCATCAAGGAGGCATTCCATGGGCTTTGCAGTGGGTCTTCCCACGCAACACCCATGGATTTTGATGTTTCCCTATATCAACAAAATCACATAAACTTGGAGTACCGGCCACACCTTCTACCTCCCCAGAGCAGGTGTAACAAGGAGAAATATTTTCATTTGGCCTCCTTTTTCCCTCTTTCAATGTGTGAAGCACACATAGAATGAGGAAAACGCCTCTCTGGATTTCTTTTGTGCAAGAAAGCATCCCTTATTGCACAAAAACAATCCTGGCAACAACGCAGACACCCCTGCACCTGGGTACAAAGGTGCCTGCATTAGCGCAAGGCAACCAAAACGGCGCCGGTGCAGTGGGAAGGATCAGGAATGTGCTTTATATCATAAATACGGTGTACTCCTGGCCTTTCCTTTTGATGGAGGGCAGTGTAGCAAAGTGACTCGCTGCGCTGCCCTGAGACAAAAAATCATAAATGAGGCCCTGAGTGTTATGCACAACAGCACAGTTACAGTTAACTCCTTCCATGCTCATGACGAGCTGAGCTCGTCAAGAGCCACGGCGCTCCGGTGCTCATGACGAGCTCAGCTCGTCATGAGCCGTGGAACGCTCGCATGCGGGGATAATTCCCCTGCTCTGCTGAGCGTTCCACGGGAACGTGTGTGGTCATGAAGAGCTGAGCCCGTCATGAGCACAGGAGCGCCGTACCTCATGACGAGCTTCGCTCATCATGAACATGCGAGCACCGCGCGCGCCCCCCTCCACCCAGCACAGCGGGAAAATAACCCCCGCAGTGAAGGGGTTAAATAAATAACATTCACAAACATTGAATAAGAAAATGAAACAATAGCAAAGGACATTAAAGAAGATGGTTTGAAATAGAAAATAGATTACAAATAAACCAGGGTTAGCTAAGGAAACAAGTTGGAAATCTACCAGAAAATTGCAAGGCATTAAAGTTACACAAGACAGACAAACTAAAAAAGAACATGAATTCAGGTTCGGAGCAGAGTAGCTGACTAAAAATAATTCTTGGTTCAAAACAGTTTCAGGGGGTCAAGCTATAACGTTATGTCTGATGATATGATTTATGATTTGATCTCTAATCTAGGTGGGGATGTTTTGAAATCAGGACAGAGCACATGTCAGAACCAGGCCAGAATGTGATGCAATATTCTAGGATGCCTGTTGAGCCAAATCTCCACTGACTTGAAGATGGTAACTTTTCTCTTGAGGCCTGAGACATCTGGCAGATAAGTGTTGAAGCGGTAACAGGTCCAGAAGGTCAAATCATGACATCTAGGCCCAGCGGAGGCCACAATGCTGTTGCAGATTACTCCAGTCACCTGAACTTCCTAAAATCACCACCTATGGTAGATTTGATAGCTGGAATTTGAAATCATTCCCCAGTTCAATGAGGATTTTTTAAAATGTTTTAACTTTGGAATAGGGTAGGTGCACTTTTACTACATCCAGTTGAGATTATAGGCACAATGTTAATGTTGGCAGAGAGGGTATTCCATTGCAACAGCAACTGAGTAACCTCCCCACCAAGATTATGGTCCACCCACTCGTTTTTGCTTTGGATGGAGCATAGTTTGGCTACGGCAGAGACTTTGTCAGCTCCAAGGTGGTCACATTTCTCCGATGGACCAAGGGAGATTTAGTAATATGTCCACCCACCTAATTTATATGGGAGGAAATTGGGAGGACATTTAGAGGTTTTTCAATGCTCATCACAGCCAGGAAAAACTTGGGTGTAAGGGGCACTCAAAGTGCTCAATGCCTCCACGGCATGGGAGTGAACTCCCATGGCGAAGGGGACATTGTTTTATTTTTATTTTCAAAAAGATAATCCCGCTTTTGGAATTTCGTTTTGAAAACAGCAACAAAAAAAACAAACACATATGTTTTTTCCCCAACATGATAAGGATTCTAAGAGTACTCAGGGTTGAGCGATAAAATTACCAAAATATAGCTGAATTTGGGGGGGTGGGGTTTGGGGGGAGGAGGAAAAACGAGTTCTGCAATAAAGTGCCCGTTTTTTGTTCTAAAAATGACATCAATTAAAGTTTTGCTGTACTAAAGTCACAATATTCCCAGCTTTCAGGAACATGCAAAGCTGAATCAAAAAAAAAATGTTAATCAAAGTTTTGACATTTTTCTCAGAAGTAACCCATTTCACCATATGTTTGTGCAGCCAACCTACTTCCAGATTGTGGTGGAAACAGGTATGAAACCTATGGGTGATCCTAGAAAGCTGTAGAATTCTGAAAAGTAGTGAACATTTTGACTTCAGCGATGGATCATTTGGGTAGATCCCTCAAGGTTTCCCCAAAGAAATTACCAGTTGAAATAAACAATATTAAAAATAAATCTGAAAAAATAGCCATTTGTGACAACATTTATATCTGTAGCTTCTTGTTACAAAGACTGATTTACAAAAGCAATATACTGTTATGTCCGCTTGACTCTTTTAGTCTTGTAGATATATATAGGGTTTGTAGATTTGCCAAGAACCCGAGGTACCCAGAGCCAGCAACTGAGCTACACCTTGAAATGAAGTAAAATACAAATAGTGAAAAAATGGTATGAAGGAAACGTATGCTTTTCTGAAATGTACATAAGATACAGAGCTTAGGAGAACTGGTTATTTGTACAACTCTGAAATTGTGGGTACCCATACTAGCACACAATTCAAAAGGCATTTTGCAAAATGTCTTCTTTCTTTCACACTGGCTTACAGGTAGGCACAATTGCAGAGAAATATATAGATTATAACAAATGTTCTACTATTCTGTATTTGCACATGTCTACGGATAAAAATGGTAACTGACTTCTGCAGCTGGGCACAAAATACACCTTGAAAGCGACCTGGAGACATCATGTTTTACTTGGTAGAATCCATGCTTTTCAAAAAAATGTCAGTAGCTGTAGATTTTGGGCCTTAGCACAGCTGCCACTCAGAAAAACCTACAATACTCAGACATTTTTGATAACTAGACACCCAGGGGAGTACAGGATGGGATGACTTGCATGACTCTCATCATGTTCTTTTATCCAGAAGCCCTTGCAAATTTCAAACATTTTGTAAAAACATATTTTCCTGTGAGGAAAAACTCTGGGATCTATTCCTAAAATAATGATACCTCACGTGTGTGGTTAGATCTAGTGCCTGCACTAGGAAATGGGCCAGAACACAACATGTTCACATCACATTTTCTAAAGAAAGACATTGTTTGTAATGTGGGTAGCTATGAAGTTTTTGCCCTAGCACAGCCAGACCCAAGGAAACATAGCAAACCCAGACATTTCTTAAAACTCTGTGTCTGGGGGAACCCAGAGTGGTCTGCCTTGCATGAATCCCATTACATTTTCTTACCCACAAATAAACTCAAACTTTGGCTAAAATCACTCATGTGGAAAAAAGCTTCCGGAATCTATGGGAGCCACAGATTTCCTGCCACTCGTCATTTCCCCATGTCTCCTGATAAAAATGGCACCTCACTTGTGTGGGAAGGCTGAGTACCCACAGTAGGAAAGAGCCCAAAACACAACATGGACACATCACATTTTTCCACTAAAGACTTGAATCTTTTTTTGCAATGTGGGTAGCTGTGGATTGTGGGCCCTAGGTCACAGCCGGCACAGAGGAAAACCTTCCAAACCTGCACATATTTGAAAACTCCATAAGTCCAGGGTGGGGTGACTTGAGGTTCTCACCAGGTTTTCATATACAGAAGCCCTTGTAAAACTCAAACTTTGTCTAAAAGCACACATTTTCCTCATATCTCTTTGGGCAGAGCTTCTGGACTCTGTGGGGAGCCAAAATGTCCTACCACCCACGGTTTGCCAAGTCTTCTGAAACAAATAGTAGCTCTCTTCTATGAGTAGGTCTAGAGTCCAAGTCAGGATATGGCCCAAAATACAACATAGACTCATCGACTTTTCCACCCATAACTGGCCCTTTTTTATACATGGGTGGCTGTAGATTTTGGACCCTAGCTCAGCTGGCACCTAAGGAAACCTAGCAAACCTGCACATTTTTTAAAACACACATCTGGGAGAATCCATGGTGGTGGGCTTTGCTGGATCCTTCCATGTTTTCTTCAACACAATGACCTGCAAACATCAAACTTTGGATAAAATCACATTTTCTTCCATTTCTGTGAGGTAAACTTCAGAAAACCACAGCAATCCACAACATTCCTACCACCCAGCCCTCCCCCACCTTTTCCAATAAAAGCACTACCCCACTTGTGTAGCTGGGCTTTGCCCCAGTGGCAGGCGGTCAGCAAACCAGGGTCAGTGGGTGTCCCACGTTGTGACTCTCATTGATCCTGCTTTGATTTATGTCTATCAGGGGTGGATTGAGAGTGCTTACCCAAAATCTGCCCCAGGGGGACTTAAAGGTCATTTGATTCCTGGGGAAAAATTGACCCAATTTTTTTTAAAGGGGTTGACTTACCCAGGTATTTCACCATGATTTCACCCCAGAACAGGGGGATCAGTCTTTCTGCCCTGAAGGGTGATTTAAGGTGTTTACACAAAATCTGCCAGAGGGACAGAAAGAGTATACTAAATAGGGTAACCCGTAGGACCACTGGACCCGTGTAGAAAATGGGACAGGAGAAAATGGTCACAGTAAAATGTAAAAATGTAAATTGATACTTGTATAGCGCAAGGGTCTCAAGGCGCTTGTACGAATACCGCTGTGGAACCCATCCTGGCTTTCCTTGTGAGGCGTCCACTCCTGGGCACCCCCAAGGTGGAGGCCAGGCATCCTTAGCATTGTGGGGGCCGTTGTGGAGATTAAGCAAGCTATTGCCCAGAGTGGGACTCCAAGATTGGAATAGGCTCCGAGGCGAGAATTATCAGGTACGTGGAATTTTGAGCTCAACACCCGCCGAGGCAGGGAATTGAACCCTGGCCCCAGGATAGACCTCTGCATCAGGGTCTGCCGCTCTAACTATTGAGCCACACTTCTCCACAGTGGCTGACTGATTATACATTTACATGTATGGAAATGAATTCAAAGACATAAAAAAAAATCATAATGTCTCATCATAGTGTAGTGATTCACTGTGATTTAATATTGCATCACAGAAAAAGAATCAATCCAAACATATAAATACGAAATTAATCAATATTGGTGAACATCAGTGCTCTGAGAGAAGAGGGATTGAGTGCTCTGGGAGAGTTGAGTGATTGTGCAAGAGGGCAGAAAGGCAATGTGGCTGAAGTATATCAAAATAATTAAGAACCAAACCGGTCTTTAACTTGACATACAACTATATACAAAACATAACAAATTAGGCACAGATAAACATGTCTTTGTTGCCCACGTTTGATACAAATTTTTTGATATGTCAAGGTTTAGACCCCTATTATCATTATGGGGTCTTCATCAGGACTCAAAGTTATGGTGTGGGAGGGATGGGGGCACCTAAAAGCAAATAATCTAACAAAAGGTGACGAAGCGGCCCACACGGGCAATATATACAGTTGCTGGTGTCCAGTTAGTTTTTCTGCCAGCAGGGGGAGGCAGAAGACTTTTATAGTTGGGGGGAGAGAATATACTAGCCACCCCCCCCCCCCCCCCCCAAAAAAAAATACTCACTGGTGTCTAGTGGGTGGATGCCCTCCTCTGGCAATACCCAAGCAGGGATCCGCTAAGGAAGGATACCATTAAAAAGGGAGAATTCTCCCCTTTCAAACTTCCAGCTGTACCTCACCCATTCAAATCTGTGCTTGAGGGGTTGAGATATGCACCCCAGTACCAATGCAGTAAGAGTTAAATAAGTTGATTGGCTCATTTCACTTTCACTCTCATTGTAATGACATCAGCAGGCAATGCAGGCTGATCTTTATTAGAAAGCAAATAAAAATGAATCAGGCTGCTTGAGGTGCTTTTTCTCAGTAGCATGCATTGAAACCAAGAAAAGGGAACCCTCTGGTGGCAGAGCCTGAGGGATTTTCGGCCCCTAGTGATTGTGCTGGAGCTGACCAGAGCACCCGAGGGCTGCTGCGATGTTTGCTCCAGAATGTCCTTGGCATGAACGGGGTAAAATTAGGTAGCAAACATGGTTTGCATACAGTGGGTTTGGTGCCTGCCTTTAATTTAATTTAATCTTATGTTGCTAATCAAAGAGGTAACCGGGTTGTCAGGGAACAATTCTGGGAATTCATCATAGATTTGTTGATAACCCACATTTCTATCAACTAAAAGTATCTGTTGCTTATTGATAGACTCTAGCCTGATGTAAAGTTATTTTTGGTAATGTCATCCCAACAACTTTGATCCTCTCTTTACAACATAAACGTTTCTGTTTATTAAGCAATCTTTGATGTTAATGCAGACTTTAACCCACTATTCAAGGAGAAAGAGATCCTTGTTATACCCACTCGGTGAATACCAGGTGATTCTAGAATGAGATCATCAGTTTTTTGGAACTGCTTGAAATCAGCTCCAGAAAGCAAGATGCATGGTGAACAAGAATCTGCGAACACAACAGCTGCATTTCCATCCAAACATACTTTGCATTCAGGGTAATTTTCCCTATCATTACGATTTACATTATTATGCACCACAACTGACGAATACACACTGCTAACCCCACTCACACCTAACCACCCCGAACAGTCAATGCATGCAAGATCGCCATCGAATGCGCTCACGGTAGTCTCACTAAACGTCAATGGCATGGCACACTTTATCAAACAGAAGAAAATACTTTGTGCCTACGTACCCTACATCCTGACGTATCACTGATAAAGGAAACACAGCTGTCTAATGCAGAAAGCTGAATGTAACACTGCAATTAGGTCACAAAGAAATACCAAGCTCACAAACAGAAACTATCAGATGCATCACAGACACCTGCAGTGACCTCCTCCCAGATGAGAGGTGTAGCAGTTCTAAAACAACAACAACTCACACCCAAGGCACATGAAGTATGGCATGACCTGCTAGGTCACTACATTTTCATAAGAGCGACTATTCAACATAAAACCCACCTTATAGGTTTAATTTACAGCCCAGTTTAAGACAAGTGAGATACCTTCTGGGGTACCTCAGGGATCTTGCTCCAATGCCCTCGCGCAAAAACACTACTTGGTGGAGACTAGAACAATATACCTGACCCACACATGGACAAATCAAAACACCCACATACATCCAACCAGACAGGTAGAGGTCTCCTTACAGACCTCACAGCTGATGTTTCCCTATAGGACCCCTGACTTCTCTTCCACCCTATCACACAAGACTATACCTTCATTACCTGCATGCATGGCACATGGTCATGAATAGTCTTTTTTTCTAACGTTGGCACATCTCCTTCTCAAAGTTACCAACACCACTATTATATCAAGTGGGATATCAGATCATGTTGAATCCAATTAAACTGGATTAAGGCATGGTAAAACCGCTGGGGGAACAATGGAAGCTTAAGAAGCTTAACCTATGCTATTGCAAAATGCCCGCTGACGAACATTGGCTGGCCTTCATTCTAGACACTTTTTTAGATGAGAAAAAACACACAGTACCCTTCACTCAGAGAGTATAGGCAGCAGCTATGGTAGGGATTGGGGGGGGACTCATACTGGACTTAGCCATATTCAAAAAGACAGCAATCACCAACTAAAAGTCATAGAAGTCTATCTCCTTACGCTCACAACTAACTACGAAAGGACACAGAACCCCACAGACCTCAATGAGAAGGTGGCGCTTTCCCTAGACATGGAGAAAGCATTTGATAGAGTAGCGTTACCCTACATTTTCGGGCTTATCACTCTGATCAGCTTGGGTCACAATTTACTGACTACGGCAAAACTTCTTTATGCATCACCCTCAGTGAAGGTCGGGTGCAACAGACAACTGTCAGTGACTTTGGAGATCTGACAGAAAACGTGACAAGGCTGTCCACTTTACCTGTTGCTATTCGTACTCACCCTTGAGACTAAGACACAAACCATTTGCAAAAATGCAGTCATCATGGTTGTCCAGAACACAGCAGGAAAACAAAAACTCTTCCTCTATGCAAATGACATCCTCCTCACACTGTCCAACCCACGCCACTACTTTCCCTCTCTTACACAAACCATCTCTCACTTTGCTCAATTTTCTGGGTACAGAATCAATTGGGATAAATACGATGCTCTTCCCCTTACACAATACATGACTGTGGCAGTGATCATAGGCCTTCACTTAACTTGAAAACCCACCTGAATTAAATATCTGAGCATAAACATCACTCCTGGAACCAATAATATGATAAAAATTAACCGGAACCCATTGATAGCCTCCATAAAATTGGACATCACCAGAGGAAACTCCCTCAACATCTTGATGTGAGGCATAGTTGGGAGATCTCTCTCCCAACATGTCCACACTTGAGACCCCATCTCTCTTCTACCATGACCACACATGAGATCTCACATATGATCCTCCCGAAGCCCACTGTCCAAAATTTGAACCCCACTCTCTACCCTAACCCCCCGCCTAGACCTGCCAGATCCTTAAATCCATATTCAGAACCTGATAATCTCTCCCTCTGCCTTGAGTACTCCTCTCCATGCTCAAAATCTGATATTCTCTCCCTCTTCCTTGAGTACTCTTCTCCTCCTTCGGACATCTCAGGCCCTGCTATATGCTCTCAAAGAGCCCCACTAAATGCAACTAACTCTAAACTCTCTAATGATGGTAATGCGGAACTCATCCAAACCATCATGCCCAACCCTCATAGAGCGCCCAGACTCATGGCCAATTCCAAAAACATCAATAACCTCTTGCAGATCCCCACTACACAACCCGCACCCACAGACACCCTGATCAAACCACACCTGAAAAGCATGCTACCTAACTGTAGATCAGAGGTGAAAAATGCCACAGACCTTGCTGATCTCACCCTCACACATCCTTATCCTCACAGAAACACGGCTCAACAACTCCTCTGCCCCTTTCCTTGACCTATTAGTCCCTCCTAGTCAAATTATCAGACTCAACGAGTTAAGTAATTGGTAGGTGGCATAGCCTGTATCTTCCAGAACTCTCTCACAGCAAAACAGTCCCCTTCAGCTAATCTCTCAGTCTGTGAATACCTATGTATAGATATCACTAGCTCACACAGACCCTTATGCAGCCTTCACATCTTCTACCACCCCCCAGGTGATAACCTCCTTCTAATCGAACAAGTTATGGAAACCATCTCCTCCAACCTGGGCCGACACTCCCCCCCAGATCTTCCTTGGTGACTTCAATCTCCACTGGAATGACCCGCACGTTCAGGCAGTTACAACCTTCAAAAAGATCGTAACCGACCTATCTCTGACCCAATTCTGCGACTGCCCCACACACAATCTGGGCTCGCCACTGGGTCTGATCATCTCCAACCACAATTCCATTCATCTCAAATCCATTCTTCCCTGTGACTGGTCTGACCATCATTTTATCAACTTCCTGATACTTGAAAGTTGGAACAACAAAACTACTCAACCATTGAAACTAAAACACTGGAAAACACCACTCCATAACACAAGCGTTATTGAGGTCATTGAGTGATGCAATCTCTGCCTTCCGCCGCCGTCTAACATGATTGACGTTCACAACCTCACCGACCACTATAACAACACAATGCTTTCGGCCTTGAATGATACGGCCCCCCCTTCAACTAAAAAGAATTCCCACAAAAGTCTCCAAACCGTGGTTCAATGACAGACTAAACGCAGACAGATGCAGCCTTAGACTAGCTGAACGCAAGTGGAGATCCACTCCCTCCATGGATCATCTAGAAACTGTACGATTCCAAAGAAGTAGATACAACTAACTCATTAGAACGGCAAAAGCCAACTTCTTCAAATACCAACTTGACAATGCAAATAATTGCCCGAAACGACTTTTTGAGCTCATTATATCACATCCAGCAACATCTCTACCCAATCTCAGCATCTCGCACCCGCAACCAAATTGCGATGCAGAGGCTGAATTCTTCCTCGAAAAGACAAACAAAATCGAATCAGATCTAAGGTCTGCTGCACTCACTCTCTCGCCCTCTTCGGACTCCTCTGTCTCCTCCCCTCTGCCCTCGCCTCAGGGTCTCTCACTCAAAAAACAATGCTTCATGGAGTCAATTCACTCCCCTCAACGACATTACCATCCGCAATATTCTCTCTGCCCTTAAAACCTCTAGCAACTTCAATGACCCCCTCCCCTCCAACTTCTTTAAAGAAATTATAGGTTCACTAGCAACACTCTGGTCCAAGATCATCAACGCCTCACTTCTTCAAGATGAGATCCCGGATTTCTTGAAGGCAGGCCTAGTGATCCCTATTCTCAAAAAACTCTCAGCTGACCCTTTTGACCTGAATAAATACAGCCCAATCACAAACATACCCACCCTAGCAAAACGTCTGGAGAAATGTGCCATGATCAACTACTCAAAGATATTGAGCAGTTCCAGCTTCTCGACCTATTCCACATTGGCCACAGCACCGAAGTGGCCATCATTCACATTGTGGACGACGCCCTCACTTTATTTGACCAAAACGATGCCTGCCTTTAATTATGCCAGACCTCTCCTCGGCATTTGACACTGTCAAACATGACAATCTACTCTTCCTCTTGGCGCGCAGGATGGGATTCTCAGGCACGGTCCTTAAATGGTTGTCCTCTTTCCTCAACAACAGAACACAAAGAGTCAAATCCAACCAGTCTCTCTCCAACCCTAGTCCCTGCACACGTTGTGTTCCCCAAGGATCCTCACTCTCCCCCACACTCTTCAATCTTTTCCTGGAAACACTGACTGAAAGTCTTAAAGCCTCCAACATCCAATTTTACATGTATGCGGACGATACCCAACTCTATATGAAAATCTCCTCCCCCGAAGACATCAAATCTCTCAACGGAAACCTTCTCAAAACCCTCAACTGGCTAACCTTCAACCATCTCAAATTAAATGCCCTCAAGACGGAATTCCTCCTCATTGCACCTGATAGGCAAACACCCACTGTTGTGAAATTTCTCTGTAACCTCACCGCCCTCAACTGCACAACTCACATTGTTGATTTCCCTAAATCACTGGGTGTTGTGCTAGACAAAAACCTAAACATGCAAGACCACATCAGATCATCGATCAAAGGAGCGTACTTCCAACTTTGCATCCTAAGAAAACTCAAACCCTACCTTCGCCAAGATGACTTTAAATTGGGGGTGCAAGCACTTGTCATTTCCAGACTTAAATACAGCAAATGACTGCGTTGTAAATGGAGTGTGTTGCAATGACTGCGTTGTAATCGTTGTTTCCCACAGAAAGCCACCTGAAAACATTTAAGGAGGTACAGGTCAAGTTTCAATTGAAACAGACGAGCTTCTGTGACTTTCCCAAACTCATCAATGACCTTACCTGACTCCACCTTGCTTCATTACTTACGAAAATGAGGCACCCTTATGGGAACTGTAATAGGGATATACAACATATTCACCAAACATGTGCACGCAATCCACAAAACAACTGAAAGAATGGTGGTCTTCATGACTCCACCTGGAGTATACCTTGGAGGACTAGCAAGACAGTAAAGGGCAATGAAAGAATTGCACCCGAAGCTAAGTTGTTAAAACATCTTACACAGGTGGAATAATTCCCTGCAACACTTACTAGACCTGAGGATGGTGATAGAGTGCTAGAGGTGCTCAAGCCCTGGCAGTGACAACTAGCACATTCTGTTGGAAAGCCACAACATGGTCCCATATTGGAAAGATGTATCTGCAGCAATATGTACAGGCATTTGAAAACAATTGGTAGGTCAGAGGATGCTCCTCCATGATGATGCAACCTTCCCAGAGGTTACCCATCAATACAAAGGATGGTTGACACAGCGCTGGCAGTATCCAAACTATGGCCCATATTTATTGGTCCATATTGGGACCAAGACCAACTTGGGTCAGTTAATTCCTGGTGCATATCATACAGGGCAAGCATCTGCAGTTGATGTTTGATCTTGCAGGATGGTCAGGAGAAATAAAGAAGGATGTTGCCAGCATACAGGGCCATACAGGTCTCTGTCTACGTACCACAGTCGAATCCTAATATTTGTCCATTGCATCAGAAACAGGATACAAGGAGCGGTGACAGGAGGCATCCCTGACGGTTGCTGTGACCTATTGTGAAAGGCGATGAGAGAGTGCCTTAAGCGCTGACCTGAGCCCGGACCTGGAATATAGCACTCAGACAACACCTGGAATTTAGGGGCCAGGCCTACCTTTATCAAGACCTCATTGAGAAGGCCCCAGTTGAAAGAGTCATATGCCTTCTTGAAATCTAGAAGGAGAAGAGTAGTTCTATTCCCATGTATTGAGAGGCAGGTCTCAGCTATGTACACTCTACGGGGGATATGCCTAGCACTCTTGTTGCGCATAAACTCACATTGATTTGGGTCAATCAGATGTGGGAGAACTGTGAGGAGGCAGTTGGCTAATATTTTTGCATCAATTATTATTTTAGAAATATTAAAGGATGTGGGGTGATAAAATGCAGAACTGTCTGGCATTCAGTCTGGCTTTAGTAATACTACTATTCTGGCCAAGTCAAGTTCAGGTGGAAAATGCACTTTATCAATCGCCTCTTTGTACACGTCGAGCAGATGGGGTGTCAGTTGGGACTGGAAATATCAGTAGTATTCAAAGAGGGAGCTGGGTGATTTCTTTAAGTGAGAGTGGGTGGTCCAGGGCTGCTCTTCCACCTCCTGTAAGCTTCAGCGTGGGTTGTCAATCATCAGCCGGTACACCCGTTCCCTCTGGGTCCTTTCTCGTGGGGCATATAGATCACATTAATATTCTTCAAATGTGGCAGCCGTGGCTGTGGCTGCCTCTGCCACCGCACCATTCTTGAACTTTATCGATAATCCTATAGGCTGCCTCCCTTGTCGACAGCCAGTAGAGCAGCTTGCCTGACTTGTCCCCCCAATCGTAGGCCATTTTTGTCATGGTTAGTCAGCATTGGCAGGCTTCATCGAGGGCTAGTTGTCGTAGGCTTCCTAGGCTCCTGCCACTCACCTGGACAGCATGCTGGAATGGGCCACTGGGGTCAATGCAGGTAACAATCAGCTTTGGGCCTCCCCGGATGTCCAAGGCCCCTGGGAAATTCACCTCCCACAAGCACGAGCCACCTGCCCGCGGCATCAGATGTATCAGACAGTGCAAATGTGGAGGATAGGAGAGGAGATCTCTGGGCACATTTACAGTGCATCCACCATCTTGGCCGGTCAGGATTTACATTATTTACTTGGAAAATGTGTTTTAAAAGTCGTAATTTGAGTTCTCCCTATATGCTCTCGCAACTAACACATTTTATTGCATTTTGTACATACCATGCTTCTAGCTTGACAATTTTGCCACGTTTCTGAATGGTTGCTATTGACACAACGGAACACTTTAATGTGCCCACTTCAGGTATCTGTTTACCTTTGTATTTTACATAGTTCTTCCTTTAATTCATTTATTTCAATTTCTGCTACAGTTTCTGTGATAGATTTCGTTTATTTAATGCACTGGGCAGTGTGCCCAACTAATTTTGCAATTTCGATAGCTTCTAGTAAATTAGGTTTCTTAGATAATAATTGTTCTTGTATGTGTATAATATTTGTGCATCTTACTGGTTGGTCTCTAATTAATGAGTTACTTAATGTTCCAAGTCACATAATCTAGATTATCCCTTTATAATGGCAATAATTATTTAAACTCTCATTTTTTATTTGGTTTCCACAAAACATCGTATGGCACACTACAACAACAATAATTGTGTCTCCAAATTGAAATTCAAGTTCTAAATATGTAATTTTGTGCACATCTAGATTTGATTCATCTCTATTCTCTTGAAATTCTGTTGGTTTGGTAATATTTTGTATATTTTTTAACCACTCAATAAAATGCTAATTTTGGGAAGTTATATATATATAATACAATCAATTTCGGACATGCACATAAAGCATATGGTAATGTTGAACCGTATAAAATCTAATATGGAATCTTTATTCATCGAAATAACATATTAACTGGTATATAGGAACTTGGGGCCAGATGTAGATGGCCAAATAGCAAGCACTAATGCTGGAATTCGCAGAATTTCAGCGTTTGCGATCGCTATTTGGCTGAGAGCAATGTAGGTGAATTAAAACCTACTAGCAAAATAAGGATTTGCAAATTTGAAATTCCTTATTTTGCTCTTGCATTTAAGGAATCGCAAATTGCGATTCCGAAAATGCAATGTAAGTAGCACAAAAGAAAGTGCACTTTAGCCTTAAGGAATCGCTAATTACCAGCAACTTCAAGTTGGTGGCAATTAGCGATTTCCTTTAAAAAAACTATTTCTTGCTTTTTTTAAAGTGCCATGTGACACTCATTCATGCCCTGAGGGCATGTATGTGCGCCCCATGTGCACACATGCACATTTCAGGCGTGCAACAGGGTGTCCTTTTGACACCCTGGCCCCCTTGAAATAGCTCCCTCTATTTGCGAATCACAAATAGTCAATATCTTCCCATTCATTCCTATGGGCCTCCTAGCCCATAGGAATGAATGGGTAGGTATTTCTTATTATCGAATCTCAATTTGCGATTCGTTATTAAGGAATATTAGGGATTCACTAATATTTTAGCGATTCCTACCTACATTCAATTTTGCGAGTCCTTAACAGCGAATGGGAAAAATTCGCTATTAAGCACTCACAAATTTGATTTTACCTACATCTGGCCCTTAAATGCTTAGATATTTCAGTCCTGAAAAGTAGAAAGTTCGGGATGGATATTTAACACCCTACAAAAAATTTTATGTGGGTGAAGAAATCTTTACTAATGTGTTTGAATAATATCAAATAAGTCTGCCATATAATATGGACACACAGTTAAACTGTTACAGTGCTCTCTTCAGTTTCCTTTCTGAGGCCTGCACCAGGGTAGACAGAAGACATGCCCAGGAGGTCATTACGCCTCTTCTGACGCCAGCTTGTACAGAGTCACGGCCCGGGAAGTTGTCCCCATGCAGCAAGCACCAATATTAGATAGGTGCTGTAATGTTCCCAGGTGTTGTGTGCAATTGCTGCTCTGATTCTTGAAAATTACTCCCATGAAACGGTAGCAAGATCTGTTGTAGAGGTGAGATGCACCACTAACATAGTGGTACACATTTGAGTTGTTGATCGTGAAGAGAATAGTCCAACATAAGAATCTCTGTTAAAGTAATCTGAGACAAAATCAGTATTCACAATAATATTTAAAATAATATTTTTATGTTCGATGGGGCAATGTACAAACAAATACTTGGCGCGGCCATGGTTCAGCATTTGCGCCGAGCTTTGCTAACCTCTTCCTAGGTAAATGGGAAGAGGAGATCAGGAGTGAGGAAAGTCTAGGTGATGATTTCGCCAAAGTAAAAACTTGGATGAGATGCATTGATGATCTCTTTATTGTGTGGGTGGGCACAAACGAGGAAGCAGTCAGCTTCAGTAACAAATTGAATAACAACACATACAATATACACCTTACTCACACCATAAGTGATCATCACATTGAATTCTTAGACACTACTATTGAGGTCATCATTGGTACTCTCTTTTTTAAATTACACAGAAAAGAGACGGCCGGCAATAGCCTTCTGCATGCCCTTAGCGCACACACAGATCCACTCAAGTGGACTATACCATACGGGGAGCTACTAAGGGCAAAGAGAAATTGCAGCAGTGTTTAAGGCTTGGCCTTGGAGCAAGAAACCATGCTGTCAAGATTCAGGGAGAGAGGGTATCCTGAGTGGGTCCTGACTAGGGCAAGTAGAAAGGTATCAGAGGTAGAGAGATCAGAGACTCTGCAACCTAAGTCCGACATTGAAAGGGAGAATAATCCAACTAGAATTATCACCACCTTCAACCAGAGATCTGACATGGTTCGAAAGATCCTTGCGGATAATTGGAATATCCTACAGACAGATCACATAATAGGCCCCCATCTGAAAGAAAGACCTCAAATCACCTATAGGAGAGGAAGGAATCTAAGGGACATCCTAGTCAAAGGGGATATATCCGACAACAAAAGACAGCACATACAGGGCCAGAAAGGTTTCCACCCCTGTGGCCACTGCAGGGCTTGCAAAGCAAGTTACATGTTGAAGGAAATAGAAATCCCAGGGCACTCTGAAAAGAACCAAATAAAACAATTCCTTACATGCAATACAAACTTTGTCATCTACGTACTTGAATGTCCATGCAAATTGAAATACGTAGGTAGTACAACCACCAATCGAATACCTCTCTGTTAAGGTTCTTTGCGTTAGAACAGGTCAACATAGGCAGAAGGCGGGGCAACCGAGTACTGGCACTGAGGAAGAGGGAGTCCAAATGGATTATGGAACTAGAAACGAGATTCCCAGGAGGCCACAATTTGGAGGAGGAATTGGCAACTCATCTTTATGAAGAGTAGCCAGAAAAATAGGGAAAGGTGAATAAGCATAGCCTTTGCTCTGTGGAGGCAGTTCGGTAGGATTATGACCACTTAGTACTATGATGTCTACATTCTAGATGTACTGTATAATACTGTTTAACAATTTGATTTTTCTTTTATTACCTGGTAATATTTTAATGTATGGAATTTTAATAGTATGTTTATATGTTTCTTTCAGGAGAAAAGAAAGGGAGACATCACTTTTTTTAATGCACTTCACTTCTTCCCTACCCTTTTCTTCGGCGACAAAAGAAGATCACTTCACCACATTGAGATAAGAAAATCACTTTTTGCAGTTTTTGGCTCAATTGTTTGTTTATACTGTGGGGTTATGAGGTCCATGATATTTGGTTATGTTTTTTTAACGCATTACTAACTGGCCTGGTAAGAGAAATGAATGGATAGGCCGACATGTATAGAGACAGTATCCAAACAGATGTGGACAAAGATGCTTTTGGAACCATTATGGTTGAATGGCAGGGTGAACATCTGATTTCACATGGGCACTAGACCGATTGCATGATCAAGGAATTTGGCACTAGACCTTTTATGTTGACCGCGTGGTCACTAGTATAATGGGCAATGTTTTTCCCAGGCAGCACTCTTGTTCTGGCACTAGACCGTAGATGGTATAATTTTCTGCGGTTGGACGTACCAGCAAGAGGATTGTAAGGCACCTGCATAATTTTTCAGTTGTATTTGCGAGTAACCTTCCATTGGTACCTCATCACTGTTTATGTCTATTTTACTTTACTTTATTTAAATGTGCCAAAAATGTCATTCTGGTCAACGTGTGATCAAGGCTCAACTGGTGTCGAAACGCGTAACGTTTTCTAAGGAATAAAAATCAGCATCCATACTCCTGAGTGCGCGTATTGCTTCTTAGCATACTGTGGTTCATATATATATACATACATACATACTGGAGGTCGCCAGTAGGTAGTTATAGCTAGGACCTATTTTCCATAGGAAATATGCAATATTCTATTTGCAATAACTTTAGCGCTGGTTGAGGAATCTTCCCAAAATGCTTAAAGCTCGTGGGATGCTCTCGTCCGCTCCTATCCTGAAAGTTTGGGGGTGATTCGTCAAGCGGGGGCTGAGAAAAAACAGGGTCCCAAAACGTATTTTCCTAATGCAATTTTCCATAGGAACCTTTAGTCGCAGCTACAGCCCGAACTGCTGAACGGAATTACACCAAATTTGGCAAAGAGGTAGTCCTTGGTTCAGACTTGTGCCTTTTTGTTAAATGGTGTAAATCGGTTCAGTAGTTTTTTAGATAAAATGAAAAAGGAAAAAATATATATATAGATGGGCAGAGCCTAACGACACATCTCATCGTGAGATCTGATTGGCTGTCAGCACTTCATCCAAGAAGTGTTGGCAGCCATCTTGGGACCAATATACATGCTAGCACCGCATTAAAAAGCATTGCAGTTAATAGAAGGTTTTAAGACTTTAGTTACATTATAAATCATTTGTTGATGGTACCATACTCATTTTAGGAATTGTGGTGTGTTCTAAGGTGATTTTACCATGTGAAAGAGCCTTCTGCTGGGATATCATGAATCATGTTTGAGAGGAAACTATTTTCTCATGATTTTCCCACAGAGGTTTGGAAGGTGATCTATAGGCTAAACTGAGAGCATATTTTCTGTAAATTCACATTATCTTTCTCAGTCACGTGAGAATGAAGTCTGACATTCTCAGTAAACCATGTACATCCAACAAGGGCAGAGACTGTCAGTTGATTCCTTTGTGTTCTACTGCAGCTTCCCAGAGTGTTCTAAAGAACAACTAGGGTGCTAACAGCCTTACTTATGACAAAAATATAGCACACCGGAAGCCATCTTGATTGGAATAAAGTGGTAAATCTTAAAACATTTAATTTAAAAAGGAACAAAATGAGGGGGTTAATTTTGCCATAAAAAGTATGATTAGTCCTGCAGAAAGACAAATTAAGGCACATTTCGAGTGACTTCTCAAATCCTTTTCTATTTCATAAAAAAATTCTAACATGCAGACTGAAACGTGTACTTTCAATACCAGCAGCAGTCTTCCCTGGTGAGCAGTAGCTTTACTGCAGTGATCTAATGAGCAACTAGAGTGCTAACATTCAGAACTTATGGCAAATGTGTGACACATCTGAATGCCTTCTTGATGGAACCAAAGTAAAAAACTGAAAGTATTTCCTACTGAGGAGACTGTTGTAAATGAGGAAATTAGGAAACTTTGTAACAAATAAGTCTCCTAATATGGCCACCAGAGACAAAAGAGCCCAAATGTAGCACAAATATCACCCAGATGTAGCCCAAGTATAGCCCAGTGACAGAATGTCCCAGAGTGTTCTAAAGAACAACTAAAGCGCTAACAGTCTTACTTGTGACGAAAGTTTGGAACACCTGAATCCATCTTAATTGGAATAAAGTGATAACACTTAAAACATTTAATTTGAAAAGGAACAAAATGAGGGGCTTCATTTTGCCATAGAAATTATGATTAGTGCTGCAGAAAGAAAACTTAGGGCACATTTTGACTTCTCAAATCCTCTTCTATTTCATTAAAAAATTCTAACAGGCAGACTGAAACATGCACTTTGAATAGCAGCAATAGACTTCACTGGTGAGCAGTAGCTTTACTACAGTGATCTGATGAGCAACTAGAGTGCTAACTTTCAGAATGTATGGCAAATGTGTGACACATCTAATTGCCTTCTTGATGGAACCACAGTAAAAAACTGAAAGTATTTCCTACTGAGGAGACTGTAGTAAATGAGGAAATCAGGAAACTTCATAACAAGTACGTCTCCCAAGATGTCCACCAGAGTCAAAAGAGCCCAAATGTAGCACAAATATCACCCAGATGTAGCCCAAGTATAGCCCAATGACAGAATGCCCCAGAGTTTTCTAAAGAAGAACTAGAGCGCTCACAGTATTACTTATGACAAAAGTATGGAACACCTGTAGCCATCTTCATTAGAATAAAGTGGTAAGACTTAAAACATTTAATTTGCAAAGGAACAAAATGAGGGGCTTCATTTTGCCATAGAATAGGCAGACGAATATAAGGCAACTTCCTCAATCCAGAAAATAAAAGCGTCATCTGTGTCATGTTGTGATGCTACATCTGAAATTAAAACTCAAGCAAGTTTATTGGTTCCTAAAGAGGTTTTGATGTGTCTGTTCGATTGCCTTGGCCTGTTCCTTCAGTTCACTCTGTCTGTGCTGTGTGATCAACTGTTGTCAACTTATTTAACTTCTTTCAACCCTTATGGGGGTTTTCTGCCTTTGCTTTGTTCTTACCTTGGTGGTTTTGTCTGAGGCACTTGCTAGGTAAACGTTGGATTTTGTGTACAGATGCCGTGGTGGCTGGAATGGGTCATCCTTACCGCAAGGTGTCTAATAATGTTATACAGTCCCTAATAATCTAGTAAGACTGTGTATTCAGAGAAACACTACTTCATAATACAGAGACTGAGTCTTCTGATATAAGCAGTTAATGTTGATCTATCTGCCTAGCTCACAGTACCGCATCCAAACTCCTAAACTTCCAGAAATATGGATGCTGTCAGTTACCTAGATCATGAATCTCGGATTCCCAAGGAAATTGTGGAAACAGACCTAGCCCTTCCGTTTGTCGTTAATGCGAGCCCAAAGTGTCTCAAATAGAAGATATGTCATCACCTTTTCAAACATTTATTGGAAAGCTGTAATCTTTGCAAATAAAACATGAACTGCAATTGTAAGAAAGATGAGACAAGTTATTTCAATCAGCATTATTAGAATAGTAAAGTATACAAACAATTTGATAATGATAATTGTTTATATAATTTCTAATGCTACTAGTGTTACTAATGTTACTCGTGTTTATTGCTAGCCTTTACGCTAAAGTGAGCATATCAGGAGTATTCATCTGCTTGGTCTATTGGAAGGACCTAAACCCATACCTTTGTAGTTTTTGTCAGAAAGCCAGAATCAATGCATGCACAGATACACCTCCGAGGGTACCGAGGGTACAGCTATCTTCCTTTTCAGGATGAAGGTGCCTGTATCTTTCAGCAGCGTTCCATCATGATTTCGGCAGAAGTGAACCTCTCTCCAACTTCAGCATGGATGTGGTTTTTATAATAAAACAGCAAGCTAATCAAACTGGGCCAAAGGTTCAGGACAGCACTTTAATTAAATTGAAGCACAGGATTAATATCTTTGTGAGCACAGAAAATAAAACAATGCCTCATGTTATGAATTTATGCAACCCTGGATCTAACTGTGCAGACTGTCGCGCATCAATGCCTATCTGGAAGAAATGTGTGTAAGGCTTTCATTCAATAGAAAAACATGTACAAAGCATCATTTGAAAATGAGGCAAAGTTAACATAAGAACTGAAACAGAAGCTAAATCCAAGCCACATAACAAAAGAGATGCTGAGGAAAAATCACGACGTCCAGCCTTTGACTAGAAGAAGAAGACAAAGAAACATTACTGAGAAGTATTTTTTCTAATTAAGTTTCAAGTTAAAATGCTTAGTTTACAAAGCTAAGATAGATATCACAGAACCTTTTTTTTACAAACGAAAATTTATATTTCAGACATCCTTAACTAAATATAGATATATAAAAAAGGGAAATATGAATAGCAGCAACGTTTCTAAAATAACATATGGTTTTACTTGATATCACTTTGGGGGGAAGCACACACAAAAACGAAGCTGTGTTCTAGTGTATGTATATTATCCTGCATCTTGAAGCAATGAAAGTCAGAAACCAACATGAAAAATGACTCTGCTGTGAACCTTAGCTTCCTATAATGGGAAAACATTACCTTCTCTAGTTATTAGCCTTGCTTTTTTTCCATAAAGAGAAGGGTATTTATGCGATTTTCGAAAACACATGTTCTCTATTGTATACATTAGCACAATTGTAAAACCTACAAATTGCGAATCTCGAGGTGAAAATATGTTTTATGGGGTGAGCAGGAAGAAGGTCAACAAGCCATTTATCATGTAAGAATGTAAGAATGTACCTGGAGGTAGGCCCATTAATAACATAGGGGCATATTATCAAGGGGGTTTATCTCCGCTTTTTTGGCTTTAAAGGCCAAGAAAGCGGAGATAAAATTATCTCCCTATTACCAAGCTGTCGCTAACACCAGTTAGTGACAGCTAATAGGAGATAGCGACCATCTTGGGCCCCGCTTTGCATGTCAGTGATATTTATCACTAATGACATGCAAAGTGGGCGTGCCAAGATGTTAGCGACTGGAAACAGTCCCTAACATCGCTATCTCCTATTACCAACTTTTGGAGATATTAGCGCTAAGCGCGAATATCTCCAAAAGCTAACACCTGCCCTGAGCAGTTCTTAGCCATGTTATCCAATGGGAGGTGGATAACATGGCTAAGAGCATTTGCTCGATAATGCATGAATATCGCTGACTTTTCAGCGATATTCATGCTTTGCGGCCGTTTTTTATCGCATTTGCGATAAACCTTGCTAATAGCAAGGTTTATCTGCGATAAAAATCGACGATGTGCGGCGATAATTTTTGTCTCTAAACAAGTTAGAGACAAAAATTATCGCTAGTTGTTGGTAATATGCCCCATAATTTCTAGCGCACTACCACCGTACATCAATTTAACTCAATTGTCCTAGAAAAGTCTTAATTACACTTTGCTTATTTAGCACACAACTTAAGTTGTTTGATGTCAGCCCCCTTGATATCAGGTTAGATGTGTAACAGCCAATTTCACTAAAAAGATAAAATATCTTAAAATATTGGGTGGGGTCATCTTTCCAAAGTAATCCTTAACATGCATTATTGTATTTGTTTCGTTTGACCTTTTGAGCTCTACCCTCTTGCCTCATGTTTGATATATATTGGAATATGTTTACCTAGCTCTTCCTTTTGTGTTCTTATATTTTCCTGACATTTTTCTCTCTTCCTGCTATTCATTTTTTCCTTTAGTTTTTACTCCTAAGCTTTTTCCTCCATCACTTCATTGCCAAAACTTCTAAGGATATGTTATGATGATGTGCTAATAATAACAATGTCAAGCTAGCAATTGTCAGTAATGTGTTGTAACTGCATACAGCTTATTTGAGGTCTCTGTGTAAAGCATATCACCCTCGAAGTTCTGTAGTGTGCTCCATTTCTTGAGTGCTGACTAAAATGCAAAATAAATTAAGGGAGCGTGTAGTAGTGTTGGATGTTTATAGTACAACAGTATGGGATGTGTATTGATACAAAACATCAGAGTTTCTTTGAGCCAAGATAAGTGACTCCTTATTATTGCTCTTATGACGTTTGTACATTCTTTGATATTGTGCATTATGATTTGTAGTTTTGAAGGCATATGAGTAAGCTCCTTGTCTGTGGTGTCTGCGCTGCAGGACAACAAGCTTAATTTGATTATCCTGTCCCAAGACCATATATTGAATGTGCCTGGCAGTGTTCTCTGAGTGGACCTCCTAGCGGCTGTCACCACGTTGTTTCCTACGGTGCCGGCGCCTTCCCTAATTGGGCCCAATTGCACCTATCTGAGCCTTGGGATGCACGTAATCCAATTAGGCTAAATTTATTTTAATTTTTAGCTACATGTTGTCCCCTTTCTATTTTAATCCTGCTCGCCGTGGTATTTTTTTAACGCTCAGCCTACCACTGCTAATTACTCTCACAGCATGTGGGTGACACCGGCTCCAGCTGCAAGAATAAGAGCTGCCCTGGTGAGATGTGCATGCTCATAAAACAATTTGGCTCTTGACACCCTGCACACCTGGGGCTATGACAGCCTTGGCTACTGGGAGCTTACTGGGGAGCTTGTTATTTTTTATTCCTGATGCACCTGGGGTAGACTCCCCCTATTTGATCCCTTGGGGATAGACTTGGCACAGTGTTGCTAATAGGCGATAGCGATGTTAGCGACTGCTTTCAGTCGCTAACAGGTTGGGTACGCCCACTTTGCATGTCATTAGCGATAAATATCGCTGACATGCAAAGCGGGGCCCAAACCGCTCGCTATCGCCTAAAAGCTGTCGCTAACATCAGTTAGCGACATCTTGCTAATATAGCGATAGAATTTTCGCCACTTAGCGGCCGAAAGCGGCTGCTAAACCGGCGATAATTGCCTATCGCCCCCCTTGGTAATATGCCACAAGGTTTCTAAAACACTGTGATGCCGGACCCAAAGCCCCGTTCTTCGGATGTACCCCATAAAGCAAAAGCCAAGTCATTTGAGTGGCCTCATGCTGATGCTCTGCCTAGTCTCCCACAAGGCCCTTTGAATGATCATGGAGCCTCCTCGACCTCCACAGGTTCACTGTCCAAGAGCAAGGATGATAAAGACACGGACACTGATACCATGAATACAGATTCCACCCATTCTGATCATGACAATTGCCCTAAACTAAAAAAGGCAAAGAAGTCCGCACCAGCCAAGCCAGGAGCCTCGGCTGTGACTCCCTCAAATCACTTTAATTTAAAAAAAAATGTATTAGCATTTTCAAAGACATACAATGTCCAAACATGTGAACAACATACAGACAGTTGTACAACAACATCCTTCATCCAGTTTGTGGCAATTTGACAATGTTACCTGTAAATGCACTTTCTACAGTACAGCTACTATGCACAATTAATTAACTTGGTACGTTTGCAAATAGTCAATCAAGTTCTTCCAGCAGTCTCTAGACCAGTAGGCAGCTCCTCCTCTGAAGTTTTCTGAGCCTCTTTACAATAGGTCATATCCTGAATCCATTGTCTAACTTATGGCATCTCTCTACAACTCCAGCACATCGAAATTCTACGTTTAGGTAGAAGCAAAGCAATTATGCAAAATTTGCGCTTAGTAGCGTGCACATCATGAACAAGTCCTAGCAAGCAGGCGCGATTAGTGCATACAATGTTAAGGACCACCATTCTACCTAGCACCTGTGTTACTTTTACCCAATAGTCATGCACTGCTGTGCAGAACCATGCTAGGTGTATAAAATCTGCTAATTCAGCTTTGCAGCGTTGACACTTCCAAAGTGCGTAGTCCATAAACACAAAGCCTGGCAGGGGTATAGTAGGTTTGGTGAAGATACTTATAGCGCAATATACGTAAATTTCCATTGGGCGTTAACATACCAGTTAGAGAACACAACACCTCCCAATCTTCCTCTTTTAGTGGATCATCTAGTACCTCATTCCACTTCTGAGTGCATTGTGCGTTGTGTCCACTATGTCCTCCTGTAATTTAATGTGAAGTTTAAATACCATATGCGTATCACGGGGAGTAGTAAGTATCAATTTTAACACTGATAGTTGTGGTGGCTTCTCTGGATAAAAGGGATATCATTTCTTGACCGCTCCCTGTAATCTATTGTATGTGAATCTAAACAGTAAAGTTTGATTACTAATGTATGTAAGATCATGAGGTGTTTTAAATGTGCCATTATAATATAATTCCCCCATGGTATCCATGCCCACCTGTTTCAGCAGACCCATGCCTACCTCTTCCTGTGTGACCGATAATTCTGGGTGATGATGTAGCGGCAGTGCAGGGGCATATAATTGTAGTTTATGTGCTAATCTACCCATCTTGTGCCAGGCGGCGTTTATCAAATTTATATCTCTATCATGAAGAGGAGGCCGGTGATGCGTTATGATAGCATTTAATGGTATTGGTCACACAACTCCTTCTTCAATTGCCACATGAGTGAAGTAGGGGATTTGATGATACCAATAATGCGTGTATTGCGCCTGTGCACATAAAAAATAAAGCAGAAAAACCGGGACTTTTAACCCACCTGGTGAATAGGGTAGTATAAGACCACACAACTCAATACAGGCCTGTTTGCCTGCCCAAATCAGGCGAATCACTAGTGCAGATAATCTACGAAAAACTTCAGTTGGAGGAGTAATGGGGATATTGTTAAAAAGAAATTTAGCTAGACGATCATTTTGACAATGGCCAAGCGATCAGTCAGTGACAAAGGTAATTGAATCCATTGCCCTATTTTTCCATCACACTGATCGCCCTGCCATAATTCGTACAAATCACAACTTCTGGGTCCGGGGAATCCAGACAACGAGGTATTTTACTGGATCTGATTGCCACTCTAGCGGGAACTCCGTAGGGTGAGGGTGTGTGTGGTCAGCTAATGGTATTATGAGAGATTTGGACCAGTTAATTTGAAGCCCGATTGACATCCAAATTTAATATATTCCCTTAGTAGAGGGGCTAGATGTTTCTCTGGGTCTCGCGCATATAACATCATATCATCTGCATATAGAGAGATATGCAATGGTGGGAATTGGAGTGACTAATAGTGATTTCCCTGCTAAATCTTTCAAGCCAGCGGCTCAAGCGCTATCACAAATAGTAAAGTAGACAGTGGGAAGCCTTGCCTTGCCCCCCTTGCGATTGGTACGGCATCAGAGATGTATTTGTTAACTCTTATATGGGCTGTCAGCTTAGTGTACAGTATTTGCACTCATTGCAAGAAGATGGGACGGAATCCCATTCTCCATAAAACAGTATGCAAATATGGCCACTCTATGGAATCAAATGCTTTCGCAGCATCTAACATATCTTTAGTGCTTGGAATTAAATAATGCGAAAGTGCGAAAAGTGTTCTGGTGTTGTGGGCTGTTGACCTGAAGGGTATAAACCCTGACTGATCCGGCAATATTAGGTTGGTCATCAGTGGCTGCAATCGGGTGGCTAGAATTTTGGCTAATATTTTTGTATCTATGTTAATTAGTGATAAAGGTCCATATGAGGTGCAATATTATGGATCTTTGTTTGGTTTTAAGAGGGCAATCAACATGGCTTCTCTCAACGTGGGTGGTATCAACAGCTTGTCATGGGCATCACCGTACATCTCAACCAAATGGGGCGCTAACTGATCAACAAAAGATTTATAGAATTCACAGGTGAAGCAATGTGGGCCTGGTGCTTTACCATTTGGAAGTGATTTAAAGATTTCTGTTACCTCATCCACTGTTATTGGTAGAGATAGATATTCTCTTTGTGTGTCTGATAACCACGCTATTACCACATCCTCTAAATATTCCATGGTTTCAGAGGGTGAGGCTGTGGGTTGTGATGTATATAATTCACCATACGTTTTCATAAACTCCCGTAATATTCCCTGTGCATCATTATGTAGTTCCCCATTTGTATCCCTGATAGCCAGGACTGTCTGTGGCGCGCGACCCTTCACAGATCTTGGATGCTAATACTCTACCGGGTCTACCTCCTAAACCATAGGATATGGCAGTATGTCGTTTTGCTATATATTTGAGTTCATCTTCCGCATATGACTGGTATTCCAACAGTACAACCCTTATGTCACCTAATAACTTTGTATTTAGTATACTCTCGTACTCAGGTTCTAGTATTTTTAGTTTGTCTTCCCCCAGACTAAGTTGCCTACGTATGTCCTTCAAAATGCCTGTGTTGGTACTTATGCAGACTCCCCTAATTGTAGCTCTAAAAGCTTCCCAAAGCAAGCTAGGTTCTTCAGTGGTGGGTTAGTTTAACTCAAAGTATTCTGTGATAGCCTGACTAATTGTGTCAGTGTATACTGAATCTAGAAACGCTTTTGCATTAAATCTCCAGCTACATGGGGGCGGCATATAATGTGGTATATTCACAGAAAGTAATACTGGATTATGATCTGATAATGTTTGAGGTAAGTTACTTATATTCCATGTCCACAACACTGTGTCGTCAATGCCCACCCAATAGTCTATACGAGACCGACTGTTATGTGTCTCTGATGATTTCGTGGCCTCCATACGCTCTGGATTTCTGGTTCTCCAAATGTCATTAAGGTGCATCTCAGTCATAATGTCTTTTAGCTTACCTATTGCCCTTCGGTGTGGCTCTGTTGACGTGCCTGATCTGTCAAGATGCTTATCTAGAACAAGAGTAAAATCAGCCCCCCCAAAGCAAGGTCATGTCTGATAGAGCATTGATTTTACGCCAGATCATATGATAGAAATCTGGGTCATCAATATTGGGGCCATATGTTTCCTTAATGCTAACCGCTGTCCTCTGAGTCTCCCCGTTATAATGACGTATCTCCCCAGATCATCAGTGATAGTGGTTTCTACACTGAATTGTGTCCCTTTTTTAATCAGGATAAGAACCCCTCTAGAATAGAAGGAGTATGACGAACTATGTATTGTCTCCTCCCATTGACGCCCAATGTGACTGTTAGAGTTAGGTGCAAGGTGTGTTTCCTGTAGGAGGGCAATATCAATATGGAGCCTGTCGAAGTATGCAAATAATTGTCGGATTTTTGGGGGGTTGTTGAGCCCCCTGATGTTTCAAGTGACCAAGTTTAAGTGCGCTGGTTGCAGTCTATTGGTGGTCATCTTCTAGTTATTAAGACATAGTGCAAGGTAGTGTACCTTTGTAGCTTGTGCCTCTCATGTTATTTAGGAAAAATTCAGCAACAACATACATAATGAAAATAGCCTAGATATCCGCAATGTTTCTCAAGTACCACAGTCTGCAGAACATTTTCCAACTCCACCCCACCCACCCACTACCCACTTCAGCATCCAAACGATGCCAAAGACAGCCCCCTCGGTAAAAGAACAACAAAACAAAGTACTTTGTGGGGAACACCCGCATAGGGGGTCCGCCGAGTGCACACAACTCCATCCAACATAGTGGATGTGGTCAGGTATACATTACTGATGCAGAATTAATGTTTCCTCCAACATATTAGTTGCCATAATAACCACCTAACTTCTATGCATAACTAAGTATTATACAATGTAAAGAAGCACATTTCTCCCCCCGCATATATAGAACAAGTCACAGGTGCGTTCAGCTTGGCGGTTCAAATAGGAAATGCCATATCACACTCTCCTAAATTTATGTTGCGTTCATAGCCCAAATAGTCGGCACAGCTCATCCCCAGCTCCCTGATACAAACATATTACTGTTCACTTGGATCCGTTTAGTTCTTAGTTTGTATTGACGTAGCAGTCAAGTGTACAGTGTCCCAGAGTAGATTAGGTACAGCTAACTGTTCTATGTGACTAGGACCGCAGCGATTCTTATCACCGCCTAGTTCAGAACATTATATGTACAGTGCATACATTACCACCTAGTGCTTCAGCATCGCCATTCTCTACCATAAATAGGTTGTCTAGCCGCAGGGCATCCGATCATTTCTTTTTTTCACTATATGCAGGCCAGGTAGCTTCTCTGTCCAGCAGTAACACAATGTAGTTCCAGTTCCATGGACATAATGAGCAGCATGAGTCTTCCACCATCTTTGACCAGTACCACAATGAACATCACAGTCCCAACATTCCCTATCAATAAGCATATAGGGATACACTCCCCTCCAGTCTTTGCTTATTTTGTTCTTGGTTCTGTTATGCACGTCTCTGCTCTTTACGCTTGCTGTCTATTTTTTTAATGAAGTCTTGTGCTGCTTTTGGTGTTTGGAGAATCGTAGAGCGACCATCACCCGTCACCCTCAGCCAAGCTGGTAGAGCTGAACATACTCTATACCCAATTCACGTAATTTCTTTTTTTTTGCCGGGTTGAAGTCCTTCCATGCGAGTTGTACTGTCATCGTAAAGTCTGGGTAAAATGCCAGTGTGTTGCCCTGGTAATTTATTTGCTGTTTTTCCCGTGCCATCCGAAGGATTGCATCTCGATCCCTATAATTAAGGATATGGGTGACAATGGGCCTCGGAGTGGCGCCTGGCTGTGGTCTTGGAGCCAAAGACCTGTGTGCATGCTCTACTATAAGGACCATTGAGAAATTATCGTCACCAAACACTGCACAAAGCATATCCTCCACATAGGTCTCCATCCGTCCTGTGTTGTTGGACTCTGAAATTCCCTCAATTTTGATGTTATTGCGACGGGACCTCGCTTCTAAGTCCTCCACTTTGTTTTTTATAACCTCCAACAATTTCTCCATATTTGTGCATTTACTAGTCGTGGCATGTGCTTTGTCCTCTACTGAAGTAATACGATTCTTGGCCTCATCAAGACGTTCTCCTTGCTTGTCCAATTTCGCTGACATGTTGTCAACCCGCTGGGTAATGGAGTCCAGTTACCCATTTATGTCTTGCAGACTTTGTTGTATTGCCTGAAGAACATTTTCCATGACGTTGCCCGTCGCGTTCTCTGCTCCAAGTTCGGTGTCGGGATGCGCAGTCACGCCCTTGGCCTGTTGTTCCGTTTCAAATGTCAGTGTGGACTGTTGCCTATCTGGCTCACCATTATTCCGCTAGCCAACACTGTAGCGTATGATGTATGTTGTCGCAGAATACTCCAGCTCGATTGCAGTGCTGTATGTCTACACCACCTACCAGAACGCTTTGCCCCTAGGCCGTGGCTCCGTCAGCTGTCGAATAACACGGACTTCACAACACAGAGCACAAACAATTGGTAGCAGGAGTGGTATGTGGCATGCAGTATGGTTTTGCCCCAGACCTAACCCTCCACACCGTATGTGTATATCCTCCAATGGAGTCTTCGGGTATATAGTATCTCGTTATATGTCTCCTCTGTGCATCAGTCTCTCGTCACATATAGCGGCGTCCAGCAGCCCAGTATAACTTTGGATAGCAGGCCACAAGTCGCATAGTGGCAGAGCCTACACCTTTCCACATCACCAGTTTACATCATCGGCAGTATCATCCTTGGACGTGCTGCAGATTCTGCATACTTGGAACTACACATCACTTTTCGCCGTCATGCGCCACACCTCAGCGCCAATACGATCTCGTCCCGCAGCCTCATTCATCTAGACCTTAGTTCCCGGTGTGGCGCAGTGGATATGTATTTTACAGTATACTCGCAACTCTCTCCAGCATAAATACCGTAGGACCGATATCTCTCAGCATTGCACAAGTCACTATCAGGGGGCAGGCTGACTAATAGCACAGATTCTATTTGCTTCATATTCGCATCTATGCTTGGCATTGAACCGCTGATGGAGAGTGATGGGCATCGGTCACAGTTCCGCCGTTACCGCAGCCGCCATTGTGTAGGGGGTTCTGATCTCCTCATCGCGTCTGTCTATCGCTCTTTTTTAAGCTCCCCTTGTGCACTCCGATAGAGAAAAAACCTGACAGTCTCCTCCCTTGGGACATGAAAGGTAGCAAATACTGCTGTCCCTGACGCCCCGCACAGCTTCACCTTGCTCCTCACCCGCTCCGGCTCGGCTGCGTCTCAGGGCGCCGCCATTTTGCATGCTTCAGTCTCCGCCACACCACCAGCCTGCATTCACAGTTGTTTAGCTTCCACGGTGTTCCACAGGTCTCCAGTCCCGCGCACGTTAGGGACCATCTATTCCGGCTTTCATTTTTATCAAATAGCGGTCAGTTTTGGGTTTGCACAACAGCTTTTATTGCCGAAGGTTCGGCCGCGTCTCAGGGTACGGTCATTTTGCGTGCTTCAGTCTCCACCACACTGCCAGCCCGTATTCACAGTTTTACAGCATCCACGATGTTCTACAGGTCTCCCATCCTGCGCAAGTTAGGGACCATCTATTCCAATTTTCATTTTTGCAAACTGCGGTCAGTTTTGGATCTGCACGACAGCTTTTATCGCCGCAGGTTGAGCCTGACCGGCGGAGCCGTCTCAGAAGGCAGCCATTACGCAGTGCACCCTCTAGCGCCCTCAAATCACTTTAATTTTAATCACCAAGATATTGTTCTCCCAAGATCATCCAATTGGGCACCCGCTCCGGCAGTATCTGAGTATCTCCATAAGTATTTATTAAAAGGATTTGTTGGTCTCTCTATACAGCTGCATAAGCTGCACAAATGTTATTGAGCTGTCTTCGGGCAGAATGTCCCAGGCCTGATATCCCTGACAAGGTTTCTGAGACCCGAGAGATCGACCCTAGCATGTTGACTTTTCTAAAGAAATTCGCTAAAGTGGCAGCAGAATCACCCCACGTTATACATTTTGTCTCACAAAGCATGAGAGAGTTTATCTTACAGATCTGTGAACAATTTTGGATGAGCTATTGCAACAGGGCAAAAGCAGGTTGATAGTAAGCCAATAGGGATGCACCCGGTCATTTGAAAAACTTCTTAAGGGCACCCGGGTGGCTAATCCCCCAAGACTAAGTATTCTATTCTGTTGGATGTATCATTGGTTTTGGCCCTTCTTGAAAGATGGCCGGATAATACTCATCTCTCTAGGAAACAATTGTCAGCTAAATTGGCTATGCTTTTATGTTTAGCCACCTGTAGATAAACTTCTTGTGTGAGGGTTCTGGATTTAACAAGTAGGGTATTCACTCCGGACGGGATTTCCTTCACCATTACTGGTAAAACCAAAACCTTTTTCTGCTTGATCGAGTATAATACATTTCCTTATAATGATAAATTGTGTGTGGTTCACTGCTTCAAGGCTTACGAAGGATGTACTTGTTCTTTGTGATCTGCTGGTTCTACATAATTGTCGATTGCTTTGCAAAAGGCATTTAAACCGGTTTCTTTTGCAACAATTGCTAGATGGCCGAAATCAATCATGGCAGAAGCTGGTATTGATACTAAAGTCTTCGGGCCCCATTCTGTTCGAGTAGCTATGTCCTCTAAATGTTTTATGTTGATTTCTACCATTCAGGATATCATGAGATCAGCTGATTAGTCATCTGAATCTATTTATAAATGTTTTTATTATAAACCTGAGGGTGATATTACTTCTGTGGTTTTTGATAAGCATTAAACTAGCATAATCTGAGCCACCAGTCTGAAATAGAATAAAGAGTTTGCTAGCTTTTGCACAAAGAATTTTCAATTCTGTTAAGGACATTGAGGTGAGAATTATCCTGCCCAGTATATCAGTCATTACTTGATTGTCATGAATTTTTTGATATTCTTTTGTTGTTTACCCACCCTTAAGTAGTCTGGTTTATATCGAGATTGCAAGTCTTATTTTATTTCATGGTTCAGATCAGAAATCTGAATGATCCTGTTCCAGTCTTCATGACACCGTTGACACTTTGTGTTCCTGTTCTGTGCGATCTGTTCCTCCTGTGTTGATGATAGTCACTGGAGTTGGACATAGGGACGCTGTTGGAGTCTTTAAGCCGGAATACTCTTGCATAAAGTGAGGACCAACCCCACTTATGATCTTATGAGTAAATGCAAAGAACTTCAAAGGACATCTGTGTGGTGTTATTGATATTGTATAGAGCTGGCCAGATGTGGTACTTAGAAGCCAAATGCAGCAGTAGAATTCCATCTGGCTTGAGCCTATGAAGGTAAGGCCTCAAGGTTCACATAGTGGAAATCCGTGAAAGACAATTCTTTATAGAAGTCCTTGAGTAGAGATGAGTTACTTACCATGGCAAAGATAGGTTTAACTCCCAGATAGGTTTAACTTCGAAAATGTTGGCATTGCTAGTCAATGTAGTTGAGATGGCCAACACCTGATGCAAGCATAAATAATTGTCTCAAATGGTCTAGATCCTGCATGTCCAGGAAGGGTTTCATATCAGCATTGTTCACAAAACCACATTTCAGAGGATGACTGGAGCACAGTTCAGAAGGGGGACAGTTTAATGGAGCAATATGTACATTTCAGGGAAGGGAAGTTAGGAGGGACAAATCAATTGTAAATCCACATGGATTTGACATTGGTAGAGAGGGCCGAACATAGTTGAGGACCAGAAAGAATTCAGAAGCTTCAAGGGCTACATTCTGCATGCCATGTTAGTATGTGATTTTACACATCATTGAAAGTTAAAAACCCCAATGACTAATGCAAATAAAGGGGTCAACAGGGGTTAGTGATCTGAGCATATTTTCGGAGAACAGTTCATGGAAAACAACTCATAAGAACAATACAATAACAATACATTAAGCACTAAAAATAGAGATACAGAATTTGGGAGGGATCTCATTTAGAAGAAGACAGTTCATATATGAAAGAAAGCACAATTCAAAGTGTAAAAAACCTTTTGAAATATTTAGAGTCCACTCTGATGTAACATTATCACACTGGACAAAAAGCACGGTTCAAAGAAGACTGGGTCATTGTGTCTAGATACTGTTTACATTCAATAGCAAAGTGTTTAAGGGGCACAGTTCCTATACAGAATTCACCCAGATGCAATATTACTGCACTGAGTAGTAACTCTTGGACTGGTGTTCAAAGAGACGGGTCACAACAGTGGTCACAATTATGCACTGAATTTTAGTGAACTGTGTGGAATTATACAATTCGCCGGAGGTAGAGTCAAAAAATCTCCTGTTGCATGGGGTTAAAGAATTACCTGCTTAAAATTATTGAGTAGGCACATCGCTATTTGCCTCCAGTGGCATGTGACAGTAACAGTGAACCACAAGATGGAAATAATTTTCTGACTTGTAAAAGGGGTTTGGACCATAAAGAAAAGCTCTTGTGCAATGATCGCAAACCCTGTGATTTTGCAAATCATAGGGTTTGCAATTGCAAAAGGAATTTTTACATGAGACTCTTGGTACAGAAAGAAAGAAAGATTTTGAACAGTATAATTCACAGGAGAACAACTGTAAGGACTCCAAGGTCAATGTTTACTGGGGCAGAATTTCAGGAACATATTTCAAAAGAACCCTACCTCTTCCATTGTAAAGTGACAATTAGGGCAAATGAATCAGAACTTAGATTAGAGAGAAAGAAGAGTATTTTCATTTATAGGAACCTAGTGAGTCAGTGAGTGAATGAGTGATTGTGTGAATGAGTGATAGAATTTGTAAAGCGCTCAACACAACTCTGTGGTCTCTCGGCTCTTGTCAAGCAACTATCTTACCAAAGAGGTAAGCCTTAATTTGATTCCAGAAATCTACCATGGTAGTGCATTGTTTGATGCGATGTGGGACTGCTTTCTGGAGCAGTGGCTCTTAAACTGAAAAAGCACACTTATCAAGACTGTGCCAGAATTCTGATGTAATGATTGTCCTATGATGTGGTTTCCTGGGATATTCTGGCAGTTGATTAGGCCGGTGTCAGATGCTTTAAACAATTAAATGCACTGTATGGGATCTTAAATGTATTATAGACCTGATTCGCGAGCCAATAAAATGTAAATGTTTTGACGAATTTGTGTTGGAGTATGCTTATAAGCACACATATATGCATAAACAAACACACACACACTTGGGCACATTTACAAGAGGCGTCACTTTTTGTGAAGCTCCGTTGGCGCAGACCTCTCAGTCACATCTATGAGGCAACACAAAACCATCCTGCGTTGCTTTATGTGGCTTCATAGATATGGAATAAGGCACTGCAGCGCAAAACGCTGTGTTGCCTTACTCTGCACGGAGGTGGTGTTCCTTGGGCATCACGGTGGGCGTTCCCATGCAAAACCCATGGATTTTGACGCTGCCCCAAATTTACAAAATCACGTAAACCTGGGGCAATGTCAAAACCTTACGCCTCCCCAGAGCAGGCATAGCAGGATGAAATGTTTTCATTTCTCCTTGCTTGTTCCTCTTTTCATGTGTGCAACACTCTGCAGCACACAAACAAGGAGGAAAACACCTCCATAGATTGTCTTTGTGCAGGAAGGTGCCCCTTCCTGCAGAAAAACAATCCTACTAACAGCACAGACACGCTGGTGCAAGGGTACCTGCATTGTCACTAAGCTCCAAATTCTGCACCAGCGTTGGCTGAAAGGACAAGAATGGACTGTATCTCATAAATAAGGTGCATTCCTGCCATTTCAAATTGGTGTAGGGCAGTGCAGCAAAAAGACTTGCCAATTTTCTGTAAATGAGGCCCACTGTGTTTCGCCCAAGTACGACTACAACATCATAGGTTACCTAAACTATGCAACCAGGGAAATTGTTCACAATTACGAATATAAAACACTGCTTGATTAATGCCTACTTGTTTCCCCAGACTGTTCTCCAGTTTGCTAAGTAAGCTGGTAATATGATAGCAAGAGGCCTGGCGCCTTTCCAAATAAATGTAATCATGATATGCAAACCAACTAAGCAAAGGCTTAACCCATGACTCATACACATGGAACAAAAGGGTTGCTACAGCGTGGTTTGGCAATGCAGCACTGTTCTTCAGGTGACCTCATCTTTAGGAGAAAAAAATGCATGAATAGATTTTTAACTCATCAGATACCTGAGGGAATTTGTTTGCGAGGATTAAGCCATACAGTTCCTTTTAACAGTTGATGAAAGGCACAGGTGGTCCTAAAATATTACGGATCCGTAGTCGGTTGATGCACGCACTGTTGCACAGAATAATGATTTGCATCTGTAAACCTCTTTTTGGCAAAGCATAAATTAACATAGCATATCACTGTAGTAAATGCTGTAAAGAGATACGTTGAAATTGCCTTGAAATTCACAAACCTCGCTGCTAATGGCAGGATTGGTTTGCAACACCATATTCTATAGTTATTTCCTGCTCACTGCAAGTGCTGACAATTTGGAAAGCGAACATAGGACCTGATACACGAAATATCTTTTCCCAAAGAATGTGCAGCGACTTTTTGCAAAAATAAAAAGATTTTGTGAACCGACCTATTTACTAATAGGTCAATTTACATAATTCTGAAACATAGTGGGTCACAATCCAAACTACTCTTATTAATACATGTGATGCAGGTAGCAAATTGCAACTCAACACCATTGGATGTCATCGCAGTAATTGTGACCTGTTGGGGTCAGCATACCACCTAATCTGTAATTGCATATAAATAAAGGAAACTTGGGCCAGGTGTACTATTTACTACTTACAAAATGCAGTTCACTGCGTGCAAGCAACATTTTTGCAACCAGTAAATAATTGTTCAAGCCGACCTCAGGTCAGTTTGGAAAATTCAGATTTAGAGTGGGTACTAATCCAACCTACCTCAGAATAATTCATGTTGTAGGTTGCAAGTTGTGACTCACTCCAATTGAAGGCCATCACAGCGATAGAGGCCTGAGTGAGTCAGCAGACCAATAGGTTTTTGATCACCTTTCGATAAAGTACACTTTTATTTAAATGCAGTCCAGTTTCCTCAAAGTATACAGGACTGTGTTTAGAAAGAAAAGATTACATTTTATTTTTAAAGATTGAGAATCAGCCGTCATTCCTGGAGTACTGCCTACTCCAGTGCCCGAAAACATGTATACATTCACGAAGGGAAGCAGTCCTCATGGGTTACTTCTGATTTGGAGAGCCCTTAGATTTCAATGGTTTACAACCGCTCCGCTACTGGAAGTTTAGAACATTGTTTCATATGGTTAGAAATCATTATTTGGAAGGGAAGCTTTTATAACATGCCCCTTCCAAAAAGATAATTATTATCCATTTCTAAACCCATTTTAGGAGTTGGAACTTCAAAAATGTGGTTAGTACATTGCAAAAAGCATTTTTACTTTTGCAACCTCAAATGTGGTGTGCTTGCGGCCATACAAATTCTTTGTACATCTGGACCTTGGTTTTTAAAAAATGCAGCCCATTCTCATTAAAGGAGAGGGTGCTGCACTGAAAAAGATTGTTTTAAGTCCCCTTGACCACTGCTTTCCCCCCATCAAACGTTTTGATAGTCACAAAGCGGAAGGGAGGCCTAGGGAACCCCTTCCTTTTGGTAAATGTGTTACCATCTCTTTTGAGGGGTCATTAACCTATGAATGATTTGCTACTGAAATTATGGTATCAACCCATTGGTACGTAGCATTCCAATCACAATTTGGAAGGGGACGTCCTATACTCACCTTTTCCAAATTGCAATTTGATATACATTTCTAAACACATTTTGTGACTCTGAAAACTTACCAAATTGCAAAATGGGTTTAGTAAACACTAAGGGGCCCATTAGGATGGCGGGCGGATTGCCTCCGCCAGGGTAGCGGTGGCCACCGCCCCCCTGGCGGAGGCAATCCGCCCGCCATCCTTCCCTGCATTCCCCCCCGCCATATTACGATGGCGGAGGGGACCGCAGCGGTCGGAAAGACCGCCCGCCTGTTTTCCGCCCCGGTCGCATAGCGGCCGGGGCGGAAAAGGGATAACATGGTGGCGGTGTCTATCAGACACCGCCAGCCATATTAGAATAGGCATTTCTCAATGCCTTTCTGTGGCGGCAATGCCGCCACGGAAAGGCATGCGGTGTTCACTCTGGGGGGCCCCTGTGGGCCCCCAGAGTGACGGGCAAAGGGGGGTGGCACACGGGGGGTACCTGTGGTACCCCCCTGCATTTGCGTAATCGCAGCGGCAGGCACTGTGCGGTGCCTGCCGCTTCGAGTATGCAAATGCGTGCTTTTGTTTTTAACATTGTGGCGGGCGGTGCAGTGAGCACCGCCCGCCACAATGTTACTTTGAGGAATGCGCCCGCCACAGTGGCGGGCACATCCTAATGCCTATGTCGGGACCCCTGCCCTTTAGGCGGGCGGTCCCGATCTCCGTTAGGGTGGCGGGCGGACTGTTTCCGCCCGCCATCCTAATGGACCCCTAAAAGTCATTTGGCAGTCACAAACCCAGTGATTTAGCAAATTGCATGGTTTGTGACAACTAAATGACTTCCTACATCTGGCCCATGCTTTGGAACATGTATAGGGCAGCCTATGGTATAATGATGATGTATGTTTGGTCTGGGTGAGTCACTAATTCCACTACACTTGAATTTCACTGGCCATTCTTTTCTGCCTGAAACACTTAGGGGCATATGTATCAAGCTCATTCCTGTTGGCAAACGGGCCGATTCTCAGAATCATCCCAAACGGCCCTTGCAAAATAGGGAATCGCAAAATTTGTGATTCCCTACTTTGCGAATGCATTAAAGGAATCCCACATTGCGATTCCTTAAATGCAATGTAGGAAGCACCCAAGTTGTGCAATTTTAGTTTAAGGAATCGCAACTTATCACCAACTGCATGTTGGTGGTAAAACGCAATTTCTTTGAAAAATGCACTTTTTTGCTTTTTCCAAAGTGCCATGTGGCACACATACATGCCCTTATGGCATGTATGTGCGCCACATGTGCACACATGCACATTTCAGGGATGCAACAGGGTGTTCTTTAGGCACCCTTGCACCCTTGAAATTGAGTGCGCAATTTGCGAGAACCTATTGGGTACTCTCAAATTGCTCACGCAATTCCCATTCATTTCTATGGGCCTCTTGGCCCATAGAAATGAACGGGAAGCCATTCCTTAATTGCGACTCACAATTTGCGAGTCACAATTAATGAATGTTAGGGAATTACAGAATATTTGCACATTTTTAATTACATTCCGGTTTACAATTCTCAAATAGCGATTCTAAAAGAATTGCTATTTGAGAATCACAAAACCCTTGTTTGAAACATATGCCCCTTAGACTCTACTTATAAAAGGTCCAAAACATGGCCTGGTAATTTCCTAAAGCTTCGGAATAACCAATACTTCAGGTATCATAACTCAGAAGGGCATAAATACTCCCCTTTCCAAGTATGTGGAGTATAACATGCAGGCGGGAGTCTATTCTGCCACACCAGTGCCAACTGTTTTACCTGGCATTTCACCGAGAACCTTCACATGCTTTTAGTACGTGAAGTATTTTAGTGAAATACCCATAAACCGGGGAGTTCCCACATCTGTTATCGCCGTACCTCCAGAAACCTCTGAGGATAAGGTCTCATGAGAATTTGCAAATTTGGATTAAGGGTACTGGAGCTCTTGTTTATGCACAGGCTGAATTTGGCTCTGAATCTGTTTTGCTGCTTTGATTAAAATCATTGGCATCTGCATTACATTTGAGGATAATCAATTTGGTTGTGAGACTACCTCATTGAAAGTGCAAGTAATGAGGACATTTTTGGTTAATTAAGCACCATACCTAGTGGTTATTGAGAGAAAATCAACATTGAACTGCAAACATCCAGCCTAATGCAAGGTCTGAAATGAAAATGTTGGCATGTCAGAAAGCATTCTGGAATTGGTTGGCTTGTATCTATATTCAGGACAGTCTGTTTTATCGATCATGGCCAGTAAACAGAAAAATATACATCCCAAAAGGTGATATTGTGGGGTGTCATGCCCTATTGAACATCCAAGTTTTCATTTTTACCATTAAATTGTCTGTTCTTACGGGAAAGGTTTTTAGCTTACGTAATCAACAGGTTTTCAGGTTCATCAGGGTTGGTTGGAAAGAGAACATCACTTATGCATAAACGTAGAGCACCTTTTTGGAGATAAAATATTTTGGAAAAGCAAGGCCAGACAAGGATAAAGTCAGCACATAGGCAATCTTTCTGGGGATACAGCACTTTTTAGCCAGACATGTGGAGTGACTAAGTAGAACCATCACATTTTGCAGGTCAATCAATGGGATTGCAATAGTGTCAGAATCAGGATTAAACCATCTGCAAAAGCCCCCAAGGTTCAAAAAGTGGAAGGATGTTTCTTGGTGGAAGGAAAAAGAGGTTGCCACATGTCTTAGATCTTGTCCATTTGAGCCTTAAGGAGACCATTACATGAAGCATTACTGACATTACTGGCTCCTCATAGCCTCTTCTTTGAATTAAAATTTAACTCTGTTTATGTTAGAGAAGAGAATTTGCTTTGAAGACTAGGTACCTAGTACAGGCTGTTAACAACAACATCATTATGCTACACAGTAGCATAACCACAGTGGGAGCAGGGGAGACCATGTGGTCCCATAGTCTCTAAACGTTTGCAGAAGCTCTTTGGAGGCTGCATTGTAACATGATACATTAGAACACATTGTAAAGAAATAAGCCTTTTCTCTATCATCATGAGCCAATGGGGTTCAACAGTAATCATTGGTAAAGTCTATGATTGGTGGCTATCATGCATGCCACAGTTCTTAAACCATTTTATCTGTCATGGGCATGAGGTATGTATGATACTGTGTAAATCAACACATAATCCTCTCTACTTTAGCACCAGCACAAAAGGGGAGTACTTCAAATGTTGGCAGTTTTCAATTATCCCTATTATCAGCAATTTCTGTATTCCAGCTTCTACTATTTTAATTTTAGATTCTAAGATTCGGTGCAGATTTTGCCTAACTGTGTTGTCAGGTTCCAATTCGGTTGTTGGAGGATAGATCAGGGTATTCAGCCAGAATCAGATGCTTGATTGTAATGAGTGAAATGTATTGTTAAGCAAACTAGAACAGGTCTAAGGGATCAGTTGTAAATTTAGGGTGTGTGGCAGTTAGTGGGATGTGTACAAGGTTGGGTCAATATGTTGTGTAAATGCAATGATATTGTTTGGGTTGCTTAGATCTGGGTGTGATTGTGAGAATTGGCAGTATGCAGTGTTGGATGAGACAAAGGATTATATTTTAACTTCAGTGGAACAAGGATTCAAGTCCAACCACCATCCAGACCTTAACAGGCCAAACAGGTGGTTGAAATTATTACATTTCCTGTGCTGGTGGATGATGGCAAATGCATTGAATTGACTTCCTTTGAAGATGATAACGGGAAATTAAGTCTTCGTGCCTGACTTCTTTAAAGATATTTTTTTCTTACTGTACCTTTTTCTTTTAAAGACCTGTGGTTTTTTTCCCCAAATTGCATTATTTTTACTACTATATATTTGCTTTTTTGATAACCCTGTGCTTTGTGCCCTTCTTTTCTCACTGGGCATCAATTTCCTGCCCAGACCCCTATTTTGGATTGAGGCAGTTAAGGACTCAACACCTGGCTCTGAGGGGATTTCATGCTATTGTAGTTAGCTCTACCCTTGGTAGGCAGTCTGTGGCTTAATCTGGGTGGCTGCTGACATCTCTTTCATGTTGGGGGCTGGTGGTGTTTTCTATTCAGCTGCGTCCTTATCCCTTGGTATTTCTACTGATGAGATCTTCCCAACGATGATTGCATTCATCATGTGCATGGCTGCTAAAGGCATCCTCTGATTGTCAGTGGTGGGTGCAGTGTCACTCCAAGGACGCAACTGGAGCGTCTGGTTTAACTCATTGTGCCCCTGTGACAAAGGTGGTTTTCCTGTATATGCCCCTGCAGGCCGATGACCATTTGGTTTTCCCCCACACTGCGTGTGGCTTGTTAAATGCTGCTGTTGGCAGGTGTGACCTCCGTGCAAAGACCCTGACCAAAGCAGCATGTGCACCCGTTCAACCTGTCTCAGTGTGTGCATATTTCCAGGCCTAACATTCCTTTGTTGCATGCAACCTGTCCTATGGCATTGGGTGAGGTATAACAAGAGTCCTGACCACAGATACAACACTGGTGACAAGAGGGTGTTTCCCTGTTGATGGTAGTGCTTTGTGTCCGCTGCTTACCTGTCAAGAGGGTGCGTGGTGCTCGAGCCGCGTAACCGGTGTGGCTGAGTTTTGCCCTGCACGTGTGCCTTGCTGCAGGGAGAGGCCACCAAGTGTGTTCCTGCTCTCATGTTTCCGGCAACAGGTGTCCCTCCCAGCGGCTGTTCAGAGCCGGTAGAAAATTTAACACAACTTTGGCCTGCTGTGGTGAGGTAAGACGTAAGACAGCCTTCTCCTCCTGTCTGCCCCACATGAGTTGGGCAAGCCTGTCCCATGTGAGTGGCTTAAGCATACAAAAATATAAAATATTTAAAAAACTCATAAGACTGTTAGAGTGCTCAAAAACAAGAAAAAAGAATTACAAAGGGTGAAAACACACTGAAAACCTATCCCTATGACCCCTGCCTGCAGTTTGAATGAGGCTGGGTAAAATAACTATAGGAGCATGCACGTAAAGACCATAGCTAGCTTCATTTCATCATCCACCTAATGGCAAACATCACAACAGTGGAACCATTCATAGTGGAAAGTGCCCCATTGGCACAAGCACCTAAGCCGAAAGAGTAGGTCGAGGGAGTACTATTGTACTTTGAAACCACAAAAGTGGATAATGCTCATAAATGGGCTTTGATCCTCCATTTAAGGGGAAGGAACATCTATTAGATATCCAATTCAAATATTGAAGCTTCCCTGAAGATGCTCATTACCCTCATAGCAGTTTTCACTGCGCATTTTGAGCCTAGAGCGAACCAGGACTAAGAGAGATTCAATGATGTTTTTTATGCGTGTCTGAAGGAACTGGCTGCACTTGTGGCTTCAGTGATGAGAATGAGAGAATAAGAGGGCAAATGAGCCTCAGCCAAACTTTGTGAGCAAATACTGGAAGAGGTAGGTAAATCTCTAGCTGATATTCTAACGTTGGGTAGGAGCAAAGAACTCGCCAGAACTCGAGATGTTCACATAGAAGTGGCCATACAAAAACCAGTAAAGACAGAACCAGTCAACATTATCACCCCGGCCCCTGCAGGGAAATAGGTTAGGAGACAGGACACAAAGATCCGGACCTGTGACTACTGTGGGAGACCTACCCACCGCCCCTCTGAGTGTTCTGCAAGAGGCAGAAAGTGCGCAGGGTGTAAAAAACTCAATCAGTTCAAGAAGGTCTTCTGCTCAAGAAAAGGCTGCGACAGCGCACCACCGTAAATGCTCTACCAGAGGTGCACAGTTTCTTTAGCATGGTCAATTATTGTGGCTGTTTCATCAAGAATCTCCTGACCCTGATGCAACCCATCCAAGAGCTAACCAAAGTGTAGGTCCCCTGGTCCTAAGGGCGGGAGCAAGAAGCTTCTTTTCAAACCATGAAAGATGCATTGCCATCTAACTCCAAGTTTGGCTATTTTGACCCAAGGCAGCACACAATGAAAGCCATGGATGCTGGCCCTAGAGGATTGTGGGCAGGCCTGATGCAAAGATCCACTGATGAGGATGACTGGGCCCCCACAGCTTTTGCAAATCTATCACTGAGCAGCACAGAGCAGAGATATTTTCAAATTAGGAATGAGGCAATCAGCATTATTTGGGGATGTCTCCATTTCCATCTATATGTTTATGTTAAGCTCTTCATGGTCACAACCAATCATAAGCCGTTAATTCCACTTGTTAATGGTACTGCATCCAAACCACCTCAGAGAATAGAAAAGTGGATGCTTCAACTATAGGAGTTCAACTTCCACGTGAAGTCAATCAATCAATCAATCATGGCATTTGTAAAGCCTGCTACTCACCCGGGAGGGTCTCAAGGTGCTGGGGGAGAGGGGTATGTTACTGCTCGAACAGCCAGGTCTTGAGCTGCTTCCTGAAGGAGAGATGGTCTTGGGTTCGCCGAAGGTGGGTGGGGAGGGAGTTCCAAATCTTGGCTGCCAGGTAGGAGAAGGATCTTCCTCCGGCGGTGGCTCTGCGGATGCGTGGTACGGTGGCGAGGGCGTGGCTGGTCGATCGTAGCTGGCGTGTGGGCGTGTAGAAGGTCATGCGGTCGTTGAGGTACTTGGGGCCCAGGTCATGGAGAGCCTTGTGTGCATGGGTGAGGAGTCTGAACGTGATTCTCTTGCTGACGGGGAGCCAGTGCAGGTCTCTCAGGTGTCCGGTGATGTGGCTGTGTCGGGGGATGTCCAGGATGAGTCGTGCAGAGGCGTTCTGGATGTAAAGCCCTGGGTCCTACAAACCAGCAGGCTATTTGTCTCTGCACCCTCATGGAGCCACATCTGATGGAGAAGATGGCGCTGATGTGAGTGTAGAATACGTGCAATATGTGACTGATCGGCCTCATCCCATTCCCCTTTCCATACTTGCACTTTGTCATGCCAAAAATCAGGATGAATATCTGAAGAGAACTTTGGAAACTGTGAAGAACAATCAGAAGCACAGTTTCAAGAGCAAGTGAGCTCTGCTTACCCCAGAGTCATGGAAATCATGGAAAGTCTTTATCATGTTCGGCAGGAGTTAAATGCTGACCCAAATTGTTGCCTCTTGCAAAGACATTGTCTGGTCATTCCTACCACCCTCAGTGATAGAGTGATTCAACTGGCCCAAGCTGGACTCCGGGACATGGTTAAGACCGAGAATAGACTCCAGACAAAATAATTTTTCCCTTAATGGATGAGAAGGTAGAGAAAGTGGTTTGATCCTGCCCGTGGTTCCAAGCTTCAGGGGACACCAGTCCTGCCTGAAGGTGGCACAATCAGTGCTGCAAGCTCACAAGCAGCATTTGATTTACAGGCCCTGGGCACACATGGTGCACTGTACTAGGGAGTAACAAGTACATCAAATAACCAGTCATGGAATCACTAATCCATAATAACAAATTACAATAGAGAGCACTTGCAATTTGGCACAGAACAGCATTGGCAAAGTGCCCAAAGCATCTAGACAAGCAAAAACAGATGAGGCAACAGCAAAAAAGTGGAAGGGAGACTGACGCCAATGGTGCCAAGACTAAGGGTCATTATGTGGTTTCTATGTATTCCCATGTTGTGGTTAGTTTGTATTTTCAGCAGGAATGAAGTGTCCCTCTAGTGACGCAACTGGAGCATCTGGTTTATCTCATTGTGCCCTTGTGACAGAAGGACCCTTCCTGTATATGCCACACGGGCCAATGACTAGTTGGTTTCCACTGGTCAGCAGCAGATGGCATCCACCAGTTAACAAGTTTAGACCCTCCTCCAATGTGTTTAGTCCAGTCCACCTTGTCTATCTTCGAAGGTATTCCATAGCCAGGGCCAGATCCGTTTTAATTCACATATATTCCACAGCAACATTGCAAACGAAGATCCTGGTGGGACCTACAATTGCATTTAGAAAAGCATAGCCACTTAAATATCATATACGGATTCATACTTGATGCAGGTCAAAGGTACCTGTGGCTTGTTGTTTCCTTTCCCCAGATAAGAATGTTGATTACATACAAGCTTTTGTTGTTCGCTTTAGAATAGATTTTTTCTAGGCTAATCCTATTCTGCTTTTGTCTGAGTAGAAAATAGGTATTTTCAGTTGGGAAAACCTAGCGCCAAAATAAATACTTATGCCAGCCAACCACATATTTGTGCCCATCAATGTTTGAGCCAGTGCTTTCAACAAAGCAAACTCATATTTCGTTTTAATTTTCCACGTGTTCTTCTGGGCACATCAATGTGAATGTTCAAAGACTTGGCAGATACTATGTCATAGTTTACCAGGCAAAAACAGGCAATAATCTCTGTTCAATTTGGCAGAGGGTTTGGGTGAGTCATGAAGAACTGGTTGCAGTCTAATCTTTGTGTCAATAACAGTTTTGTACACTATGTAATACTCTCGGTAAGTAACCAGCCAATTAAATGATGCATCATATGAAATTATTTCATTGTTTTTGCGTGCATTTATTTCATCTGATTTAGAGATGTATATATTTACGAGATATTTGAGACCGAATTGTGTGCGTCGGAAAACTCTCCTTGTAGGCTCCTGAAGGGCACTTCCTTTATTTTAAACAATCTAGTATTAGCTTGTGAATGCGTAATCTCCCTCTGACTCATACAACATTGGCTAAACCCATGTTTAAATAAATAAAAAATAGGGTTGATGCTCACTAGCTTGTTTGACAACCGTTGATGTTCAATCTTAACTTTCCTTGGACCGTTTACAACAAACATATCATGATCCAACTGGAACGAATTAGAAGGGCAAATGTTTTTTTGTTTCGTTTTTTTTTAGAACGTTGTCCATTCGGGGAATTGGCTGCTTTCAAGGCCATCAATTTACGGACCAACTAGAAAAATAGCTTGCTCGTCGAAATGAAAAATCATATTCTTTTGTTCCATTAATTTTGTCAAAAATTAAAAAAGTATGTGTGTTGCACAGTGAAATATCGAAAAATTAATCTTTACATTAAAATTAGGAATGAGACTGAAATGATCGCGTGTTATAGCATGGCTGGATAGCATATACACGTGGGCTTGAGAATTAAATGCTAAAACTGCACCAAATGCAAGCCCTTATATCGAGATGGTTTTTCTATTCGGAAGATAAAACTCATTTTCCCGACAGTGCAAACAATTAATTGGCCCTTTAAGGAACATTGCAAAAAACACAATTGATGGACAGAATGTAGAACAATGTCATACATTCACCCCAGTACAAGGATCTGGGCCTAAATCCATCGTTTTGTTGCACTCCACACCACCCTGGGTTAGACACTGGCTATATGCAAATCAGCTCTGACCCTGTGCCCCATGGGAACAGTCCAGTCCGAACTACCAAGCCATGTCTTTCCCAGACCGGAATCAAGCATCCAAGGACCGGTTTCTGGCTATCAGCCTTCATTCAGCCTGGATAGCTTGACTCCAGTGGCGTGGAGAGCCTGGGACTCACGTCTGAGTATACCCAGCACACTCGGGGTGAAAATTGCAAAAAGCACAGTTGAAAATTTTCACCCAGAGTGTGCTGGGTATACTCAGACGTGAGTCCCAGGCTCTCCACACCACTGGAGTCAAGCTATCCAGGCTGAAGAAGGCTAATAGCCAGAAACCGGTCCTTCGATGCTTGATTCCCGTCTGGGAAAGACATGGCTTGGTAGTTCGGACTGGACTGTTCCCATGAGGCACAGGGTCAGAGCTGATTTGCATATAGCCAGTGTCTAACCGAGGGTGGCGTGGAGTGCAAAAAAACGATGGATTTAGGCCCAGATCCTTGTACTGGGGTGAATGTATGACATTGTTCTACATTCTGTCCATCAACTGTGTTTTTTGCAATTTTCACCTAGAGTGTGCTGGGTATACTCAGACGTGAGTCCTAGGCTCTCCACACCATTGGAGTCAAGCTATCCAGGCTGAAGAAGGCTGATAGCCAGAAACCGGTCCTTGGATGCTTGATTCCGGTCTGGGAAAGACATGGCTTGGTAGTTCGGACTGGACTGTTCCCATGAGGCACAGGGTCAGAGCTGATTTGCATATAGCCAGTGTCTAACCCAGGGTGGTGTGGAGTGCAAAAAAACGATGGATTTAGGCCCAGATCCTTGTACTGGGGTGAATGTATGACATTGTTCTACATTCTGTCCATCAACTGTGTTTTTTGCAATTTTCACCCAGAGTGTGCTGGGTATACTCAGACGTGAGTCCCAGGCTCTCCACACCACTGGAGTCAAGCTATCCAGGCTGAAGAAGGCTGATAGCCAGAAACCGGTCCTTCGATGCTTGATTCCGGTCTGGGAAAGACATGGCTTGGTAGTTCGGACTGGACTGTTCCCATGAGGCACAGGGTCAGAGCTGATTTGCATATAGCCAGTGTCTAACCCAGGGTGGTGTGGAGTGCAAATAAACGATGGATTTAGGCCCAGATCCTTGTACTGGGGTGAATGTATGACAATGTTCTACATTCTGTCCATCAACTGTGTTTTTTGCAATTTTCACCCAGAGTGTGCTGGGTATCAGACGTGAGTCCCAGGCTCTCCACACCACTGGAGTCAAGCTATCCAGGCTGAAGAAGGCTGATAGCCAGAAACCGGTCCTTGGATGCTTGATTCCGGTCTGGGAAAGACATGGCTTGGTAGTTCGGACTGGACTGTTCCCATGAGGCACAGGGTCAGAGCTGATTTGCATATAGCCAGTGTCTAACCCAGGGTGGTGTGGAGTGCAAAAAAACGATGGATTTAGGCCCAGATCCTTGTACTGGGGGGAACGTATGACATTCTTCTACATTCTGTCCATCAACTGTGTTTTTTGCAATTTTCACCCAGAGTGTGCTGGGTATACTCAGACGTGAGTCCCAGGCTCTCCACACCACTGGAGTCAAGCTATCCAGGCTGAAGAAGGCTGATAGCCAGAAACCGGTCCTTGGATGCTTGATTCCGGTCTGGGAAAGACATGGCTTGGTAGTTCGGACTGGACTGTTCCCATGAGGCACAGGGTCAGAGCTGATTTGTATATAGCCAGTGTCTAACCCAGGTTGGTGTGGAGTGCAAAAAAACGATGGATTTAGGCCCAGATCCTTGTACTGGGGTGAATGTATGACATTGCTCTACATTCTGTCCATCAACTATGTTTTTTGCCTTTAAGGAACATGGCATCATGGCCAGGGCTCACGTGCCCCTGTCATGTCCCACTACCTTCTTAATTGAGGAGTCCAAAAATTAACATTCTGTTACTGCACTTTCACTATTGAGTGCTTAAGCTGACAGTGGGAATCATGGGCCAAATTTATGAAAAGTGACGCATCGCTGCGTGAAAACAGCTATGCGTCACTTTTCATTGCGCCCTCCTTGCGACACCAATCATGCGTCATATTTACAGTATGACTCAACATGTCGCAAGGAGTTACAGATACGTCAGTATTTCTGACGTATTGCTGGAGTGTGTCACAAAAGTGATGCAACTCCAGCAATGTGTCCTTTCACCTGGGGCAAGCCCCATGTGAAAGGGCTTGAGTCAGTCTTATGTCTGCTGTGAGGCAGGCATAAGATTTTGACGCATTTGAGTCCTAGAAGTGGCAAAGTGAAATCTCATAGATTTCACTGCATCACTTCCATGACCCTTTCTTGCGTCAATACACCCCCCCTTGCATACATTATACCTGGTGCAGGTATAATGTGGCGCAGGGATTTACAAAGTGACGCATCTACCTAGATGCGTCACTTTGTAAATATGGCGCAACAAGGCTCACTTTTTTACGCCACTGGTGCGTCACAAAAAGGGACGCACCAGCAGCGTAAAAATGACACACAGCCTCATAAATGAGGTTCCATGTTTTTTAGGTCTGGCTTGACAGAGCAGCTGTCACCAGGTATTATGTGAGCAACCTAAAAAAGGGCTCCAAGAAGCACTACCAGGACAAGGGATTTGGCTCTGCCCACATGTTGGAAGGTAGAAGTATGTTTTGAATAAGGAAAAGGTGTTGTGCTTCCACGAAAAAGTGCTAGCCCTCCACACAGCTGTAATAATTTTGTTTATTCATCCAGCTGCCCGAGCTTGAGCTTTCAGCATACCCATGACATTATAATGCTATTAAAATGTCTTAGATGACTAGATAATTTACAGTGTTTGTTATTCTCTGAATGCAGCACAGATGGGAGGATGGCAGTCATTAACTTTAGACTTCAAAGTGCAAGTTTGTGTTTCAGAGCCCAGAGCTGCACCAATCAACATGGATTTTTACGTTTGGCTTGACAGTGCAGCTGTCATTTGACCTAATGAGCTCAACAAGAAAGAGCTCTCGGGGTACTTGATTTGATTGGGTTTCTGTGCTTCCACTAAGAGGACGATATTGTACTTTTTGGCTTGTGGCAAAGTTTATATGCAATACAGCAGGACTGAGTTGGTTATGGTCACAAGCCAATTATCATGGCTATAGCCCTTATTGGTTTACTGGGAAATGTTGTGATAAAGGCACTACGTCTTAGGTATTTACTGTTATAAGCATAAGTTAAAGTAAATAGGCATTTAAGAGTGGATTGTTATTTTCTTATATTAAAGACTACAGGTAGGCATTTTGTTACAGTAATTATTACAGATTTCAGTAGCAGGCAATGGTTTTGATGTTGGTCACCGGGGTGTTACAAACCATGAATAAAGAAGGTTTACTCTGTGAGAATCCTTGGTTTGCCGTTTTAGCAGAGATAGTATTTTGCTTAGCCAACAGTAACTTAGTAGACCTTTCTAACTTTAGTACTGTGTGTCTGATGGTACCTTGTAGAAGAGCTTAGTGCTCAATACTGTAAGCCGTAGTTGGTTGCACAGACAAGCTATGTGCCTGTGTGGTGCACTGGAAATATGTTTCTTACCATAGGTCTATTCTGCTTAATATGGACCATTATGACAGAGGCATCTAGTCTAGCATATCCATTGTGAAAAACATATGTTAAAGTCAGTAAGCCGTTGACATTGTGTTACACGCTATAGGCAAGCTTTTTGTAACATGCACATGGTGGTCAAAGGTTTTGCACTGGCTCCCACTCAAATAAGGCTGTTTTGTTTTCGAGGTGGCATGGCCAGGGCAGGTCAATGCCACTCTTCTTTTTTTCTTCCCTGGTGTGTAGTGTGCTTTTTGTTCCAATGGGCTAAATTTGGTATGATCCTCTACCCCCTCCCTCCAGTAGGTAAAAAGGCAGTTGTGCCTAGCCCATGCATTGAGGGTTCCCTGCACTAACATTCCCCTGTTGTCTTGTGGGTGTATCCCTGCTTGGAGTTCATGGTCCTAGGGAGATACCCAAGCAATGATCCATTGGGGAGAGGTAGCACTCAAATGGTGGCACTGCCCACTTTCCAGCACTAAATCTCCCTTTTTGATAGCTGCTTGTGGGTTAGAATTGTGGCCCTCTCGAGCACTGATCATTGCAAAAGTAGTTAGCGCTGGCTGACTTCACTATCAGTCACTGTATTGTAAATGCACTCTGCATGGTACATGGCACGCTGATTGAATAAAGAATGACTCCAGTACTTGAAGGAAGCTCCTAAAGCTCTAAACCTTATGAAAGCCTGGGCGAATTTGTTTTCAAACTCATAATTTTGAGTACATCCTTACTATTGAATTTTGAGTATTTCGTGCCATTTCATTTTTTATGTGAGTTTTACATATATTTTACATATATTTTCATGCAGGAAAGGTTTATATGAGTGCGTATACCATTATGCTTTTATTAATATTAGCAAAAATTACTTATGTTATGCATGGAAAAAATAGCTAATTCCCCCCACAGCTCCAGCATTATATAAGAAGTATGGACTGCATAGACAATGGCGAACAATAATGCAGTTCACTCACCTCTCTACCAAACCTTTTGTTCCTTCACCTTTGGTAGGGAATGGGAAACTGCACCTCGCCACCACATTCACCCCAAGGGAAAGTCTATATCGCTTCTTTTGAACTTTGGCCTCTCTCTATAGGGTCACACCCACACGCTTTGCCTTCACCACTCTTGTATTCTGAATCTATTTTTGTTCGCTTTTAGGACTCTGTCCACGTTACCACTGCTACCTGTGATAAAGTGCTTTTGCTTACTCCTCTAAGCATGGTAAAATTGGCTTGCACCTAATTGATGCATTTAATTTACTTATTTGTATCAAGGCTCACCTGATGTTTCCACAGGAACGAGAGACAGGAGACAGAAGAGGTCCCAATGTCCCACTAACACTAGCCGGCCCAAAAAGGTCAAAGCAGGACCAGTGACCACGGGTAAGAGGGAAAACAAGCGGAGAAGAAACTGAAGAGGGTCTCTCGACACATCCTGGACATCAAGGTTCTGGATAGGATCCCTCGGCACGACCCGGGCAGCAAGGATACGTCACTGGAGACATTGGTAATTCTGTGAACAAAGCATAGTCACTAACCTACTCTAATCTTTTTGGTGACACAAACTCAACCACAAATAACCATTAGATACATATCATGAACGTCCACCTGTTTTGTTACCTTCTTCCGCTTTTGTCCAACAAAGGGAAGCAGGGCTCAATAAATAATACTGCATAAAAAGGAACATAGAGAAAATTACCATAAAGTGCTGACTATAGTGTGTAATGAAGGAATATAAATAAAGCTTACCAGTAGAAGTAGTGCCGAAAAATAGCTCAATTCCCCAAAACAATAAATACTGACTCAATTGACAGTGTAAGGAAGGAAATGAAAAATATGCAAAAAAGGTGTGAGCTCAAGATACAACATCTCCTAAACATCTGGAGTTCTTGAGGTAGGCTAGTGTGAGGTTACACAGCAAGAAAGAACTAAATAGTAGGGGCCTAATGCTGCTGAATATACAAAATTTTCTTGGCCACAAAGAACCAAGCTCAAGGCGTCTCCTTACATCAAGAGAGCGCTATTCTGTCCTCAAATATATATATATTGCCAACAAGCTTATAAAGCCCTCAAGGAAAATGCAGATATTCAGAACTACCACAAGTAATATTCGGGGAAGAGTTTGTGTGCTACTCATTCACAGACATCTTTCACACACAAAAGCACAAGCACGATACCACAATAGTAGGCTCAACATCCTGGTGGTATGAAGTAGAAAACCCAGCGAGGGAAATAGCGCTGTGAAGAGAAACAGTGCAAGTAAACAAAGGGCACGCCTCATGGAGACGAGGATCTGACTGCGGCTGATGTGGATAAGGTAATGGAGTGCACGCCCCAAGGAGCTGGGCGTCTAACTGCGGCCGCCGTGAACCGGAAGTGAAGGCCTGTGGAAATCTGGACAGGAAAGAAAGCTCTCAATGAGCTGGAATGTGAAGCGCTCCTTGTAGTGTTTGTCAGTTGAATAAAACAGACTGAAGAGTAGATGATTTGAGAGCAAGCTTTAATTAATTCCCCAGCCACAGGTAAAACTCTCAACTGAAAACAAGCACTCTCTGTGTATTCCATAATGTCACACGAGATCGGAATCACAGAAGGAAGTGTTCCAACAAGTTAAAGAAACAGTATAAGAAATACATGTACACCATTACACATCTCCCCACTAAACAAAAGCATAAAATGATAAGTTTTACAAAAAGAAGAAAAACAGAGGAAAGAATTACAATAAATAATCTCTTAAATAAACAGGAGGTCTACGTACTCTTTGACTCCTAAAGGAAGATGATGAAAAATTAGAATCATTAACAAAATGAGAGGAAGATGGATAATGCAACTCTTGGGAAGGAATTTTTGATCTAACTACAACTACTCTACTTCTATTCCATATCCTCCCATCTTCCGTTTTAATGGCATTTTTGAAAACTTTCTCCACAGTCCTTACATCAGTGTACTTCGACCATGGTCTACAACCAACAGGAGCTTTTATTCTCACAAGATCTCCCACTAATATCTTTTGTACATTCACACAATTTCTTTTATCAAAGTACTGCTTTCTTTCATCCAATTTTCTTTCTTCTTTGTAACGCCATTCACCAATCCTATTATCCACCAAACCCTTTTCAATTTTCATCCACCCAGGACATAACCAAGTGTTGGGAGCTCTTCCTTTAAATAACTCAAATGGAGTTCTTCCAGTTGTTGAATGTGGCGCAAAGCGATAAGCATTAATTCTCTCCTTAAGAACAGACTTCCAGTTTAAACCTGATGATCTAGCTAACTGTATAGACTCCTTCAGAGTTTTATTAACCCTCTCAACCGCTCCATTCGACTCAGGATGGTACAACGAGCAACGCTTATGTATTACACCACACTTACTCAAAAACTCCTCAAAAACTCTCGAACAAAATTGAGGCCCATTGTCCGAAAGAAGACTGTTAGGAAAACTCTCTTTGCTAAAAAGAGTATCTAGGAACTTAATCACCTCCTCCGAGGTAATCTCTCTAACAGCAGAGACCTCTATCCACCTTGAATATAAGTCAATTAACACCAAAAGATAAGGCGTATCAGACACACCTGATAACGGACCAACTATATCTATTGCTACCTCATCCCAAGGATGTCTTGGTAATGATCTTTTCACCATTGGCATCTGCTTTGTTTTTAAAATCTTATCACTTGCACAGCACTCAGGACAATCTCTCACCAATCTCTCAATTTCTAGGTCCATTCCAGGCCACCAAAATCGCATACGTAAAATCTCCTTAGTCTTAACAATACCAAGATGTCCTGAATGTGCATGACTCAACAATTTCTTCCTAATTCCTAAAGGGGGAACCATTTTTGTTCCACGAGTCAAAAATCCAGAATTCATTGAAAGCTCATCAGAGATTAATAACCAAGGTTTTTCCAAGCGAGACCTATTACTCAGAGACAACATGACTTTTTTAATTTCTTGATCATTCTCCAACTCATCTCTCCACTCTTTCTCTTCAATTGCCCCCTCTGTAATCTCACACACACTTATACTATCATCACATTCATCCAAATCATCTTCATCATCAAAATTCTCCTTAGCTACCATTCTTGACAAACAATCTGCTGATTTGTTTGACACACCAGGAATGTAATCAACCACAAAGTCAAACTCCTGTAAAGAAACTATCCATCTTCTAATTCTTGACGAAATTGCATCTAAACCCTTTTTATCAAAAATCTCTTTCAGTGGCTTATGATCAGAAAATATAAACACCTTCGTGCCCCAAATCAAGTTCTTTAATTTTCTCAAAGCCCAGTAGATAGCCAGAGATTCCTTTTCTATAACAGAATAATTCAATTCCGATCCTATTAAGCATCTTGATGAACAGCATATTAGATAATCTTTCCCTTGTCTTTTTTGAACCAAAACAGCTCCAAGTCCTTTCTCACTTGCATCTGTAAACAAAATTGTAGGTAAACCCGGAACAAATGCCTGAAGAGAGGGCGCTCTATTCAACTCAGATTTGATGCATTCAAATTCTTTTTTACAATCATCTGACCATTCAAACACAACATTCCTAGAAGTTAATCTCCTCATACACTGAGTTTTATCAGCAAACTTAAAAATAAATTTACCGTAAAACTCTACCATACCAAGGAAGGATACTAATTCCTCTTTGTTCTCAGGTTCTTTCACTTTATTAATAGTGTTTACTAGCTCTTTTTTTGGATAAATCCCTTTCCCAGTTATTCTGTGTCCCAAGTAATTTACTTCTTGTACACCAAACTTACATTTGCTTTTCTTAAGTGTCATTCCTGCATCTTCTATGCACTTCAAAACCGCACATACTCTACTATAGTGTTCTTCAAAACTATTTCCATAAATCAGTAAGTCATCCTGATAACATCTCACACCAGTCATACCTCTCAAAACTCTTGCCATTATCCTCTGAAATACAGAGGCCGCGGACACGAGACCAAAGGGCATTCTTTTATATTTATACGTGCCCATGGGGGTGATAAATGCTGTAAGATCTTGGGAAGACTCATCCAACTCCACCTGATGATAAGCGGAAGCTAGATCAAGAGTGGTGCAAAACTTAGCCCCCTCTAACGTACTCACCATCTCATCAATATTTGGCAGTGGAAATCTATCCACTACTACTTCTTTATTTAATGATTTCAGATCAACACAAAGTCTAATCTCACCAGTAGGTTTTTTAACAACAACTACTGGAGCTAACCATTCAGTAGCTTCCACCTGCTCAATCACACTGTTTTTTAACAACTTATCAATCTCCTCCTTCACTTTTTCTTGTTCCATCAGAGGTATCCTGCTTACTTTCGCTATTACCAGAACAGCATTATCTCTTAATCTAATGAGATGTTTATATCCCTTTAAACATCCCAAACCTTCCTTGAAAACTTTCGGATATCTTTTTGCTAATTCTCCTCCCAAATCAGTTTTGTCTACTTCCTTTTCATTTATGTCTACTTGATGAATTTGTACTTGAGGATTAGCATTTGGATTTAAACTCACTCCGAGTTGACCTTGATGTACCCAACCCAATAATACATCACCTTTCTTTGCAACATAAATTTTACCAACAATAATCTTATTTCCAAGTTCTATTTCCGCCATAAAACAACCAAGCATCTTAATTGGTTTATCAGCATATCCTAGTGGTCTTAACTCTGATCTCATCAGCTTCACTTTACGCTCAAAATGTTTTTTATACAAATTTTCATCAATCAAAGTTATTCGTGAACAAGAATCAAATTTAAAGTTTATCATTTCATTTTCCACTTTTACCAGATGTGATGGATGATCAAGCACCTCACATTTTATTTGAAAGGTTACTGTTCTTACTTGAGGTTGATTCCATCTTTTCTTTGTTACTTCAGGTCTAAACAACTTAGTTCTACAAAATTTTGCGTAATGACCTTTCTTTCCACACGAGTTACATATAATTCTCAATGCAGGACATATTGATGAATTTGCCAAGTGACCTATTTGACCACATCTAAAACAAGAAAATTTGTTGTTTTGCCCAGCAAATAAATTCTGACTTGCGTGAATAGATCCAGTATTTTCTTTCTCATTTGAAGTCTCATTTTTCTTTACTAGACAAGCCACTTCTACTTTTGTCTCTTCTTTCTTTTCATTTAACACCCCTTTTTCTTTCTCCTTCTTCAATTCTCCAACACATTTAGTCATATGTTCTACCTGTTTTGCTATAACTAATACTTCCTCAAGAGCTGGTTCATCTTTCAACCAGAGCTCCTTTCTGATATCATCATGTGCACACCTCAATACAAATTGATCCCTGATACGTTCATCTAATGTCTGACCAAAGTTGCATGAGGAGGCTAACTTTCTTAATGAGGAAACATATTCTTCAACAGTCTCTTCCTTTTTCTGTTCCCTCAATCCAAAATGATAACGTACTGACTCTTGGCAAATAATGTTTATCAAGTTGAGCAATAGCCATCTCGTATTCATTCAAGTTTCGTTGTTCTGCAGCTGATAAGTCAGGTAGATGTTCCAATATGTCCTGTCCTTCTCCCCCAAGACAATGAAGAAGAAGGGCTAATTTCCTTTCCGCACTCAAATTAGTTCCGCACACTCTTGCATAGTTTGCAAAAATTTTCTTCCATTTTTTCCATTTTACACTTGGTTCTCCAGGACTTATTAGAAAGAAGGCTGTCTGAGTTACATTCTGCATTTTTTATAAAGATATATTACTTTTACTTCTTTATATTTTTATCTCAAATAAAAGTGTCTATCATTTACTTTTATTTAATATATAATTTTCCAAAAGAAAAAAAAAATAACCTTCTTTTCTCATATATGTCTGACCACTTTCTATAACCTTGTTCTTCAATTCTTGTTTTTTTATGATGGAATTGTCAACAGTAAGTATAAATTCTCTCTTTCTTTTAAAAAGAACACACAGCCTTGTGACTTAATAATTCATATTATGATCCTTCGTGCACATTTTTCTTTTCCCCAGCTTTATGATGTAATAATGCTGCCTTCCTTTTCCTGTGCTTGTTCTGACTCAGTCTTTATCTATTTAATGGAATACAACACTTCAGCCTTCCTTTTCTTGTGCGCGTTCTGACTCGGTCTTTGTTTATTTAATGGAACAAAACGCTTCCAAGAGTGTTCTTGAAGCGTGAACTTAAGGCGTCAGAGCGTCAGCTGCTCTTGAAGCGCATGCGTCAAAGTCTTGGAACGCAAATAGAAGACGTTAGAAGCGCGCTGACGTGAAGCTTTGCATGCGCTGATCGCGAGCTCCCAGTTCACGAGAGCAGGCGCGCGAAACCAACGCTTTCCAATTTCTTTATCTTTTTATCTACACTTTTCCTTCCTTTAAAGTAAATAAATCCGCACTCCCCACCAAACTCCTCACCGCACAACTCTCTGCCTTGAAGAATATCAGCCGCAGGGAAGACTTTGCTTCCTTTTAATTTTACCGCCGCTGGAGGAGCAGGTGCAATTTTCTTTTTCACGCCTGTATTGAGGTAGGGTTCACCGGATCGTCGCCAATAAATGTAGTGTCTGTCAGTTGAATAAAAGAGACTGAAGAGTAGATGATTTGAGAGCAAGCTTTAATTAATTCCCCAGCCACAGGTAAAGCTCTCAACTGACAACAAGCACTCTCTGTGTATTCCAGAATCTCACACGAGATCGGAATCACAGAAGGAAGTGTTCCAACAAGTTAAAGAAACAGTATAAGAAATACATGTACACCATTACACTCCTCCCATCCGGAAGAGGGAATTTATTCGGAAAGAGCTCTGCCGCTGAATGTTGCTGGGATACAGCAGGTCTGACAATGAGTCTATAGTAAAGTGGTTTTACCTGTACCAAGGCCAGGTACATGTAATACCACTAATGGTCTTTCAGCTCTTTTTATTAAGTAGCCCTTTAAAACATGTCTGAGGCCTGCCATGGCATCCTGTGTAAAGTTTTACAAACCTTTCTTTTGAATACATACGTCACCCCTATGGTATGTGCTAAACAGCCCATAGGGCAGGATGCATTATATTTAAAAAGGTGGACGTGTAATTTTAAGTCGTACATGACTTGGTAGTAAAAACTCCTGAATTAGTTATTCGCAACTGTGAGGTTCTCCTCTTCCGTAGGATATCATTGGGTTACCTTAAAACAAGTGATAGCCTTTGTTTGGGGACAGATATAAATGTTGTTTGGCTTCTAAAGAATTTTAATTTAAACCCCTCGTTAATGTTAAAGTCGGATTAAGTCACAAGTGTGAAAATGCACCTTTTAGAAAGTTGCCATTTTCTTGTCTCAACCATTTGGTCCTGGAGCCTTATTCCTGGGTCACATGACTGTGACTAGGATGGCAGTTGACCTTTGTGTATTCCTCCCAGACATTGACACAAAGGGGACAAGGTGATGGTAGGAGGAGCCTTCCTGCCAGGATTGGACGTGTGGAGCCCCCTACAGCACACTCATAAAGGACTTCACATCAGTCTTTTGCCACCCAAACCATCCAGGGACCAGGGCAGGGAGGAAGGAAATTCCCGAACAATCTGTGGGGGTGGGGGTAGGGACTCCAAAAGTTCCTTCCACTTAAACATTCGCACCAGTTATAAAAATAGGACCCTTTGACCAACTCTTCAGTCAGTACACTCCTGGATCTGTGACTACTACAGCCTGTCCTGCTCTCTGAGAAGGATGGCTGCACCTGCTCCCTTCATCCCAGGCACAGTGATTCCAAGGTCAGCTGGCTGACCTCCTGTTCTGAGCTACAGGGACACAATAAGCTCCAGAGACATCCCTTCAACTGCCTAGCCACATCTTCTGCAACTGGACCTGCAAGAGCCCCTCTTCTAGAGTGAGCATCTGATCGCCAAGAGGCACCTCCCAGGTCCTGCACAATAGATTGGCATAAGAGTACACTCCCCTGAAGGAGAAATCCTGAAGTTTTGAGCTCTTTGCAACTGCAAGCAGTCAAATACACACCAGGATTTTGCCACGATGATCACCAACGCTAAGATCCTATGGACCCGACTACAGAATAGACCAACGCAAAGCTGCAGTTACAAATGTCTGCGACACCCAACAGGATCTTTGTGCTACCGCGATGACCATCCATGATGCCGAACCACCCTTCCAGCTCTAAGCTCTCCCTGATCCACACAGCCTCCTTTACCGAGAACTGGAATGTTAGCGCCAAACTTTGAGAAGGTAACTTTTTCAGCTGGACTAACCTAATCCCTGTATCGAGACCATGGTCCATCGTAGTTAGCCTTAACTTGCGACTTTCCCCCAATTTAGCATTACCAGATAACTGCGAGTAGAGCATTGTGCTTTTAGGCAATATAAATATCGAAATGTTTGAAATTGCATATCTCTGGTTCCACTGTTTGGATTTTTGTTGTTTTGGTCTACATTTTATTTATAAAATGTATTTGTATTCTTCTACATTGGTGTGGGATTTTTTTTGTGTTGTGTTTTCACTTCATTACTGTTTCTGTGCTGCATAAATAGTTTACACATGGACTGACGGCTTTTGTGTCAACCTACCAGAGGGTTACGCACAGGGTAATTTAGTGACTTTTGTGGTGTACCCTGACAGGGATTGTGGTTGTTGCTTGATACAGGTTTCCAACCCCCTCAATCGAAAACCCAATTTCTCACAGCTTCTGATGAGCTACCTTCACCTCCTCCCACTCTGCCACTGTGCTGCACACGGGCCACATCGGCTAGCTTTTTGAAAGAATTTGTTCAGGTTGGTATTGTCAGGCAGACACAGGCAGCAGTAACTGGTTGCTGATCACAGAAACAAGCAGACTTCACAATTTGTGTATTATTTGGAAATTATTCTTTTTCTTTAGTACCTGATGGTTAATGTGCCTGTTCAGCCAAATCTGAAGTACGTGCATTGTGCTCTTTAGACTCAAAGTAAGCATTTCTTTTCTGGTTAAAGTGAAAAAGTATCAATGACAGTTTTGTGGGACTACAGGCTTAATTTAATTATGCATGCATGTTTATCACAATATATTCACAAATTCTGTAGGAAAATATGGAATTTTATTACCCACAGTGAAGTTCCCATGTGAGGACCCCGACATCAGGAGCATAAAGTATCTGTCAAAGAAATTCTAGCAGCAAGACCCTCTCGGTTCACAAAGACATTTCTAGTAAAATTCGAGACAGAGCAGGATTCTGCAGTCCTAGCATGGCAGACCTAGTTTGCATGCATTTGATAATCCGTTCCATAGGTATAAACAATGCAGCAGACATACAAAGAGGAAAAAAACAAGGATAAATAAAGATCTTTCTCCTTGTAAATAGTTTACCTCGGGAGGCATAAGGTTTAGTGATTCAACAGGTTTACATGCTCTCCTAAATCTGAAAAAGTGTCAAATCCATGGGTGTTTGTGGAAAAACCGATCAGATTGCCCATGGAATGCCCCCCAAGTGCAGAGTAAGTCATTGCTGTGATTTGCACTGCCTTGCCTTACTCCATATCTATAAGGCCATTCAAAGCTAAGCATTGTGGTTTTGCGTGGCCTCATAGATATGTGTTAGACCTGGCACCGTTGGCGTTTGTCTCCCTTCCATTTTTGCTGTTGCCTCCTGTATTTTTGCCAGTGTTAGATGCTTTGGGTACTGTGCCATGGCTGTCCAGTGCCACAGTGCAAGGGCTCTCTATTGTAAATTTCCATGTTTGGCTATTTGGTTTACTTTTCAGATCCTAGTACAGCGCACTGAGTGTGCCCAGGGCGTGTAAATCCAAATGCTGCTGGTGGGCTTGCAGCACTGGTTGTGCCACCCACAGGAGCAGCCTTGTAAAATGTGTCTAAGGTCTGCCATTGCAAAGCCTGTGTGCAGTCTGGTACTGTCACACTGACTGGGCAAGTGCACCCACTTGCCAGTCCCTAAACCTTACCTTTTCTTCCTATCAGTCACCAATATAGTAGGCCCAAATGCAGGGTGCCTTGTAAGTATAAGGTAGGACATGCCCTGGTGTGTGTGGCATATCCTAATAGTGAATTACAGCCCTTTTAGTTTTTCACTATTCCAAGGCTACCTGTTCTACATAGGCCAGAAAGGGCTGTTAGAAATATTGCATTTTATAATCCTAACTGACTCAGGGAACATGGTAGAAATTCAAGTTTAGTATGCCGAAACTCAGAACGATAAAATGCATCTTTTAGTGAAGTTGGTTTCAACATTTTGTGTTTGCAAATACCACTTTTAGAAAGTAGGTATTTGCTTGCCTAACCTTTCAAGCCTGCCTCTGCTACGTTGTAAATTCCTTTGTCTGGTTTTGTGAGTGACAGGGCTGGGAGATTCCAAGAGACAGGAGGAGTCAGCCCAGTGGTGAATAGAGAGATCTGCATCTAGATGGGAGGGAAGAGTTGCACCTGAACCTTAAATAGGGCTGTGCCTGCCTTCCACAATGCTGGCTCCACCTCCTGGGGAGCGGCTGATGTCTCTGCCCTGCACACTGAAAGAAGAGATGGAGTCCTGTCAACAAAGTGCTCCAGGACTGTACTTGCCTTCCACAATGCTGGCTCCACCTCCTGTGGGGTGTCTGATGGTTCTGCCCTGCACTGTGAAAGGAAAGGATAAGTCTGATAAACAGTGTGCTTCAGAACTGGTTTGGACTGGGCACAGGACCCTCTCCCCTCAGAGAACAAAGTATTTTGGGGTATAAATATTGGGACCCTGATCCCAAGAAATTAGATCACTTTTGAACAAACAAGAAGAAGAAGAAGAAGAAGAAGAAGAATAAAGTGGGTTTTATAGAGCGCAGAAGAAGAAACGTCTGCTGAGGAGAGGAACCTGAAGAAACTGAGGAGAGACTATTCCTAAGCTATTCCTAAGCTGAGTGCTGCTTAGGGGATTGGCCTGCAGTGGTTGCCTTACTGCCAAAGAGAGGAGAAAGGAACTTTGTGTACTTTGCTTTCAACTTGTGAAGGATCTCCAAGGGCTTGGAAAAGGGCTTGCCTCCTGCTGATTTCTCAGGGGCAACAGACTTCAACCTCCAGCTCCCCAGAGTTCTTTTGGAAGTGCCTGCTGCTGGTTTGGGCGTTCTGAGGAACTGCGTGTCGCAAGGATCTGGAAGCGCGACGCAACGAAGAGGAAGTGTGTCACCGCCACTGCTGCTGCCATTGCACTTCTGAACAAGAGTGTTGCTGCTGGAGTTGTCGCTCTGCACCTCATCAAGAGAAACGTGCCGCTACGAAGAGGAAGCGTGTTGCCGTCACTGCTGCCTGCCCGTGCCCTTCTGAACAAGGGTGTCGCTGCTGGAGTTGTCGCACTGCACTGCATCGAGAGAAGAGTCTCGCAACAAGGTAGAAGCGTGTCGCCGTCGCCGGGTCTGCCTTCGCACTTCTGAACAAGGCTGTCGCAGCTGGAACTGTCGCTTCACACTGCATCGAGGAAAGTGCCTTGCATCCAGAGAAGTGCGCCGCCATCGGAGCTGCTGCCATCGCATTTCTGAACAAGGATGTCGTCGCTGTAGTTATCGCATTGCGCGGAAGCTTCATGCATTGTGGGAGAAGATTGTCGGGGATGGAGCTGTTGCCGTCGCACTTCTGAACAAAGGTGCGGTCCACGCATCGAACCGAGAACTTCTCACATCCCCGAAGAAGCGTGCCGCATCTGGAAGATCTTCACGTCTTTATTTTGTTGCACCTGAACTTTGCCGCATTTCCCTTACTGTGACATTGCTTGTCGTGGAAGAGCAACACATCGTAAGGTGTATTGACGCAAAGTGTCGCATCTTAAGAACTGAACTTAGCTAAGCTAAAACTACCATCTTAAAGTAACAGTATTGTGTATTTTTGTCATTTATGGTCTTGTGGTAAATCTATATAAAGTATACTTATTTTTTATATAAAACCTTGTGTGGTGTCCATTTGTAGTGTTGTCACTGGCTTACTGTATGTGGTCACAAATGCTTAACACACTGCCTCTGAGAACAGCCTGTCTGCTGTGCCAAGCTACCAAGGGGATGAGCAGGTGTTACTTTAGGAGTGTAATCCCCTTATCCTGACTAAAGGCAAGGGTCCCTATTTGTCACAAGTACCTACCTGTGCCAACTAGAGACCCCCAAATCTAACAATATGGTTTTGTGATTTGCGCTGCCAGAGCTTCACAAAAAGTGATGTTCCAGAGGTACAAGGGGCTTGTAAATCGGTCCCCCAAAGTCTTTTGTACATTTACAAAATGCATAGGTGTCATTCCTACCCATTTTTGTCATTCAGATTTTACCATATGAATTACTACATTGTGGGTACATAGTGAAAAATCATGAATGCTGCAGCCTTTGCCTCTGTGTATCACAGGGTTTTAAACAACCAACAAATGCTTTACATCCCTGCGACCACAAATGTCTGACGAATGGATACTTGAACATTTGTTAATCGGTGATTAGTGAAACAATTACAGAATAGCACCTTGTCACCAATATTTAAAAAATTAGTTCCTTTGAGAAACCTATGAACGATCGACACAAATAAGCCTTTTATGTATTTTTTCTAATTTTCAGAAATGCACAGATTTATGTGTTCACTCACTGCTGTCACAATGGTTTCTACCGTAAACTGTAAGTAGGATGAAATCAGAAACCAGAAAGAAATATGAAAAATAGACCAACATTTATAAAAATATGCATGCAAAAATTGTACTTCAATTTTTTTTACAACTGTGCTTTTCCTGAAAGCTGGGAACTTGCGCCCACATGCATCATTGTTACATTTTGCGATTTCTTAATTGTGAAAATTAAGGAATCGCAATTAAGAAATCGCAAAATGCTATGCATTAAAAAATCGCAATATTTTTTGCGATTCCTTAATTTTCCTTAATTGCGATTCACAATTTGCGAATCGCAATTAAGGAATCCCTTCCCATTGATTCCTATGGGCCTAGAGGCCCTTAGGAATTAATGAGAAGCCATTCTCATTTTGCGATTCGCAATTAAGGAATCGCAAAATGAGAATGCTATTTCAAGGGTGCAGGGGGGGTAGTCCCAAGGACCCCCCCTGCACCACTGAAATTGAACTTTAAGGACATTTTTCACACACACATGCCCCAAGGGCATGTGTGTGTGTAAAATGAAACTTTCAAAAATGCACTTTTGTGCATTTTTGGAAGTTTTAAAAAATTACCATGAAGTTGAACTTCATGGTAATTTACCTCTTCCTATTTGCGAATTCGCAAAAAAAAAAAATATTCATGCATTGCATTTAAGAAATCACAAATTGCGATTTCTTATATGCAATCGCAATTTAAGAAATCGCAACATAATTGCGATTCCTTAAATTGCGAAAAAATAAAAAAACATGATACATCCCAAAAAAGGAAATTGCATTCGCAAACGGACGAATTTTGCAATTCGCACCGTTTGCGAATGCAATTTACCTTGATGCATGTGGGCAATAGTGATCATTAGTACAGCAGAACTTTTGTTGATGCTATTATTTGTAAAGCAAAAAATGCTTTCTTTCACAAACGTTCCCATTGTTCAAAGCAAAAACATTTTTTCTATATTTTGGCTCTTTTCGCAGTTCTCTGAAGGGGAATCCCAAAAGTCTGGGTATATTTAGACTCTCCAAAATGTTTGGAAAAAAATACCCAAATTTGACCTGCATGCCTGTTTATGGGAAAAAAGTAATGGAGACCCAAGCTAAAGTGCGACAGTCTTCAGAACTGGGGCAGTAAAAGACTCAGCCATTAAGGGGGTTGAATTAAGCTCTGGATTTGTTTTTATAAATAAAAAAAATATTCAAACGTCTATGTTTATAATTTCATGTTTTAATGAAATAAAGTGAACTATAATTAATATTTACATAGGACGAGATGTACAAAAACTGACGCTACATGACACAATCATGAGGCAACCATGACACAAATTTGGCGTTGTAGTGCAACGTGATGCAAACCAGATTTGTATGATAGGAGGCAGAGCTGTTTCAGTTCAAAACCTGACACAAATTTCATGCAGAACTTCCACACTTTTAAGATAGAAGCGCAGGATGAAGGTACCAGCAGGAGGCTCTTTGCACTGAAGGTGTCACTATTCTAGAGTGCAGTAAGAAGAGAAAAGTTCATTTTACAGAAGTAGAAAACACATTTTAAATTTCTGGGGTGGAAAACCCCAAATTACTAATACTGTGAAAACACACCGTGAAGAATCTGATCAGAATCACAAAAGATGATTCCGTTAATTTTAATCAAGAATTTTGTGATGCTCTGGCTCTCTCCTTTAGAACAAAGATAGATTAAATCTATGATCAGTTCACCCACTCCATGCCAAATGGCAATAAACTTGAACAAGAAATTAGCAGGAAAGTCTCTCTTTTTAATTTCTCACTGACTTCTCCTATGCAAATCATCAAACTGATCTCCATGGCCAAGTCAGGCTCTTCGGAAGACCCTTGCCCCCTAAGATCCAACAAAATATCTGCCATTTTATTGGACTGTATCTATCTAAGATATTTAATCAGATGATAGAGCAAGGTTCCTTTCTCCCTGTGTGAAAGCAGGCTTGTATCTTGCCTCTTCTGAAAAAAAGTAATTAGAATGCAACTGATGTAGTGAACTATCAGCCCACTGCGAGAATCCCACTTCCAGCCAAGATAATCGAGAAAACCATGAATGCGGAACTCTCCACTTTTATTGCAGCCAATCAGATTCTAGAGCACAGACACTTTGGCTTCAGAGCTAACCATAGTACAGAGTCAGCTCTGATTAAGACTACAGAAGAAATCCATTCTTTACTAGACAGCTGTGGGTCAACAGCCTTGGTGCTGCTTGACCTATACGCTGCATTTGATACGGTGAACCATACTCTTCTGGTTCATCGTCTACAATCAATTGGGATAGGAGGTAAAGCACTCTCCTTGTTAACATTGTTTTTATCAGAGAGGACTCAAACAGTTCATTTGGGCAAATTTAAGTCTGCACTATTCACCCTTCCATGTGGTGTTCCGCAGGACTCATCGTTGAGCCCCACATTTTTTAATATTTATGTAGCAGAATTCACACCACTGATAAGAAGTTTAAATTTGATTCCCACTTCTTATGCTGACGACACCCAGCTGGTGATCTTGACAGTGGATAAGGACATCAACCACTCATTGAAACTCCATGATTGTGTGCTCACCCTAAGTCATTGGATGAGCACTCATTGCTTGAAATTAAACTCAAGCAAAACAGGGGGGATTATTTTCGGAAACCTCTTTCCACGTTGGTCCCCAGCTTGGGGGCCAGATAATCTTGCCCCCACCCACCACTGTGGCTAAAGCTAAAAACTATGGGGTTATCACAGACGAGAAACTTAGCTTTAAAGCTCAAGTCTCCAAGGCTGTGTCCTCTTCATTCTTCACGATTAAGACGATAAGAGAAGTTCTGCCTTTTATTCCAAAATCCTACAGAAAGTTGGTTGTAACTTCCTTAGTCTTGTCCAAACTTGACTACTGTAATACACTATACATCAATGTGCAATCTACCCTCCTCATGGAGTTACAGGCAGTGCAAAATGCTGCCGCAAGACTGATTCTGGACATACCTAAACATCAGACAGTCTGTCAGATCAGCAATGCGAAACCTTCACTGGCAGCCAGTTGGTCAGCGGATAAAGTTTAAGGCACTCTGCATTGCCCATAAGACACTGCAAAAAGAAGGTCCAACATTTCTAGAGGAACTTTTTATATGGTATTCCCCAAATAGACCTTTGAGTTCGGCTAATGCCAATCGGAAGCCGGTGGTCAGGATTAAAAAGATGAACTGGGGGGAGGAGTTTCAGCTACAATACCATCAAGGAATGGAACTCCGTTCCACTATATCTCAGAAAATTCCCTCCCTTCTTGAGTTCAGAAAACAACTGAAGACCTGGCTCTTTTAGTAGCAGAAGCCCTTAGCACAGTATGTAGCACTGGAAGCGCCAAGACACCTGAGGGTATTTGTGCACTGTATAAATTAAATTAACATAACATAACATAACATAAAGAAGCTTAGTGGAGAGTAATTTTTGAAAAAAAGAATGCAGTAGCACCAACACAGAGGACTGTAGTTGAATGCAAGTAAAGGTGTCATGATTACAAGTACAGGACTAAGGAGAAACTGAGAAGAAATATGAAGTCTGCAATAAGAACAGGAGGAGGACCAGACATTCATGAGGACTTGACTTCAATGGAGAAGCAGGTGGCAGCACTCATTGGAATTGAGATGGTTGCTGGAGACGAAGACACAGACACAGCCTCGAGGCCTTACCTATTCCTGAGGTAAGTGTAAAGCACAGCAAATGTTTATTTTTTCCTTTCAGATTTATCAACATATAGATACTTGTAGGTATTGGCTTTCACCATAATGTACATTGTTTTTCCATGCTATAGTTGAAATGTTTGTTTTGTGTGTAATGTTTGTCATAATGTATTCAAATAGTTACTAGACTGTGTTTAAATAAAAAACATGCATTTTCTGTGATGCTTATATAGTGGATAATCAATTTTTTACAATGTGTTTGTTCTGACTATCATACTTGTCTAAATAAATGTAATTACACTTTTATCATGTATTACAATGTTTTTCAATATTCATGTACCATCTACATCACTGTTGTCCATACAATACATTTTTACAATGTCTTCCTCATCTTGAGACCTGCTTCTGGGTCAGTCTGAAAAGATACATATTCTAAAATGTGTTGCTTTTGTTGTGTACACATTCTCCTGCATGCTACACAGTCTGCTTTTAACTCTACATACTAAGTAGTAGTCATTGCAGATTGAATACACACCTTGTGCAAATAAACTACTTCTATGTCAGGTATTCTAAATAACAAATGGCCTGCCACATATGTTTACTAATATGTGTGCACTGGACCCTTGAACTAATACCTTTTTTAATCTTATCAACTCAGTACAATATATCCAAAATCTTTCACATGCCTCCATCATGCAATAACAGCAGTAGCCGATCAAACAAACACAGATGTATTTTTCTAATTCAGGTTACACACAGGCATATGTATTGTGCAATTCAATCCTCTTACTCATTGCCCTTTGACTGTAACTTGTGATGGCACTTAGATGAAAATGATTTTGCTGTTATGTTATTTTATGTTATATGTATGTTTTATAGGGCACAACTCACTTAGGAGAGTATTTCTGGCACAGAAAACAGGAGCTGCATGGGTCAAGCCAGGGCAGCGGCTAGGTGAAGAGCTAGTTCTTCAGTTTCCTATAGATTTCAATAATTGATGATGCAGCTCTTATATGCAGGTAGAGGTTGTTTCAGGATTTAGATGTGACGTAGTAAGGAACAACTGCTGGATCTGGTTTTGTGTTTGTGGGGGGTGCAAGTAGCTGACCTGCGGTTTCAGCTAGGTTGGTAGATGTTTATGCGGTTCTTGAGGTACATAGGGACAGTATTGTGTAAGGTTTTTATGGGTCCGTGAGAAGTCTGACAAATATGCATTGGAGGATTGTAAGCCAGTGGAGCTACTAGAGGTGCAGGGTGATGTGAGTGTGGGGTGGGGTGAGAGTTTGAGGATGAGCCTGGCTGATGAGTTTTGAATGGTCCTGACTCTTGCGGTCAGTTGGGTGTTGATTACGGTATTGAGAGCTTTGTTATTGTCCAGCTCTCTGGTGATGATGGCTTGGGTGACAGTTCTGCGAGTATTCTTGGGGAGCCATTTGGATCTCTTCTTAAGCTTCTTGAGCATGTGGCAGCAGAAGACAGAGACTGTAATAAATTGGGGGGTCATGATGGGTTGCTTGTGGATTGCTAATTCCAGGTTTTTTGCGTGGGTTTCCAGAGGAGGTGTGTGTCCAAAGTTGGCTGTCCACCAGACGTAGTTCCATAACATATCTTTCCAGAAGATTTTCAGTTTTCAGTTTGAGACTGTTGGTTTCCAACCATCTTGCAACTTTGTTTACGCAATCTGAGAAATTTGGCCGATGTTCTGCCTGTTGATGGAGAGTGAGTGTATGAGCTGGTTGTGAGTGGGTTTATGTAGCCACTGAACAGGCTGTGGCTGAGTGATGCATCCTTGAGGTTGACAGCGTCCAAGATGAAGGGTGCCATGCTGACTGAATGGGTGTGGCGTATCTCGATGGAGCAATTCCAGCAAAGTACATGTTCTTGGATGCTGCCTCTCGGCAGTTGTATGATAAGTATGGTAGGGGAAATGGTGTCACAGGCTGAGGAGAGGTCCATTATTATGAGGGTCGCGGTGTCACTTTTATTCATGAACATATCAACGTGTCCATGATAATGATGAGGGTATTCTCTGTACTGTGGTTGGGCATCAGTCCAGATCGAGTGATATTAATCAGTTGGTTGTCATTGAGGTGGGTGGCTGTGCGTTTGTTTCACATCTTTTTCATTACTATTGCTGGTTAGGGGAACAGGGAGATAGGCCATTAATTTTAATTGGCTAGCTTTTTGGCTCTACTGCTTGTATTATGTGTTTTTATAATACAAATACATCTAACAAAGTAGTTACAATGTCTGAAAATTTATAATGGTGTTTATGTAATTTGCTAATGGAATTACTTTAAACAAGAGATCACAGAAATGTACATCAGATAATGTAATAATTGACCACCCGAGAGAAAAGAAAAATAATAATAAACTAATACAGGATGGGAAGTTTCTAGAAATCAATATGAAAATGTGGGATATTAATCACAATGACCAATTGCACACCATAAAACACTGGTTGGGTGCAGGAGCATAGCAGAACAAAGGGGCTCCTGTGTTTGTCATGATGAGTGAGAACAGTACATTAGAACAGTAGGCACCTTTCAAGAACTTATTTACTGGTACAGAAAGTCCATCCAAAATATTTTAGGATGAAGCAATGAGTATTATGATGTTCTGAAATGGGTAAATCCCTGCTTGCCAAACATGAATGTTAGGGAGCACAAAGTGTTTAAGTTGACTGGCTTGGTAAATATTTTAATATTAAATCTGAAGTTGGTAATTACAATAGACACAGTTTGACTTCATAAAAATCACCCTTTTTGATCCACATTTCTCAGATAACTTGAAAGTCACTCTCACACTTTGGGCTCGCTTGTTCACCTTTAGTAATCTGTGACAAAACCTGTATGCACAAATTAGATTCAAAACACAGCTGTGAATGCATGAGAAGGTCCATGTAACACCCATGGAATGTTGCCTTAATACAAAGTAACACAACACAGTGTGTAGTACAGGTTACTGATACTTAGGAATAAAATCCAATGGCATATGTTATATTTGTTATCAAAGGGAACCAAAAGAAGTTGGGTTAGTTTTGCATAACATATGTCAAGCTGTTGGAATACTTTACTACATCTGCCCCATCAATATATTTTAGAATATTTGTTCTCATTTTTCCATGAAAAAATTATTGTATGGAATTATGCTGTAGTTTATGACAACATAATTATGTTTGGTTTTGGTATTTTTTACTTAAGATTGCTTAATGTAACGTCTCGTTAATTTCAGATAATTTGTATGATCAACAAAGGAAGCAGAGGGCAATATGGAAAAATGCCCTATCAAAGAGTAAAGCTGGACCAAAGAGAGGCAAGATGCACAGTATCAATTATCACAAGCTCTCTTTCTTGCAGCAGAAGCACCACTTTCCGGAGCCCCAGCAGCAGTACTCTTAATATCAGCAGCCCCTGTTCCATATTCATCAGTTGCAGGTCTTGGATAACAAAGGGGAAAATCAGTCAAACAAACATTAAGTCACCACAAAATATATACAATTATGAGAAGATATTACTATTTAAATGTCCATAAACAGTTGAACCCATGCCCTCACTGTTATAATGCCCAGCATTCATAAATTGTTTGAAGAACTGAAACATTTTGGGGCACATGCACCAAGCAATTTTGCGATCGCAAACAGTGAGATTCACAAAAATCCGCCTTTTACAATTTCAAAATAGCACTAAGCAATGCATCATTGAAATTCGCAGAATATTTAGGAAATTCGCTACATTTGCAATTCCCAATTTTGCGATCATGAAATAGCAAATGCGTGTTAGTGTATACTCAATTAGGTAATCGCAAACGTAAGCATCACACATTCGCAAATTGAGATAACGCTAGGATTCACAATTTTGCACATACAGAATAGCACCAATTCATATCAGGTGAAAACTATTTAAACAGCCCCAGAAGGCCTCAGAATGTTTCACAATGGCCACGCTGTACGTCATTGCAAGGAGGATGAGGATACAAGCAGCAGCACTGAGAAGAGGGAAGATACAAGAACTCATTTTTAGATTGCTCATTACATTGTTGGGCAGACAGAGGAAATTATTGAGAATTATAGGTTGAATTCTTTCATGATCTATGATCTGATAGCTGAATTAGATCCACGACTGCAGCATCAGACTTGCAGAACACTTGCCATCCCCACCCATGTGCAGGTCCTAGCCTCAGGTAGCTTCCAGAGGGTAATAGCTGCAGCAGAAGGGGTTTGCCAAAGTGCACTATTGCGTTTCTTTAACGCATTCCTGGATGCTATGTTGCTGAGGAACACCACCACATAATATTTCCCTCAACACCACAGGAATTGCAGGAAACCAAATGTGACTTTTACCAGATAGCCCACACCCCCCATGTAATTTGTTGCATTGTTGCATTGATGAGACTCATGTAGCTATATGTCCCCACTCAGTGAAGGAGTACATTTACAGAAATAGTATATAAAAGTCATATGCAATGCAAAGAACGTCAACAGACAGAGTGGCAAGATTTCCAGGTAGTAGGCATGATTCCTACATTTTCACACATGGTGGCATACATTCACGTCTCCTTGGGGGTGAATTTGACAAAGGATACCCTTGGTAAACACATGTAACTCTGTTTTGCTGATTCTCTGGTCATTGTGAGACATAGCAGTGAGTAATCTATTGCCTTCTAACCCACAGGTGACAGCGCACATGGTGTGCGCTTACTCATACTGACACCATACCTGAATCCAAAAACACCAAGTGAACAGAGGTACAATGCAGCGCACATATCAATGTGCAATGTGATTGAGAGGACCTTTGGCATACTGAAAAGTCACTTCCGCTGCCTACAGGCCAGACACTTTTTATAAAATTGTTGCCATTTGAGCCATGTTGCACAACATTGCAACTGCTGGAGGCGTACCCCTGGAACTCTCAGATAGTAAACCAGACGAAGATGATGAGCCATTACAACCTCAACAAGCAGCAAGCGCATCGAGTGCAGCAGAAGGAAGACAGCGATATGTAGAAATAACACAGAATTATTTTTAAGATGGCTATTGATGATACAAGACACTGCATGATTTCATTGCCATTTTGATTTATTTAAAAAAAAAAAGACTTCAGGTTGTGTTAATGCACACATACCATGCAGAAAACGTGCAATGTGTAAGCTAGAATGCAACAGGATAACGTTGCCATTTTACTTGTACATCAGTCCAGACAAATTTGGATAATGGTTACCTCACCAAATGAAATTCCTGTGCTCGATGCCACTATATTTTTGGTGGCCACGCACTCCCGTAGCCCATTCTGGGTGCTCTGATACATCCCTGTTTGAGCCTTCTGATGCTGGAGTATTCCCTGTGCTGTGCCTCCTGCATTCGGTCACTGGTGCCATGTTGCTACTGAGGCTGGAGGAATCCTCGCTATCCCCTCCACCCATGACATTACTGGCAGTAACTGAAGTAGTTTGCAATTGCTCCACAGCATTGGTGACCCGTATCAGTCCCCTGGTCACATCACTGCAGCAATATGTAATTTCCACTTGCATGTCTACAGCACGTTAAGACAGTTGTGCTGTTGTGGTGCTCAGACAGTTGATGGCCCTAGTGTAGCCATCTAAGTGGTGAAGAAATTGGTAGTGTCTTTTTCAGTGGGACACCTGGTCTTCCTGCATCACCTTGCATAACTCCTTGAGTGCGTGTGTCATGTCACTAAAGTGTTGATGTGTTTCCTCTGACGTTCCAGCACAGCTGTTGTGAGCTGTTTGATGCTGTCACTCATCTCTCCCATGTTCTTTTCAAAAAATGAAAGCTGTGCCTGCATTGAACATTAGCATTGCAGGCGCTGTACCCTCAACATTGCGTTCTCCAGCCCACCAAAGGATGTTGAACTCTCGCCTTCCTCAGCTCTCATTTGTGCACCTGCCCTGTGCCTTCTGATGCGGACATTCCTATGTTGCATTTAGACACGTGGCCTTGATGTGGGTGTCTGCCCAGACTGTGCTGTTGGAGGGTCAGGTTGGCTCTCCTCTTCCATTTCTAGTGCAGGCAATGGTGCCACTGTTATCCTGCATCTTGTGGATGTAGGTGTTGTGGGTCATGGTGACACTGCAATGTCTTCTCCTGACTGTGGCTGAGTCTCCAGGGGGTCATGGCCTTCACTGTCATCGGACTACTTTGCAGGTGCATCTGTGATCTTAAACAGTGCAATTTCAGTTTGCATATTTAGGCATGTATTTCTTCTCGCACACAGTATTGTTTAATAAAACGGGTGCCGCTCGTGTAGCGTGAAGAACTTTGGACTGTGCTTGTGGCCGTTTCAGGGGCATTATCTACAGCGGAGCCCTTTGCTAGACCTTCTTCGTGACCTGGGAGCATTTCGGCTCGGTCACCTCGGCTGGGGGAGTGTTTCAAACGCCACCTGCATAGGGAGCGGGACTGCGAGGTCCAGAAGTGCTTGCGCCGTCCACCGCGCGCACCTGGTTCCTCTTCCCGCCCCCTTCTCCCTCCGACCTCCCTGGACCTTCCTGGAAGCTTACTAAACTCCTCGCGGCCCCCGCTGGCGCGGGTGCCGCTCGTGTAGCGTGAAGAACTTTGGACTGTGCTTGTGGCCGTTTCAGGGGCATTATCTACAGCGGAGCCCTTTGCTAGACCTTCTTCTTGACCTGGGAGCATTTCGGCTCGGTCACCTCGGCTGGGGGAGTGTTTCAAACGCCACCTGCATAGGGAGCGGGACTGCGAGGTCCAGAAGTGCTTGCGCCGTCCACTGCGCGCACCTGGTTCCTCTTCCCGCCCCCTTCTCTCCTCCTCTACTTTAACCCGCCTTGAACGCGTACGCGGGACTCGCGCGGACGAGGAAGCGGGCGAAGACCGGGCAAAGAGCGGGCCGTTTTAGGCCGTTAGAGGCCGGCGAAGACCGGACGGGGCCCTTCCTCTAACGTTGTCTCTGTCCCAAGGCTCTTCTCCTTACTCCATCAGCCTGCGGTTCTGACTGTTCCTCTCGCCATGGCTACTAGAGTATCCAGGAGCAAGGCTGCCCAACAGTGCTCTAGCACACTGGAAAAATTCTTTCCGAAGGCCAGTGCTGCGGCCAGCACAGGTCACACAGTATCAGACACTCTCCTAGAGGTGAACTTAGAAAACGCGTCAGTGTCAGTGGACCCCTCGGACTCTTCTTCCATCGATGTTAGTACTCCAATACCCCTTGACGCCACCCATCTATCTCTCATGGATAGCATTGATCAGACAATCGAGTCAGTCCTCCAACAACTTAGGACCCTGTCTAATCTACTGAGGGATAGTGAGCCCTTGCGCCCCTCGGGGGTGGTGGAGACCACTCCGTATATGAACTGTGCGGAAATGACTAAGGCGCAGGATGAAGGGCAAGTTGCAGCGCCAACAGATCCCGTAGGCAGTAGAGTGGACCATCCTCCGAAAAGGAAAAGGTCAAGGAAGCTTAGAGGGGCAAAAAGGGCCAAAGTGGATAAAACCAACCCAACATTAGATGTTAGCTCAGACATTTCGGCTTCTCCCGTGGTTACTTCCCCGGGAATTGGGTCTGATCAACCAGACTCGCCATTAGCCACAGTGGTACCTGGGTGTTCTAGGCCGTTCATATTTGGTGGAAATCCTCCTAATACGGCAGAGGCTCTAATTGGCTCATTTAGGGACATTCTTAGGAGCCTGTTGGAGCGCCTGTCTGCAAAACTGGACTCCATAGCTGCTAGACTCAGGGCTATAGAAAACGCACATAACAGAAATAGTCCTAGCAGGGGGTTGGGTCCAAGTGCACAGACGACTCCCCGGGAATCTGTAGGGAACAGACCATCTACTGCTGGAACAAGCATACAGGCCCCGGCTGGGGCACAACACAGCGTTACAGGCAGTCATGCTCCCCCACTGCCCTCTTCACAAACGTCTAAGCCCCCTGTCCCTGCACCTAGAAGATCCAAGCAACCAACACTATCCCTTCCAACGAGTGGGGGGCGAGTTAACAATGAACATACTGGTCGCCCCATTAGCCCCAACACTAGGCGCAGGGCGGTCAATCTGCCCCCTGAGGCTGTGCCCTACACAGCGATTATGGTGGGAGTTCCTGAGCTCACTGGCGACACAAGAGAGTCACAGGACTCACTCCGTAATAAGGTAATTAGCTGGCTTAACATTAACAGGCCCCTCCCTTCTAATATCAAAGGTGATGTGTTGATGGTTAGAAGGATCCCATGGATCGGAGTCACCCCTAAAAGCAGGGTAGGGGACTGTATCATAATTAGTTTTAAAAGCCCACTGGTTGCCCCTTACATTTGTAACTGGCTGGTAAGGCCGGATAAGTCCAACATAGAATTAGTGTCCCTCTCATACTTCTACCCAAATGTTTCCAATCTAGTAGTGGGGAGGGAACAGAGTTGGACCAGAGTGGGCTTCGCCGTAGATGGTTCACGGTACAGACCCAAGTACAACACACTGCCCGCCCATGGCAATTTTGTCCATCAGAATAGATTCTCCTGCCTGGACCAAGTAGATTGACCAAAAAGGGGAGACTCACCACAACACCTAGTAATTTCTGCCTATGGGTCTAAACTCAGGTGGGAAGGTACATCTGTTCCCGTAATTGAAAAAAGGTCCCTGGCCCCTGTAAATGAGGGGGGGACCGCCCTGGGAAGCATCCAAGTTTTAGATGAGGATCCACCAAGCACACCAACTGCTCTTACAACGGTATTGGTGGAGTTTGTTGAATTACCCACCCCGTCGCCCATCACCTCTGGTTTGGGTGACCTGGGTAATTCTGCACATGACATCCCGCCTGCACTAAGTGAAGCAGGTCCACAATCCCAAGGTCCAGGCCTGACTATCCTTTCCTGGAATGTAGCTGGTATCTCAAGTAAGGTGGGCACCCCGGAGTGGGAAACTCTGGTTAGTAAAAGTGACATACTCCTCTTCCAGGAGACATGGGCTAGGGCACCACAGCTTAGGAGGGGATATGACATTTTTGAAATCCCGGCAAAGTCGAATGGGAGGGGGAGACCCTCGGGCGGTTTAGCAATCTGGGTGGCGAGCCACATTGGGTGTCAGGTGGAAAGGATGGACACACTCTCACAGGACATTCAGTGTGTGCTCCTCAGATGGCCTGGTAAAAGTACATGGGCTATTGTTAACGTCTACTCACGACCAGTCGCTGTGGGCAAGGAATCCCCAACTCTAGTTGATCTTTCATCCTTTCTAGGGCAACTGCCAGGTGACCTGAAAATAGTGATGGGAGGAGATTTCAACTGCCATTTTGAACCCCTAGAAGGTCTAATGGAGGGTGCCTTCACATCCGAGGATGACCACTGGGGAGTTCCACCTTCCACCTCACCTCACCCCAAAGCTTGGTCTCCGTTGGCAGTACAACTTACCTCTCTCACTCTGAACTTTGCACTGAGGGCGTGTAATGGACGCACCCCTTCTGACACTCCTTCGGTGTGCACTTTTAACAAAAAGGGCCATGAGTCAAGGTTGGACTACATATTTATAGATATTTCCCTGTGGCCCAAAGTTCAAGATTTTAGAGTGATCCCGAGGACAGACAGTGACCACAATTCCCTTCTGCTGGAGATCCAGCACCCTGCCCCTGCTGTAGGGCTGCCAATTACCGATTCTGGAGTCGACCAGGGAGACATACTACTCACTACAAGTAGGCGCCGGGTGAAATGGGGGAAGCTAGTTGATAAAGAAGAAGCTATAAATAACCTCTATGGCATAGCACTCCCCAGGTTCCAGGAGGTGGATGCTCTCATCAATCAACCAAGACCCTCTGACTACAATGAGAGACTATTTGGCATTCACCAGGCCTTAGTGAGGGACCTTGCAGATGTCTTCAATCCGGCGCTGCCCACCAGAAGGAAAAAGACTCGCGCTCCGACTTGGTACACCTCCACCTGCAGGAAAACTAAGTCTGAGCTACTTTCCGCAATTAAAGAGGGTAGCGATAAGGTGAAGGTTGCAGCCCTTAGGAGGGTGTACAAGTTAGCACTGGCCAACGCAAGGGCAGAGTGGGATTGGAACCACTGGCATGAACTGACTGAAGCCCTCAAATCCAAAGACTCTAGAAAATTTTGGGCTTTGGTAAATAATGGGACAGGGGATCTGTTATCCGCAGTAGAACCCAATATTGCCCCCTCTATTTGGGAGGCTCACTTTGGGACACTATATCAAGAAACCACTCTCTGGCCTCAAGGGATGGTGGTGGAGTCCCCCTGCCCTTCAGATGTGGCCCTGGAATTTTCCCTGGGGGAGGTGAAGTTAGCACTGGAGCGCCTAGCGCTGGGGAAGGCACCGGGATTGGATAAGCTACCCGGTGATCTGTTTAGATACCACCCTGACATCTGGGGCCCGTACTTTCTTGTTCTCTTTAATGCTATATTGGGAGGTATGGCGGTCCTTTCCTCTTGGCTAGGGGCTGAAATACTTCCGATTTACAAGAAAGGGTCCCCTTTGAATCCGGCAAACTATAGGCCTATTAGCCTGATAGCTGTTCCCCAAAAGCTTTTTGCGCGCCTCATTTTGAACCATCTATTAGACTGGGTGGAGGAAAATGACATCATGAGTCCCCTGCAGGCTGGCTTCAGGAAAAACACGTCGACCATGGACCAGATCTTCCGCCTCGTTCTCCTCTACTGGAAGACGGTGAGGATCGTGGGGGGGAGATTGTACATGGTCTTCGTGGATCTGAGGTCAGCCTTTGACCTAGTCCCACGCAGGAAACTGTGGGAGGTGCTGGAAAAGTTAGGAATTCCCCCCCAGCTACTTAACATCTTAGCCAGGCTGCATGAGAACAACTATGCACAAGTCAGGTGTGGGAGAGATGGCAAACTTTCATCCAGGTTTCCTGTCCGTCGAGGTGTGAGGCAGGGTTGTGTCCTGGCACCGACCCTGTTTTGCCTTTTCATCAATAACGTCATCTCACACCTGGAAAATGTCACGGACAACGACGCCCCCTGTTTGGCAGGTAGGAAGGTACCGGCAATCATGTTTGCCGATGACACCCTCCTCCTTTCAAAATCCCCTATGGGGATCCAGAGGATCCTGGATGGATTTGGTCTTTTTTGTCATCAGCATGGGTTGGAGGTGAACACAGAAAAGACCAAGTTCATGATCTTCAACCCACCAACCAAAACTAGGCCCAATCCCACCCTGGGGACTGCCAGCCTTGAGAGGGTGTCCACCTTCATATATCTGGGGGTAACACTGCAGGAAAATTTATCATGGGACCGCCAGATAGTACGATCTAGGGCCAAATTATCCCAACTGTCGGGTGCAATCCTGAAAGTGGCTAATACTTCTTCCTTCAAGCCCATAAGCCCGGCCCTTGAAACTTACAAGACCCAGGCCAAGGCTGCGGCCATGTATGGCAGTGAGCTATGGGGGTACAAAGCGGTGAAGGACTTATCAACAGTTGAAAATAGTTTTCTAAGGCGCCTTCTAGCCCTTCCACGTGCCACGCCACTTCAGCCTCTGAGAATGGACATGGGTCTCCCCCCTATTGCAGAGGAGCTTGTGTCAAAGCCAGTGAAGATCTGGCACAGGCTCTGGTCTACGGACGAACTACATCATTATAGGGAGGATCTCACCCATGTCATGAGTTTAAACTGCAGTGGCAAAATCCCCTGGCTCACCTTTGTGGAAAATGAACTGTCTGCCATCAATCTCCGCGACCTGTGGGAGGACCCCGCGCGAGGCTGCCAAACAATCTCGCGCAAAGCCCTGGCACGAATCTACAAAGCCAGGTCCCTTGCTCACTTGATGGACGCTCAAAATAGCGGCACCCTAACCTTGCGATTTTTAGAATCCAAAAATTCTTATGCTTTTGAACCTTTTATGGATTTTATCTTTCCCATCCTGGCGAGGAAACTGTATGTTCAATGGAGGCTTGGCACACTCCCCATTAACTCATACACCTGCAAGTGGACAAATGGGGGCGATAAAACATGTCCCTGCTGCAACAACCATGTGGAAGATGACCCCCACATCTTGTTTGTGTGCCCTGCATACCAAAGGCCCAGAAAATACTGGATAGCGCCGCTATGTAAGAACCTGGGGTTCAGAGAGCATGCACACGCATACAGGATTTTGAAAGCCAGCACCCTGGGCCACATTGTGTTCGCTGTTTTCAAATTTCTTATGGCCATATGGTTGATCAGAAAGAAAAAATCCTCTGAAGCCCCCTGAACTTTCTAATGCAATTTTAAATCACTCCTCGCTGGGAGAGCGGACTCTATTTAAATGTATTTTAAAATAATGTATTTTAATGTTTGTAATGTTTGCATTGCATTTTTTATGGTCTATATGGCCGAAATAAAGAATTTTTGGAATTGGAATTGGAATAAAATTATTTATCAACACACTGTGTGTAGAGATTACACTTGCTTGTCACAATTGATTGGGCCTATGCTGGTTTGCTTCCCACTTTCCAATTGGAGTTGCTGACTGCTATTCCCATAATGCATTTGTGTGTTACAAGTAAAATATGGTCTGGAGTACTATTCGCTACACTAAGCTGGATCTGACTTACGGAGTATGTTTTGTAATTCTAGCATTGTATGGTAATTTGCATGCATCTTACCTTGGGAAGTACTGGTCGGTGCAGAGGAGCGATCAACATCACTCAAGCAACAGCCTCAGGCTGAAGTGTAGACTCAGTTTGTAAAGAAAAAGAGGAAACCCCAACTATGAATCCTAAATCGGAGTAAATCAATCAATTTGAAAAGAACAGTTAGGAATCAGGGAATAAAAACTGGACCTAAACAATCAGCATGATATATACACAACAGTGTTAATGGCAACAAATTGTGCTAAAAGCAGTCATAATTTTTGACACATGTATTTGTTGAATATCAAAAATACTTTTAATTAATTTTGGTACAAAGAATATTGTATTTCTCTCATTTAACAATTCTAAAAATTAATATGTCTTTTAAACTCATTAAGACAAAGCACACATTTTATAGTATCCTAACAATATTCATGTCATGGCTTTATATTCTTGAGACCAGGTCCTCTAAGGCTGTGGGGGCTATTTGTGTGGATGGTCTTCCTCCAGTCTGTTTTGCATCAGTTAGCCTTTCTGCAACTCCGCAGGTCCACCTGCCTGCGCAGATCCGTAATGGAGCGATGTGTGACCCTCACTGTGCAAGATTTTGATTTGTATTCCCAGACATATTTTTCTTTTTTCAGACTCTGGGACCTGCAGTGACTGTTTGTCAAACCGTTTTTCAAGGCTCTTTACAACTTCCTCGATGAGGATTTCCAATTCCTGTTCACTGAACATCAGCTTTCTTTTGCGCTCCTTCTAGTGGGTTCTTGATGCCATGCTAAATGATTGCACAGATTCAGCTGTTCCAACAGGATTCCTATTGCTGTGCTCCTGCAGTTTGCCCCCTCCCCGGATTCACAGATTCGCTATTAGTGATTCTCTAATTGCAGATTTGAAAAAAATGTGAATCACATTTTTGAATTCACTGATAGAGATTGCAAATGATGTTGTGCCGAATCGCAAAAAAATTGCCATTTTATTGATGCATTGACATTTGCGATTACCAAATAGCGATTTGGTAATTATCACTATTTGGGAATTGCTAAATTAACATATGCCCCAACGCATTTTCTTGTTTATTATTCTGGTAATTGGGATGAGTGTGGGGTGGATAGTGTTTTGGGGTGAACATGTTTCCACTTTATCAAGGTTAACAGTTTTTAGTATTTTGCATTTTTTAATAGCTCTTAGCCAGTTATTATTGTAGATAGATTAGAGAGTGGGATTAAAGGGTGTGGGATGGTGTTTTAGAATGTGTATGTTATTGTATATCTTAGTATCTGAGTATGATAGATTTAAGTGAGTTTAGCTTTTAGTGTGTTTTAGATGTTGTAGTATTTAGTATATGGGGTGAATTTGGGGATTTTATTGTAAAGTAAGTTCTTTTTATACAGAAGTAGTTTAGTTGTATTAGTTAGTTTTATTATGTTATGCTTTTAGATTAGTTATTATATGTTAGAGGGAGTTATACTCTAGTACAGCACAGCAAGTGTTTTGGAAAGGCCATGAAATATTGACATTTTCTAGTTGTAATACATAATCAATGTGGGAAGAGGTTGAAAAAAGGGCGTAGAGGCAGCACCAGTTATGAAGTAATTCACAAAGGCAAAGTATTCTGAAAATAAGTTCTTCTTTTTATTGATCTTTTTGTTTTACGGGTGCACAGGACAGCTAACGCGTATTGCTCCCCACCTTGGGAGCTTCGTCAGGGCAAAGTCAAAAAAGATATTACACAAACAGTAATATACTGGTCCAGGCCAGGCAGGTAGTATAAGGCTCAGTCAGAGTCCCAGTAAACAAAGTCAAGAGAATCGCACACAAGTTAGTGCAGGAACTGAGCGCAATGTGGACCAAATCGCGTAGGATCAGGTTCCAAGGCAATTGGAATGTATTGAGGCAACAAGAATATGGGGTTCTTGAAGAAATTTTTCCTGGATAGAGATGAGGTCTTTCTTGAAATGTGGGAAGAGGTCACATTGTTGACAGTGTGAGTGCTTCAAAAAATGCCACAAATTGCATCCAGGATTTTTTAAATGGATAACTAAGTTAAAATTGTTGGTATTCATATCCTAACATCGAGAAAGCATGTACCTTCGGAGGGGCAAGAGGATGAGTAATATTTGAAACAAGCAAGGGACACAAGACATTGTTTACAACACAGTAGCTGAAAGCACCAGCAGGCTCTTTGTCTGGTTGAGCTGGGTCATGCTATTTTCATTGTTATAACTAAATGGCAATTGTATATTATTGCCACCCTATAACTTAGAGAGTGGCAAAATGTTATGATACATTGAGTGTCTTATTATTCCCACCTATAACAATTCCCCAGATGAAGTCCTCCAGAATTGCTGTCATATCACAGACAGGAGGCCCTGTGTTAATTGTTTCTTTCTCATGTCAAAAAAGAGTGCAGAGGAAGCTATTGGCTTTGTAATATTTATTTATATCAGTTGCCTTTGAGTGGGGGTCTTTTATTGTCACTTCATGAGTAATAGTGAAAGAATGATACAGTATAACTTTATTCACATAGCAAACATTGACTGTGGGGGCGAGTAGAAAAGAAGAAACACTTAGTGCAAATTTGAGTCATTGTAAGCCTTATATATTCCATCAAAGGCTGTGTGGCCAAACAATAAGAATTTCTTTACTAATGAGAAAGCCGTCCTATGCTTGTATTATAATCCCATTGTACTTGCAGCACCACTAACAGTGGGATATTTGGCATAGTGAATACTGAAACCATAAATGTTCCTGACATGATGCCAGGTAACAGTTGAGTATGACAGGCTGGGCATATTTGATTAAAAATCAGTTTATTTGCACATCACTCTTTTCATTCTGTTATTGGTGGGAAAAACCTTAACCCAAGAAAGAAGTTGTGTATTATATGTGCTAAATGTGACCCATTTAAACAAAAAATGTAGGCTACATTTTAATAATGGCAATTAAGGGACATGGATCCATAAAAAATGTAAACATATGCTAAGCAATACTAACTTGTAATTGCGTTTGTTTGACTTTTTGACAAGTAAATCCATAGTTGTAAGTCCACTGTGAGTCTTTTCAAATGATTCTCCCCCTTTTTACCTAGTCATTGTAGCGGTTTTTATAATCAACCCCCCTCCCTTCTTCATAGGAATTGAAGTTCTATCCAGAACGAGTGGTCCTCCCTTCCGGCTCAACCTGTGACAAGCAACCGCTTGGTATGTCTTGTCTGTCATCCATGTGCTCACTAGTATAATTATTTTGGATTGATGCAATATATTAAATTATATATCTATCACTTACCGAATAGGTCTTCTGCCCCGTCCTTGTCCTGATGAAGACCTCACTGCAAGGAACTAACTAATGCCTGCCACTCCAAGGGGGTCGAAACGTCGACAGTTTTCTGTGTTTCTTCAGCTCCACCCCATAAATATGACATTGAATGTATTATGTGGAGCATGTTTTTCTACGTAGTGATTTTCTACATCAATGGTGGTTATGTCTATGTTTGACTAAAAATACATAGTACAGTGAGGCCGTTTGGCCGTTTTTTCTGTCACTATCTTATTTTTCTTGAATATCTTTGGAATGCATTATTCTGCTACTTTTGTGATATACAATACAGAGCTACATTGTGAATAAACAACAATGTATGTCAATTGATTGCTTTCTTACTTTGCTCTATACTAATACTATTTATTTTGATTATTTTTTCGTTTTCGAATTAATGGGTTTACAGGCATTTTATATGAATTGTTTTAAACTTTGTTCGCACCCACCCATACCAGACTGTACAATGCATTTGGCGACTTGAGAAATATAGGTGTGGCAGGGTATACTCAGACATGAGTCCCTTTCTCACTGCACCATCAGGATTCAAGCAAGCCGGGCCGACGACAGCTAAAATGCCAGAAACCGGTCCCCGGTAGCTTGTCTCCTTTCTGGTGAAGAATTGGCTTGGTAGTTTAGTCTGCCCTGTTCCCATGATGCACTGGGCCAGGGACAGACTGATTTGCATATAGCCAGGTTCTGAACTGGGATGGTGCATTGAGATAAATAACGGTGATGGATCAAGCCCTGATCTTTGGACTGGGTAAGAGTGGTCTGCTTAATTCGGACACTCTGTTCATCACCACCCCCTTTTCTGAATCGTTGAGAAATATAACAGCATCAATGTAAAAGGCAGTCATAGTTGTGATACATAAAGCGGGCAAAGACTGAATCCTTGTGTGCATCATACAGGCCAATTTCTCTTTTGAATCGTATATGCCAAGCTGTTCACTGGCATGCCTTCATCAGCTGCATCCAGGAGTTTTACATGGAGACTAATCTGGCTTTATAATGGGAAGACTGGGCAAGGACAACACTAAAAACTGGTTCATATCATTGAAAATGCTCAGAGGAGATGCAAGAATATTCTACTTCTCTTCCTTGACACTAAAAAAACATTTATTTGGGTGGATTGAACTGGATGAAAAGGCTTCGGGGCTTGGGACTCATTTCTTAAACTGGACCTTAGATGGGTATAAAATACATACAGCATTTGTCAGAGTCAATGGCCAACAAATCAGAACTGTTTATCATTGAAAGTGGAACATGACAGGGTTGTCCCCTTTACCCTCAACTACTTGCATTATTTGCAATAACCCTGGAGCCCTTAGCCATGCCATAAGACACAACAATGCATGGGAAACTAATTGGATTTGAGTACTACAAACTAACACAGGTCATGGATGAGATTATGGTAACTCTGCACATCCAGACCCAATCATTGCATCCGTTACTTGCAGAGCTGAACTACTTTAAATGGATAGAAGAGTTTAAATCCACTACCACATCAAACACAAGACCTCTGGGAGATTCTACCAATCCCATACAAACTGAAGTAATCAATTATATGGGAGTCAAGCTATGCCCATCCCTCACTCAATTAGTACTCTGCTCTGCTTAAGGAGACTAAAATAGTTTATGAAAGGTGGAATCTGAAGCCCTTTTCCTGGCTAGATAGAATAGCTATTGTTAAATCTATCATTCTCCAGAGAAAACATTATTAATTTCAAACCCTCCCAGGGAAAGTTTCAAAAGATTACATAACCCAAGTTCAGTCAGTAATAAACTGACAACAAAAGAGCAAATATTTTATTTACATGCAAGAGCAGCAATGGATACTTCAACCTGACATGAAGGAGGGTGCTTCCACGCTGCTGACAGCAATTGCGAAATAACTTGTAAGCACTCACTCTAGCACCCAATTTCCAACATCTACAGATTCCTCAATGACACCCACTATAACATTAAGACATCGGCCCAGAAGGGATGGGAAGGTGATCTGGATAAGGACAAGGACTGGTACAAAGTTTATGATAGATCTCGTATATCCGCTAAGGTATGCCATAGAAAGGATACGCAATACAAGATATTACATTACTGGTATGAACTCCACAGAAATTAGGGCAGTGGGACAAACAGAGAGAGTGCACTTGTAGGTTTTGGTATGGCACACTGGGCACATTGACACACTTTCTGTGGCAATGCCCCAATTTGAAAAAGGTACTGGCAGGCCTTTATTTTTGACCTAGAAGTAGTCCTTGAGTGGCCCATAACATGTAACCTGATAGTGATTCTATTGGGTTCCCAACACCCAGGAAGGAGTTCTTAAGTATCCTTACAGGGCAAACAACTCACCATAGTACCAACAGTGGGGATACAGGCAATATTGGCAATGTAGAAAACTGAGACCGCACTGGGCCCTGAAGACTGACTGCCTCAATAGAATGTGGAAAATCCTCATCATGGAACATATAATGCAACATTTATGACAGGGACCCACAATATATGACAATGACTGGACCCCCTTCTATAATACTTTATCTAAATAATCTTGTGAATCAGCCTTGGTGCTTGGGGGTATGAGTGGCAGTGGTGTCCTAACATGAATTTAAACAATGACTGGAGGGGTGCCGAGAAAATTCATTAAAGAAGGAATCCCTCTGTCATTAATAAAAACCACAAGGCAGTGCTCTCTGCAGCCTTTGACACTGCGTCACACTACACCCTCCTACACAGACTGCATCAGATGGCGATCCAAGGAAATGCCCTTAAAATGGATCACTTCCTTCCTCAATGGAAGGACCTAGAGTGTCTGCCTCCCGCCTTATAACTGAGGCCCAAAGAACATCATCTGTGGCGTTCCCCAAGGATCCTCACTATGTCCAGAAAATATTCATATGTCTCCCCATCAACACTAGATGCACCATTACCCAAACCCTCATCACCAACTGCCTGGACTATGGAAACTCCGTCTACGTGGACATCACCTCTCAACTACTGAGCAGACTGAATGAATGAATAAATTTAATTTTTATTTATATTGCACAGTTACCTAAAACCATTTGCAATACATCTTGCATGCCAGTTAAAAGAAAGTTTAAAAAGCGAAAACTAAGAAAAAGACATAAATAGAACAAAAATTCTAAAAGAAGACATTTGTATGCAACACTCTCAAAACAGTATATAAAAGACAATAAGTATATAAATATATATATCTATACATTTGGTAATTACTAAAATTATATCTTCTCCGTATGATTAATGGGGCAAGTTGACTTATTAAACTGAGTTGGCTTTTATCTTGCCTAACACAAAAACAACAATTGATGGACCAAATGCAGAACAATGTCATACATTCACCCCAGTACAGAGATCTGGGCCTAAATCCATAGTTGTTTTGCACTCCACACCACCCCAGTTCAGACATGGCCATATGCAAATCAGCCTTGACCCTGTGCCTCATGGGAACAGTCCAGCCCGAACTGCCAAGCCATGTCTTTCCTGGACCGGAATCAAGCATCTTAGGACCGGTTTCTGGCTATCAGCCGTATTCAGCCAGGATAGCTTGACTCCAGTGGTGTGGAGAGCATGGGACTCACGTCTGAGCATACCCATGCCACTCTTGCCTAACCCCTCGTCTTCCATAAACCTATTTCGAAGTTCGGTCATGTATTTCCCAAACCTGGCCAGGTCCGATGGAAGAGTGCAGGAGAAAAGTACTGAAACGGCTTCTTTAACTGTTCGAACCCCGTATCGTAACCAAATTTGTTTTAAAAGAATCAGTCGGGGCAAAAGCATCGCAGGACAGCAGCAAATCATGTGTAGAAGAGATTTGTGTTTATAGTTATAGAGTCTGCATCTTGTTTTCTGTTCAAGGGACCTCCACCCGGGGTTTAGCTCTTTTATTTGAAGGGGCACTAATCTGGCCCATATGATGTTTTTAAGTGCTTTCCTTCCAAGTGCTTGACTGAGATAGGGCTGGGTTTTATGCCCAATATATGATGTCGCCAATCCGGGTGGCCCTCTTCCTATTACGAATTCTGCTAGGTCATTTATGTGTGACAGATGTAAACATTGTTTAATTATTGCATTTTTAATCGCCAGATAATTTGTTGATGCGTCCTTCCAGTTTTCAATTGCCAGCCCCAATGTTTCCACTGCTTTATCCTTGTAACTTTGCCACGGGTTGATGGTCTCCCCGTAGATTGGCTAAAGCATACTTTTTAAACTTCCAGTTGGGGCTGATATAACTTGATAGAAGTATTTTGGATGTATTCCCAAGCATTCCTTACTTTGTTGCTTTAGGCTGAACTCCAAACGAATTAAACTGTTACGAGTGTATTTGGGAAGTTTAAAAATGCATTTATAGGCCTGGCACTGCATTTTGTCCAACATTGCCTCCATGTTTCCTGGGAATGCCTGTTGTGCGTACCCTGTGGTTGTCCTGATCTTGGCTTGTAGTACTTTTCTGAGAGGTGCTGACGTTGGACTCTGCATGAGCTTGTTTAGTTTGCATATCGAAAAAATTGTTGCCTGTGCTCTGGCCTTCATTTTGTGCGTGTGTGATGTTGCTTTGCCAGTTTCACTTAGCCAACATCCGAGGTAATTGTATGAATGCGTGGTATTGATAATTTCCTTACCTACATGCCATTTCAGTAAGGCTTTTTTGGGGAAGTGGCCAAAGATGACAACTTTCGTTTTTTGAGCATTGATTGTGAGCTCGTTGATTTTGTTGCACTTATTTAGGGATTCCAGACCTCTTTGCAGCCCGATTTTTGTGTGGTCCATTACCACAAAATTGTCTGCATATTGTAAGATTTGCAGTTTGTTTCTCCCGATTTTTGGGGTTACCAGACAGCATTCAAAAGCTTCTTCCCCAGATCTGCGGTGTATAGATTAAACAGAGTGGGGGTGAGTATGCATCCTTGTTTTAGTCCATGAATTGTCAGGCACTTCTTTGTTATAGTGTTGTCCGCTAGCTTTACTTGGATCCACGTGTGGCTATATAATGAAATGATGGTGTTAAGGAGTCCTGCTGGGATATGCCAATTGCTCAGTTTTTCCCAGAGCTTATGTTATGGTACCCTGTCGAATGCAGCTGAGTAGTCAACAAAGCATGCGAAAATTGGTTTATTGTTTTTGCAGTTGGCTTGCTGGCTCAAATATTACATGGCCACAACGTTATCAATTGTAGAGCAGCCCTTACGGAAGCCAGTCTGATAGTGGGGGAGGATTTCATTCTCTTTGATCCATTCATTTAGTTCCTTCAGTAGAGTACTAGCATAGGCTTTCCCTTCAATGTCCAGAAGAGCAATAAGTTGGTCGTTTTTTGGGTCTGTATTAGCCCCCTTCTGAAAGATAGGATGCAAGAAGAACCTCGCCATGATTCTGGTACTTTTGCTTTTAATCTACATTCAGTGAACAGTTTAGAGGGAATTATACTTCAGTAAATTGGATCTTCTCTAAAGATGGCCCCTGGGAGGCCATTGGGCCCAGGAGCCCTGTCTCGTCTTATCCTTTTTATCACCTGTTTAACTGAGTTACCATCTTGTTCTTTACCAAGTGATCCCATGGTGGCCTCCGTGTCTGTGTCTTCTCCAGGTGCGAGTTGTGCCTCATATTTTTCATGGACTGTAATAGCTGCTTTCTCAGTGTAGATTGAGGCAATGTGCCTTATCCAAGCATCGGTGTGTACTGAATTGAGCCTATCCGCTTTACCGTTCTCCAAGTTTGCAATGTATTGCCAAAGTTGTCGTTGTTTGTGGGGTTTTGTGAGCTCGTGTATTATTACCCAGTCTTGCTCTAGTTTTTCCTGTTTGAGCGACCATAAAAAGTGTCTCTTCTTCTTGGATAAATCTATACATTTCTCCCTTGTTTCCTGTGTTCCTCTGATGTTGTGCAATCTCTTCTCCCTTTTTAGCGAATGTGACAGTGTAGTTAGATTTGTGTTGTTATATCTAAACCGCGAGGTAAACATTTTGTGGCCCGGTGCACTGACCTTGAAATTATTGACCAATTTGGCTTTTAGGTATCCAATCCACTCTGTCCAGTCTTCCATTGTGAGCGGATTCCCCTGGCTCATCTCTTTTTTTTTTTTTCAAACATTGAACCGCTTTACTTGGGTCTTGTTCCATTTTATCCTTCTAACTAGGGAATACTCTTCAGTCCCTGTTGACTGCGATACTGCCACCGCTTGTTCCCTCTGTAGTAAGCCCAAGTTTAGGTCCACCTGCAGTAATTTGTGGTCACTAGTTTCATGAGCTATTATGTCAGCGTTGGCAATTTTCTTGGCTAGTAGATTACATAAAAAGATATAGTCAATTGTGGAACAATTACTAAATGTGGCCATGCTCAAGAGCTTGGAGTCTGGAGATTTTGCTATGTCCTTCACAGATTTTAGGCCGTAATTTTTTAGGAAGGAATTGAAAACCCTTTCAGAACTGGTTAGACCAAGCCTGTCGCTCTGGTATGTTCCCAGGTGGTGCAGGTTAAAATCTCCTACGATCACTTTGGGCAGGAGCGCGTTGGAGTATAAGATTTCCTTTATTAGTGTTATGATATATTTGGTGGCATCCAATTTGTTCTTTCCGTGTGAATTTAGATATAGATTTATAACTAGTATAGGTACACTATCTTTTCGGACATTGTCACCCTCTATTATTAGCGCCTGTAGTGCATCAGAATTTGTTTTTACTCTCTTTACTGTCACCTGCTTTAGATGTTTTACGTAGATCGAAATACCACTGATGGTCTACCAAAGTGTGTTTTTGGTTGCTGGTTTATGGAAACTAGCATACCCTTCGAGGTGTACATAGTCTGTTGCCCAAGTTTCTTGTAGACACACTATGTCTCCTTCCTGCAATATTTGTGGGACAGTTTCGTGTTTCAGTGCTTTTTGGAATCCTGTCACGTTCCACGAAATGATTTTGAGGTTGGAAAGCATTTTATGATTAGTATGGAATACACACAATGATTCCGGTATGACGGGTTTAACAATTGGAGGCCCTTGTCGACACCCTTTAGGTTCTAGTGTACCCCCTTGGGCATCAGGAATATTGAATTGTTCTTTGTGGCTCTTGACTTATTCTGTTTAAATGAACATACGTTTGCATTCTCATTGAACCGTCATCTGTTACACTCCTACTTATGGTCGCATCCTCTTGTCTCCTGACTGATATGGTCAGATTTTTATAATTTTCGTCTGCATTTAGTTTTGATGTGCCTCTGAGTATACCTGGAAAGGACTCTTTCATGTTCTTTGTTGTTATATTTACTAGCTCCTGAAGAATTGATGGGTACTTTTCTTGTTCTGGTTGACTCACCCCAATTCCCCAGTTTTTGAAGATGTTCTTTTCTCTCAGCACCACTTCCGCTGTGCTTTGATTTTGCCAGGTAACTATGGTGTCTTCTTTGTAGGTATCCTCTTTCTTTGATTCAAATTGAATACAGACTAGGGGCCAGATGTAGGTCGGTCGGTAACGGCCGAAAATCGGTATTTTTAGCCGTTACCGACCGGTATTTCAGAAATGGTATGTAGGGGCATTATTTTACAGAATCGGTAAATTTACCGAATCGCTAAATTTACCGATTCTGTAAAATACAGAATCGGTATTTTTACCGATTCGGTAAATCTCAGATGTAGGTGGGACTCTTCTGAGTCCCAAAGGCCCTACAAATTCGGTATTTTAATACCCAATCTAATTGGGTGTTAAAATACCGAATTCAGGTGTGCATGCACTTGTGTGCATGCACACCTAGCCATGTGACACACAGACATGCCCTTAGGGCATGTCTGGGTGCCACATGGCGCACATGCCTATTTTTGGGGTGCCAGAGGGTGTCAAAGTGACACCCCCTGCACCCTTGCAAAAGTCGGTATTTACCGATTCGGTAATTACCGAATAGGTATTTCCCATTCATTCCTATGGGCTTCACAGCCCATAGGAATCAATAGGGAATACCGATTCGGTAATTACCGAATCGGTAAACACCGAATTCTAACGATTCGGTATTTCCACATCTGGAAATACCTACATCTCCCCCCTTCATATTTACCGACTCTGAAATACCGAATCGGTAAAATTCGGTATTTCAGAGTCGGTAAATATGATTTACCTACATCTGGCCCTAGATCTTTGCTTTTTATGTGCGAAAGTGCGGGTATGTATTGGAGGAGCCATAAGAGGTTCCCCCTATTTAAAATGTCATGCCTCCCCTTCGATTTGTACTGCGGTTGTAGGATTGTTTTAAAACTGTTTCTGACATCTGGTACAATTGGTGTTATTCTAGGCGAGGGGTCCGTGCATGTTATATCTCTGGTCTGTGTCGTCTTTTTTAACATGGACCGAAATAAATTGCTCAAATCTTTAGTTATTAATTCCCAAACCTGCAGTTTCATTGGCAGACCCGTTTTCAAATTTATCTATTTCCGGTTCATTTATTGTTAGTGGTGTTTCCTTTGTTATACTACCACTTCCTGAGCGTGGTGAGACCTGCGACAATGATGGTCTTGGTGTTGCCTTGTCTATGGGCTCATCTTTACTCAGGGCATTATCTTGTATTTTGGTTTTGATAAATATAGGATAAAGTTTGCTTGATGTTGGCCTTTCCTGTGTGTGGGGTGATTTGGCTGTGCCCTTTGTAGGGACATGCGTAGGCTGAGCCATAGACCTTGCATTTTGTATGGACTTTTGGCGTTTTAGTTGTTTTTTCAGTTTTTTCTACATGCGTTGTGAAAGTTTTATCTCAGTATTACTAGTTGAAATCTCCTGTATCCTTTCCTCCTCAGGGGTCCCAGTAGTTTTAAATATTGAATTTGTATTTGTTGCGTCTAGATTTAAGTTTGTGGAGAATGTTTTTGTAGTGGTCTCTTGGTGCTCTTCCTTGTCAGAGGCTCCAGATATTTCCATTATTTGTTTATTAGCTATTGGGTCCGTATTTATATTGGAAGTTGGGTTTGCGCTAGCTATTTTTGTGTATTTTTCTTGGAGATGTTGTTTATTGGCCCCCTTCGTTCTGTTACAGTATGTTTGGGCTGTTGGAGTTTTTAAATCTTCAATTAAAGTGGTAAGCATTTCTGGGATGGATACCTAAGACCAGCTCAGGACTACGGGCATGTCATAGCACCAAGACGCCTTCGGGCATTCGTGCGCTCTAGAAATAGATAAATCAAATCAAATCAATACAAGTTTGTCGATTGTCGGCCCACAAGCGCAGTCTGTATTTAAAGCGTATTCTTGGGATTGTGTTATCAGCTTGTTCAAATTAGCTAATTTTAAATCAATCCCCGATATTGTGGTTTCGAGTGTGAGTTGAGATGTTTTAAAAAGTATATCCCATATTGATCACGCATCTGTACTTACTTCGAGGATAACCCTGGCTATAGAATTATTGCAAGGGATCACACTTTCAGCTTTCAGCTGCATTGGGTGAGATGGTTTATTTTCTTTGCTGTTTGAGACTGTTGCTTCTGGCAAATGAGTGTGCCTGTAATTGGCTTCAGCACCATCAGCGTCATGATTTGAATCTCTTGATCCCTCGTTTATTACAATATTCTGTATGCTCTGAGACACTGCTATGTCAGTTGTTTTCTGTGTGTTAAGGACTAATGCCCTATGTTGATTCTCATGTTGTATAACGTTTGAGGCCAGCTTGATGATTTTGACCTCTACCTCAATTGGTTGTTGGGCCATGCTGGGGTAGAACTGACCTTGATTATTTGGTGACGTGTCTTTAGCGGGACACTCAGATGAGTTTAATAGATCTTCATTTATTACTGGTTCATGGTCCTTAATTATGCCCCAGGATTCATCATTATGTTCATCGTTTTTTTCCGTGTGGTCCGAGGGGGTCATGCATCTGCCGGGGTCCAGCTGTTGTTATGGGTTCTAGGTTGGTTTGGTCTTTTTTCAAGTTGAAGACCCCAACGTGCATAGAGGGTAAAATGTTGCGATACTTGGTTAGGCAGCGTCTTGTGCAAATCCAACAAGAGTAGAAAAAACAGTTTACTAGTAATAAATGCTCTAAGGAACACACAGGCAAAGACCACTAACGTGCCAGAGTCATTCTTCTGTGAAAACAGAAGAAAAATAGTTGAGAACAAACTTGATTCCTGAGCAATTGAATACAATATTTAAAGAAAAATATCAGTCCAAAGAGAGTCCTTCAGATCATATCATTTAAGGAAGGTCTTTATTTTCTTTATGTGTAGATTTGGGTTCACAGATTTAAAACGGTGATCCTGCATAGTTGGAATCATAGTTCAAGTTCAAGTTCAAGCATTTGTATAGCGCACTACTCAACCAGAGGGTCTCACGGCGCTTGAGGGAGGGGGTGCATTATTTATCGAATAGCCAAGTTTTAAGTTCCTTTCTGAAGGAGAAGTGGTTCTGTGTAAGGCGGGGGTAAGTGGGGAGAGAATTCCAGGTCTTGGCCCCCAAGTAGGAGAAGGATCTTCCTCCCATGGTGGATCTGTGGATGCGCGGAACTGCGGTGAGGGCTTGATTGGAGGATCTTAGTTGGCGGTGGGTGTGGAGAAGGACAGTTGTGTGTTGATGCATTCGGGTCCTAGTTTGTAAAGGGCCTTGTGTGCGTGGGTGAGGAGACGGAATGTTATTCTCTTGTTGATGGGAAGCCAGTGGAGGTCTTTCAGGTGACCGGTAATGTGAGCTTGGCGAGGGATGTCCAATATGAGTCTGGCTGATGCGTTTTGGATGCGTTGGAGTTTTTTCTGTAATTTGGCTGTGGTACCAGCGTAGAGGGTGTTTCCATAGTCCAGTCGGCTAGTGACAAGTGCGTGGGTGACAGTCTTTCTTGTTTCGGTGGGGATCCAACGAAAGATTTTCTTGAGCATACGAAGTACGTTGAAGCAAGAGGATGAGACGGCGTTGACTTGTCTGGTCATCGAGAGGGAGGAGTCTAGGATGAAGCCTAGGTTACGAGCGTGGTCTGTGGGTATGGGTGCCGTGCCCAGGGCCGATGGCCACCATGAGTCGTCCCAGGCAGAGGGGAATGATCCTAGGATGAGGACTTCCGTTTTGTCTGAGTTGAGTTTTAGGCGGCTGACTTTCATCCATTCGGCTACTTCTTTCATGCCTTCGTGAAGATTGGTTTTGGCGGCGGTAGGGTCTTTGGTGAGGGAAAGGATCAGCTGGGTGTCGTCAGCGTAAGAGATGATGTTAAGGTTGTGTTGTCGCACGATGGATGCGAGGGGAATCATGTAAATGTTGAAGAGGGTGGGACTGAGTGATGATCCTTGTGGTACTCCGCAGATGACTTCGGTGGCTTCTGATTTGAATGGGGAGAGTCGGACTCTCTGGGTTCTCCCGGCGAGGAACGAGATGATCCAGTCTAAGGCTTTTCCTTGTATGCCGAAGTTGCTAAGGCGTTGTATGAGGGTGCTATGGCAGACTGTGTCGAAGGCGGCGGAGAGGTCGAGTAGGATGAGGGCAACTGTTTCTCCGTTATCCAGAAGCGTTCGGATGCCGTCTGTTGCTGCAATGAGGGCGGTTTCGGTGCTGTGTTTGGCTCGGAAGCCGGACTGTGAGGTGTCGAGGGAGTTGTTGGATTCAAGGAAGGCGGCAAGCTGGCTATTGACGGCTTTCTCAATGACTTTGGCTGGGAATGGGAGTAGGGAGATGGGACGGTAGTTGTTAAGTTCAGAGGGGTCTGCTGTGGGTTTCTTCAGGAGGACGCTGAGTTCGGCGTGTTTCCAGCTTTCTGGGAAGGTAGCGGAGTTGAAGGAGCAGTTGATGATATCACGGAGATGGGGGGCGATGATGGAGTCTGCTTTGTTGAAGATGTGGTGGGGACCGGGGTCAGTTGGCAAACCTGAATGGATGGAGTTCATTAGGAGGATGGTGTCTTCAGTGGTGATTGTGTTCCAGGCGCTAAGGTTGTTATACGGCGGTTTGGGTTCGGAGGTGGGTGGAGTGGGCTGTTCATTGGAAATGTTCTCAAAGCTGTTATGTATGTCGGCTATTTTGTTGTAGAAGAAAGAGGATAACGAATCGCAGAGGTCTTGGGAGGGAGTAATGTCGTTTGAGGCTGCGGTGGGGTTGGTAAATTCTTTGACAATGTTGAATAGTTCCTTGCTGTTATGGGCGTTGTTGTCAAGTCGATCCTTGAATGCTGATTTCTTGGTGGATCGGATTAGTTGGTGGTGTTTGCAGGTGACTGTCTTGAAGGTGGTCAGGTTGTCATTGGTTGGGTTTTTTCTCCATGTTTTCTCGAGAGTACGGCATAGTTTCTTGGATTTCTTAAGGTCATCGTTGAACCAGGGGGCCTTTTTGCTACCCTGTTTGGTTTGGTGGTTATTCAAGGGTGCTAATTCGGCAACGCTGTGAGTGATCCATTGTATGAGTTTGGTGGCAGCTTGGTTTGGGTCCGATGAGAGGGCGGGAGCGTTTTGTTTGAGCAATGTGAGGAGTTGGTCGGTGTTGATTTTGTTCCAGTTTCTTCACGGAATAGGTTGTGGGGGGTTTTGGGTCAAGGTGGTTTTGTAGCTGAAGTGAACACAACTGTGGTCCATCCAATGGAGAGCTGTGGTGTGATCGAAGGAGATGTGCTTGCTGGAGGTGAAGATTGGGTTGAGCGTATGTCCGGCTACATGGGTGGGGGTGTCAACAAGTTGTTTGAGTCCGAGGTTTGCCAGGTTGTCTAGGAGGGTGGTGGAGTTGCTGTCGTTTTTATTTTCCAGGTGGAAGTTGAGGTCTCCCAGTAGAATGTAGTTCTCGGAGGTGAGGGCATGTGGGCTGATGAAGTCAGTGATATCTTCGTTAAATTGTGTGTGGGTTCCTGGTGGTCTGTAGATGAGTGTGCCTCTAAGTGTGGTCCTGGGGTCGGTGTGGATCTGGAAGTGAAGGTGTTCGGCGGTCGCGAGGTTATCGTCGGAGCTGGTTGTGATTCGAATGGTGTTCTTGTGGACGATGGCGATGCCTCCTCCTTTTTGGTTGGTGCGGTCTTTACGGATGATCTTGAAAGTGTCCGGGATGGCTATGGCGATGTCGGGGGATGATGATGCGTTCATCCAGGTTTCTGTAAGGAATGCGACGTCCGGTGATGCAGTATCGAGTAGGTCCCAGAGTTCAGTGGCGTGTCTGTGGACCGAGCGGGTATTCAGCAGGATGCATTTCAGGTGGTTAGAGCCAGAGTTGTGTTTTGAGGGGGGAGATTTGGCTTGGGTCCTGATGCAGGCGAACTTGCAGGAGAGGCAGGCGAATGGTCCGTGAATTAGTCCTGGGGTAGCAACGTAGCATTGTGGTGTGCGTCCGGGGTTAAGGGAAAGGAGGGTGGCGGCGTCATATGTTATGCGGGAGGAGTGCGGTTTGCGGGGACCAGGGGGTCTGGCGCTGGGCACGGTCCAGGCGCAGACGGGCGTAGACGGGCTTACCTTTGGCGCACCTTCGGCGCGCATAGGGCGCGATTGCTGCGCGTGAACGCTGCACGCATATGCATCTGTCATAAGTGGATAGAGGAGGGGGCAGGGGCGAGGGAGGGGCAGCTGGGAGGCGGGAGCAAGGTGCAGGGAGGGTCTGGGACGGCCCAACAAACAAAACAAAATGGCAGTAACAATAACAAATATTGCGAAGGGTCCCCAAGTAGAGGAGCTATTTCAGCAATGTAGCGCTATGGGAGAAATTGATTTCAGGGTAGCAGTGGTGAAGCGCTACGCACTCAGCAGCAGGCAAGCGAAATTACACCCAGAAAATATCAGTACAAAATGCAAGGTAATGCTCAGCAGTAGAGCGAGAGATTGTCAGTGGCGAGCGTTTCAAAGCGCAACATGAATTATAACTAAAGCGGAAACAATTACGAGGCACAAAGAGCGTTTCAAAGCGCAGCACGGATTGAAATTAAAGCATAAACAATTGCGAGGCACAAAAGCGTTTCAAAGTGCAACACAAATTAAATCTAAAGCGGAGACAATTACGAGGCACAAATGCGTGTCAAAGCGCAGCACAGATTGAAAATAAAGCAGAAACAATTACGAGGCACAGATCAGCAAGTCAGCACGATACCAGGAGAGGAGGTGAGGGGAGCGACCGCTTCTGCAGAGAACAGAACGGTCAAAGTAGCCAAACAAACAGACAGCCAACACGCCTATCGTCTTGGGAAAAAATCACCCAATGACTTCCTCAGGGCTACAATAACAGAAAAAAAGTGCCACATAAGTTGTATTCAGCATACATCTAAAAATAGCAATTAAGGCTATAGTTAAGACCCAATTGGTGAAGGTTATGGTTCATTGGTAGACTGAAAAACACCAAAAGAGCACACATTAGAAGAATATTATAAGTGAAATAAATGTCTACCAATGGACCATAACCTTCACCAATTGGGTCTTAACTATAGCCTTAATTGCTATTTTTAGATGTATACTGAATACAACTTATGTGGCACTTTTGTCTGTTATTGTAGCCCTGAGGAAGTCATTGGGTGATTTGTTCCCAAGACGAAACACGTGTTGGCTGTCTGTTTGTTTGGCTAGTTTGGATGATTCCAACTACGCAGGATCACCGTTTGAAATCTGTGAACCCAAATCTACACATAAAGAAAATAAAGATCTTCCTTAAATGATATGATCTGAAAGACTTTGTTTGGACTGATATTTTTGCATAGAGGGTAAAATCAGGTATGGTAAACGCTGCTTCCCATTGTTCGATTGCATGAGGGACGATAACATTACGTCTGCTGGATTTTTTAGAAAGTTGAATTTGTTTTGGTATACTGGTTGATTTGGCAAACATTCTGTACACCAGCGCAATTAGAGGTTGCACACCACCTTCTGGTCTGATTTTGTTGTTATTCTTTTCCATTGGACCTAGAGGTTTCCTTTTCCTCTTTGTTAGTGGGAGTGTCACTCGCTCTCTCCCTGATCTCATGACAGCTATCGAGAGCACCTTCAGCTTGCCTTGCCTTGCGGTTGTTGTTTTAGATCTACAATTTGGGGCTGTCGCTGAATTGTGTGCAATGTGTAAAATGTATTACGTCCCCAGTCCCCAGTCCACAATCCACAATCCGTAATCTGCAATCTACACTCCTGAAGGACCTGCATCTGCTGAAAGTACTTCTGTTATTACTGATACTACTCCCCTGCTAAAGCTACTGCCAGCAGGTTAAAAACAGGTTAAAAGCGGCTGATTCCTTGTAACCATTATTTGTTTGTTAGGTGTATTTAGTTGTTATGATTGTTTTCTTCCCCACTCAGTGCTTTGCAGCCCCTACTGCACTGCTTTTGCGCCCCCCTACCGCATTGGGTGACCCAAAACCTCCACTTGGTCCTCGGTCCACAGCCCCCTCAGGCTGCACACTGGTTTCACACTGGCATGACCGCACTGGAGAGAGAGGCAAGAGGCGAGGGGCAGAGGGCAAGGTGAACAATTGAGGCTCGTGGTCCTGTGCCCCACTCCAGTTAGTCGGGCGATGGGGGTGCTAGTTGGTGGCAAGAGTGGCGAATCCTGCGGGGACCCACTGTTCGCGGACGAAAGCCCTCATCCGCTCCTGGCAAGAAAGCTCTCGCAGCACCAGGGGCTTCCCACTACTCCCGCTACTCCCGCTACTTGCCACGATTGAGGCTGTGCCTGAGGCTCACCTGTGCCAGTGCCGCAGTGAGGTGAAGGACAGTCTCAGGGGAGTCTCGCCGCCGCTGGCACTCTCGACTCGACCTCCTCCTCCGTCCGTGGATTGTATTTCCGCTGTAAAGCAGTCAGCTTGCCCACGCCACTCACTCAGCGGCAGGGCCGCAACTTTCTCCGTGAGAATTCCGCTAGTCTTTCCCCGTCTTTCCTCATCCTCGGTGGACCTCCTGGTCTGCTCCTGATCTGCTGCTCGGTCTACTGCTCAGCTGGTCAACTGAGCAGACTCCAAACCATTCAAAACACTGCAGCCAGGCTCATCCTCGGACTCCTGAGAAGAGCCCACACCACCTACCACCGCAGAGCGCTCTACTGGCTCCCCATCCAACAAAGGTGCCAGTTCAAACTGCTGACCCACGCCTACAAGGCTCAGCACAACAAAGGACCAGCCTACCTCAACCATAGACTAAACTTCCACCAACCCGGTAGACAATTACACTCCGCCTCCCTCGACCATACACCTGCTTCCACAAAAGCAGCAGCAGCACCTTCTCCTACCCGGCCACCAAGACCTGGAATAGCCTCTCACTTCACCTCCGGACTGCACCCACCGTACAGAAGTTCAGAGAAAGCCTAAAAAACTGTATGTTCTACTGACAACTCCTAGCAGCAGCTCCCCCCCAGTGCCTGGATACCTTCACTGGTAATAAGCAGCCCTCTACCAATTGTTGATTAACTGATTGACTGAACGCAAGAACTGCACTTACCGCTACAGCAATAACAGCCCACAATACCCGCCAACCCAAGCAACAACAATGTCTGCTTCTTTGTGCTACAGCGAAGACCATCGGCAATGCCAGACCTGCTTTGCACACTACAGTGATGACCATCCATGCTGCTCAACCTCCTCCTTGTGGCCTCCTCCAACACAAACTGAACTCTTTGGAACAAATTTAGAACTAACTATTTCGGTGGGTCAAATCTGGTCCCTGTATCCGGCCTGCACTCTATCATGTCCAATCTGAACTTGTAACTTCCCCTGATCAAGCGCAGCTTGATGAGTGCAAATGCTGAGTTGTGCTTTTAGGTGCTATTGTCACTAAAAATGTTAAAATGTAATATCTCCAGTTCTACTGATAACATTTTTGTCTGTCAGTTATAATTTTATTTATTAGAATATATTTTCTAAATTGATTTGGGATTTTTCTTGTGTTGAGTTTTCACGTCATTACTGTTTGTGTACTGTATAAATACTTTATACATTGCCTCTAAGTTAAGCCTGACTGCTTTGTTACAACTACCAGAGGGTTAAGCACAGGTTAATTTAATGACTTTTCTGGTTCTCCCTTACAGGGATTATTGTTCTTGCCTGAGTGTGGCTTCCAACCCTCTCAACCAATAATCTAATTTCTTACTGGGCCCTACCCCTTAGTCCTGTTTGCTTGAAGAGGAACATAAGAAGTACTTTCTCAGGGAAGCATGACATATGTTGTTGCCATAGCAGGTGTGGCCGCTGTTTCAGTAAGCATAGAAAGCTAATAAACCTATTTATGTGGTAAAATGATGCCTTGTTTGTACAACACAATTATAAGTGAAAACTTCACCAATGCATCTTACCACATCAAAAATGCAAAAGTGCAGTGTGCTTGAACAATTCTCATTCATCTGCAAGACTACATTGGAACACAGTTGCATTTTCAAATTAGTACATGTGCTAGCTCTGAATCAATTTCACAATTTGAAAGTGCACCTGCGCTCATTGTGTTTGGCTTGGGCTTGTACAGTGATCCCACCATCAACATTTGCTCAAGGTACAGCACAGGTACATTCAATCAGTTAGCACAGTGTTACTCAGTTCAGTTCAGTTCAGGATTCTTTATTCGATGATTAAAAATCAGCATAAAAGCACGAGCATACAATATTTTTGAAAGACAATTAGATTATCATATTGATCCCAATGTTAAAATATCAAAGTCACTGAACAAGAAGAAAAAAGATGACAAGTGGAGACCTTAAAACCTATCACTAAAATCTTACAGTCTTACAGTCCTCCGCCCCCCCTGGTTAGCCTTAATTTAACCGCCACTTTGATCAAATTAATAATACAACACAGTGTGAGAGGGTCAGTTGCTTGTTGTAAATAGACCAAAGCCTTTTGGGCACATTTCATGTTAGCTTGTTTTAAAATATCAACCAAGAATCTGCGCCTAGGCTGTGCATAAAAAGAACATAACAATACAAAATGAAGGGAATCCTGCGGAGACCTATTGTCGCAGCCGCAGGTTCCCTTCTGCTCAATTGTAGTCGAAAACCCTAGTGGTGACGCCAATAAATACGGTGATAAATTGAGCCTAAAACGGCACATTAAAAGCCTGTCCTGGGCATTATGTATCAAATATAAATATGGCTCCATTCCCTCTCTGATCTTAACAAAGTTATAAGCACACACTGTGGTTTTGTCACTTTCTGACCCTGATCTCTGTGTAACTCTGTGTGCCAAAAACGCTTTTTTTACAATTGTTTTGTGCTGGGGGTTCATCGCTGTCTGGTCAGAAAAAAGATTCCCGAGGCCCAGGCTCTCCAGTGCAGTCTTGACATACTTAAGCCACGGGATTCGCGTCCATTTGTCTCTGCCCAGGCAGTCTGTCAGGATTTCCCTACTTAAGGTCGCCCCTGGGTTAACCCAGATTTTTAGCCAAGCTAAAATAGGCCTGACCTTTACAACTGCAGAAATACACTTTCTCTGGACTTCACTTTGTGACACCGATTATTATTTTAGCAAAAACTGAGGGTAGAGACAGTACCCATGATTTGTAGTTTTCACCTGATGAAATCTTTTATATTAACTATATCTTAAACAAGCATTGGCATGGTCAGTAGGTCTCACCTTAAGGACCTTATAAGTGTTTTGCCATGCAACAGTTAAAGTTGTTGCACCAGGGATATTGTTCTGCATAACTGAATACTTATAAGTTCCCAAATGAGAGACCTATTGGCTATGCCAGTGCTTGGTAAACTTTGAAATGTAAGCTCCTCATAATTTTTCTGACCTTGGCCCCAAAAAAACCTCTGACATGACTGCCTCCTAGAGACATTTTAAGGCATGGGCAAAGTGGCCCCTGGCCCAGGGCCCCAACCTTTCAGGGGGCTTCCTGATAGAGCCAGCTCTGTTCTGCAGAAAATCTTCTCCTTGTGAACTTGAATACATTTTAAAACAGAATGTTCTAAATACTGTTTTACTTTCCTTTTTTAATGTGGGTGATGTGTGAGTTAATAACAAACATTTTGCAGAGAAATGTTGTGTTTATATTTAATGCAACATCCATAAAAAAGTTTCTTTTAGATCAAAGCAGGACCTCCAATATGAGAAATATGAGGGCGTCACAGATATTATTTGCAGCAATATTAACATGTCACAATTCCTGAATATTAGATGTAAACACGTTTAAAAATTGGATTAGTGTGCCTGTGCACTGTCAGTGACCTGGCCAAGGTGTTCATGAAAGAGCTGACATTCATCATAAATTCAAAGCTATTCTGAGCAGGAGTCCTCAAAATACATTTGGCCAAGGGCCCCCAAAATCCTTAAGATGTCCCTGCTGCCTCCTGCATTTTGTGAACACCCCCGTGCCTTTGATATCACTTACTGTTCAACTACCCAAGGCAGGGAATTCAGTGAAGCACACTAACAGAGATTAGCTGAACACAGGCACATTCTCTAAAAAACAGACAAAACATCTGTTCTTAATTGAGGCCAACAGGTGTGGGTGTAAGGTGGCCCGAGAGACGGGGGGGGTCAGCATGTGTAGGTGTAGGTTGGCCCTGGGGGCAGCAGGTGTGGGTGCACGGTGGCCCTGGGGGCCAGCAGGTGGGGGTGTAGAGTGGCCCTGGAGTGCAGCAGGTGTGGGTGCACGTTGGCCCTCAGGTCAGCTGGTGTGGTTGTGAGTGGGCCTGGGGGCCAACAGGAAAGGGTGCACAGTGGGCCCTGGGGCCAGCAGGTGTGGGTGCAGGGTCGCCCTAGGGCCCAGCAGATGTGGGCGCACTGTGAGCCTTGTCGCCAGCAGATATGGGTGCCAAGTGGCCCCCAAGGCCAGCAGGTGTGGTGCAGGGTGGCCCTGGGTGCCAGTAGGTGTAGGGTGGCCCTGGGGGCCTGTAGGACAAACACTGTTAACCTCATAAATACAGATTGGAGCCTAACTTGAAGAAAAGGGATGTGCTCCGCTGGTCAAGATTAATAATTATATTAATATATTTTAACAGTGCCAGAGCTCCCCTCAATGAGGCAATATACCCTTAAAGTACGTTACAGGCTTTGGATCAGGGTCCTTCCTCCATTGGCTTCTTTTGCTCCAGAACCTTCTGTCACTGGCTTGAGACATTGTCACTAGCAACTTGCATCACCCCACAGGTGTATTTAAGTCTCACCGTTTTTCTTTTGGCTGTTTGGGCGTGGCTTTACACCTTCAATTGGAATGTACGGGGTATTTTTGTATATCTGACATCAGTTTGCAAGCACTATGGCAGCTCTGGAGATCAAGTGGTGATAAAAATATCCCCAAAAAAGTGCAGCTTGAAAAATAAAGCAGATATTTTTTTCTGTATCATTCACATTTCAGATGCTTTTATTTCCAACTCAGTATACAATTGGTTTGAAGTATGTAAGGTGCACGCACGCTTATCCCACAGGCCAACAAATGTCAAACCTCCTGACTTTGCCAATGCTTGTTTTAACTGCAGGGGTTCCGGTTTAAGAGCGGCCTGTTGGTGGGGACAACGTTACTTCTGGGTCAGCTTGACCAACAGAATAGGGTTTCTGGATTTTCAATGGCAGGCCACTGCTATGAATGTGTCCCGGTGACCCTGCGGGTAAGCTGGCAGCCAGAACAATAACTTTGCTTCTATTCATTGCTAAGCACAAGCTTGCAGGTGTTGCGTCAAGCGTGCACTACCATTACGTCCCCAATTAACCTCGACCTCGACCTCCAACTGACCTTCCATCCATAGTGGCTTGACCTGCACTTATAATGGTAATTTCCACAGGTCCAAGTAAAGGTCAGTCAAAGAAAAGGACAGGGCAGAACTACTATCAGTGGGAGTAATGGTCGGTGAAGTGAAGCAACAACAGACATCTGGTTGGCAATGATATGACAAGTCCTTCTCCCAGTGGCGTGGCACTGCCACTGGTAAAAGCCTTTACCCAGTGTAACAATGTGAACAAGTCTACCGTGCCAGGCCACATAGGTGTCAGCTGTAAGTGTTTCTTCCGTCACCGAGAGTGGGGGCATGAGTAACTTTCAGCGGAAGAAAAGTGTGAGAAAAATATACTACGTCTATGTCATACCCTTGCAATTTCCTACAAATGTCACATCTCAAATCTGAGATAGATGTCTATAACATATCCACCTCCTTCCACAGTACCAGTCTAGCTAGCACAGTGGCTGACAGTTCTGGCGAGGGTTCATTGAGAAATATGGTGAAACATATCACAGTTTTACTGACAAAACAATTCAGCACACAAACAATAATGTGTGAAGAAAGCATCACTTACCTCCTTAACCGTGGTGCAAATTCCACCACGGTGCAGGAGTTCTAATGGGTGGGCGGGGCTGCGACGGCCAACGGATGTGCGCAGCACTAGCGAAGTAGGCTGTTGGCCGACGCAAGCACGGAACGGGTTAATGTATTGATTTGTTTTAACTGTATTAAAATATTTGTTTCCACCACACTTCAGAAGTAAAAAAAAAAGCTTCAATTGAGCTTTCCTAATTATGATATATTCTGAAATATTTGCACACTTTATTTACAGACATTCAAATTTTGTTGTGTGCTAGGAAAAAAATTCCCTTTCCCACCTACAGCATACCGTAAGATTGTCACTTAAATCTTCTCACTTTAAAGTCAGAGAAGGAAAAGTAAGCACTGAGCTCCCTCAGAAGGCAGAGCCTGGTAGTTGACCCCTGTCTTTGTATGCACAGCAAATGTGACATGATAGGAACGAACTTTAAAAGCATGTTTATAGAAAGCGAGCACAATACAAGTAGAGGTGGTAAAGAGGCTATGCTCCACAGGTGGGACTGGACAGCCTAAAACAAATACCGCCAGAAAATAGAAAGTAATCAACTGTGAGTTACACAACAGGGGAAGCTTTCAGAATGTCCCCAACAAGTATTTTCGACCTAAAAATTGACTAACGGTGAGAACTGCTTCGGTTCTCATTCACTCACCCTGTTTGGAACAATCCTCTCCTGTTCCACCATGGCAGCATATCAATTTGCCCACGCATTTATTAATACATCGCAAACACCAATGAAAAAACCAAGGAAAGCATTCTTTGTCAAACTCTGCATCCGGGCCCCTTCATTATACGTTACATCAATTGCACCGCTGCACCTGTGCTAATGATTATGACTATCTGCAGTGACTTCGGTGACTAACAGATTTTGTGGACATTCAGACTATAAAATGAATGACCTTGAAGATTAAACACGAAATTACCCAATTGTTTATACATCACATTTAGCCCTTTGATGCACCCATACTATTGAGCATACTGCTTCTGAACTGAATCAAGTTTTAAAATTAATACAAGACTTGGTGAATATTAGGCGCAGGAACGTTTCTATTATGCTGGTGTAAACACTGGTCAAAAAGTAAGCTTTGCAGATTAAGGGTATACCATTCCCATGGGTATCATGTTTATGAACTTGTGCTGCAATCTACGGCTGTTTTGATGGGACTTTGAACGTATTGTAGATTAATGCAGTCTCAGCGTTTTTCACCAAATTACGGATTTGCTTCAATTGCCATGTAATTCACATTCTGTTGCACAATTTGCGGATAAAAAAAATAAAAATTCTAGGTCAAATAGATCGAAAGTTACTAAAATTACTGCCACGTCTGTTGTCACACAAGCTGTTTACCATGAAGTGACAGATCACTTTTCTTTTGCTGAGGTACTAAACTGATACCCGTGTGATTCCCCTTTGCCAAAACAGCTGTAAATCCGTAGAAATTTAAAAATAGTGAAGGAATTCTGCCACGAAATGTGCTGCACTGCATCACATATGTTGTTGTTTTATGGCACATAATTTAGTTAACCCTGTCACATAATGTATTTGTTAGAACTGGCTATTTCTGGTTGGCTAAGGCTGACGCCAAAGCTAGCAGAAACCACCATTCTAGTCAGGGCAAGGGAGTCACACGCCAAGATAACCCCTGCTCACACCCTTGGTAGCTTGGCACGAGCAGACAGGCCTATCCCGGAGGCAATGTGTAAAGCATTTGCGCAAGCACACACCAGCAACAACATCCTAGGCACACCACAAAAGGAACTCCACACAAGGTTATACAAAAATAACTTCTTTTTTGTCAAAACACATCAGATAGAAATCACACATGTACATTGTGCCAACTGGCACGGGCAATATTCACAAGGGATTATTACACCGGACAGGGCCACGTGGGCCACTGTCAGAATCAGCACTTAGTAGAAATAGCACTTCTAGAACTTAGAATAAGTATAGCACAAAATAACAATTATAAATCACAACCAGTAACTACTGGTAACAGGCAAGTACCACCTACGCAACCCTAAACACCTTAGGAGAATGTCACGCAGGGAACCAGGACCTCACTAGGACCACCTGTACTAAAAAGAACAACCACCTAAGTATCACAATACAATTAGGGGTATAAGCAAGAACACATTACACATGATGCATCACAACATTCAGAGGTGTAGGGAAGGAAAACACATGATGCATAAAACATACATTCAGCGGTGTAATAACAAGGCACATGAGGCATCAAAAACACATTCAGAGGTGCAGGGAAGGAAAACACATGATGCATAAACCAGCACATTCAGAGGTGTAAAAACAAGGAAGACACATGATGCATAAAAACATTCAGAGGTGCCAGAACATAACTCAATAGCGCAAAAACACATGATGCCCAAAAACATTCAGAGGTGTAAGATCAAGGTGCGTAATCATATTAAATGCATTACATTTCCTAGCACCACATCACATTGCGCAAACTCACATTAGGCAATTACCATCACATAGATAATCACATTGCGCCTAAATAAAATCACATACCAGCCCCCATCTAATAAAGGGACTAAAGAGCCCTGTGTCCAGAATGTCAGGGCGCGCTGCCAATGCAGCGCCAATCAGGTGTGCGCCACCGGCGCAAAACCTAAACGTTGCAGGTGCCCACTACTTGCTGGGCACCTGGGAACAATCACAAGACCTAAATGGTGCAGCTGCCCACTAATTTCTGGGCAGCTGGGAATCAAAACTGCAACAGGGTCCTCACTGACCCTACAACGGAACTGCGCCAACTGTTGAAGCCACACAGGCTCTGAAAACACTCGTGTCACATTGCGCAGAACGTTGGAGCCACACAGGCTCTGAAACTGGTGGGGAGAAACACAGCGTGGGAGCCTCGGGGCTCCGACCACCTGACTGTGTCTCTCAAGAGCCTCTCAGGGCTCGCAAAACAATGGTCCCTCGAGCCTCGCTGGGCTCATAAAGCAAATATGGGCGGGAGCCTCTCGGGGCTCGAAGAACAGAAAATGCCCCCAGAGCCCTTGTGGCTCTAAATCAATCATGTGGGCAGGGAGCCTCTCAGACTCAACAAATATGCCTCCACGAGCCTCTCACAGACTCGTAAATGCGGTGGGGCGGCCCACTGCCATCCTGGGCCGCCCTGACTCAGTGCCTCCAAACCGGCACCAACAGCAGCCGCACGGAGCCCCCCCAGCCCTTCCTACTCACCGGGCTGTATCTTGTGCGGGGCTCCTCCGGGCGGCGGCTTCTCTGCTTCTCCTGGTGCCGCGGTCGGGGCTCCTTCCCCAGGGGAGCCTCGCTAGGCTCCCTACGGCTGCTGACGACTCCTTCTCGCCCCGAGGCTGCGGGGCGGGACTTCCGGCCAGGCCGCGCCACCATTGGCTGGCCGGCCAACCACTTCCGGGTCGTCACGGGGAGCGCGGCGACCCGCTTCAGGCACTTGCAGGCGGAGTATCACTATCCGAGGGGCATGGGCAGCCGCCGAAGGGCATAATAGCGATACCACGCGCTGAGGGGATAATTACAGCACTCCCAGCGCTATAAGTGAAATAAAGCACTCGTAAGCGCTAGCAGCAGAATAAAGCGCTACCAAGCGCTAGGGACAAAAGTACAGCACTCTCAGCGCTATGGGGGTCAAGAGGGTCCAGAGAAAGCGCTCCCCAGCGCTAGCTGCAAGGTCCAGACCCAACAAAGTTCTTCAGTGTCCAGGACAAGTCCATCAGGTATCCAGGGCAAAGCAAAGTCCCCCTAACAGCCCAGGCAAGGCAGAGGGGTCCCCCAGAAATCCTCCAGGCATCCAGGGGCTGGGCAGGGCTCAGGGAGGCAAGCCTTCCCCTGAGCCCAAGCAGCAGCGCGCCCCTGACAGGATTCAAGTCAGAAACAAGAACATTTTGGAAGGGGACAGAGCCCCTTTTTATACAGAGAAATCCTTTGTCTAGCAGGGTGCAGGCAGTGTGAGAACCAGCTAGAACTGTTTATAGGGAATTCCTTTCACTGGCCAGGCTAGGGACATCAGACGCACCCCAGGGGGTGGAGCCAGCATTGTGTGGGGAAAACACAGCCTCATTCAGGACCCTCAAACCAGATGGTCAATGCACAAGCAGGCCCAGGCTCACTCCTCCCCTCACATCAGCATGCTAAACACTCCATTCACCACCGGGGCAGACCCTCCCAGACTCTTGGAGCCAGGTTCACCAGCCAGCCTCAGCCAATCACACGCCAGACACAAATTACACAAATATGCCAACTTCTAGAAGTGGCACTTCTACACTAGACACAATCATGCCGCATATACCATTGCGCAGCATTCAATCTCACGAGTCCGCACATACCAAACTCGACCCTGCACTCCCCACACATCAGGAACTACCATGGGAATACGTATTCCCCATTCATTCCTATGGGAGGCCAGGTCACTCACCACACATACACAGAGAGCTCACGCACTTTACACTGTACCACAGTGAAAAAGTGCGCAGAGGCCTAAAATCACCACCACCAGGTTCCAGAAACAGGCTAGGAAAAAGCAAAAAGTCTTGGGGTGAACCTGCCAAAAGGGCCGGGTCCAACAGTATTCCTCCCATGCAGCATCATTCCAGTGACACAGAGTACAGCAGCCTGGCGAGTTAAGTGATGTAGGAATGTGATTGTGCTTCATTTTCATTAGGAATGTATGTTTAACCTGACATGTATTCCACCCTCGGCGATATAATTTGTTAGCTGCATAGTTTGCAGATTTCAACCACTCAAACTGTTCAAACGTTACTAGAAAAAAGCACCACACATGATGCAGCACAGTGACTGACACTTCACAAAGGCTACACGCCTTTCTATGATGTTCACATAGGTTAGTAGGGAAATATAGGTGTTAGGTCCCCACTCGATGGACTTCGAGATAGATGTTGTCTATATAGAATGAAAAAACATCCTGATCTATAAAAAATTGATTCAAACACAGTGGAAATAATGATTACTTATTCGCTGTGAAAATATTTTGCTTCAATTTCTGTTCAAATTCATGTTATCCAAAGCAACAGTTTTTTCAAAAAGGCACCCAGAGTACAGAAAAACCTAACCATTATATTTCTCATTCTAAAGTTTAATATCTTCAAGATTACAGTGCCTGCCAGTGAGACAATTGCATTAAAATATGAGATATACAATATTTCTGTCAGGCTCTTTCATAATAGCTGTGAAACAAATAGTTTATGCAGAACTCAAGAGGTACACCTTTTGTTACAGTAAGTGTGTACCATAACAATTATTTTCAGATGAGTGCAAGATTGTGTTTTACACAAACTACTTTACTCTACGAGTGCTAATAAAATGTTGCTTTCTGCCGCCATTAAGTCTAAATCAGCATGTGTTGGGTAATACATTCTTCAAGAGGATGGATCAAGTCAATGTGCATAAAATTTCTTCTGATAAAAAGCTTTGCATTTTGCATACCAATGGGATTCCTGTCAAGAGCGCTCTGCCAAAGACTGTGCCTCATAATTCCACATAATTTGCTGCTTCTTGCACATAATTGCTTTAACCCTGTCGTATAATTTGGTCCTTCGTTGCCTCATAATTTCTGTGGCCGTAGTATGATGCTGCACTGACTAGCTTAAGTAAGAGAAGATGAGCATGGAATTAAGGAGTAACCTGCTGGGATAGCAAAGGTCTCTGAACCAGGAGTCCTGTTCTATATTTCAAGTGCCTAACTTCCCAGCGTGCACCACAAGCTTCCTACATCACTTTACTCGCCAGTCTGCGGATTTCTTTACCCAATCCAGCATCAATAACATTCACCACCAAAAACCATGTCAGAATGTTGCTATGTTTGATGACGTCAGCTGGGGGTTTTGAGATATATTATGGTGACTTCATACATCAGATGGCCCCTTTAAGGTGTCTTTTCTAACTTTTCTCGGCAAAACTTTCATATGGTGATCAAAGTTTTTTGTAATAATAGCACTTGTTTTGTCCAAGTGTGTTGGGGTTCTGAATTGCCAAAACCAACCTTTCGCACGCTTCTTTTATCTCCCAAAGCACACTGAATCCTGCACGCGGGGCCGGAGAATTCCAGCTATTCCGCTTTAATAACCATGTGTGGTGGCCGGGATCATCTGCCCCTCCTGGCGTGTCTACTGTGAGAGAGAAACGTAGGTCCTGCTATGCTGAACAACGTGAATGACTTTCCAGCCTCATCTCAGGCAGGCAGCTAATACCACAACTCTCAGGGAATACCTCGACGGCTCTCTTTATGACGGCTCTCTTTATGGGCCTTCTTGGGGTGAGCTACTCGGGAAAAGCCTCAAGAAAGCTTCTCCACGCAGCAAACTGCACCTCAAGGCAGCTGATAAAGTGTATATATAAAAACGCCCCCTCACCGCAACACAAAAGCTCTAGGGAGCACTTTTTGGTACACTGCGATAACAGAACTTAGGCAACAATTCGGAAAAACTCAATCCTGTCAGCTAAACATTCACTGAACATCTGTGAAAATTGTTGAATGTTACATGGCCGCACGCACGCGGGTTACAAAAGAAATTCGTTCCTCGGGCTAAAAGGAGGCAGCAGGGGGAGGGGCAAAAGGAGGGGGCGAGTGAAAGCGTTTCACTTGTGAGAGGGAGCAGCGCCAGGAGCGATAATTGCTAACATATGGCGCTGCGCGCTCCTGCAAGTGAATCGCCACATGTGCACGCGTTGCCATTGAAAGCAATGGAACGCGTGCACGTTTTTGGCTGAAAAGCCTAAGCAATTGCAAAACGTCTTTTTGCCTATGCAGCGCTGTGTAGGCAAGACCTTCAAAAACTTGCATCCCGCCCCGTACTTTCATTGCTTTTCATTGGTTCCTGTGCTTGCCACTTTCGTTTCCTCCATTTCTATTGTCTGTAGCACACTGTTTCCACATGGTGTTCCTCTCATGTGCTCCTCTTATCAGTTACCCGTTGGTGAATTACTGTTTCCATCCGCTTGTGGGGCACTTCTTTTATGTTTTCTTTGCACAGAGCTTGCACTGTCCTTGTTTCCCCCTTCTCCCCAGCACAGCGCATTTACAGAATCATTTTTCCCTTGGCTGCATGCATTTCATGTATGCATGTCGGCTCTGTTTTAATTTCCTTTCATTTATTATTACCCGAGGCTTGGAATGCATCTTGCTCCAAACTTTGCTTTCAGCCTCGCGCAAATACCTCCTTCCCTGACCTCTTCCACAGGCCAGCTGCTTGACCTCCCCCCCACTGAGTCCAACACACAGCAAAGAGACACGCTGAGTCCTAAACGTTTTCCATGTTTAGTTCCACCTCTCAAGCACTGGGTTCTTGAAGCTGGCATCCGTATAAAGGAGGCGATTATAAAACATATTTTTTCCAACCCCCCGTCAAGCCCCACTGTGCCACACAGCTTGTTAAAATTGACCAAGATGGCTTTTATTAATGGGTAGATTGAGGGAGGAAGTTGGCTCGGCCAGTGGGAGCTTGCTGGAAGGTGTCTTCACCTGAGCGAGCAGTTGTTTCAAGCAATCAAGGCCTGTTTCTCAAGACAGAGCTTAATGCTGCACCACACATTTTCTGCAGCTTTCCATTCAGTGTTTTTAATAATCTTCCCTTGCATTGAAACAACTTTGTTTCACGGACATGTGGCAGTGCGCTATTTGAAGTACTCAAGCACTTTGACAAATTTACTGCAGTCATATTCCCTTTTATGGCAGGGGCTGCCTAGTGGCTGCTGCTGTCATATCCCTGTGTCGCAGCATTGTTTATGCTGCTGCATGCACGTTTAACTGGTTAAATTCGGGGAGGCCTAAGATTGAAAATATGTGCATTGGGATAGCTTGGAAATGACCCAGGGATGTATGACGGTACAACGCGTACTGTTACAACACGTCCCTTTACGACGCAGTTTTAACAACGCAAGTCGTTACAACGACAAGTCGTTACAACGACTTGCGTTGGGGGGCGCTGATAATGAATAGTTTAATTTACTATTCCAACACCAGTCCCCGTGGATAGTAGGGAAGGTGTTGGATAGTAAATTAAACTATCCCCTATCCTAGAGCGCGTCGTAACGGTACCGCGTTGTACCAGTTACGTTGTAAAGGATGTTTCCCTGACCCAGCCGCTCCGACATTTGCATTTATCAATCAATCAATCAATCAATCATATCATTTGTAAAGCGCACTACTCTCCCATGAGGGTCTCAAGGCGTTGGGGTGGGGAATGTTGCTACTGCTCGAAAAGCCAGGTCTTGAGGAGTTTTCTGAAGGTCAGCAGGTCTTGGGTCTGCCGTAGGTGGATGGGGTGGGTGTTCCAGGTCTTGGCAGTGAGGTGGGAGAACGATCTGCCGCCGGAGGTTGCTCTTCAGAAGCGGGGGACTGTGGCGAGGGCGAGGTTGGTGGAGCGGAGCTGGGGGTTGGGGGTGTAGAAGCTGAGTCGTCTGTTGAGGTACGTTGGTCCGGTGTTGTGGAGTGCCTTGTGTGCGTGGGTGAGGGGCTTGAAGGTTATTCTCTTGTTGCCCGGGAGCCAGTGCAGGTCTCTCAGGTGAGGTGTGATGTGGCTGCAGCAAGGGATGTCGAGGATCAGGCGTGCAGAGGCATTCTGGATGCGTTGGAACCGTCTCAGGAGTTTGGCCGAGGCGCCTGCGTAGAAGGCGTTTCCGTAGTCCAACCTGCTGCTAACGAGGGCCTGGGTGACCATTCTTCTCATTTCATTGGGGATACTGAAATATTAACATCAAATGTACAAAGATATTTGATCACAACTGAGTCATTTATCAGTCTGCTCTGTTTCTGCTTTTCTGGCACTACACTGACGTGTCCTTTTTACATCTTAGAAGAGTAGCCCGTTTTAAAAGTTTCCGTAAAACTTCCCACCATCTCATTTGTATAATCATACCAGAGCAGAACTCAAGGTAAGGAAATCACACAGAAGAACTGCGGACAGGATTCCTGTCAGGCACACAGCCTAAATTAGAATAGCTCTTATTTTCCATTTGATAATGGATTCAAAACTACCCACATACATCACTGATCACTCTTCATGGACACGAACACCAGCACATGCAGTCTAGAACAGAACCCATTTGTTTCATTTAACTGTTCCTTCAAGTAATTAGTTCAGTTCATTTAGCAATCTAATCTTAAAATATTGGACTGTTTCAGAGCCAATTTATACTTTACCTGCGATCAGCAAAGAAATAATATTCTAGAATTCGTGCCACCATTTGCAGATTTCGAAACCATCTCACATTAAACTGTACTGGCAATTTTAGTCAAGAATTACGTAAAAGTGACCAGGCCAGCCTCCTGTCTGGCAGTATACCCAATAGCTGTAATTTTTCATCTATTAGATAGGTAAATTTTATAAATACCAACCTCTGTTACACCTGTTTTCCATGTAGTCCTTTATCTATGTAAGGCGTTTATGTAATGTATGAGTGTGTTTTTGTGAAAGAGTCACAGACTGTACATCCTAAAAATCTATCACTGGTTGCTAGGGGACTTTTCTGTGCTGATCAAGAGTAGCTCATGAGAAAAATACTCAGTTCTCAGATTTGAGAGACTGGAGACAGACAACCTGAGTAGGAGAGTGCAAAAGAACAAGGTGGAGGATGGAATGCTTGAATTAATCTCAGCCACTGGCAATTTCCCGGGCCACATCACAATCCATCTTTTTCACCCACCATACCACCTCTGTTTGGGACCCAGACACACATATCAGTCTTGACCCTGCTCTAATTAGAACAGTCCAGCGCAAACTGCCAGGCCAGGTTCTCCCTAACCTGCAAAATAAGCAACCTAGCACCAGTTTTGCCCTGGCATATCTTGGTTTCAGTGGCCCAGTGAGCCTGTGGTCCATGTCTGTGTATATCCAAACCACTTAGGGCATCATATGCAAAACCAACAAGGGGATGGATGGACTGCTTGAATTAATCTCAGCAACTGGCAATCACTTGTTCCTCATCCCAATCCATCGTTTTTCACCCACCATGCCCCCTCTGTTTGGACCCAGCCATGTGCAGTATTGTTTTTGTATAGGAAGGGATACATCCCTGTGCAAAAACAATCCTCAGAGTCATTTTCCTCTTTCTTTATGATGCAGATTACAGAACACATAGAAAGAAGAAAAAATTAGGAGAAAGAAACATATTTCTCCTCGTTAGGGCTCCCATAAATTCCACAGCTCTCAACACAGCCTACATGCCACACTTTCATTTTTTTTAGCCTCATCAGCGCGGCGCAAATTCGTGAGCTGTGCTGAACGTTCCATTGGGCTTATGGAACCATGATGGAACGGTTCCGTCATGAGCACAGGTCAACCGGCACTCATGACGGAACCGTTCCGTCATGAGCATCGAAGGGGTTAAACGTTGCATAGGGGCACTAGCTGCTGTACAGCATGGCTTACAGTTTTACAAAAAATGCAATGACGTGGCCAGCGTTGACCGCATCATTTAAAAAAATGTTTAAACCATTCTGCACAGCAGCTTGCGCTGCTGTGTAACATCATCATGTCTCAAAAACATTGATAAAACCTAATCTTCACGCTTTATAGTTCCACCAATTACTGCACAATATATTGCCTTTCTCAATAAACACATCAACACTTTTACAAATTGTTATTATCTTATATTGCACAACCACTCACCAAGCAAAAACTTACAACAACAAATATGTATTATTAATCACATGGGCGAAATGTAATGCATTTGTTCATGCGTGTTTACATTTCTGTGAGTAAATACACCCTAGTGGTTTGCTGATGAGGATGTGTGTCAGAATGTGATTGACATATCACCCCACAGAAACATTGTGTCTTCTCAAAAGATGTCTTTGCCAGGGGTGTAGCATTTTTCTTATTAAATTCAAAAGGGAGATATTTTATAAACATTGGTTAGGGGATGATATTTCAGTATAACATTATTTTGGTTATGGTACTCTAGTGTCATACTGCTGGTGGTAAGGTGACTTTAATTTTGTATAACACTGATGCAGTAAAACAGCAGATCTTGAGTTGTACTGGTAAGCTTATATCATACATAACCGGTAACATATCATAGATCCTGGGATCTGCACATAATTACACTTTGCAGCATTCTAAATACGTGCTGCTTCATTAGAAGGCAGACCAATCGCACTGAACTGCAGTAACACATTGAACCCATCTACTAGATCACAAAATGGAGTGAATTTCTGGTTTGCAGTTGCATCAATTTCAAATAAAACAGGGCATATTTATAAAATAGAGACAAACTATCAGAACAGTTAAAAATGGTATGCATCAATAAACACAAAAAATGGCCCCTGCCAATGTTGTGTAAACTGAGTCTCTGGCTCAGGTCTACAAGTTGTGTTTTCACAACCATGGGTGGCACGAGTGAACTTAGTCCAATGTAACAGCGCTTGATGTGAAAAACAAGTTACTGCAGCCCCACTTTACCGCACCCAATACGTAGGTGAGGTGGTGTCAATACTTTTGGGTTATTAACAGGGAGCAGAAATAATCCAATCATTCATTAATGATTTACATCCTCAAGATCACTAGAAACAGAATATGTGTTTCAACATATTTCGTTTGAAATGTCGAGATATAAGTGCACATAATATTGGTAACATAGGATAAGAAAATAAAAAGCAGCTAAGCATATCAGTAACAGTGAAAATAGGGAAGAATTGTCAAATCAAAATTTATAGCCCTTACACCCTCACTGTGCTATCTCTAAGTGCTATGCTAGTAATAGCAAATTCAATAAAAGCCTAAGTTTCAGAAGTGGTGCTCATACCTGGTCAACAGGATTTGTTGTCTGTTTGGAATGGCTTGTCAGCTATTTTGAGCACAAGAGCTAGGAGATTATATATACGGGAGAATACACTCCTGGAACCAGTTTGTGAAGGCAGAATGGAATGCTTTACAATGCCTCAGAAAGTCTTGCTTGAGGCTTCTTTGGTCAAGATGGAACCTGGTGCCGTGCTCATCTGGATCTGCGATCTCAGTAAAGTTTCTCTCCTAATTAAGTGGTCAAGGATTGTCATAGATGATGTGCCTCACAGACATTTCATTATGGTCATATAGGCTGAGAGGATGTCAATTCAGACTATTTAGGCTATAGATGAAAATGGCACATCTCCAGACTGATGTTGCACTGGCAGTTTTGTTGATGTCTATATCTGAATGACTTCACTCTTTGAAAGTTCTTGGAAAGATAGGCACAGATGACATCTGTGTCAAAGGCAGCCATGTTGATGATTCTGCAGTCTCCTTTGACAAAGATGGCATCCTCCATTAGCAAGGATGGATTCGGGGCCAGAGGTAATCAAGCTGGACATCCTATCTAAAATGGAAACTATAGCCAATATGGATATCAGAACCTAAAACTAAAACAAAGAAGTCTAAAAGTAAGTGATTTAAATAACAGAATTATGGAGGGGAAACAGTCATTAGATGTATGACATTGCTGGAAGAGTAGGCAGTGTCCATGGGACCATTGCCTGCTCCTAAAAATATAAATATTTCCAATGCCAGTCACAAGGGAGAAGAGGTCCCTTCCCATTTGCAAGTGGCTTACTACCCATTTGAAATGGGTGGTAAACTGCAATTGCGGCCGCAAAACAATCTTATATTGAGGTGCGAGTCGCCATTAGGAAGGGATGCCCTTGGCACGCCACTTCCTAATAGCGAGTTGCAAACCCTATTTTGCGAGTTGGAAATAGGTTTCTGACTCGAAAAATAGGGTTTGTAAAAAGGGCAGACTTATATTGCAGTTGCAAACTGGATGATTTCCCAGTTGTGACCGCAAAAAATGGTTGTACATCTGGGCCTCTGTTTCCACCTACCGCAAAAGCCCACTTTGGCTTTGAGCTTTAACAAAAAAAAAAGAGAGACACATTTTTCACAGCAAGCATGCACAGGGCAGGTCTGGCATTTCGGTCCACTTCCATTATTTTCAATCCTGCATAAGAGAATTTACTTCCCAAAAATCTTCTGTTTGCGTAGTTAGCTAGTTGAAGCAAGATCAATAGTTACTGGGATGTGGCCAAGAAACCTAAGACAGTGGCAGTTTCCTGGTAAGGCTTCATTCGCACAAGCTCCGCTCAGGTGTAATGGACATGAGTCCATCAGAACCACGTCTGAGCCAGATTGCATTTTCAGCACTGGAGTGGTCAGGTCACATCAGGTGTCCCAGTGGAGCTGCAGTAGTGGAAGACATGGCCAGACGCTGTCTCGGCCGCATGATGACCAGGTGGAGGCAGCTACTTTGCGCAGATGAACATTGGGCTTGGCTTGGGTCCAACAAGAGCCCTTTCAAAGAGGTGAGGCACAAGAGGCCACACCGCATTCCAACACCCTTCGACCTTGGTAGTATGTGACTGCCCACGCCCCTCTGCCGGTGCCGGCAGACCCTGGCTAGGCATGGGCTAACTCAGCACGCGAGGTGGGTAGCGGGGAGGAACAGAATCACAGAGGAGATACAAGCTGCACAGACCTGTACAGGTGAATGGCCAAGGACCAAATCACCATGGGCAGGAGCAGCGCACATTGGACATAAGGTCCAGGGCATAGAAGAGAAATCCCGACCACTGCTGATCAGGCACTCCCACTGGTCAGGGTTCCTACATGGAGGCCCTCATCCACCTCGCCTCGCCCCTGATCATTAATACTGGGAAACAACCTCAGCCTAAAGCCTTGGGGGTGTTGACCCCTGCCTGGAGAGGGATTTGGTACAGAGATTGTTTCGCAAACTGCCATTTCTCCTGCCGTTGATGGGTATTGAGGCTTGAGGCTGGAGATGACAAGTGGTGACACTCAATCACTTCGAAGCATAGTGACTAAATTCGAAATGCAATCAACATGGAGGACACTCACACTCTCTCTCTTCAAGGCTGCTCCTATTCTCTTTGTGAGGCATGATCAGAGCAGGGGGTAGGCAGGATTTAAAGAAGATGGCAAACCAAACAACAGCAGTGGAGGCCGGAATGCCCTCCATAAAAGTCAAACTGTGCTCCCTTAAGCAGTGCTTTTCTAAACTTCATGAGGTGACTTTGCAGGTAGAGAAACAAGATGAGGACCTGGGGGAGGGAGGTCGGTAGTGAGTTGGGAGATTGAGTTGCAATAATTATTGCCTGGTAAGAGTCCCCAGGATGTAGAGGGTCCCCGACCTGAACTCTTCTTTTTAGACTGGTTCAAATCCTGTGTCCCGGTGTAGACTCTTTTATCATTGCAAGAAAACCCCATCAGGCACCCTAACCCGGCCTGTTTTCTTGAGCCTGTGAAATTATCTATATTAAAATGCCTTCTACAGGGTGGCTGGTGCTCAGCAGACTGTCCATCTCAAGGCTACTAGGATCATGATCTTTCCTGATTACACAGCCTGTATTCCACAACAGCGGGCGACCTTTGCAGAGGTTAAAGGAGAATTGCAGGCAATTAAAATATCATAAATACTCCTCTACCTGGTTTGGCTGAAAGCCATGCACTAAGAAAACACTTTTCTTTTTTTTATTGCAGAGGAGGCTTTGCTGTGTGTTAGGAAACTGCCTCCCTCAACAAGGCTGAAAAACCCATGCCAAAATGTAAAATAAGACAGCTAGGGGACCATCTCATAGCCTCTAGGTCAAAGTTATGTTGGAGATGGGGCAGGACTAAGTTTGTTCTTTGAGGAAGATTTGGATAGGACAAAGAAATAGACACATCTGCATCAGAGGGCAGAGATCAAGGGTCGCATAGTACAGCCAAAGCCAGTGGGGGTTGGTCCCAGCCACCTCAGATGGCTTTAGCACTGCAATGCTGCACTAAAGAGAGGGATTGACCTGGTGGTGTTTGTGCTGCACTTTGTTGCTAACAATTAGAGGGGGAGGCCTCCTTCATATAAACACAGATGATGGTGATGGCTGATAGACAAGCAGATGGCCTCTGTTAATGGAGGAGTCCTCTCCTGATTCTAAACCCAAGACTCCCTCAACTGTCAGCCTAGAGGTACAGGGTTGGGTGGTCGGGTGGAAGTAGTGGTTTGTTGGGCTCTTGCGCTAACAGATCTGCAAGGGCCCAGACTGTATTACCTCCACCTCTCTCTTTCCTTTCTACACAAGCATCTTTTTTCTTTTTGACTACTCTTACCATTATTTTACTTTCCTCTTTTAGGTTTAAAACTGTTGCCTTTTAGTTAAAGCTGCGTTGTTATTGGGTGACAGATGCTTCATTTCCCAAAGTGTAAGGAAACAATGTATATGGTGATGGGGAACTGCCAGTTGCCTTCCATTTGGGAAGTTTGTTATTATGGTTCTAATTGCACTTCACAATATCATACAAACACGCACGTTGCTTGAACTTATTTACACAATGGCACATATCAATATAGAAAACAATACATGTTCCTCTCTTGGAATGTTAACAACCTTTATGATAAATTCAAAAGGGCAGTTGTCCTCATATTCATCAAATAGCTACCTCCAGACATCCTTCTCCTACAGAAGACCCATCTGATGGTTACTAACTTTAAATTTTAAACAGATATAACTACAAGCCTAGCTGCCATTCTGTGTATATGAGGGGTGCACGGGGTAGATATCCTTTCACAGTGGTCTTTCCTGCTGGCCCTCATGATGACACACATCGATCAACTGGGATGGTTTGCCATACTTATGAGGACACTGTAGGTTCACACTAGGTGAAATATATGTGTGTACATACCCCCAACGCTGGCTGTATCATGACCAACTGTTTTATCCAATCAAATAACATTAATACAAAATGGCAGACTGGTGAAAGGTGAAGACTTTGATGCAATCACGAACCCAACCATTGATGTTTTAGTGGATGACTAGATCAACCTTCCTCACTTCGTGGGCCCAAACCTTGGGACTGTGTGGTGTCAGGAAAAAGTGGAACCAATAGAGAAACAGTATTCTTTATTATCTTACTAACATTCTTCCTTCTCCCACCTAAACTATTTATTTCATGCCTGCCCAGTTTGTAGGGTCATTCCCCATTGGAATTATGCTTCAGGGCTAGCCCAAAATCAGAGGCCAGCGAATGACATCTTAACACATGTGGCTTAACGATGGAAAAATTGCAGATATTCCCTCGAAATGGTGTGACAAGTGTTTTTGACACTATCTTAAGGTTATAATAAGAAACTAGTAACAAGGGCAAGAAGGATTGAGGGCAAAACTGCTGATGACCAGGAAGATCAGATCCAGGAGTTTGAGATCAGGGATGTCTTTCCACAGGACGACCATGTCCCCAGATGGCTTAATCAGCTTTAGTGGAACTCCGACAACTTAGATTAGGGACAGCCTAGCTCTTCCATGTTGGCCACTCAACATCGGAACTAGAAATGGGGAGAAAATTAAGTAAAATAGTGTATTGGTTGGCTACATAAGATCCAGAGTCCCGTATTATAACCTAAATATTCCAGGGTAATAGTGTGCTGTGATGAAGGCTTCCGAGATAGCTGAAGGCTTTGCAGAATATTATGCTATATTACGCTGCATATATCCCCCACTCTGGTGAGTGTTCCTACTCAATTGCAGCAGTTTTAATTATGAGTAACTTGAATATGTAGCAAAGAGAAGATCTTGATGAACCCCTCTCCTTTGAGAGATCCATGTGGCAATCAACTCCATAAACAGTGGTAAGACCCCGGGTCTCAACGGGTTCCCCATAGAAATGAAAATAAAATTAGTATCCATATTTCCTCCCCACCTTGCAACATTATGAGAGGAGGAAGTGAGGGCAGGACAGCTATCATCTGACCTCAGGGGGAACACTATTGTGATAATCTCTAAACAACGGAAAGATCTGACAGAATTGTATTGATTAATCTTGCAGCCACGTTTTTGGCAAAAATCCCTAGCCACAGGGCTTCAAGACCAATTAGATCCCTGATCCATTGCAATCAAAATGGCTCTATGTGGAACCAGGGACCCAACTTTGCATAAAGTGACTCAGTGGCACCCGGGGTACAAAGATCATGTCTCTTTATACTCAGATGAACTCTTCATATACTTGCAAAGTTCAGAATGTTCTGCATTCTGGCTCCAAGAAATACTAAAAATATATGGAAATGCCTCTACATTAATCACTCCAAGCCACAATATGCTCTGCTTACAGGGCACCACCCAGACTTTCCAGCACAGGTGATTTTGAGAGAGTCAAAGACCCATTTCACATACCTGGGTGTTCACATGACCACAAATCCACAGCTCTATTAGAGCCTTAACATTGCTGTGCTCTTGGAGCTGCTGGTCTGAGATAAGACCCTAAAGGCTCAAATCAGAAGATCATTATTTCCTTTCAATTGAGGAAATTGACAGGGAAGAGAAAGGGATAAATCAATCAATTAAATAATCAACCAATCATGAAGATTTCAAAAGTGCATGGCTGATGAGGTGTGAAACCCCGAAATTGGTCCCAGGATTGTTGTTTCTGGTCCATGGAGAACCTAGCATGACAGTTTGGGATGGACTGCTCACATGAGATCAAGACTGATTTGCGTATGGCTGGGTTTAAACTGGAATGGCATGGGGAACAAAAAAACGATGGTTTTAGGCGCAGATCTCTGTAGTGGGGTGAATGTTTGACATTGTCAGCATTTTGTACATCAATTGTTCTTTTTACTGTTCAGTTCAAGGCAGTTAATACTCATCCAGTCTGCCACTTCCTTAACACCAGAAGCCATACTGGTAGAGGCGCTCTTGTAAATTGTGAAGAGCGGGATTGCAATCTGTGTGTCATCCGCTTAAGAGTAAATGGAAAAGTGGTACATTTTTTGTATATCAGCCAGAGGTTGCACATATATGTTAAATAGGATGAGTTTAAACAGGAATTGTGAGGAACTCCATGTTGCAGATTGTAAGGGTTTGGCAAACACCTGAAAAGTGCGATCATCCAAAAATGACTGAAAGCAAGCAAGAGCTGGCCTTTGGAATCTAACCTCCGCCATCTATTAAGGAGCACCTGATGTGACAAGCTGTTGAAACCAGCACTTTAATCCAACAAACATAGTGCAGCCTCCTCTATCCAATTCCTGCCTCAAATGTTCCATGACCCCTAACAAAGGTGTTTCAGCACTGTGCTCTGTACAAAGGCCAGACGGAGAGGGATGCAGTACCTTGTGAGATTCTAAGAATGCGGAGCGAGGATAGTTGTTTTTTTGAAGATTATTAGGGGAAGAGGGAAATCTTGCAATAAATCCCCCAGTCGCAAGCATCCAAAATTAGGTTTCTTTAGCAATAGGGGAATACTGCTTCCACCAGACTCGTTCCAATCGTTTGATTTTTTTTGTAAATGTTTAGACCACGTCTGTCAACCAAGGAGCTTGAGGGTGGGACATACCCTATTGTTCAAATGCATCAGAATTATAGAGTCTGGAATGGCATGGATCCAGGAGTGGACAGTCTCAGTGCATTCATCCATCGATCTCTCCAACTTGAGCACCACATTAAGTGAGCATGAGTTTAAGGCCAATGGCATTCAACAATAACACTAGCTAGGTTAGAGAAAATAGGGTCAAGAAGATGACCTGAAAAATGGGAGGGATCCTGCCCTAACAGGTCCAGCCTCAGCGCATTAAAATCACTGTTAATAGTAAAGGCTGTGTGGCAATTCTTGTTGTCAAAATGAATATTGATATCACATAAGGTGCTGAAATTTGTGTTTTTTGAGATGTAGAGAGATAAGGCCTCAACCAGCTTAGAGCTCCAGGTGCTGACAGCGTGCTAAATTAGGAATCCAAAAAGAATAAACGAAGAAAAGGGTGGTGCAGGGGCCAGAGCGGCTGACTCCGGAGCACAGGGCACATGGTTAGATCCCCAGTGCCAGCGGGAGCTCAGCACAGCATCATGTGACTCTGGGCAATAGCTCACTTAATCTCCCCAATGGCCCCCAGCCCCTTTAGACCCTTAGGGCGTTTAGTGAATGCTTTACAAATACCGGATTTATTAATTTATTTTAATAAAGATCTCGGATACCCCTATTGAAAACAGAAAACATTAACAGTCTGGGATAGTGAGGTTATAATTTGGCAATGAAAATCTGATTTGTAAAAATGATGTCATACTATGGCCAGTAGGTAGGGCAGGAGTAATATCAGGTGATGAATGCTCATTAAACCACGATTCCAGCAAGAATGCAACATCCAGCTTGTAGGCTGTTAAGAAGTCAAACACCTTTACCATGTGCTCTGTCAAAGAGCCACAATTGACACTACAGAAATAGTATGTTACTGATAGTTTCCACAAGTCTCCTGTTCTGGGATGGGCGTCAAACACTGCAGGCTCTCAGAAAGAGTAACTGCAATGTTGGCAACCTACTTGCCACTGGAAATATCAAAACTAGCACTACATCTAGGTGGACTAGCAGTTGCTATAGGTAAAGTTGTTCTGTAAAAAAAAATTGCCAACCTGGAAATAGAGGACAAGTGTTCCTGGCCCATGGGCCCAATCAGGCAGGGCCAGGGACAGATGGGCTTGGTTTTGGTGCGTCTTCAGTGTGCCAGCAGACCACCCATCTGCCCTCCCTTACATAGGGCATGTCACCACAGGAGAAACCCAAGTGACTAGATCGCTCAAACACACCATCCAGAGCAGCACGAGCAAAGTGGCTGCCTGGGTACCTCCCCGCATCCAAAAGACTAGTGTTAGAGGTGAAATATTATAACGTCTGTGAGCAACCCCTAATAATTTAAAACTCTAGCTAAAACATATAAACAGTATAAATTGCGTAAAACATTGATTAGAAATTAATAAAAATCCCACCCCCAAAATAAGCCCTAGAAGCGTGACCACAGCAGTTAATTGGTAGCGTGACCGCTGTACCTCTGCTTTATGACCACGCTCAAATAATGCAAGTCACCAGAGGAGAGCCCAGAGTGACTAGACTGTTAAAACACAGCTCCCTAGAGCGGCACAAGCAAAATGGCTGCCTGTGTACCTCCCCGCATCCAAAAGACCAGCGGTGGAGGTGAAAAAATAGTAAAGTCTTCAAGCAACCTGTAATTAAAAACACGTAAACAGTATACATTTCTTAAATAATTGTTTGCCAAAGAAGAAAAATCCCCCACAAAATTATCACTGGAAACCTGGCGATAGCAGCTAATTGGTACTGTGACCGCTGCATGTCTGCATTATGGCCTCCCTTAGATAGGGCGTGTCAACGCAGGAGATCCCCAGGCGACTAGACCACTCAAGCACACCTCCACAAGCGGCATGAGCAAAATGTCAGCATTGTACCCTCCCTTAATTAGGGCATGTCATTACAGGAGAGCCCAGAGTAACTAGACAGGTCAAACACAACTCCCCAGAGTGGCATGAGCAAAATGGTACCTGAGTACCTCACCGCAACCAAAAGACTAGCAGTGGAGGTGATAACATAGTAACGTTTATGAGCAACCTTACAATTAAAAACTGCAGTTAAAACACATAAACAGTATAAATGCATTAAAAAAATGTTTTATCAAAGGAAACAAATCCTCCCCAAAATTAGTCCCGGAAGAGTGAACACAGCAGCTTATTGTCACTGTGACCGCTCCATAGTAGTTACATTTCATATTATCAATCTTAAGGATTCCGCCTAAGCATTGGATGGCCCAGGCAAGAAGAATCAGGATCTAAATGATTATTTCCCAACCTAGATTTTCTCACCCTCGCCCTAAACAAGTGATTTCCTAAAGGGAGTGGTTTGGACTACATAGCTTTGACTATATGGACATTCCCTTGCCTCTCCCTCCCCAAAGTCAGATATGGCACTTAAACTAAGGGTGACAGTGTTTATAAAAATAAATGTCTTGGGTGGACAGTGGCTGCTGAGGTATCAAGTCTGTTGAAATACCTGCCATTCCCATTTAGAAACAAGCAAACACATCTCAGATACGAGAAGCTGCATAAACTGCAACTTTGCTGTAAGTTGCTTGAATGCTTGATAAAGAATATGCTCCTTTACAATATACGTACTGTATAATACTCTGAACTTCACTCTGAAGTGGCCATGGGACCCCAGGGAGACATCTAATGTGGTATTAGGAGGGCAACAATATGCTTCTTCCCTTGTATTTCAATTAAAACACTATAATAATATGTTCACATACTTAAATCTCTCCTTTGGCTCCCTGTGAAAGAAATGGTGCTGTTTAAAACACTATGGGCCTTATTATGGGTTTGGCGGTGTGGGAGAAGGACTGCACCCCCAAACCTGTGACTTAACCACCCGCCAGATTAGGAGTTTTCCCCTGTCTGACGTGCAGTTTTTTGGTCTTCCCACGGCAATGCCTCTGATATAGGCACCGCATTAAAGGCAGTTCCTGCAGGGTTTGGACTGCAAGTCCATGCCCTGTAGGAACTTGGGGTTCAAGCAGGCAAGAGGGCACATGTGACCTCCAGCATGCACCCCATGGCACAGAGGCACAGGCCCCCCCCCTTTATTTCCTCACGGCCACAGTTTTCATTGCGGTTACACTGCCATGAAAAGTGTGGTGGTGAGGAAACTCGTAATATACTAGGTGGGGCTGCAGTGGCCCCACCAAGCATATTGGGGCATCAAGACAACCGCACCACCACCAGGGATCTCTGATCTCTGGTGGTTGCAGTGGTCCCAGTGTGGCCCTCCCGCCCTGGTCGTAATAGGGCAGCTGGAAGACCACCACCGCTGCGCCCCTGTGAGTCTGGCAGTCTATGGATTGCCAGACTCATAACAAGGCCCTATGTCTTGTCCAAAGGGTTCTACATGGCTGAACATTTAACTATATTGCTAGACATTCTGTTACTTATTAACTGACCTGGATCCTAGGACCAGCTAATAGATGCCTGCAGTCACCACAACTATTCAGACATTAAAGATATATGCAAGGGCTCAATTTCCAACTCATCCTTCTAAGACTTGAAAAGGACAACGTCAAATTCAGGTAATATCTGAAAATCACACATTTTCAGTCTGGCATTTGGATAATCCTATCATCACAAGAGCAATGAACCACAGCCGTATCCAAATTCTAGCAGTCAGTCGTCTCAGACCAGCCTGCCCCTTACTGCCAGACTATGGACATGTGCACACCCAAAGCTTTTACACCAGTGACAAATCTTTAATGGGACTATTATATGAAATGGGAAGGGAAGGGCTGTTAAGATAAATGACTATATCTTGGTCCTAGCGCTCATTCTAGGCTTCTAATCTTTGGCCCAGAATCTCAAAAAGATCAAGAAACGCAGCGCAGCAGCCAAAAATGCTGCACTGCGTGAAGGGAAGGGAGCAGGAGACTGCCATATCTACAGAGATATGGCTCTTTCCTCTTCTCATCTAGTGCACGTGCTGACTAGCTGCCGTGCACCGGGCACGCACCTTAGCACCATAGTGCTAAGGTGCGTGCCTGAGTCAGCCTTAGGGTTTTTACTGGAAGGGTATCCTTCCAGTACAAAATACTATGCTTAGAAACACTTTCAAACTTTTCCTACTTTGTAAGTGTGCTGCACAGTGCAGCATGCATGAAAGTCGGCAAAGAAAGGAGAAATAGAAATATTTCTCCTTTTAACGTCTTCTTTCAAATGGTGTTATTTTTTGGCGCTAAGCATTGTCTACTATTGTTTGTAGATAGTGTTTTGCGTCAAAAGGCATGGGTGGTTACATGGGACAGTCCATGTACCACCCATGTCACTCCCTCTTGGTGCTAAGTAATGCAAAGCAGTGTTTTGTTCGGCTTTGCGTTACTTTTTGGTAGTTTCAGGAACAAAACAAGTGATGCACTGGAAAGTGAATCAGAAAAACATTTTGTGCTGGCTAGCATCACTTTGTGCGCAAACTCAATGCAAAATGTTTGTGAATCCCTTTTTGTTCTCCTACGTCACCAATTGAAAGGTTAGAAGCACTTTACGAAAAACGCCAAATAAATAATGAAGTAAATACAAATAGAGTTCCACACAAAATATCACAAGATAACATAATATAGCATAACAAAACATAATGTAATATAGATTAACAGAGAATTAACAGGAAAAGCAGGAACCAACCCAAGACGAAAACCTTGTAGGAGGTGTTATAGCATCAGAGACCCCAACCCTCTTAGAAGTATTCTTCTTCAGATTACTTACAGCAGCTTGCAAGAATCCAAAGATGTGGAAAGAGAGTGGGAGGGCAGCAACTTACGTGCATTGTTGTCCCACTGCCAACCCCAGTTTTACACTAACACTAATGTGTGTGCAAACCGCACACAGAGTCTCACGTTGTAACACATCAACTGCCCATACACACAAAATAGTGATTTGGTGTAAAGTTAAAGCTGGTACAGAGAGCCATACAAAATATTAGTCTCTAAAAGTTATACCTATGGCAGTTTACAGACTCACAGCTCCTGTATAAGTTTATAAGCCCAATGTGTGACTAGGAAAGAAAAGCTGGAGAAGCACTCATCAATCTATGCCAAAAGGGAGAAGTAAACATTTGTGAGTCAAAAGCACATGCACAAATAAAATCATTGAAAGATACAGAAGCAGATGGCAAGCCTGCTCTGGCTGTGTAGGGCAATGGCTTGTGAGCGGTCCTTTTGTCTAATGTGTAAATTTGTCAAAAGTATTTTATGAATAAAATATCATGCTGATGTCTGTAAGACATAATTGGGACCACACCCAGTAGATTTCCTAAGCCCTAAAAATAAAACTGCACAGGCATATTATCAAAAATGGCGTTAAAATTGTACTGCCGCTAAAGCAGCAATAATGGGCTCGATTATATGCCCTTGAGAATTCCCATAGAAGCCCAGGTAAACACCAGAACCTGGGCTTCTATGGGAATTCACAAGGGCATATTATCAAGCCCATTATCGCCTCTTTAGCAGCAGTTTCCCGCTGCTAAAGCGGCGATAATTGTAACGCTGTTTCTTGATAATGTAGTGTATTTTGTAAAGCACACAGCTGCCCCAGCACTGTATCACTCTTCCTGGGCACCCCCAAGGTGAAGCTATGCATCCCAGTGTGGTAGGGGCCGTTGTGGAGATTAAGCAAGTTATTGCAACATGAGACCCATGATTAGAGTAGGCACTGAGGTGAGAATTGTTGAGTCCGCAGACATTGAGCCCAAGACCCTGCCGTGTTGGGACTTGAACCCTGGTCCAGGGCCTGATCTCTACTTCAGAGTATGACGCTCTAACCAGTGAGCCACACTTCTCCACTATGATATGCCCCCACCTTTTTAATAAAGAGGGAAAATTGAAGGTCTCTATCGCCCCTGCTATTGTGTGATGCGAGGGTGAACAGTGTTAGGAGTGAGACAAACCTGTCAGATAATCCCTCATCTGTAGCCTACAGATGAGGGATTATCTGACACCTACAGACTGCTGGTGAAAGTGAAGAAGCAGCCCGAAGTCAGAGCACACACACAAGTATTGGCATTTTACAATTTATTATGTGGTGTTCTGCTACAAATAATGTGAGAAAGCATTATTGCCAAAATAATTAATGTCTCAGCGTAGAAAATGAATAAATGGGTTAAAACATAAGTACGCGGCAAACAAGTTTCCTGATTTATCAACAACCAATGAGTCCAATGCCTTTGTATGTTATTATAACCATCTGATCTATGCCAAGTGATGTAAAGCCCATATACCCTTATGGCATTCGGCCTGATGTCAGAGATTCTTCTGTCCGCATCGCTCAAGCAACCAGTCAATCTGCCTTGGCTCTCCTCAATTAATAGTATTCCTTATACCGTTTTCATAGATAGTAGTCTATGGAGCTAGAAGGAGTGTGCTATGTGTTTATAATTCAGCATGGTAAACAACGTTTTACCTCAGATTTCCAGAAGCATGTGAAAGCTCCTGTACTGTATTTCTTCAGTTCATCTTAGAAGGGACCATACAAGGCCATTCATACTTGCAACTACAGCTAATGGGAAAAGCAAAGTCAAGCAGACAATTGAAAAATTGTTAACGGGAACAACTGATAATTTGTGAAAATTGAGCACAGAACCTTTTTTTGTTTTTTGTTTTGGCAAAAGCTGTAAGAAAGACCCGCTGTCATATTTAGCGGGTCTGCCTTTGATCACTAACTTTAAAGATCTTACCTACAAACAATAGCCATGTTAACATTTATCAAGAGATGTGCTTGAGGTAAACATCCAATAAATATATAACAAAAGCCATGCCATGCATGTCAATCAGTTGAACCAATACATTTAACCCTTTCGATGCTGATGACGAGCTCAGCTCGTCATGATGCACAGTTGAGCTGTGCTGATGACGAGCTGAGCTCGTCATGAATACATAGTAAGAGCAATTTCCAGCACAGGGGGGGAAAACGCCTAGCAGCCAAGGTGTTAAATATAAAATAATAACCTTGAACACAACCTATGGCTCCCCATAGGTTTCTTTTCCAATGGAATCCATTACTCCCTACAAACAAACCTGCAAGTCCACCTACCTTTTAACTCTGCTGGCCGGTGACACCATCAAAAGAGGCAGGGGCTGTTGGTGAGTTGAAGGGGGAAGTGGGTATTTATTTATTTATATATATTTTTATTTTTATTTATTTGGGTTACTTGTAGAGCACATTAATCGAGCTTCTTGCCACTAGTTAATCTTATATTCCACACACCGATCTTTTAGATGTCAAATGCAGTCGTGAATAAAATAGTTTTTAGCTCTCGTTTAAACTCGACTCCTGAATTTTGGGTTCGCAGTTCAGCCAAAAGTAAATTCCAATCCATTGCAGAAGCCTAAGAAACTGCTGTCAGCCAAAAGAACCTGACCGAACTCTAGGAACGGAAAGCAAGAATTTATTAGAATGAAGATTGAATGTAGAATCGTGCACCGTAAAGTTTTTGGTTAGCAGTGTAAGGGAGATTCTGTGAACAATACTGTGGACCATTAAACTGGTTTTTAAGATAATCCTCAGCTTTATTTGGCAGCAAATGAAGTTCTCTTAAAACAGGTGAAATATGCTCACTATTAGAAGGAACTCAGTGGCAACATGAGCCCCTGCATTTTGAGTTAGCCACAATCTCCTACTAGAATTTTCCTGAGGAGCTTTACATGCCAGAAACAGCTACTTGCTACCTTGTTGATGCATGATATTAAGGTACTGTAGGACTTTATTAACCTCTTCGATGCTGGTGACGGAACCGCTCCGTCATCAGCCGCGGTGGCGCTGTGCTGATGACGGAGCGGTTCCATCATGGCCTGCCCGACGCGACCGCACGGCCCGGATTCCGCGCCTGAGCTGGGCGTTCTATTGAGCGGGCGGGGCCATGACGGAACCGCTCCGTCATCAGCACAGCTGACCCAAGGCTGGTGACGGAGCAATTCCGTCACCAGCGGGTGAGCGCCGCGCGGCCCCCCCGCCCCCTTAGCGCTGCGGCGGAATAGCCGCCGCAGCGAAGGTGTTAAAACCTTCAGATATTTTACTACTGTTGCAGAAGTGAGGCTAGGGTGGATATTGGTGGGCCACAAAGATGGTTTCTTTGGACCTGGCCCTTTTTGCAGGGTTATCCCAAACCTTTTGCTTCCTTCCTCCTATTTGTTCTGACCTGTTTTTGTTGGCTTTAGGACACTGATTACAGTGCTACCTACATGTTGAATTACAGAATCGGTAATTTTACCAATTCGGTATTTTACCGAATCGGAAAAAATTACAAATTCGGTAAAATTACCGATTCTGTAATTTAACATGCCCCTACATCTCAATATCCAAATACCGGTCGGAAACGGCAAAAAAATCGGCCGTTTCCGACCTCTGGCCCTGTCTTTAATGGCCCTGAGACAGGAGGCAAGCACACACAAGACCTTGGAAAACGTATAAAGTAGGATTCCAGAAAACAAAATCCAGTTCTATCACTGCTCACAGAGAGAAGCTGCAACTGTAATTTTGTCTTGTTTGGTTTGGATAAATATTGGTAATTTTTTTTTAAACTGGTGTGGTGTCAATATGTAGTATTTTCACTGTGTTAGTGTCTGTTATATGCACAATTACTTTACACATTACCTCTGAGATAAGCCTGACTGCCCGTGCCAAGCTAACAAGGGGGTGATCCGGGGTTATCTTGGGTGTGTAAATCCCTAACCCTGACTAGAAGGAAGGGTCTCTGCTTGGACAGTGTGAATACCACTGACCAACTAGAGACCCCCATTTCTAACAGGCGCCATTTGTTTTCCTACTGATAAATACCTGATAAATACCAAGAATTTATGGAGATTCAATGTAAGAAAATTCCGAGCCTTCCCATGTCTTACAAAAAAAAGCGTATTTGACAAAAAAATCAAAATCGTCAGTCTTAGGCTGGAGTTTAAATAACATTTGTGTATTGTTGCCGTACATATAGAAATGGACCCCCATATACATTAATGCAGACTGCAGAAAGACAACATAAAGACTAAAAAGCATCAGGAATAACAGAACCTTCTGGAACTTTCCAATACATAGGGAGGGTTGTGGAAAAGGCTGAGTGGAAAGCACCTATTTGTTGACAGCGTGAAGAAACAAATTCCATCCACCAAATGGCTGATTCTTGATAAGTACAGATTTTGGCTCTGTCTAATAGAATAGCATGGTCGGCTCCGTCACAAGCTGTGGGAAGGTCGAGCAAACTAGTGCATTGAGCCCTCTGCAATCTACCGTCATACACAAATAATCCCAAACTGAGCTAACCACTGATTCTGTACTGTGACCGCACTAATTCGGTAAAGGAACTTCCATGAACGAATGAAGCTGTTGACATGCCAGTTCTTCCATAATTTTAGCCATAAATTGTAACAGAGAAAGAGGTCAATTATTACTGGCATCATTTGGAGGCAGAGAGAGCTTTTTTTAACAATGGTTTTGCTAAGGCTGCCTTTCAGGGACCCGCGATCAGGCTTGAATACACAAATGATTGAATAAAAAAAAACAAGCAAGGACTATACAATAAGCTTTAAGTATCATAATCATACGGAGCAGCTGTCATGAGGTGAACTGGAGGATGAAATGATGGTAGAATTGACTTCTGAAACAGAATCTGGATTGAATGCATATATGGGCCTATTAGTACTTTTTGTTAAGTGGCGATTATGCTAGAGTGCAGGTGGTAACTTTGTTGTCTATGTTGTTTATTTTGGCCATAAAGTGTGGTGCCAATTTATAAAATTGACTTGAGGGGAATTATAATAGCAACTATCTGAAATGGAAGACAAAAGCTTACTCATTACAGTGAAAATGTCCTTAGAAAGTCTAGGAATACTATAGACCTTAGCAGAATAACAACAACATTCAGAAGTACAGCTATTTGACTTATAATCAAATAACACCAGGTTCTGAGAATCATCATCATTTCCAGTTCCTTTCGGATCTTCTGATTGATGTGTTGGAATTAATAGAAAACGGAAACTGAGAAACCACATTGGAGAAGAAACCAAATCATGGAAAACCAATTTTAATGAAAGACAATTTTACTGAAACACAAACAATTCTAAAAATGGAGGAAACATTTTAAAGCAAAGATAATGTTAAGGAAGAATCAAAGACTACGTTAAACTTGGGAAGAGTTTTGCACTACTGTGGGTGTTTTGGGTTCAGGGAGTGTTGTTGAAGAGGAGGAGGGGTTTTTAAGGGTCAGGAATAATTGTTTTCTGGGCATACAAAGGGTTGTAAAAGAGTGTTTAAGGTTCATAAATGGGTGGGGTGGTAAAGTGCTTTTAGGGTTCACAGATGAGGCGTGTTTAGGTGTGTGAGGTGTTTTTGGTTTCTGGGATAGGTGGAGCACAAGGTTGTGGAGGGGCTGTAGGGTTCCTGGGTGGGTGGAGTTTAGGGCTAGTGAAGGTTTTTAAGGTTCAATTATGGGTTATGGCTGGGGTGATGAAGAATTTTTAGGGTTCAGGATGGTGTGGAGTTTAGAGTAGTAAGGGGTTTTAAGAATTCGAGGATGGATGTGTTTAGATGTAGGAAGGATTTTTAGGGGCCAGGGATGAGTAGTTTAGGATGAAGAGGAGTTTTTATGGATCATGAAAGGCTGGTGCTTAAAGACAGTGAGAGGTTTTTAAGGTTCAGGGATGGGGGAGTTTGGGTACGCAGTGATGTTTTAAGGGATATGGGATGTGTGGGTTTTGGGGGTAGAAAGGGATTTTTAGGTTTATGGAATGGGGACTTGGGGTAGTGAGTGGTGTTATAGTTCAAGGATGGTAGATTTTGGATCAGAAAGGGCTTTTAGTCTTCAGGTGTTATGGGAGTTTAGGTGTGGTGAGAGGTTTTAGAGGGCGGAGACTGATAGTATGTAGGGATTGTGAGGGGTGAACAATGGATGGTGTTTATGGATGGTGATGGGTCAGTGTTTTAAAGGCATCTAAAGCAATTGTTTGACAATGTAAAATAAATAAATATGAAATTATGGGCCAGATGTAGGTAATTCTATTTTACCGTTTCATAAATACCGAATTTTACCGATTCGGTATTTATGAATCTGTAAAATAGAAGGGGGGAGATGTAGGTGAAATCGGTAATTGAATTACCGATTCTGTAACAATCGGTATTTACTGAATCGGTAAATACCGATTCGGTAACGCCCATTGATTCCTATGGGCATTGAAGCCCATAGGAATCAATGGGCATTACCAAATCGGTATTTACCGATTCGGTAAATACTGATTCCAGCAAGGGTGCAGGGGGTGTCACTTTGACACTCTCTAGCACCCCAAATACTGGCATGTGTGCCATGTGGCACACAGACATGCCCTAAGGGCATGTCTGTCTGTCACATCGCATAGGTTTGCATGTACACATGTGCATGCACACCTGGATTCTGTATTTTACCACCCAATTGGATTGGGTGGTAAAATACCGAATCTGTAAGGCCATTGGGATTCAGAAGAGTCCCACCTACATCAGGATGTTACCGAATCGGTAAAAATACTGATTCGGTATTTTACTGATTCGGTAAATTTACCGAATCGGTCAACTGGAAAACTGTCCAGGAAAACCTCACTCTTAATCCCATTCCTCAATCCCAACTCCCCGCTCTATCAGGCAACATTGATAGGGATGCAGAACTCTTCCATAACTGGATCGCTCAAGAAATTAAAAACCGGATCCCCACCAATCGCCATGGCAGAACTCATAAGAAAACTAAAAATGCCCCTTGGTTCACCCCTGACTTAGCTACCACTCACCTACTATGTAGGAAAGCTGAGCGTAAATGGTGCCGTACTTACAACAATGACGACCGTCTTGCCTATACCCAACTGAGGAAAAATTACCTAGCTAACATTAAATCGGCCAAGAGAATCTTCTACGTAAAAGCCATCAAAGAAGCTAGTCAGAAACAAAAAACCTTGTTCGCTATAGTAAAAACTTTTACTCAACCCAAAGCCCTTCTACCCGAAATCCCCCCATCCCAAGATCTCTGCGATAAGATCTCAGATTACTTTGACGAAAAAATCGCTTCCATCCAAAGGAATTTCCCCTCTCCTCAAACCCCTCAAGGGCTTCTAGCCCTGACCAACTTGAATCTCTAGTTGGTAATCTTAAAATTTTCACCCCGTCACTCTGTCCCAGACCAGAGAAGCTATTCTCACCTGCAAATCCGGATCCCCTTCCGATCCCTGTCCCCCTAAAATCCTCCACCAAATCATAGACGTAGTAAACCCCACCATTAATGACATAATCAACTCGTCTCTCAGTTCCGGGTCTGTCCCCCGCATATGGAAAAAGGGTGTTGTTAAACTACTCATGAAGAAGGCTAACAAATCCCCAGTAGATCTGACCAATCTCCGCCCAATCACCCTTCTCCCTGCCTTAGGAAAAATAACTGAACAGTTAGTCTATAAAGAACTCAAGACCTACCTGGAAACTCATAATATACTTCACCCTCAACAGTCCGGTTTCCGCCCCAAACATTCAACTGAAACAGCTTTGATCGAACTGACTGACACAATCAAAATGCTGCAAGACCAGAGGAAGAAAGCCATTCTTATACTTCTTGACCTCACAGCAGCGTTTGATACCATATCCCACTCTATCCTGCTCAACAGATTGATGGACATAGGGATTTCAGACTTAGCCCTCTCATGGATAAGATCATTCCTGAGCGACAGGTCCCAAACTGTCGCCCTTGGCCCTTTTCAATCTAGGGAAAAAGAGGTCTCCTCTGGAGTTCCTCAAGGGTCCATCCTCAGTCCCCTCCTTTTTAATGTTTACCTCATCCCTCTTCTCACCCTGATTGAATCATTCGGCATACCTGTCACCTCATATGCCGATGATACTCAGTTGATCGTACCCCTAGAGGACAATTCAAACAAAGCTGAGCTCAATCTTAAAAACTGCTTAACTGCAGTCTTCCAATGGATGGACACTAACCACCTCCGATGTAACTCTAGCAAAACAGAGATCCTCCCCATCGGAAAGAACACCTTCTTCTGCCCAGCCCTTTGGTGGCCGGATAAGTCTGCTGCCCCTCCCCAGACCGTCACAACAGCTAGAAACCTGGGCGTATTATTTGATTCAGATCTATCATTCGATCAACACGCCAGGAATGTTGCCGGCAGATGCTTTGGGATTATTAAATCTCCTAGAAAGTTCTTTGACTTTCTCCCCCTTGAGGCCAGGAAAACTGTAGCTGTGGCCCTCATAATCTCGCGTGTCGACTACTGTAACGGCCTCCTGGCCGGGACTAAAAAATCCACTCTCACCAAACTCCAAAGCGTCCTTCACACGGCTGCCCGCCTGGTTCTAAAATTACCCCGCAGATCCTCAATCTCTGCAGCCCTAAAATCCCTGCATTGGCTTCCCCTCCATAAAAGAATACTCTTCAAAATACTCACTGTTGCCTTTCGGGCGTTTTACAACACTGGCCCTAAATACTTAACCAGACGCTTCCCACACTACCATCCGAGTCGCTCTCTTCGTTCTGCCCAAGACAATCTTATGTCCTCCGCCAGGTATAACCTGAAGTTAAAAGGGGGAAAAACTTTAAGCGCCCTGGCTATCAAAGCTTGGAACAGCATGCCCAAACACTTGAGACAACAGACCCTAGAGAAGCCCTTCAGAAAACTTCTCAAAACGTGGATTTTTAACCTCCCCGATGACTTGACCAGAGCCGCCATTTAGCCTTTCTTCGCTCCTAAGAGAACAGGCTCCAGGATTCTCAGCGCCATGATGCTCCTTCCGGAGCGAACGCTGCGCTTTAGAAATACCCCCTCAAATATCAAATATCAAATATCCGTAAAATAGGGACCCTACATGCCAATTACTAAATACGGGTCGGTAACGGCTGAAATCGGCCGCTACCGACCGGTATTTCAGCTCCTACATCTGGCCCTATGTCCCTTGGAGTAAAGCTCTGAAATAAATATTTCCAACAAAACTGTTTCTGGAAGTAAGATCTGCAACCAGTGCATTTACACTTATAAAATAAGCATTTCAAAGCCAATTTCGACCAAAAAGGCATTCTATCACTGTTGTCCACAAAAAGGCAAATGCCATTCATTCTAAAAAAAAATGTAAACCATTTAGATTAAATGGTTTCTCACTAATTGGATTCCATGAAATAGTTTTTCCATGAAATCACATACAACCCTTCTGACATCCAACATTTGTACAGAAAGACTGTTATTAAATCAAGGATTATGCTGCAGGTTTTCATTTAAAGCTTGTATTATGCTTTTAATTGAAAGAAAAGAGAGTACAAAATACAACCAGGGTTATTTTCTTCTATTCAAATGGATTTCTAAAGTGCATGGCTACCAAAAAAGGCTTCCCAACACTCTATAAGCAGAGCAAAAACGTTTTCAGCAATTTTCTTAAAACTAGTTTCATTGCTAAACAAAGACAGTGAACAGGCATCTTCCACAAACCCACAAGCAAGGTATACAACCTAAAATATAAAATCCAAATGCTGGGTCAAACACATGTGCAAACGATGATTAAAAGCTGGTGATTGGCTTTCAGAGCATGGTAATAACAGGTTTGAAAATGGTAAACACGATCAATAATAACCAGGATCAAAGAGTTAAATGTAGCTTAGCATAAGGTTTATGTTTTGGGAGGTTGTGCAAGTCCTTGTTCACAGAGCTCTCAATTTCCCCCAATCCCACACACCATATTCATACATCACAGTCATACTATCATCCATTCCAAAACTCATCATCAGATAGCCAACATCACACATACACATCACATCAACAAGTGCATCAGGGTAGAAACAACGGCCACAAAATGATTGGATGACAGGTTGAAAATATTCATCAGGGGGTTAGGGGTAGATACAAGACAGCTGCCCCCACAAGAACAACGCCAACGCGCGTTTTGGTGTCTAGCCCCAGGCGGGGTACACCTTCATCAAGGCGGAGATGGACGAGTGGTGTGGGACAGTACACCTAAAAACATGAGAGAAGACACATACATTCAAGATAATTACAGGTACTGTCAGCCTCAAACTTCTTCATTAAATGGGATCATATAGCTACATGATCAGCTCTGGGGAAAAAGATAGTTTATTTACATAAGAAAGATTCCACAAAATCAATGAACTGGAATAGGGTGCATCGTTACCAAACAAGAATGAGAGAACAATGGGTGAGAATAAACAATATCCAAAGGTCTCAAGTACAAGGCCACGGGCAGGGCTCCTTTCAAAATCCCATACCAACATATAAAAGGAGAACCACAAAGGTGTTTTAGTAAGAAAAGGACTCTATGGGGAAAAAATTTAACATGTGTATACACTATAACTCTACAAGAGGATAACCTGTCAATTAGTAAATCCTTAGCAAAGTTAATGCAACTCCCTCAGTGTGGGTTGGGAATTAAAGAACCTACCCCACGAATTCCTGACGAGTCCTTCTCCAGGATTTTAGAATACCTCCTTCAGTCAGGCAAAAGGGTGGGAGCAGACGATGTCCCTCGTAGCTGGGCGAATAGGGCAATGCTGCTTCACATGGTCATAAGACCGGTCCCCGGAATTGCGGGATTGGTACCTGGTCGCACAGAAAGTACAATAAACATGTTAAGCTCATCGGTAGCCCGAAGAGTTAGGCTGCCCGCGGCAAATGGAGTACCCCGGCATGCTCCCACGCATAGTAGTAAAGGGGGGTGGAGGCTAACAGCAGGTGATCAGGGGCGTATCGCGGGGAAACTACTTCATCTAGTGATGGCGGTGCATGAAAAACATGTACTTAACTCAGGGAAAGGGGGCCATCTGGGCTCTAAGGAAGCACTACACTTAACATGCCTATGGATAGGGAAGATGGAGCACAAAATGTAGCTTCATGCTGATACAAGAAAAGTAGCCATCCAGCCTCAATTAAATAATAAGGGGTAGTCCAAAAGATAGTATTTAAGGGGCCTTCCAGACCAATCCGGGGACCTACCCATCTGTAGAGCTGGATTTAATTAATGCACCTCTTGTCAACAAAGACGAAATTAGAGGGAACCTAGTCAGATGACGAGGCCCCATCAGGTAACCCGCTCCAAAGCTAGTGGTTACAGGGGTACCCAATAAGGGGAGATCAGCACACCACCCTCTGTTATGCAGAAAAGTGTCCCCCGACGGATTCTCCCGCTTAACTTAAAACTGGATTACAGGACCAGCGATAAGCATTCCTGATGGCTCAAACACAGCTTTCTAGGCGAGGGAAAAAGGGGGGGAAGGGAAAAAGGGGGCAGAGGAGTGGGACCCCACTGGTATAGGTTGGGGGATCCAGGAATTCAAGGTTTACAGACAAAGGTACCAATTATATTATGGCATTCTCCCATGCGCAATTCTCATCGAGACCCTTCTTCATGGCATTCAAGAAATAGATCCAAAAAACCTCTCCTTTTTTGCGAAAAGCAGAGGGGTTTTGTCCTGGATGTAGCCGGATTCTTTCCAGTATGGACCACTTAAGATCGCTCTCAGAGTGGTTTTTCTCAAGCCAGTGGCCAACTAACAGAGCAAGAGTTTTTTTACTCGGATGTTTGACCTATTTTCACCAATCCTGGTTCAGCACTCCCGTCAAGTTTCTCCAACATAAATAAGGTCACAAGGACACATAATGATGTAAATGATATTGGAGGTACGGCAGTTGGTCATTCTCAGAAGGGTGATTGTGCTCTCAGCGGACTTGATAGTGTCACCCACCATAGCATTGCGGCAAGCCTGACAATTGCCACTCCCTTGATGGGGCCCGGGACACATATTGCTTTTTGGAGGGGGGCGGGAGGTTCCTGCAATTTCCCTCTGACAAGATAGTTTTTAAGATTCTTGTTTTTCTTAAAGGCAAAAATGGGTTTGGGGAGATGGTCTTCACCATTGCCCAAATTAAGAAGATGCTAACATGAATTCATGGCCTGTCTCAGTTTATGATTGTGATTAGAATGTCTGGTCACACAGACCAATTTGTCCATGGATTCCTTTTCCCTGGGCATGAACATAGACTTGCAGTTAAAGTATCGTGCCCTTTTGAATGATTCCTTAAACCGTTTGTGAGGGTAGCCGCGGGACTAAATACTTTGATAAACTCAAGTTGATTGTTGATTATAGCCCTGATCTGCTCCAGTTTTTGCTTACTAGGATCCTCTCCTAGGGCCTTATTGAAATTGCTGGGCAGGTATTTTCTTGTTGTTGGTTGCCTTCAGCATCACAAGTACCAGATTTCAAAGAATAAATCTGTTAGGAAAAGCTACACAAGCCTGGACTGGGGAAACTTGAAAGTTCTCCATTCATGAAAGTAGAATGCAACCAGAAGGACAGGATGACAGGCGGTGAACTGGGTGTGGGTCACAAGCTTTTACATTGGTGTGTCTGTTATAATTTTATCTTCACATTTCCCAAGTGCCTCTGCCTCAACACAGGCCCATTAATTGGAAAGATATGCCATTATGTTTTCATTTTAATTTCAAATTGCTCAGGAAGTGCTCTTTTGCATTGTATATTAACCCCTTCCAGGCTCATGACGAGCTGGGCTCGTCATGGTGTAGCCTCCTCAAACACTGATGACGAGCCCAGCTCGTCATGAACAATGGGAAATTCAATAATCCAGCACAGCAGCAAAATATCGCTAGCAGCGATGGTGTTAAATACAATCACGCTCATAGTTAATTTTCCTATGCACAGGGAGAGAGAGAGTAGGTCCCTATTAATGGCACACCTGAATAGAAATAACACATTAAATCAGCCACAGGCACATATCAGTTAAATTAAAAGACCTTGATCTTCAGTCAGGACCACACCATGTAAACGAAACTAGCAACTCCCTGAAAAACAAGCCATTCCACAAGTGATGCCAAAACACAATTGCTTGTTCAAAGGTTGGTAGGGTGGGAGGCAGGGTAATATCAGGACTTTATTTTTCTACAGCCTGCAAAGTTTCCAAGAAAAACATGGCGTTCTCACAGAAAATTAACACAAAAGCATGAAAGAAAACATTTGCTTAGCCCCTGAAACGATCAGCTCTGTTTTCTTGCCAAGTCACATTCAAAAAAATAAAGCTTGGCCTATTGTGCAAAATATGTTTGGATAAGAACGCCATTTAAGATGAAAAGGTTCTGATTACCATGACCTATTAATAAAACTGCATTGAAGAAACACAGACAATATGAGAAAAGAAAATAATCTGCTGGGACTATGTCATACTTTTGGTGGATGTGGCTATTGTTTTCACTGCGACTGGTTCTGAAGTAATCTATAAATACTCTGTAGTTTACTCTCTTATTTGCGACTTAATTACATTTGTCTCTAAACATACTTAAAGTCCTAGAAAGAGAAACATATTACTTCTTTCACAGCTGTGCTGCATTTTAAAACTGGACCTTTTCTATGTGCAGGCACAGTTTTCTATTATATACAGTTCCATCATCAGCTAAGAGGTAATCGACAGTCGTTTTCCGGTTCAAATATTCCAACAAGTGTAAGTGCTCAAGGCTATCCTACAACGACCACCCAACATTGTAAAAATGATAAAAAGTATATACCCAGGTCCACATGTGATACAATAATTAGCAATCGACAACCTGAGCAAAAACACTGACGTAAAGCACATATAAAGTCCAAATCTCAGTCCTTAGTGATTTCTTCTTGCTTTTATTCCGAGGTCTTTAAGTATACATATGTAATTCAATTTTCATTACAACTGTCCAAGCCACAAAACATGCAAACACGTGTTTCGTCTATAAGGCTGTAAGCCATAGACCTCATCAGGACACTCAAAAAACGTGTATGTGCTAGAGTCATAAAGTCAAAATGAGGCCGCAATAATCCATATGTCCTTATTCCTGAAGTTCAACAGAGGAAAGTATTATATACAATGTATCCCGAGCAGAATCAAACTGTATACAAAACAAATATTGAATAAAACATCATATTCCAGAGTAGGTGTCAGTCTTCTTCTTTAATGTTCTTTACAGCATCTCTTTGGATTGCTAGCCAACACGTGTTTCGTCTATTTATAGCAGTTTATGCATTTAGACTTCATCAGGGCTAGAATGTATAACAGAGACAACAATTAAAAGCTAAATATGTCAACTGATACATATTTAAAAGCAATTTAGAGAAGACAAGTTTTAATCTGAACCTCGTCATAGCATTGTCACTACAAATGACAGGAGCGTTCAGAGCGAGATTTCACCTATGTGTCAGTATTGTCAAGTCAAGTCATTATACTTTTATTCGACACATGTATCATAAAAAGTACAAACATGAAATACACACATAATTATAAAAACAGTTCATTATTTACAAAAAGACATATAAGAGTTATGTGGAAAAATTGACTTGATAAGCATTTTTTAAAATCTTAGTCCTAATGATCCAGGCACATGATAAGAACTTTGCAACCCCACAAATGGTAACCATAGAAGAGGTGTCGGAGATAAGAATACGCAAAGCTGATTTGTAATCTCTAACACCAAGATTCTTTAGTACTGGTTTTAACCATTTCTTCCTAGGTAAGATGTATGCCTTACAGGCAAAGAAGAAGTGGCCCAATGATTCCTCGGGATTTGTACACCCTGGACACATTGTATCCTCTTCCCTCCTATTGTTCCATCTAGATGTAAAAGTTTTGAGGGGCAATGTTCCATGTCTAAATTTAAGATATAAAGTCCTTTCCCGAGGAATCTGAATAAAGTCCAAAAACAATTCCAGTTTTAGGGTGCATTTATGGGTCAAAAAGGTCTCGGTCAAATGACCCCAGTTTGGGTTCTGTAGCGCCTTGGTCTCTATCCAATCCCAATATAATTTTTTCACCACTTTTTTTGGTGGAGGTGATTGGGATACCCAAGCGTCGCTTAAACCCACACTTGCTACAAGCTTTTTTAATGCATTTAGCCATCTGATTTTGCCTGAGGTGTTTAATTTTAGTATTTCATCTAGCACAAGGGCATAATTAGCTAGTTCGGGGGTCCTCCTCAAACGAACCCAATATAAGAGGGGACGGAGCTGGAGGATGTCCCCAATAGACTTTCTACCCAGGTCTAAAAATAAAGGTTTAAGTGGGGTAGAGGATGGAAGCGACACCAAGTCCCTCATAAACTTGTTCTCTGATCGGACAAGGTCGTTGGTATTCTCATTGCCCCACAGTTCCGAGCCATAAACAGCTGAGGCAATTGCTTTCCCCTCATAGACTGATAAGGCAGGGGCAACTGGCCTGCTTATAGAGAGGCGTTGGTTTTTTAAAATAGTGCCGGAAACCCTTTTAAGGTTTAAAATCATTTTACATATATGGGGTTCCCATTTCAAATGGTTACTAATCCTAACACCAAGATAGTCAAACTCATCGACCACCTCTAAAGGAGATCCATTCAAGGTCAAGTGGATATTCCTATGTTTCCTCTTAGCGGTCATGACCATTAGTTTAGTTTTGGTTGTGTTTATTGTAAGTCCCCGTTCCTGACAAAAAACACTAAACTGATCAAGAAGGATTTGGAGACCTGTGGGGGTTTTTGATAAGAGGAGGGTGTCGTCGGCAAAGAGGAGGGATGGTGTTTTCTCCCCAGCCACGATCGGGGCATCGGCCAGTGTATCTTGCAGATGTTTCACAACCCCATTTATAAAGAGGGAAAATAAAGTAGGGGCCATCACACACCCCTGCCGCACCCCTCTGTTGACAGGTATACTCTTAGTGAGTTGCCCCTGCGCCCCCCAGCGTATCTTCGCATATGTACCCTCATGGAGTTTGATGATAAGATTTAGCAGGTAAGATGGGAAACCCATATCCAGTAGGACATTCCAAAGTTTAACACGGGGTATTACATCAAAAGCCGTTTTGAGGTCAATAAAAGCCAGGTAAAGGCTCCCTCTGGCTATTGACACTGTTTTCCAGAAAACTGCACAGAATCTGAAGACTTGGTCAATGGCCCCAACATTGTTTCTGAATCCAGCCTGAAAGTGGGACAGAATGTTTCCTTCCATAAGCCAGCCCTCAATCCTATTTACAATTACCCTGCCAACTACTTTTTGAATGACATCAATTAGACTAATTGGTCTGTAGTTGGCAGGGTCCTCTCTCTCACCCTTTTTAAAAACGGTAACAACTTCAGCACCCTTCCATGAGTCCGGTACCTGGTGGCCTAAATGAATAAGGTTCAAAACATTTACAATAAAATCAGCCCAAACCAGTGGGTTAGACATCAATAAATCACCCGGTATTCCGTCCGGGCCAGGTGCCTTACCCGGTTTTATTTTAAGGATTGCCTCTTGCACCTCACGGGGCGAAAACAGTACATCAGTAGAGCCATCATTCCCATGAACCATACAATCAGTACCTAGTATAGGGGATACTGGCGTAACTTCTAAGGAGCCCACGCCATATAAATTTGAGAAGTGGGAATACCATTGGGACTCAGTTATAAGGTTTGGTACGGGCTCAACGCCACGTCTATCCATGACGTTGATCAATTTCCAAAATGCAGTGGCATTTTTCCCATGAGCTGCTTCCTTTAGAGCCTGCCAATGTTCCTCTTCCCAATCTTTTTTGGCTTTCATAATACTAGTGCGATACTCATTTCTAGCTAATCTAGCAGCTGGGGCATCCTTATTTTTAATAGCTAGTGAAATTGCTTTCCTTTTCTCTCTACAGGAGGCAGTGTACCAAGGGTTCCCCTTTTTTTGCGTGCATTTAAACAAATGACATCCCTTGTTTTTTTTTTGAGAAAAACATACTGATCTCCCCTATTAGGTCTTTATACTTAGTTGCCAGCACCGACCCCTGAAGCTGGAGTGCAATTTGGTTCCCTGGAGTCAGGGCAGATGAGGCAGCCAAAACTAGGACCCTAATATTCTCAAGTGTCCCCTCATTGCACCTAACCACATTCCATTTAATCCTGCGATTACAGTTAGAAGGGACTAGTTCTTTGGTAATCAGCTCATTGTGAACCTCCTCACCACTGTTGTCTCCCCAGAACATACCCATGCAAAGGGGATTATGGTCGCTATCAATCCTCTGGCTGACCTCCATATCAACCAGATTAACCCATGACCCTACATCCAAAAGGATGTAGTCAATCCGTGACGGGGAACCTAATCGATTGAAGGTCATAGCGCCCATACGATCGGATGTGGTGCGGCCATTTAAGGCACATAGGTCATGTGCAGACACCAGGGCATTCAACTGTATGGTTCGAGCCGACCATTTCTTAATTGGGGCCAGAGATAAGGATGGAATTAACTGATTTCCTGGCTTATTATAACAGCCCAAAAATTCATCCTCATCAAGCGGCTCAAATGTACAATTAAAATCGCCTCCCACTAATACTGAGGATTTAGAAGGGAGGGCAGAAAGCGTGTTGTCTAACAACTCCAGTGTTGGAGACAATTGGCCCCCTGGGAGCCCCCTGGCATAAATACAAAAAAGTTCAAAAGCATTCCTGGCAGACTGCCTTTTAACAGTTATATGTAGAATATCGTTACAGGGGACATAATTCACAGTGATTTTACAATTCAAATCTATCCTGATCCAAATAAGTAAGCCACCCGATGGGCGCCCCCTCCCAAACTGTATTGCAGGGACAAAAAACGTAGAATAGCCCTGTTTGTGTTCTGGCTCTACACACCAGGTTTCCTGGAACATGCAAATATGGAAATCATCTACAAAATTGTTCCATTCCGGGACAGGCAAGTTTTTCTTTAAGCCGGCTATGTTCCAGGACAAGATTTTAACAAGGGAAGGGGACAGCGTAGGTGTATCCATGGCGGCCTGAGTATCAACATCCCCTGACAAGGGGTCTGGAATAGTGCTACCCTGGTTCGGTACTTCCTCCATAGTAGGAACGATAGAACCACTATCTACAGTGGAAAGAACCCCACAACCCCCGCCATCTTCAATGCACTGGGGTGATGGTCAGTCCACTTCTTCCAACCCACTAAATCGATTATAACAAGGGAATAAAGGGTAATTGAGCTGTGGGCCCCACCCTTCTCCATTAAAATGTGTATCCCCCTTCCACTGGTGCCCCCTCCTCCTATGGACTAAGTTCCATCCTTCCTCTGCAGGCATTCCCCATTGTTGTGGATTCTGGTATGTACCACCTCTACCCAAGCCTTTCCTAGTTGGCCTCATCCAACTCCATCTAACATCCTCATGGCCCTCCTGCATATAAAAAAAAGACAGGGGTTTGGCTGCTACCACTGACTTACTATCACAGGGAGGAGTTGAACATATAAATTCTACAAGTCGTGGGTCCTCAAACGTGATAACAACACAATCACCCTTTATACTTTTCTTCTTCCCACCTACCCAAGGTGCCCGTTCGACCATAAGTATGTTCTTGTTTAGGCTGGGTGGTGGAGGGTAATTTTTGTCAAGCCAGTGGCATATTTTATTTTTAATCGCCCAAAAGGGCTCAGAAGTGGATATTGGCAGCTCAGGAATCCCTGTCAGAACAACCACATACGGACAAGCATCTGGCGGTAAATTGATGTTACGTCGCGATGTGGTTTTTCTGGACTGAGACTGTGGAATAATGGGGGCTGGGTTGTTAGGAGTCTTTTTGGTAACTGCCTTCCTATTCGCTGCACTTGGACATGTAGAAGTGGAGGGTTTGGTATTATTCACTGTTTTGGTTGCTGGCAGGGAGGGAGCTGGAAGGGTAATTGCGGGTGTTGGAGCACTCCCCGTAGGTGGATTTGTGACATCAATCCCAGTGTTAATAACAGGCGGTGAAACCACCGAAATAGAGGGGCCAGGGGTAGTCAGCCTAGGGTCTTGTAGCGCAAGAATAGTAGCTAATTGATGTTCTATGTTGGAAAGCCTATTCTCCAGGGGCGAAAGCAAGGATTTTAACAAACTAGACATAGATTCCATTAAGGAGTCAAGCCCGTCTCCTGAGTTAGTTAGTGAGTCATTGCTTCCGCTCACATCCAGAAGACTGGCCAGACTGCTATCAGGAGTTATATCGTCCGGAACCCCTAAAGATAACAAATGGGGGGTAGAATCTAAGGGGTCAGACTCAGTTTGAACAGTGGGTGCCTGGAGAGTCACCTCATTAGCTGTCGCCACACCTGTATTGTCCCCCCCGGAGTTGGAACCCATAGACCCTTGTAAAGTAATGGCGGGATTGTCTATAGGAGGATTTGTTGGGTTCACATCAGTTGAAGTTAACGTAATGATGTCTGACCCAACCGTAATGGAGGAGTCAATAACATCATGATTAACTATCACGGGTACATGGGGGATATTAGAGGGTAGTATGCTCGTGACAGGGGCATTAGTAGGAATGAGTGGTTGACTGCTGGCGGGAATAGAATCATTAATGGAGTTCCCAGCAGAAGTAACAACAGGGTTTGTCAAACTTGGCGGCGGGGAATGCATCATTGCAATGTTGCCCAGTGAAGATCTTTTTGCGTGAGCAAGGTCCAATGATACTCTCCTTTCCATGATAGAAATGCCCTCGTCTATCAAAGAGTGTGTTCGAGAAATAAAATTATCTAGGGTGCCAATTACTTTTTTAGTTTTGTCGTTTCCAGCTCTCTGGCTCCTAGTTTTACGAGTAGACATCTCTGGGAAGTTAAAAAAGGAAACAAACTATAGTAAAATATCACAACAAATGACCCAAAGATAACTGTAAACACAAGGAGAGCAGATAGACTACCCGGAGGAGAAGTGACCCCGATAGCTTCAATCAGAAAGGCAACTGTAACAATCAATACGAACCAATGGTACAGAGGACTAATAAGGGTGCGCCCAGACCAGGCACTGCAGGCCACGGAGGGCCACAGAGGGCCCGCCCTTTGCCCGGGCTTAGCCCCGGGCGCTCCCGCGCAGCGAGCAGCTTCCAAGTTTATAGTCCGGAACCTATAGGGCGGGGTGGGGCGGGGCGGTCAGGGAGAGCGGGGCCAGGTGACACGGCCAGAGACACCGGGACTCCTGGGAAAGCGAGTCCCGGGTCGCGCTCGCAGCCCTGCCGCCTCACCGTCTCACAGAACCCCACAGGAGCAGCTGGGCGTAAGATCCACCGACGAGTCAGGCAGGTGAGCGGCGAAGCGGGACCCGCGCAGCGGGTACCGCGAGTTGTGGGTGGTGGGTCCTGAGGGAAACAGAAACGCCGTCTTCCGAGTCAGATTTCTGCAAAGGAGTGTCAGTATTGTAATTACAACAAAACTCCCAGTGTGAATTCACCGTATTCAAGTGTGCCAAACGGAACCAGAAAGTCCTACTTTTGTTTATGAGGAAAAGAAGTGCAAAAAAGACTTTAAAGATCCTAAGCAAAAAGCCCGAAATTAAAATATATTTAAAGTGAAGAAAAAAGGAATTTTAGAAGAGCACGTCCAACCTAGTACTATTCAAGAAGATAAATTTCAGATGACTCCAAACCCTAATTAGATCACAATACGTGCAAAAAGTGAGAACCTGACGTGAGAGCTCACCAGTATGTTTATTTGCGAAACTGGCGTCACCACTAACTTTCTGTTCCAAATGGTGTTATGTATAAGCCGTACAACAGATAAATCACAAAAAAGGATTTTACCATATGAAGTGCAAATCGACCATGGAGTAACATTAACACTCCCACTTTTGTATCTCATCTCACTTCGTAATTAAATCAAAAGCCCGTCCTCAATACTCACTAAAATCGAAGTCAAGCGGTCAAAACAACAAAGAAGTAGCACCTCTGTTAATATTAATGAACGAGACCCTTGTCAGGGCAAGTCCGATTTTCACATCTAAAAAAAAGGGAATATTAATATTAAAACCCCAGTGCTATAGTACATTGCAGTATATGACAAGCAGTAACTAAAATCGTTATTTGCTAGTCCTACTCGGTCTAATTTATCATACTCGAGTCCGGGCATATAAAAATATTTTAGTGGACAGCCTCTCAAACAAGTAACAAGTATTTCCAAATTAACGTAACGGTGTTCGTAAATCGTTCAAAAATAATTAGAACGATCAGTTTTACAATGTAAGGGTTCAGAAGGGATAAAAGTTCTCGCAATATTCTTACCAATGTTGGTTATGTTGTTTTCAATCACGATGGCAGCACGAGTACGGCGTCTAGCACCCGCGCCATGTCCATATATACTGCGTCTCAAACACAAAGGAGGGACCAATTATTCCCCGGTTTGAGACTTTTCCAAAATGGCGCCCAGTGTTGCGTGTTCGTCTGCAATCTAGGTAAAAAAACTTTATTGAGCACTCAAAGTGTGCATCTAAATGCACTGGACCACGTAAGCAAATTACCCTTTACCAAAAACAAAGAGTAAGTAAGATATAGTACCTAATTCTTTCTGCTAAATCAACCATCAAAGCAATTTAGTAGACAGTGCACATAAAACGAAACAATAATAATATTATGTGTGAAAAATCAAATGTGCCAATAAAGTAAAACAGAGCCAATGTTAGTTCGTGCACAGACCCATTTTACAAAAAGAAAAAGTGAATATTATATTAGTAAGAGTTTTCCATTCAGCATGTAATCCTATAACAGGTCAGGTTCTCATTGTCTAAACAGACCCACTTAGATGATTCAATGTGGGTACCCAATTGTGAGTAATACATTTTCTAAAACCCAATTGTAAATACTACATCGTATAGGTAAAATGCTGATCATGTACATTTTCAAGATTGCAAAAACTAAAGAAAATTAACAGCATGAACAAGCAACACATCCACAATATGTGGCAAGAAATCTATACAGTATAACCTTCTATTTTTTGCTTTTCAGAGGAAAGTATTACTGTGTATCCCGTGGCATGTAGCCTACTAAAGCAAACTCAATTCAACTCTTCTTTGCACAATTGCCTTTTGGTGTACTGAGTCAATTTTCGGCCAGTCTTCTTGCTGGAGGGTACTGAGCTGCGTCCACTGGACACACAGATAGCAATCCAATTCTTTAATGCTATGGCAAAAGTTGTTTTCCTTTTTTTTTAAGTTGAGTATTCTATTTTATTTAGAGAAAAAGATATACGATCAAGGGATACTGTGATACATACATGCCAACATTGATAAATATGTAAGACGATAAACATAGTCACATGACATGAATATGAACAGATACATAATGACAGAAAGTAAATACATTCAAATCCTCCTGATAATAATTATTATTCCAAAGTAGAAGAGTCTAAAGAATGAGGAAACAAATGTAGGCCAAAGATAACCATGTCAATAATGCCATGTGCGGCGGAATATGTATCACATGAGAGATAAGGCATATCACAAGGGGGTAGGAAAAAAGGGGGAGAAGGGAGAATAGAAGGAAAGGAGGGAAAGATGGGGGGTGGTGGTGGTATAATGAGAGATCTACTTCACTTATATTGAAAAAATCAAGAAAGGGATCCAAAAGGATGCTGAGCCACTAGACCCGAGCAGACAAATCGTTGTAGTCATCCAGGGAATTCAATACAGACATCACCAATGGAAGTGGTCCCTCCCTGTGTTGACAAACCCTGCGCGAGTTTGTGGAGACACAAGCGAGGCAGTAGAATGGCAGCTGATGGTCTCACCTTCCTTCAACTGCCTTTGCTGAGTCTCTACATAACTAAGGGAGCCAATTGACTGCCCACATTTCGCTATCAATTTGGCTCTCTGCAGAAATGTACTGACAGGGGAAAAACAAGCTGGCTGACTAGCACTTCTCACAGAGACCCTGTCAGTACGGCACTGGCTTGCCAGCACATCTTTCTGTAGGAAGCAGAAAAAAAGAGCAAAAAGTAGTTGGAGTGGGTAGCTGGGAGCCAGGGATTTATGTTTATGTTTGGGTAGGGATGGCAAGGTATTCAGAGCCAGAGGAACCTCTGCCGACACCAACCCTCAAAGTGAGTACTCCTCTCCCTTACCCTCCCCTTTCTTCGAATCCAAAAGTGGGAGGAAGACTGAAATTCTTTTACCGCAACTGGAAACTTATCACTTAAGACCCTTGGGTTTTAAACACTGTGGTCAGTTTTTCTATAGATTTCATCCAGACTCCAGTTCAGAATTCACTTCCCAAAGTAATTCCCCTTACTTTAGATCACGAAAAGATAATAGAGGAAGAAAAGTCCTCAATGCTCCAGAAAGGTGCAATTATATAAGTTCCTTAGGGAATTTCTAAAATTTATAAGCACTCTCTTCCTTGTAGAAAAGAAGGACAAAGGTTGGAAACCCATCATAAATCTGAGGGAACTCAACAAATACCTTGTCTACAGACACTTCAAGATTGAAGGCATCCATCTTCTCAGAGACCTCTTAGTGGAAGGGGACTGGTTAGTCAAATTGGATCTGAAAGATGCCTACTTTACCATTCCTATGGCAAAGGAACATCAACCCTTCCTTCAATTCATTTGGAAAAAACGTCTTTTTCAATTTCAAGCCCTTCCCTTCGGCCTCTCCTCAGCCCCTTGGTTTTTTACCAAGGTGATGAGGGCAGTCGCCTCATTTCTAAGAGAAAAAGGTATTTGTCTCATCATCTATCTAGATGACATCCTTATCCTCTCTCAAGATTACAATCAGATCATCCAAGATCTGAAAACTGTTGTAGATCTCTTAGAAAGCCTGGGTTTTATCATAAACAAGGAAAAATCCATACTATCCCCCTCAAAGACTATGGAATTCCTGGGCTTCACCATAGATACCACGAACTGCCTTCTCCTTCTTCCTCCAAAGAGGATTTCCAAAATCAGGAAAGAGATAAGACATGTCCTGAAACAACAAAATCTCTCTTTAGGAGAACTAGCCAGACTCTTGGGCCTTCTCTCCTCTTCCGTTAAGGCTATCTTTCCGGGCCCCTTGAATTATCGAGCCCTTCAAAGAATAAAAGCAAGAGCTCTGAGATCAGGTGTCTGGTACGGAGATCGTGTTTCCTTGAACCAAGAAGCCATCTTAGAAGTGACCTGGTGGTTGGACAATCTGGATGCATGGAATGGGAGAGCGATCTTTGGTTCTGCACCAGATTTTATTTTGGAATCAGATGCGAGCCTTCATGGCTGGGGTGCTTGTCTCCAGGATCAGAACACTGGAGGGATTTGGTCTCAGGGAGAGTCTTTTCGCCACATCAATTACCTGGAGTTAACGGCAGGGCTTTATGCTCTGATGAGTTTCAAGCACTATCTTCAAGGCAGATCAGTTGTTCTGAAAATGGACAACATGTCCGCTGTTGCTTACATAAACCATTTAGGTAGTACCAAAATCGGAAGACCTCTCCAACCTAGCCAAGAAACTTTGGATTTTCTGCCTGGAACACAAAATCTCTCTCAGAGCGGAATATCTCCTGGGGAAATCCAACCTTTGTGCAAATTGGAACTTAAGGTTCCTCTTGGACTACAGCGACTGGAAACTCAACATTTCTGTTTTCAACTCCCTCAACCATTTCTGGGGCCCTTTCCAAATAGATCTTTTTGCGAGCAGACTGACATTCCAGTTGGAAACTTATTACAGCTGGATGCCTGACCGAGGTGCTCTAGCAGTAATTGCTTTTCTCCAATCATGGGAAGGGATCGACGCTCATGCCTTTCCCCCATTGGCCATGATCGAGAGAGTCCTTCAAAAATTGAGACACCAACGCTCTTCCATTGTCCTAATAACCCCCATTTGGCCATCCTCTAGGGTGGTTCCCTACTGCTCTGGAACTAACCTACGATCTTCCCTTCCTAATTCCTTCTCTGATAGACCTTCTTACAGACGTAGACGGTCAAATTCACCCTCTTGTTCAAACGGGGAATTTGAACCTTCTTGCCTGGAGAGTGTCAGGAGATCCAACGATCTCGCAAGACTTTCGTCGACAGCTTCAACTCTACTTGGAGAATCATGGGCCCCTGGCACACATTACAGGTACAACAACATTTGGAAAATCTGGCTATGTTGGTGCCTGGAAAGGGACTTGGATCCAGTGGAAGCACCTATCGTTGATATAGTTAATTATCTCGGAGAACAATTTGATAGAAGTCTAAGTTACAGATCTGTCAATTGTTATAGATCAGCTATTTCCGCTGGCCATTCCCTAAACCTGTATCTCATAAGTCTGATGTTGTTTTACATGGCTACCAACATGCATAATGGTAGCCTCCGGTCTTGTAATGAAATTGCGATTCTCCTATTAACATGAACAGAGAATCTGGATTTCATTAAAGACACGGAGGCTATCATTATCCCCCCCACCCTTTCCCTGGGTGGTTGATTATAGTTATTACTGTTTTTTCTTCTTTAATATGTATATCTGAATGTTTAACTTACACCTTTTTGTTTATATTTCTTTGCAGAACTGCTCTTTATTGTTTATATTTATGGAATTATTAACATCTTTTTCCTTTTCAGATAATCTCTCATGACTTCGTGTTCTTGGCTCCTGACCTGCTGGTCTTATGGACTGTGTGTTCTTGGCTCCTGTCCTGCTGGTCTTATGTTACTGGACGTTTTATTCATCTTTCATCTTTCTTCAAGTTTGGAGTTTTGATTGAAGCTTATTGGTCCTTTCATTGAAAGTTTATTGGACTTTTCCTTCCTTCCTTTCACCACATTTAAAAGAGGCGGATTGCCTAGTGATCTTTCCTTTTGTTTTATCTTTAATGTTCTAATATGGAACTGTTACTTTATGATGTATGCGGCTGCTTGGGTCTGCATTAAAAGTAATATGCATAATGATAGCCTCCGTGTCTTTAATGAAATCCAGATTTTCTGGTCATGTTAATAGGAGAATCGCAATTTATGTTTATGTTTGGGTAGGGACGGCAAGGTAGGGGTAAATGTAGTACTGGCGGCAAGGGGGTAGGGATGTTTTTTTCACATTTGGATGAGAGGGAAGGATAAATGTAGAAGATGATGGTGGTGTGTTGCAGGATGACAAGCATTGTTTTGCACTTTTGGCCTAGGAGATTTTAAATGCAGAGGATGGTGGGCGTGAGTGGCAGGAAACTAAGAAAACCCATGCAAGGCCTATTTGTAATCTTCCTTCCAGATGTACATCAATTCCTATCTTTACACTGGCTACCAGTCAGAGAAAGAATTATATTCAAGCTCTGGTGTCTTACTCATAGAGCTCTAGTGGGGAAAAGAACCAATATACTTACACCACAAGCTTAAAGGCTATCTCTCTGTCAGGAATCTGTGGTTTAAGGTTAAAGAGCTACTGACTATTCCCTGCATCCAATTTTTACAGTGTGGAGGCAGATATTTCTCTTACTTGGCCCCTACCTACTGGAATCAAACCTTTTATAATTCGCACATGCTCTGATTACACCAAATGTAAGACATTATGCAAAACGTTCCTTTTTTATTTTGTGCACTCCTGCAGCACCGAGATATACAATTGGGGTGATTTGTGCAGGATATCAAAGTAAAATAAAATAATATAGCAAGAAGCCATGTATTTTGTTTAATCTTTGTGAGGGGTTGGGGAGCCCATATTATGTATGAATTCTCCATTGCTTTTTTGCCCCGGTTCCTATGTTGAAAGAAGGGGTGATATATTTGGGGGCCCAAACGTACCATAAAATTCTCAAATGGTAAAAAAGTGAATAATGGATATGATTTTCATCTCAGAATTCTGAATAATTACATAGACAACATGTGCTTCCTCTCACTGTCTATTTAATATTACAGAGAACGTCACTGTGAAAACACCCCAGTTAATCACAGTTATCCACCTATAAAACTATATATGTCATATATGGCTCTCACAGAGAGCCATTAACATCAATACTGGATTCTAACTCTGTTTACGCTGCTATGAAATAACAGTGGGAAAAATGTTTTTCACTGTTGCTACATCAGGAAAGATTTCCAGACTACACTGACAGGGCTTGCAGGGTTCCTAGATCTCTGCTTTAGTATTCGTCATTTGACCATTTCTTCAAACTGTTTACCTTTTATGATAAGCAATATTATGCTCATTTAGCCCACTTACTCCCTAAAACTTTCTTCTCCATTGAAATAATCAATGCTTTTCATATAATGCTGCATACTCTCTGGCAGGTTTGCCTTTATGTTCCAACGTTCCCATACAATTAATCTATATATAGTCATCAAACAAATCTTAACAATTTGAAAGATGCTGGAGTAAACTTTTCCAATTTCTACTGTTGGCAGCACTGGCCTTGTTGCCCTTACTATTGACCAAAGGTTTCACGGCCTTCCTTTAGTCTTACTTGACCCACTGTCTTTTTTGCCCAATCCAATAGAGTGCTAATGTGCCGAAATGTGCAAGATCGCATAGAGTTCACATATTGTGGGCAGCAAATACTTTGTTCAAAAGGGAAATCATATACCTAGTTAGATGATAACATTTTCTCTATTTCCTTTAGTTATAGAAGAGAAGTACATACAATCATACAACTAATGTTTTATAAGCCAGATCTAGAAATGTTATCAATATTATTATTGCAGTGGTCTCTCTGACTCGAAAGCAACAGCTTCCACAGTTGTTCATATTTTGTCAGTTTTGAACAAGAAGCATGAGTACTTTTTTCCTTAAGAACAACAGTTTGGGGCAGATACATATGCTAAATCATCAATAACATCAGGCTCTCCCTCAATGCTAGGCAGTCTGCCATGCTTATCCTGTCGACTTGTCGGCTGCATTCAATACCATTTCTCATGGCATCCTCTTGGAGCGCCTATGGGAGCTTGAGGTCGAGGGCCCTGCTCTGAAATGGCTTACAAGCTACTTGACATCACGGTCCACCAAGGTACAAATTGGGGGATTCTGCTCCTAAAGCCAACCTATTGACAAGGGAGTTCCCCAGGGATCGATCTTGAGTGCCACGCTTTTTAATCTTAATGTCTCACCTTTGGCCAAAATAATCAGAGACCATAGCTTCGATACAGTCCCTTATGCGGATGACACACAATTGTTGATCACTCTCGACCCAGATCCCACTGACACACCACACAGATTTAAACTGTGCATGTCGTCAGTATATAACTGGATGTCAACAAACCACCTGCTGCTCAACTCGAGCAAGACAGAAATCAAGTTCTTTGGAGATGCACAGCACATATGGACCACCAACTTGTGGCTTTCCTCCTTGGGACCGTACCCTCTGCCCAAAACAACTGTTCGAAATTTGGGAGTCATCATGGACAATAAACTTTCAATGACGGACCACATCAACTCCGTGGGCCGAACCAGCTATGGTTTAATGCGCTCCCTTAGGAAAATCTTCAAATGGATTCGCCTTTGCTCCCGGATGCCACTTGTACAGGGTCTAAACATAAATCGATTAGACTACGGCAATGCACTATTCGCATCCATAAATGAAAGACTCCTGTCGAAGCTTCAAGTACTTCAAAACACAGCAGCCAGATTGGTCTTGTATCTCTCCCCTCAATCACCGTCAGCTCCCAGCCTGAGGACCTACCACTGGCGATCTATAAAAAAGAGGGTCACCTTTAAGCTATGTTATTTGATATACAAAACTCTGAACAACAAGGGGCCTGCCTATTTAGCTAAGAAACTGATCAAATATCAGCCAGGGTGAATTCTCCGCTCTTCTAACAAGGATCTCCTAACAATCCCCAAGGTCCGAACTGTAAAAAACGGCGACAGGTCCTTTTCCAAAACTTAACCAGAATGATGGAACTCACTGCCGCTACGGCTACGCCTGGAAACTGACCACAAATTTTTTCGCAAAGATCTCAAATCCTGGCTATTCTAATCCAAATTTAATTCTTCACCTCTTGACTGTACCCTTCCTAGCTTCCAGTGTTTGGCAAAGCGCATGAGACCTAAGGGTGACATATGCGCTCAATAAATACCTACTACTACTACTATGCATAAGGGATTCAACTGCAGAACCACAGAGATGATAGACTGTTTTACCTTTAAAGACCGGGTTCCATTTCCCTTTAAACTCCCAAATCGGATTGTATTACAGTCTTTTTTAAGTTTAAAGGGCTTTAATTATGCAAATAAGAACAAAGGTACATTGCAACAGCTAATATAAAGAATTACAAATAAAAAGCACACAATATATATAACCAAGGTAAAAAATGGAAAACTGATACAACTACTATTCTGAACAGTAAAACCAAGAACTAGGAAATAGGAATAAAGAATTATATACTGTAGCAAACTAGCATTTTAAGTTTTATAATTAAAAAGTAGAAAATAGAGAGAGAAGAAGAGAAAGAAGGAAACAAAAAAGTCAACATCCACAGCAAATAAAGTGTACAAGAATATCCGATAATGGGCACAATGAACTTAACAAATGATAGTAATATAATATCTTAATATGTACAATAAAAAAAGAATGCATTACAATACTCATGGTTGTTGAAAAACAAAAGTACTGTCTTTGTTACGCCTTACAGGAGAGGATAAATAGTTGTTAAGAGGAGACCAAAAGCCTTTTTTCCGAAGAAGCTGCAAAGAGGTAGTGGCAGAAGCTCTATCCAGCCTGTGATGGTAACAGAGAAGATTCCACCAACATGCCCATTGCACTGATATCACAATCTTCTTCTGCCAGCAAGCCAGTCAGCTCTGACCCTCCACTGCAACTGCTGCAAAAAGGAACTGGGGGCCAGGACTGGGAGTGTAGCGAGTGACCGGACTACACTACCCAGGGTCCCTTGCAACAAACCACGCCGTCGGGCTCCCACTGACAGCACGGGAATAACAGGAGGTGTGTTGAAAAGAGCCCAGGGGCTCCTCCAGCGCAGGACACCCTTTACATTGATATCACACTCTTCTTCTGCCAGCAAGCCAGCCAGCTCTGACCCTCTACTGCCGCTGCCGCAAAAAGGAACCGGGGGCCAAAACCGGGAGTTTAGTGAGTGACTGGACTACTCTATCCAGGGTCCCTTGCAACAAGCCATGCTGTTGCACTCCCACTGACAGCGTCGGACCGACAGGAGGCATGTTGAAAAGAGCCCAGGGGCTCCCACAGCGTGGGACGTGCGCGGGCTGCGCCTGGGCGGAGCCTGGGCCAAGGGCGGGCCCGTCCTTGCCCATCACTGCCAGGAAGTGGCAGGGCTGGGCCACCTCTCTTACATCCGTGACCAGGTGCCGATCCAAGCAAGGGTGGGAAGCTTAAGGTACTGTGCTATTGCTTGTTTCTATCCCGATCCTTTTAACGGAGACTGTCCTGGATTACCTGGCTCATTGGATGCTACCCAAGGACTAAACTATACTGTCACCTTTTGTAAACTGAGTATTTTATTGTTTACTATCAGTGTAACTAAGGTTTACTGAAATCCAGGTGAAGTGTGCTATCCAGGGCTGGCAGGGTTATTTCATTGTCAGTATAACTTTGCTTAGATAAATGGGGAAACGAAAGGCACTGGAAGTGAGTGGCGAGGGGAGCAAGGGTGGGGTAAGACAAGAGAACAGTCGGAAGAAGGCAAAAAAATCACAAAAACAGCAGCAGGTAATTGTGTTATGGACCAAATAGATACTCTTATAAGCGAGTGCAAGGTTATTCTACAATCAACACCCTTGAAACACGCAAATAGTAGTAATAAAACTAACGACAAAGAGAAGCTATCTGAGAAGCCAGCAATCCCTAATATGTTTCACAAGTCAAATAGGAAGCTAGCAACTAATGTAAAGGATGGGGTGCAGGATCTCCCTGTTACATTACCAACTGCTAATGAGCCAAATATGCAATGGACTGAAACAGATCATGTAGCACACATAGATCCTATAGTTATCTGCACCAACAGATTTCAGCCACTCTTAGATTTGGAAGAAAAAACAGGGAAGGCGGGGAAAGCTTAATGACGGCACAAACCCATTTGAATCTACCCACACAAGAACAAGATATTAAACCAGGCTTATGCTCAGAATGGCAACACATGTCCCAAGTAGTCACCACAATAAGAACTGAGGTGAGGTCCATGAAGGGCATATTAGTGGAGATGTTCATAATGATCAAATCTCTATTACCTGATGCAGTGCTAAAAGGGAAGGGATGTGCACAGGTTAGTAGAGATTTGGAAGCCCCACATGGTCCTACACCTATTAAATCTTTGGATACCCCAATTATCCTAGGCTTAACTCGCAATAAAACAGCGAGAGGCGTAAATCAAAACCCAGTTTTAGCTAAGAAGAGCATCAATGTGGCAAACCCATTTACGGTGAAGCATACAACACCTACCGTAGCTAACAATAACATCATAAAATATAGCAAACCATCAGGTATGAGGAATTATTAACCTCCTGGAAGCAAAACCTCTTCACAAGTGGGTCTACCACAATTGGGGCTTAAATTGGGGCCCAGTAGGCGGAGCATACCTAACATAGCTAGCCTACCTAAAATCTACATGGTAAATGTACCAAAATGTGAGGCACTTGAAGGCATGGAGAACAGGGACTCTCTAACCAATAAAGTTATCCGTTGGATAAGGCATGTTAGAGGATGCCATTCCGTGATTAGGGATGACATAATAGCTGCATGCTGTTTAACTTCCCCAAGTCATCCTCATGATTGTATTGAGCTTACCATAAAAAGTAGAGATCTCGTTGAGAATCTTTTTATGTTGGAGTTCCGTACTAGTCCCACGGAGTATTCGAAAATCTAATTTAGACGGTCTTCTCCTACTAGTGCGAATGGTATCATGTCCACCCAGAGACTCCCCAGCATGCAGGGATGATCTACACTTGGGGATAATCATTTACTAAGTCAAACAGGAATACCCAGGCAGCTGACAGGGTTTAGAAACGCAAACACCAAGGATACACCAGCAGTGCAGGTATCGCTCCCTAAAATGGCCCTGTCTCCACCTATACAAACAGAAGGCATACCGGAAATGGGTATTTCACAATCTCACAATTCCACGATGCAGCAGCCCTTAGACTTATCTCCACCTAAGAATAAAGGGGCATATTACCAAGCAATAGCGATAATTATCGCTATTGCTTGGTTAGCGTGAAAAAATTAACGCTGAGCTGCGGCGATTTTTATCGCAGATAAGCCTTGATATTACCAAGGTTTATCGCAAATGCGATAAAATCGGCCGCAATGCATGAATATCGCTGAAAAGTCAGCGATATTCATGCATTAGCGAGCTAATGCTCTTAGCCATGTTATCCACCTCCCATTGGATAACATGGCTAAGAACTGCTCCGGGCAGGTGTTAGCTTTTGGAGATATTCGCGCTTAGCGTGAATATCTCCAAAAGTTGGTAATAGGAGATAGCGATGTTAGCGACTGTTTTCAGTCGCTAACATCTTGGCACGCCCACTTTGCATGTCATTAGTGATAAATATTACTGACATGCAAAGTGGGGCCCAAGATGGTCGCTATCTCCTACTAGCTGTCGCTAACTGGTGTTAGCAACAGCTAGGTAATAGGGAGATAATTTTATCTCCGCTTTCTTGGCTTTTAAAGCCAAAAAAGCGGAGATAAACCCCCTTGATAATATGCCCCAAAATCCTGAGCTGAAATATAGCAGGTCTGAGCACTAAGATGGGTTCTCCAGAGTGGCATGCATTTATAGAGGTATATGATATATGCCTCTTTCAAGAAACTTGGGCTGAATCAGCCCTTTTTTGTGCAGGTTACTTAAACTATTTTATAGCTGCAAGCAAGGGAGCAAAAGGGAGGCCCTCGGGAGGGCTGACTATCTGGGTGCGACAATACCTTGAGGCTCATATTCAGGTTCTCCCAACCCAGAGCCATGACATACAGGCAATTAGATTGACCACGCACGACCAATTGAAAATAGACATATATACCATTTATGCTAGAGGAACAAGAGCGAAAAGATCGGGAGTTTTAGCGGCTCTCGAAGATCTCCTTGACTCGCAACAAGACTTCAGAACACAATAATAGCGGGGTACTTTAACATAATGTTTGAACCCCTTACCACTGAAGATGCCTACTTAATAGAAGAAGAAGATACTGAATAGGGTGTTCCATTTCTAGAGTTAACCCCAATAAGGAATTGGTCTGATGTGGTCATTCAAATAAACAATATTTGCATGGAAAAGGACTTTCGGGCATCAAATGGGTGTACACAATCTAATAGATATGGGGCTAATACCTTCAACAATGGCTACAGTACAGGTAGAATTGATTATATTCTGGTGAGTCTGGGTCTATGGTTCTTGGTGGTGGACATGGAGGTCATAGACAGGATAGAAAGTGACCATAACCCCTTGTGCGGAATCTTGGATCTGAGCCGTCAAATGTCCTGCACACACTCCAGGAGCAGGTATTGCATAGGAGAGGTTGTACCGACCAACGATCTAAGTCGGGTTAAGTGGGTAAGATTAATTGAAATGCCAGATCAGCTAGACAATATTCTCCAGAGTATGGATCGTGCCACAAACGAACTAGAGGCTAGTGTATAGGAAAATAGTGATTTAGCCAATTCAACATACTTACATAATACACTCTTTAAACTCCTGCGTACTTACTTTTTTAAGCAGGGAAATAATTCTATGGCATCTATTCCGATAGTGGGGCAATGGTACAACAAGGAATGTCGTGAGGCACGCCAGGCCGTAGGGGCAGCCATTAAAGGGGGTAAACCCTTAAAAGTCTGAGCAGCAAGGGCCCTTTATAGGGGTGCCCAGGCAAAAGCCAAGAAATCATGGGACGACAAAAGGTGGCAGAATTAAGGGATGCCTGTGACATGAAAAAGCCCAAACAATTTTGGAACGTTTATAAATGGGCTAATGGGGGCCAGGCAGAGCGACCCTAAAACCACGTATCACAATCAGACTGGGTGAACCATTTCAATCCCCAATATTCTTCAATCCTACCAGAAGGGGAGGGTAACATTAAAAGAACATTATACCTGAAAGAAACATTTAACAGGACTGAGGTATAGACAGCACTTAAATCAGTATTGGCTGGCAAGGCACCAGGGCTGGATGGCATTCCAGGCGACATCTTCTTATATGACAAAGATAGATAGTGCCGTTATATTCTTTTGCTGTCAAATGCTATCGCCCAAGGAGCCCCAATACCCGACTCCTGGAAGAGTGCAGAGATCCTCCCCGTTTACAAGAAAGGGGACAAATCATGCCCGGGGAACTATAGACCTATCAGCCTAATTGACTGTTTGCAGAAAATAATCGGGAGGCTGGTGCTCAATAGAGTACATGAACGGATTGAGGAGTTTGAGGTCTTGTCCCCTCTGCAAGCCGGATTCCGAGCCTTCTTTAGCACTATTGATCAGGTGTTTCGATTTTTCCTGGTAAACTGGAAGATGGTGACCATAGGTAAGGTAAGCCTTTATGCCACCTTTGTAGATCTTAAGGCGGCATACGACCTTTTCCCCCTCACAAAATGATGGTTAACCTTGCAAGAACTAGGGATTCCATCTGAGCTCTTGACTTTGATTATTGGATTGCATGAAGACGATAGTGCAATCATTAGATGGGGTTGGGCAGGGGTAAGTTACTGAATTGTTCCCTGTAGAAAGAGGAGTGCGTCAGGGGTGCAATATGGCCCCAACACTATTGTCATTGTATATTGATGGGATAGTAGATCATATGAGTTCTACCCCGTCTGACGCACCTGTACTGGCAGGCGATAAAGTGCCAATATTAATGTTTGCCGATGACCCATTCATTTTATCCAAAACCCCAAGTGGGCTCCAGAAAGCCCTAAAGACATTCCAGGGATTCTGTTCACATCGGGGTTTAGAGGTCAATGTGTCAACGGCAAAGCTGATGGCTTTTAATCTGCATAGGGCCTACAAGGGTGGCATCTGTATGAACGATAGGCAGCTAGAACTGGCTAAGGAGTTATTTACCTATCTAGGGGTTAACTTTCAAGATAATATGAAGTGGGACCATCAGATTGATCTAGCTTCCCTCAAACATAGGCAGATATCAGGGATCCTACACCTGAAACACAATTCATCGCACACCAAGCCCATTAGCCCTGTCTTAGAAATCTACAACATGAAAGCCATTAGCTCAGCCCTTTACGGTTCGAAACTTGGGGGATGTGAGAACCTAGTAACTCGTACTTCTTCGGACAAGAGGTTCTTAAGAAAAATGACTAGACTGCCACAAAGTACCCCAACGAGCCCCTTATTACTCAATCTGGGGAGAAAACCGATCGCAGGGGTGGCCAAACTCCAACCCCTCCTTTATTGGAGGAGACTCTGGACTACACCAGAGCTTGCAGGCTATGCAAAAGGTTTTGTAAAAATAACAAGGACTGATGCGTCCGATCTAGGTATGTCTTTCATATGGTCTGATCCTGAAAACTCAAACTTTCCTATAAAGGAGGTTTTGAAGGCCAAATATTGGGAATGGTTCCAGTATAAAAACATCTATACAAAGTGACCCATTGTCCCTATCAGGCCTTTTTTGGAAGATAAAGCCAAGTTGAAGCTGGAGACTTATTGGGACCTAATCATGAATCCACTAGACCGCAAACTATACTTCCAGTTTGGGGGTGGCACACTGGCAGTAAAAATATTCACTGTTAAATGGAAAACGAAGCAGTTGATATATACCCGGGATGTCAGTCTAGCAAAGAATCTTTGGCTCATTTCTCTTTGCTAGTGCTGCTTATGCTGCCCTGCGTCGAGCCTGGTTGCTCCCAATTTGTAAGCTCTTGGGCACTAGATGGGTGAATGATGCGGAACATATCTTGCAAACCGATACCTCACCACCAATTGCAATACCCATGGCAAAATTTCTAGGGTGGGCATGGGTATTAAGGGCCCGTTTATTACGGCTGAGCGAGGTTGAATAATGATGTGACCTAAAATAGCCACTTTTCCACTAAGTAATATATGATATAGCAGTGAGAGTCGTCCATTAAAACCTAAGTGAGTTTTACATGTCGAAGGGTTCAACAACAAACAAATAAACAATCTAAGATTGTGACGTGTATTGTATATATTTTAAATGTTTTTTTAAAACTCCCTCAGGGGTTTTTATTTTGTTTTATGACAAGTGTAATTATTTTTTCTTTTGGAGGCCAGGCCTAGTACGAATCATCATTTAGAGATACGACTAAGAGCCTTTTAACTCTGGAATTAGCTAGGACGTGTACTTCTATCCAAGAAATATATAAAACGAGAAAAATAAGTAAATCCCTCTTATAATTAATAATTGAATGTTTCTTCCATTGAAAGCTGTTTTATTTAATAAATTCTATTTGTATTTTTGTAAATGCTTTTCAAATTTGTCAAATAAAGCTGTTAATTTGGAATTGGATTCCACCAACAAGAAAAGGTGACCTTAGTTGCGTCCTTCCAACTAGAGGTAATAACCTGAAAGCATATGGCAAGTAGCAAATCCACAAAGGTGCCCAACTTGTGAGCACCAAACCAATTAATAGAGTTACTGCCCAAGAATATGGAGTAAATATCAAAAGGGAAATTAATAGAGCAAATGGAGGAGATTGATTACAAACCCTTATCCAAAAGGAGTTCATGTTGGGACAGAGAAAACATGAGTGTAAATAGGTGCCAGGGGTGTTTGTGCAAGACCAATAATTGGGTGATAGTTCGGAACTGTATTTGGAAGTAGCTATTGGGGTCAAATATAACCTCTGATAAAAGTAATAAAGAGTTTGAGTCGTGCTATTGTTACAAGAAGTGTATTGTATTCTTGTCCAGATAGATTTCCAAATGTGAACAGAAAGTGCATGCTGCAAATCCGATCCCCAAAGTAGTTCAGTTTTACTCTTAGAGTGATTGGGAGGAGAACAATGAAGATATTTGTAAATATGGGAGGCACAAACAGAAGAGGAGGTGAATAATGGTTGCTAATGGGGGATCTGATGGAGTAGATGAAAATCTAGATAAAAGAGAAAACTGTTGAATTAAGAACATTCTTAAAACATTGTAATTAAGAAGGGAGGTGGCAGACAGGCAAAAATTGGCTTGAACTTCCTGAGCAGAAAGAAAGTGCGTACCTTGCACTAATTGTTTAAGTTGAATTATCCCTTTGACTACCCAGACTCTCCTGAAAATAGTACAGTTGAAAAGTTTGATGGACGTATTGTGCCATATAGGAGAATCCAGGAATACTTGCAAGGATGAAAGAGATTTGATGAGGACCAATTTAAAAGTCGATATAAATTGTGAAATGGTTGGGGACTTAAATGAGTGAGGAGGGTGGGGAAAATTGGCCAGCGAGGAAACAGGAAAGGGATGAATCAAGGAATCTTCCAATCTATGCCAGACCGACATGAAGGGTGTTTTGGAAGAAGATAGATACTGTAAAACCTGACGAATTAGAAAAGAGGAAGGGTACTATCGGAAGTTGGAGAAATTGACCCCGATCCTTGGGTTCAGACAAAGAAAGAGAAAGGGAAGGGAAAAATAAGGAGATTGTCCATTAACAAAAACCGAAGTGGTTGGAGCGGAATATAGCAAACTGATAATAGACAAGATACTAGGGCCAAAACAATGCCATTCAAGTGGCCACATCATAAATAGCCAGTGAATGCGATCAAAGGCTTTCTCTGTGTCTAAAGTAATGGTTGCTACAGGTGAGGAACTCTTAGATGCAAGATGAATAATGTTTAGAAAGGTTCTTGAATTGGCTGCCTGGGTTTTGCCTTTGACAAAACCAGTCTGTTCAGGACCAGTCAGATCAGGAATTAATATGAGGGGCCAGTACTTTAGCAAAAATTTTGCAATCTAGAAAAATTAAAGAAATAGGGTGATAGTTGACACAAGATGAGAGTTATTTGTCTTTCTTAGGGATTACACAAATCATGGCTTCTAAATATGGAATGAGCCTCGTTATGGGAAATAAAATGCTGAAAGAGGGATAAAAGATAGGGGAGAAGAGTGTGTGAGAAACAGGAAAAGAATTCGGCAGTAAAACCATTGCTGCCAGGGGCTTTGTCCTTAGGTAGTTCGGCTAAAGCTAACTTAATCTCGGAGAGGGACAGGTCTTTATCTAAAAAGAGCAGTCAGGGGGAGTGGAAGAGCGAGGAGGTAACAAGTTGAAAAATGAATCCAAAGCAGTGTCAGAGGAAGAGGATTCGGGAGTATATAAATTCTTATAAAAATCCATAAAACAATGTACTATCTCCTCATCTTTAAAATGATTAATGTCTTTATCATCAATGATGTTGACTATTTTAGATTTTTGTGATTTGACTTTCAAATATTTCGCTAGCAATTTTCCAACTTTATAACAACCACCATAGGATTTGGATTTAATGTTAAGTGATGTCCCTGATGCTTCCTCCTTAGATTTCCTATTAACACTTAAGTTAGCCTGGATTAGTTTTTGAAGATGCAACATCATCATTGGAAGTGAAATAGGCATGTTCAAGTTGCTTAATGGATGATAATAAGGAGGTTGATTCCGTAAAATTTTTCTTCTTAAACGCGACGTAATCAAATCCCAAATGCTATGGAAAGGCATATCCGAACTGGCGTTATTGAGAAAAAATTCTAATAAAAACTCTTTGACGCACCCAATGAAAATAGGATCTTTTAAGTAAATAGTTATTAAAGAGCCATCTGCAGAATTTGGATGGTTCAGAAGGGAGATCGATATTTATAAAAACAGGAGCATGATCGGAAATAAGTATGGAACCAGTTTTGGCATGAGTTAGGTATGTGAGAAGATGGGAGTTTCAGCAAAATATAATCAATTCTAGATTTGGAATTGTGTGTAGGAGAATAAAGAGTGAATTCTAAACTGTCTGGATTGTATATCCGCCAAGCATCTACCAAACCTCTTGAATGAATAGTGTTCATAAAGGTTTTTTGTTTTTTGGGGGATATACCTAGAAGTGGATTTCTTGTCAATGAAGGGGTCCATAACTTCATTACCAGCCCCACCCACCAGCAGATTGGAAATAGGACATGAGTGGAGGACATGCAACACGGACTGCCCAAACTGTATATCAACACCAGTGAGATGTTAAGGAGAGAAATAGGAGGACCATTTATAGTTAAGTGAAGAAGAAGCTATCTGCCCTTGGCATCTTTCTCCTCCTTATCTATAGTGAGGGAAAGGGACTTATGAAATAGTGTCACCACTCCATTTTGTCTTTCATAAGCCGGGGTACAATACACATGACCGACCCAGTGCTTTTTGAGGGAGCTAATGTCATTTTCATTAAGATGGGTTTCTTGCAGCATTGCAATTTTACAATGTAATCTAGAGAAATGAATAAGTACCCTTTATTTTTTGATGAGGTTATGCAGACCCTTCAAATTCCAAGATACGATACGAACAATATTGGTCATAGTAAGAGGGGAGGGACATTAATGCAACCAGGAGCATTCTAAAATTGATCAAAATTATGAATTCAGCATGCAAAAATATTATGCACACTAGAAAGAGAGTGTGCAATAATAGTAAATAATAGAAAAGGATGTTAAAGAGGTAAAGAACAGGATAAGGAAAAAAGAAGGAAATTATTTGAGATAGTGATTTAGAAAAAGCGGAGAAGAGAGAAGAACCACAATTCAAAGAATAAAGAGAAGAAAAGAAAAGGATGAGGTAAAAAGAGAAAAAGAAAATTGAAGAGGATATAAATGATAGAGAAAAAGAAGTTGACATGAATCCAGGAGACTTCAGTCAAGGTAAACGGAACATACTTCCAGAATGAAGAGAGCAACATGAGGAGGCAGGGAACCACAAAAGGAAGACAGACGAGAGTTGGCGAAGTCAAAGGAAAATGACAAAGACCACTAAATATGTAAAAGAAAAAGAATAGAATAAGGAGCAGCAGCTAGAGAGGTGTGGTAGACAAAAATGAACTTAAAGAAATAAATATTATATGAAAAAGTGGAGGTAAAGCGCATGCTTAAAGAAGGGAGGAACACTTACCAGCAAGTGAAGAACTATAAACACTAGGAGTGGGAGGGAAGGCACAATGAGGAGAAAACATCAACGAGGTGTGTCTGTACTAGACAAAGTACATCTGCAAAAGAGAAACCACAAGATTATTAGAAGATATTTCCCTGAGAGGGTAAACATACAACAATCTCGGAATAAAAAAGCAAATATAGACAACAAATATTTGAACCTGTAAATTAAGAACAATTAAGCACATGGGGGACAAAACATGATAGAAAATTCAGTATTCGCGTTTTCTTAAAGTCAATTTCTTCGCCTTTGTGACGAAAAATAAATTGTCTTAAATCTTCAGGGGGGGTCAAAAGAATGAGTCCTTTCCTTGTAGGTAGCTTTAAAAAAACAAGGATGAACAAGACCATATCTGGCATTCATGTATCGAAGAGCAGGGCAAAATGAGGGGAACTCCTTACGACAAGCAGCGGTGGCACAAGCCATGTCCTCAGAGAGAAAAACTCTTTGGCCTGACCGTAACATCTGCTTTCGCTGTTTTGCTGCAGACAAAACCATTAGCAGTTTAGTAGATTCCAATAAGAAGACAAATATCCCTCTGGAGTGACCGACTGACAATGTTTTGGAGGACCCCCCAAGTTTAGGTCCAATTCTGTGCACACGTAAGTTGAGAGTAGTACCTTCCTTAAGGCCAACTAGCTTAGAAATGTGAATTTTAAGATAGGCGATCAAGTCAGGCCCCTCCTCTCCCTCAGGAATACCATACATTATAAGATTGTTGCACCTATTGCGGTTTTCCAAGACCTCTTTTTGTTGCTTGAGAAGAGCTTTTTCTTTGGACTTAGCTTTCTAATTTAGGGATCCCATCCTGAGTATCACTACTCTACTGCTCCAACACGGAAACCCTTGACTCTAAATTTGACAACTTCTCTTCTAGCCTCTGTAGGGGAGCGTTGGTGTCAATGACAAATGGTTTCATAAGCTTTATCTCCTCCATGAGATCATCCAGTGTTACAGTTAGTGGAGATTTTGTGGGAGAGCCCGGCTCTTTCTTTTGGCATTTTGATGCAGCAGAGGTGGAGTCTTTGTGGAGAGAAGACATGGTACCTACACCGGACAACAGGACCACCTTCAAGCTGGCCACCCGGAAGCACCACCAGCTGATCCGCGCCGCCAAGAAAACTGCATTCAAGGACCGGCTGGACAACAACGCACACAACTGCAAGGAACTCTTCAACATCGTGAAAGAGCTATCCAACCCCAGCGCAGGAAACACCGACATCACCCCATCGCAAGACCTCTGCAACTCCCTCGCTTCATACTTCCACAACAAGATCGCGGACATACACAACAGCTTCAACAACCAACCAACGCACACCAAGACCGAACAACCACCCCCCACCACCACCCTCCACGCCTGGACCCCGATCAGCACCGAAGACACCATCCGCACGATGAACTCCATCCACTCCGGATCACCGACCGACCCCTGCCCTCACCACGTCTTCAACAAGGCTGACGCTGTCATCGCACCCCACCTGCGAGACATCATCAACACATCCTTCGACACCGCCACCTTCCCTGAGAGCTGGAAGCACGCCGAACTCAGCGCTCTACTCAAGAAACCCACAGCGGACCCCACCGAACTCAAGAATTACCGCCCCATCTCGCTCCTCCCGTTTCCAGCCAAAGTCATCGAGAAGACCGTCAACAAGCAGATGGCCGCCTTCCTAGAGTCGAATGGATCCCTCGACCCCTCACAGTCCGGCTTCCGAGCCAATCACAGCACCGAGACCGCCCTCATCGCCGCCACCGATGACATCCGAGCCCTGATGGACAACGGAGAAACAGCGGCCCTCATCCTCCTAGACCTCTCCGCGGCATTCGACACTGTCTGCCACCGCACCCTAGTACAGCGCCTCAGCAACGTCGGAATCCAGGACAAGGCGCTGGAATGGGTCATCTCCTTCCTCGATGGAAGAACACAGAGAGTCCGCCTACCACCGTACAAGTCAGAAGCCACCAAAGTCATCTGCGGCGTCCCTCAAGGATCCTCTCTGAGCCCCACCCTCTTCAACGTCTACATGAGCCCCCTCGCGGCCATCGCACGCCAACACAACCTCAACATAATCTCCTACGCCGACGACACCCAGCTGATCCTCTCCCTGACCAACGACCCCGCCGCCGCCAGAGCCAACCTGCACGAAGGGATGAAAGAGGTAGCCGAGTGGATGACGACCAGCCGCCTGAAACTGAACTCGGACAAGACAGAGGTCCTCATCCTGGGCTCCTCACCCTCCGCCTGGGACGACTCCTGGTGGCCTCCCGCCCTGGGCACCGCACCCAAACCGACAGACCATGCACGCAACCTGGGCTTCATCATGGACTCCTCCCTCTCCATGACCAGGCAAGTCAACAACGTTTCCTCGGCGTGCTTCAACATCCTACGCATGCTACGGAAGATCTTCTGGTGGATCCCCACCGAGACCAGGAAGACCGTCACCCAGGCCCTCGTCACTAGCCGACTGGACTACGGCAACTCCCTCTACGCCGGTACCACCGCCAAGCTCCAGAAGAGACTCCAGCGGATCCAGAACGCCTCAGCCAGACTCATCCTCGACATCCCACGAACCAGCCACATCTCCGGACATCTGAGAGACCTTCACTGGCTCCCCGTCAACAAAAGAATGACCTTCCGCCTCCTCACCCACGCACACAAAGCCCTTCACAACCAAGGCCCGAGCTACCTCAACAGCCGAATCAACTTCTACGCTCCCAAACGCCACCTCTGATCAGCCAACCACGCCCTCGCCGCCGTCCCCCGCATCCGAAGAGCGACTACAGGAGGAAGGTCCTTCTCCTACCTGGCCGCCAAGACCTGGAACTCCCTCCCGACCGACCTGCGCCTGACCCAAGACCACCTCTCCTTCAGGAAGAAGCTGAAGACCTGGCTGTTCGAGCAGTAGCGGCACCCCCCCCCCCACCCCCTCACCCCCAGCACCTTGAGACCCTACGGGTATGTAGTGCGCTTTATAAATGTCATTGATTGATTGATTGATTGGTAGCAGAAGCACCCTTTTGGCTGATGGGGGAAGGAGGTTCCACAAATATGCAAAGGAAGAGATAGCACCAATGTTATTTAGTTAGCGAAGCTGATGAAATGCAGCTGAGAGCTGAGCTTGGACATTGTCCTTTTACTTTTACTTTCTTATTCTCTTTTCCACTTCCTTTGTTAACATACAAGTGAGGAGCAAAGAAGGGCAGAAGGCGTATGTGAAGAAAAGCCAATGGTAACCCAACACAGTTGAAAACCTTCCATGACAGCAATGAGAGGGTTCAATTGGCCAATGCACCATTCTTAGGAGAATAAAAACTACTGTTATATTGTTTAGTGCATGAACCAGGAGGAAGTCTGTGAGGAAAAGCCACTAGTAAACCAATACAGTTGAAATACTTCAATGACAGCAAAGAGAGAATCAAGTTGGCCAATGCACCATTCTTAGGAGAATAAAAAATACTGGCATACTGTTTAGTGCATGTACAGGGACCAAAGTGTAAAAAAAAACAGCAGCCTCTTACCACCGTGGCCCACAGCAGTCAAAATGGCAGCTGCAACCAGATCCCCTGAGAGGAACCCAACGCGGGAGAAACAGGCACGAAAAACGGCCTTTAAATGTAGAAAAATAACAGCTACCTGCGCCCCGTGTCGGTATTATTAAATGTGCCAGTCCATATTGTCCAGAGAAAAATGCTGCCGCTCTGTAGAGGAAAAGGTCCCAGTCGATGCGTGGAGCCTCGCGGAGCCTCACAGGGTAGTGGCCATCTTGCGGCAGCTCAAGCCACGCCCCCATGTATAATAGTCTTAACCTTAAAAATTTCTTTTTAACATGACTAGGCAGGTTTAGCTCTAAATACTCTTGGCTCTGTGCAGTGTAGGTGTTGAATAGTAGGTCCATACATTTGTATTTCACGACCTGTGACAAGTCTGAGTCTACTGTTTAATAGTACAGATACCACAGAGAAAAACAATTCCGGGCTGATCGATTCATTTGCCCTATGTCTGTGGATCAGGAAGATCATAAGATTCTAAACCCACCAGTACAGTGTGTAATTCAATAGCCTTGTATATAGATTTACTAAATTCTTGATGTATTAGATGTTTTAATGAAGTTGTGTCAGCTTTTGCACATTCGCAGATGAAATTCACTGTGCTTCACTGTGCTTCTATAGTGGAGTGATGTAGGGGATTTTAGGCCTAGTTCCAATCTTATAATGCAATGAGGTGTTGCGGAGCATAAGCACAATAAATTACGTATACACTGCATAAAGATTTTATCATCATTGGAAATTACCACATTGTTCATTAACAGAGATGATACCAATTTCATGCTTAATGATTTAAGTGATGGCTTAATTGCTTTTCCTCAAAACATGTTTGCGAATCTTAATACTGATCTGGTAATCGTTACTGACATTGATTTCCTTGTGGCCAGGTGGTTCGACCAAGATGACTTACTGTCAAAATTTACTCTGAGATAATCATATTGTTTACTACTTCAACTGGTTTCTCAAAGCCCACCCCAAGACTTTGGTTGTGTGTAAAATGTAAATGGTTAAGATCTATTTCCCAAGTTGCAAGCTTATTCCACAGTCTCTACTGATTTACTTTGTCAAAAGCTGTGGAATAATCCACAAAACAGACATATGATGTTGCTTTCTGTAAGCGTGATTTTTTTACAAGTGAAGCCTATGTTGTAATACTATCAACTGTTGAACAACGGAATCCTCTTTGTGTTAGTGGAATCAGTGATTTTTCTTCTGCCCAAACCCTTAGTTTGTCTTGGAGGTGTTTAGCAAACAATTTCTCTTCAAAGTCAAGGAGTGCCTTTAATCTATAGCGGGTTAGATCTTGTTTTAGACCTCGTTTGTAAATCGGATGCATGATAGCCCCTTTCCAGGAACATGGTACTTTCCCAGACCTGATTACATGCAAAAAAAGTTGTTCTATTATTGAGCTTCAAAAGGTTACATTTAAATTAGCCATATGTTTAGTTATTCCATTTGCTCCAGCAGCTTTGGACGAATGAGCGCTTTTTATAACTTTGATTTTTCCCTTTTTGTACTATCATCGGCACTGTCAACATCTCTGCTACGACCACACCACAGATCCCCGACCCCAATCACCTTCAATGCATCCTTCTCAACACCCGATCAGTCCACAGGCACGCCATTGACCTATGGAATCTACTAGACACCATTTCTCCGGACATCGCCTTCCTGACGGAAACATGGATGAATGCTTCCTCCGCACCAGACATCACCATTGCCATCCCTGATGACTATAAGATCACTCGCAAAGACCATACCAGCCACACAGGAGGAGGAATCGCTATCGTCCATAAGAAATCAATCCGCATCTCAACCAGCTCTGACGCCAACCTCGCCAACTCCGAACACCTCCACTTCCAGATCCACATCGACCCCAAAACCACACTCAGAGGCACCCTCCTCTACAGACCACCAGGACCCGCGCTAAATTCAGTGAAGACATCACGGACTTCATCACCCCACACGCGCTCCCCTCCAAAGACTACATCCTTTTGGGAGACCTCAACTTTCACCTTGAAAAGATCAACGACCGCAACACCACCACTCTCTTGGACAACCTCGCCAACCTCAGACTTAAACAACTAGTCACTTCCCCCACCCATATCGCAGGTCACACACTCGACCCCATCTTCACCTCCAGCAACCATGTCTCCTTCAGCCACACTACGGATCTCCTCTGGACTGACCACAGCTGCGTTCACTTCACCTACAACAAACCAAAACCCAACATCCACCTCCAACCTACCCTGCAAAGAAACTGAAACAAAATCACCACGGACCAAATCTCCGCATCGCTCCTTCGAAACTCCCCAGCCCTCTCCTCTAACGCTAACGAAGCCGCCGCCAACCTCACCCTATGGTTATCCAACACCGCCGACACCTTAGCTCCACTGAAAAAACGTCAAAGCAAACCTGGCAGCAAGAAAGCCTCATGGTTCAACGATGATCTCAAGAAGTCCAAGAAACTCTGCCGCTCCCTTGAAAAGGCCTGGAAAAAAGACCCATCCACCAGCACCAAGGACGCCTTCAAAAGCGCCACCCGCACTCACCACCAACTGATCCGAAAAGCCAAGAAAACAGCATTCAAGGATCGACTTGACAACAACGCCCACAACAGCAAGGAACTTTTCAACATCGTCAAGGAATTTTCCAATCCCTCGGCCAACTCCAACGACATCACCCCCTCTCAAACCCTCTGCGACTCCCTAGCCTCATTTTTCCACAACAAGATTGCAGACATCCACAACAGCTTTGACAACCAACCCGGAAACCAACCCACCCTACCACTTGCTGATCATCTTCCCCCCGTGAACACCCTTAACGACTGGAATCCAATCTCCACTGAGGACACCATCCGCCTGATGAATTCCATCCACTCAGGATCCCCCACAGACCCATGTCCTCACCACATCTTCAACAAAGCAGACTCCGTCATAGCACCGCACCTCCGAGACGTCATCAACTGCTCCTTCAACTCCGCCACCTTCCCGGAATACTGGAAACACGCTGAACTCACCGCCCTTCTGAAAAAACCAACAGCGGACCCCACCGAACTCAAAAATTACCGCCCCATCTCGCTTCTTCCATTCCCGGCCAAAGTCATCGAGAAAGCTGTCAATAACCAGCTCGCCGCATTCCTCGAAACCAACAAATCCCTCGACTCCTCACAGTCTGGCTTCCGAGCAAAACACAGCACTGAGACCGCCCTCATCGCAGCAACAGACGACATTCGAACTCTACTGGACAATGGAGACACAGTCGCCCTCATCCTCCTTGACCTCTCTGCAGCTTTCGACACAGTCTGCCACAGCACCCTTTTACAACGCCTCAATAACATCGGAATCCAAGGAAAAGCACTTGAATGGATCACCTCGTTCCTCACCGGAAGAACCCAGAGAGTCCGCCTTCCTCCATTCAAGTCCGAGGCCTCTGAAGTCATCTGCGGCGTACCACAAGGATCCTCACTCAGTCTCACCCTCTTCAACGTATACATGAGCCCCCTCGCAACCATCGCACGCCAACACAACCTCAACATCATCTCTTACGCGGACGACACTCAACTGATCCTTTCTCTCACCAATGACCCCAGCACCGCCAAAACTAACCTACACGAAGGAATGAAAGAAGTTGCCGAATGGATGAAACAAAGCCGTCTGAAACTGAACTCAGACAAAACAGAAGTCCTCATCTTAGGTACATCCCCCTCTGCATGGGACGACTCATGGTGGCCGGAAGCCCTCGGAAAAGCACCCATCCCGACAGACCACGCACGTAACCTAGGCGTTATCCTGGACTCTTCACTCTCAATGAACAGACAAGTCAGCGCCGTATCCTCTTCCTGCTTCAACATTCTTCGCATGCTCAGGAAAACATTTCGCTGGATCCCCACCGATACAAGGAAAACAGTCACCCACGCTCTGGTCACGAGCCGACTGGACTACGGAAACACCCTCTACGCAGGTACCACCGCAAAACTCCAGAAGAAACTCCAACGAATCCAAAACGCCTCAGCCAGGATCATATTAGACATCCCACGCAACGAACACATCTCTGGTCACCTTAAAGACCTCCACTGGCTACCCGTCAATAAGAGGATCACCTTCCGACTTCTTACCCACGCACACAAATCACTCTACGACATCGGACCAGACTGCCTCAACTCACGACTGTCCTTCTACACCCCCTCCCGCCGACTACGGTGTTCCAACCAAGCCCTCGCCACTGTACCTCGCATCAACAGAACCACTATGGGAGGCAGATCCTTTTCATACCTGGCTGCTAAAACATGGAACTCACTCCCCGCTTACCTTCGCCTCACCCAGAACCACCTAGCATTCAGAAAGCAACTTAAAACGTGGATATTTGACAAGTAATCCTCCTCCCCTTCCTAAGCGCCTTGAAACCCTCTGGGTATGTAGTGCGCTATACAAATTATATGACTTGACTTGACTTGACTTCTGAGTTCTTTTACTAATGCATGTGAACAGCTGATTACTGATTGATACAGGGACTTCTGGCTACTTATACGAAAATTTACAATATACCACCAAGGACCAATATGCTTGTTCATTTATTGTTGAGATGGCCTAGGACAGTTTAGCATAGACGTTATCTCCGCTCTCCCGTTTTATACATGTACTAGCAGCCCGTCCCGACGTTTTTCGGGAGCAAAAGGCTGCTTCAGGGCCGCAGCCCTTCCCGACATTGTCCGGGGGTCCCCTGGAGCACAACCGCCACCTTCAGGGCCCCCAATCAGCCGAACCGCCACCTTCATGGCCCCCAATCATCCGCACACCGTTCACCGCTCCTCCCTGCGCTAACGGGCCACTCCTCCCCGCGCTTCACTTAGCCGCACACGTTCCGTCTACTCCCAGCACTTCACTGAGCCACACACGTTCCGCCTCCTCCCAGTGCTGCCGTGCTTCACCTACCTCAGCCCGACTTCACCGTTCCTCGTTCCACCTCCTCCCATTGCTTCAGTCAGCCACACACGTTCCGCACCTACCTCAGCCCGACTTCACCGCTCCTCGTTCCGCCTCCTCCCATTGCTTCAGTCAGCCGCACACGTTCCGCTCCTCCCCGCGCTTCATCTATCTCAGCCCGACTTCACCGCTGCTGTCCGCCGCTCCTCCCCGTGCTAGATGATGTCAGCACGCACGTCCACGTTGTTTGCTCACACGGCCAGCGCTACTTCTTAGGGACTACTTTTTTTTTATTGTTTATTTTTTAAATAACGTTTATTTTTTATTTTTTTATAGCCTATGTCCATCTACAGGACCCCCCCTTTCCAACGCTGAATTGGGTGTTGCGATTGGTTGTGTACTTTTCGAGTTTACCTGGCTCAAAGGACACAGATCTCTCTTTATAATAGTAGTATAGATTTCTGATCTTAAATGAACTTTTTCATTTTTGCAGTCTCGAGTCATGATCCTAACACACAGGAAGTTTAAGGGTGTGTTGCACCAATTTATGATACACTCTCTTTGATTCGATTAGTTGTAGAGCATTGGATGAAATAAAAATGTTTGGACGTGGATTTTGTAACTATGTCATCACAAGTGATAGTATGTGATCCCATATGATTTGCCAGATGTTCTTCCAATTATTGCCTGCTTTCAGTTGAGCAAGAGCTTTATTAATGGATGGTGTCAAGGCTCCACCCAGATTTGACGCTTTGTTTCTTAGTCCGTTGCTCCAGATGAGTTTCTTTCCATTAAGAGCAATCATTAGGATTGTTTGCCGTTGGCCAGGCCTTCCACCAATCATATTTTTAATAAATAACTAACCTTTGAGGGTCATGATCACTCTTGGGCCTTTGAATTATTTTTTATTTTCATCGGTATTCTCTATAGTTTGGGGTGATAGATTACTTTTCACCTGATCCAATATAACGTTGTTCATTCTTTTTGGGAGAAGGTGTAGTGAGTCAACAATATCATCCAGCCGCTCGAGGTTTTTTGAGGTAGTTGTTAATTAAGTCTTGTTCTGTTTAATCAACAGCAATACTATTGAATTTTCTTTCATTGATGTCAGTTCCGCCTCAATTTGTTTGAGATATTCCACCTGTTTTGTAAGTAGTGGTGATTGATTTGTTAGGATATCTGATATCTGTAACAGTGTGTTGCTGATTGCCCCTATACGCACAGGAAACGTAGTAGGAGTATCTTCATCTTCTGAGGGTTTGAAACCTTTTCTGACTTTATTTGTAATTTGTGTACATTGGCCTACTCTACAACCCAATGTAAGGCCTGCATTTTTTGTAGATTTAGTGAGATGTTATACTGCAGGCTTGACTTATATTAGAAGGAGTTATGTAAATTGACTAAATTCCAGCAATTGATCAGATAATATTGAGACATTAAAAAAGTAATGTGAGATTTCTATTTGTTCAAATTCTGGGTCTGTGTTGGTATCTCCATCTCCTACTGTATTAGTCTTCTCATGTCCATATATTAAGTCAGTTTCTGAATCAAGCTCAATAGATATATTGTTTGCTGTGGCTGTATTTTCTTTCATATACCAGATGTCCATTTTCCTCTTCAACCCCTTTGATTAAAGATGGCAGAGGAGATTTCACAGATGGGACTGATATCAATACATCCACAGAGCCAACATTAGTATCTTGGGTGAACTGTGTAACTTGAACGTCCTATGAGGCTTGAGATAATGCAGTATTTACAGTGGATAAGTATGGTGCTGTTTTTCCTTCAGGTTTACCACTGTTCCTGTAGATTGAGTCAGCCACAATCTCTTTCCTCCTTAAGCAATCTTTGATCTTGAGCTGTTTTATGTGTTGTAACCCTGATATGCTGAATGTTAAATCCCTAGGCATATCATGTGTTGAGCTCCCCTATACGATGCCACTAATTTCTCTGGCTAAACAGCCTTGTTCAGTAGTCTTTGTGGTTTGTTCCTTAGTGATGCCCGCGTTAAACTTTTTTTGTGGAATAGCCTTTGGCCCTCCTTGTTTTAATTATGGTGATGGAGCTCTCGCTGTGTGTGTGTTCAACCGCTATTTTTGCTGAGCAGGTTTTCAAACTCCTGTTATTCTAGTCTGGTTGCCCCTACTCGACTGTAAAGGGTTTGGTGGTATAAGTCAAAATAATAACACAGCCAAGGTCCTCCTTGGTCTCTTAGCCCCTTAGCTCTTAGACCTCTGGTTTAACCAAATTCCTCCCTTTTACATTCTTTTCACTTGTCCCTGTCCCTGGCCCTTGTCCTTGCCCTTCCCATACCTGTCACCACATATGCAGCCAGAGAACTGGAAAACCAAAAAGAGGTAGTGAGGTAAAATCAGAGATCAGAAATCCACAAGGTCCCACACAGAGTATCACACACCACCTCAATCCCTTAAAAAGGGGTACCGTTTTCAGGATGCTTTTCAGGACTAATAAGATCAAGGCAACCCAAGGGAAACCCATCCAGCCCAGCACATACCTCATCTATTGCCTTATATTTATCAGAGACAATAATGACAAAGGGCATTCAGTCGACAGCCTGCAGCCGGCAGTTGGCACCCAAAGACGATAGGCAGACGGCCAATGGCAGTTGAGCGGATAAGGCAGGCAATGTAGTGTGGAAAAGCAAGGACTGTGAGACTGCATGGTTATGCACACAGCAGGTGTCAGGCGTTTGACTCACAAATATCGGGTGATGCCAACAACGACACTAGTTGCTGCTTCGCACAGGGAGTGAGTGGGTGCAGAGCGGTCCTCTCTGAGTGCACAAGCCGCACTGGATTAATGCCAGCTGCCTCTGCGCAGACAGAGGGAAACCGTGGCACTAACCTTGCCCCGCCTGCTACAACGCTGCCTGAGCTGTCCCTGTGGTGCCGTATTGGTATAGGGCGTGGAGCACCGATCTGCCCCAGCTCATGGCTCTCGATCCACAGCCTTGACACAGGCTCAGTATCAGCTGGCCAGCACCTTCAGGCTCACCCGGCCTCAGGTCAGTAACTTCCAACTGATCACCTGATGCAGAGAACGGAAGTAAGAAATGTTTATGACAGGGCAGTATTGAGAACTATTGAACTGAGTGCATATCAGTGGGTCATAGAGGTGCTCACACTACAGGCACATTTAATCCTTGGGCTCTCTGCAGAACACCTTTACAACGGTAAAAAGTTCCAACCGTGGGAAATTACTCAAAAGAGGTCACACAGTTCTCAAAATATGTACAGCAACAAGGGAAAAGGAATGCAGTGCTTACAAGTGAGTGGTTGAGTACATGAAATGTAAATGTAAATGTGTTTGTATTTATATAGCGCACTTCTACCCTCAGGTCTCGTAGCTCTGTATTCATACCGCTGTGGAACCCTTCCTGGCTTTTCCTGTGAGATGTCCACTTCTGGGCACCCTCAAGGTGAAGCCAGGCATCCAAGCGCTGCTGGGGTTGTTGTGGAGATTAAGCAAGCTATTTCCCAGCGTCACAGAGTGGGACCCATGATTAGACTAGGCACCGAGGCAAGAATTATCAGGTCCGGGGAGATTGAGTGCAAGAGCCGCTGAGGCAGGAGTTGAACCCTGGTCCCGGGCCAAACCTCAGCATCAGGGTCTGCCGCTCTAACCATTGAGCCACGCTTCTTTTGAAAGTATGAAGGAGTTAAAAGTATGCAAAAAATGGAGGAAGTGAAGACTGTTTTTCGAGGAAAATGAGCCACAGAAAAAATATAATGCCCCACACCCTTAGGGAAAACTGCCAGGAGGTGAAGATCCTTATTTTTTCATCTTTTTCAGAAACCAACCCCCACTTTGGGATTTTGTTTCTGAAAAACAAAAACATTTATAGAAGTTTGATGAATGGCCATCAAAACCGACGGCACCCTTCCAAAAAACCTTTTGTACCTTAAAGGAAGCCTCCATGATGGCGGTTTCTTTTAAGGTACAGAGATGATCACTGGGCTGGAAGCCATCTAGAAATTCGGTGGAGGGTAGTCTGTCAGGGTGGCAGAAGTAATACCCTTTGCCACCCTGATGGACAGAGTACCCTCTGTCACAGCCTAAACCAGGCACTTAGTTTTTTTTTTTTTTTAAATCTTTATTTCGGCAAAATAGCCATAAAAGACACATGTTTATACATACATAAAACAAGAGAATATCAATTCCGTTTATCAATTCATAAAAGCATGCTTGAGCTCTTTTTTTTAAAAAATAAGTGCAAAAAGACACAATTCAACAGTCTCCTTATGACACAGTTCTCCCGACATAATTCATTTAGCTTAGTTCATTTAGCAGCAGGGGTGTAATACAATTTAAAATAGACCTTCTTGAAGTATCTGTCATAATTTCTCAAAGCATTTTACCCAATTTCTTTCGTATAAAAAACACTGATTTTAAGAATCCACTAACGCTAAATACAATGAACTGGGCAGTATCCGTTTTGACAATCCTATATGCAGTTTGACAATTTCTAGTTCCTAGGAGAGCGCACATAGGTTTTAGCCATTTCTTCCGGGCTTTCGTGTACACCTTGCATACAAAGAGCATGTGAACTTCATTCTCCAGACAGGAAACTAAACACATAGGACATATTCTATTATTGTCAATTGTACATGTCACACTTTTCTTTGACCAACGTTCTAAATTAGAATTTAGCATGAGATTCCCATATCTGAATTTCAGGTAAAGGGTCTTGGCCACAGGAGGCTCAATTTCATCCAGAAATGATTCGAAACAAGGTTCATCTTTAAACAATAAGAAATCTTTAGTTAAAGTCCCTGTTCTACTCTCATGTACAACATTATTGTTCATATAGGACCAAAAAGCTCTCTTCACTATGGTTTTTGCAAAGGTTTTCCGGCTGTTCCCATAATGAATATAGGCCCAGCATTCTAAACCATTTTTGTATATGTCCAAACCATAGGATGGAGTTAAAAGAATCAAGGTTTAATACCTCTTTGAGACTGTTCCTATAGTCCAATAATTCTGGAGTGGACCAAATTCTAATCCAGAACATCAACGCCCACATGCATCAAACAGAATTGCATTCGCAAACGGTGCGAATCGCAGATTTCGGACGTTTGCGAATGCAAATCCTGTTTTTGAGATGCATCATTCAAAATGGTATTTTTCTCAATCTGCGAATTCGCAAATGTGTTTGCGATTCCTTATTTTCTCGCAATTTTAAGGAATCGCAAAAAAAAATCAAAAATGTGTATGCATCAAAATTCGCACATTGCGTTTTTACAAAGGATTCGCATTTAGGAATCTCTAAAATTAGAAGTACTGGGAGCAGTCGGTAAAATTTTTTTTTTTTGAGGAAACATGTGAAAGCAATTATTTGGGTACTTAAGGGGTTGTCAATGAGCAGCACACCTCTTTGAGGATGGCAGCAGTCATTTTTCTTGCCCGTCGTTGGAGGTTGAGAGCAGCAGGAAGGAGAAGGAGGATGCTCAGTGAAAGGATATTTAGATTGCGCATCACTTTGTTTGGACAGACACAGGCCGAAATCTATGACAAGTATAGGTTGAATGGTGACTCCATAATAGATCTCATTGCGGAATTAGACCCAATATTACGCAGAGAAACACGTAGGACCCAAGCCATACCTACCCATGTGCAGGTATTGTGTTGTCTACACCTGTTAGCCTCAGGTTCCTTCCAGGGAGTAATAGCAATTGCTGGGGGTGTTTCACAGAGTGCACTTTCTAGATTTTTCAAAGATTTCCTAAATGCAATGCTGACAAGGATACAGCATCACATCTATTTGCCTAGAAATCAACAAGAGTTGTTGGAAACCAAGTTGGACTTCTACAACATGGCCAATTTCCCACATGTCATTGGTTGCATAGATGGAACCCATATTCCCATATGTCCTCCATCTACCAATGAGTATATTTTTCGGAATAGAAAAAACTACCACTCTTTAAACATCCAAGTAACTTGCAATTCCAAAACAATAATCACTGACCTAGTTGCAAGTTTTCCTGGGAGTGCCCATGACTCATATATATTCAAACAAAGTGCAATCCATGGGCGATTGTTGTCTGGTGAATTCGGAGATGGATATTTGCTAGGTAAGTCATGCATTACTACTCAAATGACATTGCTCTTACTGTTACATGAAGACTTAACTGTAATTCCAATATTTGCAACTCTCATAGGAGACAGTGCATATGGTGTGAGAACATATATACTAACTCCATACCTGAATCCATCAACCCAGAAGCAGCAGAACTACAACCATGCCCATATTTCAACTAGAAATGTTGTGGAGCGGACCTTTGGGGTCATGAAGTCTAGGTTCAGGATACTTCACAAAACTGGGGGAGCATTGCAATATCGGCCAGATGTATGCTGCAAAATTTTTGCGACATGTGCCATCCTCCACAACATTGCCACACGGAGAGGATTGGAACTGAATGCAGAAGATATTCTACCAAATAATGACAACCAGCCTCAACAACCTCATGCAAGAATGCGTGGACCTGATGCTGCAGAAGGAAGGCGAAGACGAGCAGAAATCACAGAGCATTATTTTTAAAAAAAAGGTAAGAAAGCAGATAATGTCATGTGTTCATAATGATTTTAATTGTAGAAGAAATTAGCAATAATGTCAAACCAATGTTACATGAACGCAAAAGAAGTTGTGAATTAAAGAACATCTAGCTTTCAATTTTCAGCTGCTTAAACCCACTATTGCCAAGTTGTGATGCATTCATCATGTTTCACATTCATTTTCGTCCTCTCACACCTAAAGCCTTGCATTTACTACTCTTGACAGATGTAGATGTAGATGAGTTGTCCTGCAGTGTCACATGACTGGCACTACGTCGGCCAACCACCATTTCAGTTTTTGATGCTGTAATCACTTCTGCACCATCATTTGCATTGCACCCTTTTGTTGATGGTAACACAGTCACGTTTTCCTGCATCACCTCCTTGGCATTACTTTTGGCAGCCTTTTTAACTGACAGGGCCTTGCAGCATTTTTTTAAGTCCTTTTGCATAGACATTGCTGTTGTAATTAGTGTGGTGTTCGTGTTGCACATACGATGTATTGCTCTGGTGTACGTGTGTATACCAGAGTACATCCTCAGGTGCCTATTCGCATTTGCAATGTTCTGTGCCTCCATGGCATCAGACATTCTCTCCATGGCTGTTGCCATGCGCTCAAATTGTGAAGTATTTGCCAAATGTGCATTTTCAAAAACAGAAACCATTCTGACAAGGCTGTCACTCATGGTGCTAATATTGCTTTTGATGTGGCTAAGTTGGCCCTTCATAACCCTGATGTCTTTGCCTTGCAGCCTTTGAACTTTGAGGAGCTTTTTCTCCACCACACTGGCCTGGCTGTCATCTGGTGTGGACATTGCCTGGTGATCAGGACGTGCTCTTCTCCTGTAAAATTGTCTGAGTCTACTGCGTTGATTTATTATTTTCGTTGCATTACTTCCAACAGGTTCTTGCAAATTGTCCTGTGTATTGATATTTTCATCACTGTCAGACTCTTCCAGTTGTCGTATTCTTTTACATTTTTTCTTTAAAGATACTGTTGGAGAAGGAACATTATGACTACGGACTGGCATGTCCTCTATGTCTGCATTGACAGTGTTCTCCAAATCTGTGATTTCCATCTCTTCAAATAAATCTACAAATTTAATAAAAAAAATGTTTGAATCACATTATTGCAGTTATGTCATTTACCTTCTAACTCAAATAAAATGCTTTTCTGCACTAAAAGAAGCGTGTTCTTTATGTAGCAATTCGACTACTCTTCAGTCCTCTGACTTCGTCAGTCATTTGTGAATGTTTCATTCAAACAAGTGTTCAGGTTAAACTTCATACGAACTACATCTCCCACAATGCACTGATGCATTGCAGACTCCCATTCATTACTATGACTCTTTTAGTGTGTGTTTCAGACAACATGCTGTAAATTAATATTAACTTTCTGATTTTTAAAAATAGGCAAATGTCTGTGACATATGTAAAGTAATAAAATTTACAGTTACTCACTTACCTTGCGAAGTACCAGGCTTTTCAGATGTATCTATGTTGGTCACTCCAACCACTGCTTCAGTAAGCAGGGTCCCCTCAACCATCTCCTCCAGTGGGGTGTTCGGTTTATCCTTTGGGGGTCCACCACCTGTCTTGTTTGCATATTTTATCCTGGATGCAATTTTGTCCTTTGTACGGCTGCGCAAGTCATACCAGCGTTTTTGTAAGTTTGTAATGTCTCTGTGGGCAACCCCCACCGCATTCACTTTCGATTGAATGGCCAGCCACAGTTTCCTCTTCACTCCTTCTGGAACCTTCAAGGAATCCTTACCAAAAAGCTGGTCATGCCTCAGAGTGACCTCTTCAATTAAGATTTCAAGTTCCTGGTCACTAAACTTTAATTTTCGCTTCCTTGCTTGCACGTCTTCAACGGCACTTTCCGCAGCCATCTCTCTGTCAAGGGTACACCAAACACACTCCTCCAGTAGCTGAAAGCAGAGCTTCAACTGCCAACCACCACTCCCAGTTTGAACTGAACTTCAGCTGTGTCTGATCTGTGTACTGGTTTCCTGGGTGTGTCCTCATTGGTATGCATGAATATGCGAATTCGCATTTTGCGATTTCGCAATGTGCGAAGTCGCACCGGAAGAATTCGCATTTTTCTTGCGATTCGGAAAAAAAAGCGAATTTTACCGAATCGCAAAAAAAATGCGAAAAAAATGATGCATACCATTATGCGATTCCTAATCTGCGTTTCGCTAATTTTCGCAAATTAGAGAACGCAAAAAATAACTTTGATGCATGTGGGCGCAAAGGTCTTATAATAGTGAAATAATCAGTTCGTTTGAAATTTAAATCAAACTGGAGGGGGATTAGGGGGGTGCTAGTAGGAACCCTTACAATGGATCTCATAAATTTGTTATCCAATCCTTGAAAGCACTCTCTGGCCCAGGGACCCCATATTTCAGCCCATATAGAGTAGCAGATTGGATTTTAAATTTAAAGAGTTCAAGAACAGGTGTTACACTCTTGCTTGTACTAGCATTCAGTTTGCTCATTATAGGCTTGACATTTTGAGCATATACCACCTTACATTTCTCAATTTGGGCCTTCCACGTTAATTTTGAGTCAAGTACCACCCCAGATAAGAAAAGTTATCAACAACTCCAAGAGTTTGTCCGTTCAGAGTCAAAACCCCTCTATCAGGTCTGCTAGGGTTTAATGCCATACATTTAGTTTTGTTAATATTTATTTCCAAGCCTTTTTTTTCACAGTAGCCACTAAAGGAGTTTAAGAGTATCTGGAGGCCCCTCTTAGTCTGGGATATTAGGATGGTATCATCCGCGAAGAGCAACGCAGGTACTCTCTCTCCATTTAGCTGGGGTGAATCGTTGTTACAGGCATTTAGATAATCTGGAACATCATTAACAAAAATAGAGAATAAAGTGGGGGCCAAGACACATCCCTGACGAACGCCACGCTCGATTGGAATATCGCGGGACAGTTCGCCATTTGGGCCCCATCGAATGTTGGCATGATTTCTAGCGTGTAGCTCAATTATCTGTGTTAGCAGACACCCTGGCATCCCGGCTTTATTCAAGGTGCTCCAGAGCAAATTTCTAGGAACAAGATCAAATGCAGCTCTAAGGTCAACAAACGCTACATATAAGTGACCCTTCCTAATATGTACATACTTCCAGTAAATACAACAGAATCTGAAGACCTGGTCCAGTGTACTGGTCTTAGACCTAAAGCCGGCCTGAAATGTAGTAAATATTTTAGACTCCTCCAGCCAATCATTCATTCGATATAGTAAATGCTTGGCATAGAGTTTCTGCAGGGTATCCATTAAACTAATGGGTCTATAATTAGAGGGATCAGATCTGTTACCTTTTTTAAAAATTAGTACAACCTCCGCTGCACGCCAACTTTCGGGAAACGAACAATCTTTTGACAAAACGTTAAATAAACGGTTTATATAAGGAGCCCAGACTTCAATTGCGTGTTTGTAAAGGTCACCAGGTATTTTGTCCGGACCGGGGGCTTTACTGTTTTTTAGTTCGTTGATTGCCTTCATTGTTTCTTCCAGTGTAAAATCAAGGCATTCAGGAGGTGGGGGTAGCCATGAGTCCTTATCAGCAGCACTGTCGTATTGTTTGTACAAGGATGTAAAATGATTTACCCATGTTAATTCATCCAAAAATGTGTCCTTGACGGCTCTTCCTGCATGCCCCCCATTTGCAACCAACCTCCAAAAGCCAACATTGTCATTTGTTTTAGCAGCAGCCAACATATCTGCCCAAAGCAGCTCATCCCATTCATTTTTAGAAACCTTTAAAACGTGCTTATATTCTTCCCTTGCAAGTTTAACATCCAGTTTTGAGCCCTCTTTGATAGCAGTTAGAAGTTTCCTTTTGGCCATCTTACACGAGCGATTATACCAAAGCTTCCCATGGCAACCCATCCTTATGTTTTGCTGATGTTTCTTTGGCATTTTAGTCATGTGAATCTTAAGATTGTCAAAGAAGATTTTGTGTAGTTCAACAAAATGCGCATAGTTGCTAGGGTTGTACCATCAGATAGCAAATGTGGCCACTTTAGGGCACGTCTATTGTTGTTGATGTGTACATTTTCACATAGTTCATCAGCAGCTTCCCTGTTCATAAAATCGCCGAATATATGTGCATCGATATAGAGTTCCAGGGGATAATGATCACTCTCATCCCTGTTTACTACTCTAAAATCCATCATGAAGTGCCAAATGCTCAGTGATACAAGAATAAAATCAAGCCTGCTTTTTGATTTTGCAAAGGTTGGCTGTTTGGTTAGATCAGACGGAAAACGTCCATTGCAGGCTCTCAAGCTATGATCAACTGTTAGCCTTAGGAGTTGGACTGCTAGGGTGGTACACTTGACGTATTTTGCAGTTTCGAGCTGGGGGATGTTATAGGCATGGTCTTCATCCTCAAGAGCTTCAGTGATACCAAGAATTGGTTCGAAAGTGCAATTCAAGTCACCTCCCAGAATTACTGGGACATCGCCGACTACTGTTTTTAAGAAGGAGTCCAAGATTTCCAGGGTAGGTGAAACCCTAGAACGACCTATGGGTCTATTATAGACATTAATAATGTAGTATTCATACCCCTTTGCAGTAGAGATCTTTATAGCTAGAATATCAGGGGTTCCTGTGTCTATATATTCAGCCCTTACAGATATTGTGATTTTAATCCATATGATCAATCCCCCAGCTGGCCTTCCCCTCTCAGATTGTGTTGCCATTTTACCAAAGGTTTTAAAACCCAACCTGTGTGGAATATCCATAGACCAAGTTTCCTGCAATAGGCAGATTTCGGCAGAATCAACGTAGTCTGCCCAGTCAGGGTCCTTCAAATTTTTTCCTACCCCAGCAATATTCCAGGATAGAAATTTCAGTTTTGGGATTGGCAATTTATCAGGAAGGTCACAGTTAACAGTAGGCACTACTAAGGCCTACAAAGGAACAGTACTATCTAAGTGTGTGTTTTCTACTTGGTTCTCTGCGTTTGTTACCACTGCCCCTATTGCACGATTAAGATTTTCACCATGACATTCTTTCGGCTTGTTAGTGCATACTGGGTTACCTTCAGGATTGGTTTGCTTATAAGAAGTGGTTATTCCTAAGCTACAAGGATCCTGCCCCACACCCAGTGTACAATACAGATCATAGAGCATGGGAATACAGTTTGGCATGGTCTCAAGTCAGTCCACTGCATCTAGGCAGCTGAACCTATTGTATGTGGGAACTCCAGGCCACACATTTAGCTCATTTTGTCTGACCGGATTTGGTGCGTAGCCATAAAACAAATTAGGAGTGGTATTCCAACCAGGACCATACTTGGGGACCCTCGGAGGAGGGTAAAAGAATGAAAGGGGTCTTGCTGTAATGTGGTATGTGTCTCCATACGATTTCCATGCACAGATTTGTTCCGCACTATGTGGTTCCTCAAATGAGACAACTATACAGTCGCCCGGAACAGACTTTGTCATTTGTCCAACCCATGGCACCCTGCGTACCATCAGAATTTTGCTTCTCATGTGATTTGGAATCGGTTTATTTGAATTTAACCAATAAATCACCTTGTTTTTTAATGAAGCAATATTCTCTTCGTTTTGATTTTGTAGTTCAGGGACGCCGGTGAGGACAATAACAAATGGACTAGCATCAGGGGGCAGGTCGATATATCCTCCCCTGAAGTTATTGTAGGGAGGAGCTGGCTGAAAATTATGTGAGTCTATTCTATTTGCTTGGGATCTATCGAGCATGGATTTATTAGGGCCCTGCGTATTTTTGCTCTTGTGGGGTCTGGTGGTTTGCAAGGACTTCTGAGAAACAGAGGAATTAGCGGTCGGAGGATTAGTGGTAGGGACATTTACTGGCTGTGATTTTTTACATTGGGCAACAGCAGAAGGCTGAGATTTGGTTGTATTCGCCGGTGGCACATTCGATGGTGTAGAAGTAGGTGCTGTTCGGGGGGGTAACTTTCAAATTGGAGTTTTTGTTAGTGACTGCCCCTTCTTTTTGTTGCAAAACACTAAATGGATTAGTATTTACGGTTACAGCAGGTGCCAGAGTTTGAGCATGTATGGAAGTATTATTGCCATTGAGGCTTATACTTGCTAATGTTATAACCCTCTTCTCTACCTCAAGTAATTGATTTTCAATTCCAGCTAGTCTGACTTCTAATGGCCTGAGAAGTGCTTTAAGCGTTTCCCAGACTATTTTCAAGAATTCTTCCCTGTCCCCTTGTGTGGAGTACCTAGGTGTAGAGATATTTCCACCCTCTTCTGTTAGTTCATCCATGCTTTGTACCGGGTTAGATAGCTCTATGTTGTCAGTACTGCATTGGTTATTAGAGGGCGTAAGGTCAGTTCCAGTAGTAGTGATGACAATTGGCTGGTGGGGGCCCCCCCTAGGAGACTTTGGTTTGATGCTATCTTAGCCTTCTTTCTAGCGTAAACGGATGGATTTTTACGTTTACGTTTTTGTTTAAGTGGTGGCTTAACAGTTTCACGGGTGTCACTCAAACCAATTCCCCCCAGCACTTTGTCCCCCGGGTTGGCCTCAGTCAGGAGTTCAGAAGGTAAAGTGTTTTCTGAAGCTACACTATCAGGTAAATCTTGGCTGCCTACTTCTGAGTTAGTAATAGGAGCTGCCTCCTCACGTATCGGGTCTACTTCAGCCAAGGTGATAATTGGAACAGGGCCAGTAACGCGCTCCGGGGTTTTAGAAGTAGCAATATGACCCAAGGAAGATTTCTTTTTCAGTGCCAGTTCTATTGACAATTTCCTTGCAGACTCCAGCTCTAAAGAGACTCTGTGCTGGAGCTTAGTTATCTCGTTATCAATAGACAGGCTAGTCCTTGTGATAAAGTCATCCAATGTCCCTGTAGCCTTTTTACCATTTTTTGTGGTTTTACTTCGTGTGGCTCTAACAGACATATTTGAAGGTGGGGATATAGCCTTTACAAAGTGAGAATTATACTACGGTTTGGACGTTACACCACCAAGGGGGATGGCCCGGTCCGGTCTTGCTCGGTCTGTAACGGCCTGAAACGGCCCTTTCTTTGCCCCGTCTTCGCCCGGGCTGCGTCCCGCGCTGCGGGAGTTTGATAGAGCTAAATAGGGGCGTGGAGGGCGGGGGGCGGGCCAGCAGGGAGAGCGGACCGGAACGGTCTTGCAGGGACTTCTGGGTAATGAAGTCCCCGCACGCTCGCAGCCCCGCTAGTTCCATACGCCCAATTCCGCCTGGCTGCCTCGGTGAACAGGACTCCTCTCCGCGTTTTTCCCAGCCCCGCCACACACAGCGAAGCGGCACCCGCGGAGCGGGTGCGGCGAGATGTTGACTTAAACGCTGCTGTGACTCGCTGGTGCTTCAGCAATCCTCCGTATGTGCAAGTAAGTCTGTAGCCAGTTCAAGGTAAAGGTGACCCACTCGCTTGGCCACAGGAACACCCTTTTCAGGTCTCAGGGGGGCAGGGGGCGGGCCAGCAGGGAGAGCGGACCGGAACGGCATTGCAGGGACTTCTGGGTAATGAAGTCCCCGCACGCTCGCAGCCCCGCTAGTTCCACACGCCCAATTCCGCCTGGCTGCCTCGGTGAACAGGACTCCTCTCCGCGTTTTTCCCAGCCCCGCCACACACAGGGAAGCGGCACCCGCGGAGCGGGTGCGGCGAGATGTTGACTTAAACGCTGCTGTGACTCGCTGGTGCTTCAGCAATCCTCCGTATGTGCAAGTAAGTCTGTAGCCAGTTCAAGGTAAAGGTGACCCACTCGCTTGGCCACAGGAACACCCTTTTGAGGTCTCAGGGGGGCGGGGGGCGGGCCAGCAGGGAGAGCGGACCGGAACGGTCTTGCAGGGACTTCTGGGTAATGAAGTCCCCGCACGCTCGCAGCCCCGCTAGTTCCACACGCCCAATTCCGCCTGGCTGCCTCGGTGAACAGGACTCCTCTCCGCGTTTTTTCCAGCCCCGCCACACACAGCGAAGCGGCACCCGCGGAGCGGGTGCGGCGAGATGTTGACTTGAACGCTGCTGTGACTCGCTGGTGCTTCAGCAATCCTCCGTATGTGCAAGTAAGTCTGTAGCCAGTTCAAGGTAAAGGTGACCCACTCGCTTGGCCACAGGAACACCCTTTTCAGGTCTCAGGGGGGCGGGGGCGGGCCAGCAGGGAGAGCGGACCGGAACGGTCTTGCAGGGACTTCTGGGTAATGAAGTCCCCGCAGGCTCGCAGCCCCGCTAGTTCCACACGCCCAATTCCGCCTGGCTGCCTCGGTGAACAGGACTCCTCTCCGCGTTTTTCCCAGCCCCGCCACACACAGCGAAGCGGCACCCGTGAGCGGGTGCGGCGAGATGTTGACTTAAACGCTGCTGTGACTCGCTGGTGCTTCAGCAATCCTCCGTATGTGCAAGTAAGTCTGTAGCCAGTTCAAGGTAAAGGTGACCCACTCGCTTGGCCACAGGAACACCCTTTTCAGGTCTCAGGGGGGCGGGGGTGGGTCAGCAGGGAGAGCGGACCGGAACGGTCTTGCAGGGACTTCTGGGTAATGAAGTCCCCGCACGCTCGCAGCCCCGCTAGTTCCACACGCCCAATTCCGCCTGGCTGCCTCGGTGAACAGGACTCCTCTCCGCATTTTTCCCAGCCCCGCCACACACAGCGAAGCGGCACCCGCGGAGCGGGTGCGGCGAGATGTTGACTTAAACGCTGCTGTGACTCGCTGGTGCTTCAGCAATCCTCCGTATGTGGAAGTAAGTCTGTAGCCAGTTCAAGGTAAAGGTGACCCACTCGCTTGGCCACAGGAACACCCTTTTCAGGTCTCAGGGGGGCGGGGGGCGGGCCAGCAGAGAGAGCGGACCGGAACGGTCTTGCAGGGACTTCTGGGTAATGAAGTCCCCGCACGCTCGCAGCCCCGCTAGTTCCACACGTCCAATTCCGCCTGGCTGCCTCGGTGAACAGGACTCCTCTCCGCGTTTTTTCCAGCCCCGTCACACACAGCGAAGCGGCACCCGCGGAGCGGGTGCGGCGAGATGTTGACTTAAACGCTGCTGTGACTCGCTGGTGCTTCAGCAATCCTCCGTATGTGCAAGTAAGTCTGTAGCCAGTTCAAGGTAAAGGTGACCCTTAGTTTTGCTTTGTTATGTCAAATTATGCACTGTTCAGAGAACCCTAGTTTCATATATATCTGACAAGAGGGAAGGTAGGTGCAGGTTAAAGTTATTCAGGGTTCAATAAAACCTTTGATTTGCTGAAAGTTATGGCAGATGTGTGAGAAAATTGAGACACTAGAATTTAACTTGGAAAGTGCATATGTAGCTACCTGTTTGCTACATGGGGGGTTGTTTGCCTGCGGCAATACATGATAGCACACATCTGATGGCTTTGTGCAGCAAGGAATGCTTAGAGGCAGAGGGTTAGGCACAGGGCCTGGTTGCCAACTCCTGCAGTGCCTATTTGAAGGCAATGCACAGCTGGAGTTAGCCACTTTGGGAGCGGCATTCTTTAATGGAAGTTAGATTTATATATAATCCAAAAACTGAAATTCACAGAAAAAGTTAATTTATCATGAAGATATGGTTGATTTTGTGCGCTACACCATAATATATGTTCAAAAACGTTAAAACACAGGTAAATGCAATTTTGTAATCAAATAAAAACAAAAATTCTGTGAAATACCACATTTAAGTTCCACCAACCAGAGCTCAGACACTTGCCCTGCGAGCCAGCACTCACACAAATAATAATAAATAAGACGATACCACTTCACGTCTTTAAACTACTACACATATAAAAACAAAGTGATCATATTATATCAATGGTCATGTCCATTAATGTTCATTGTAAGGTAATGTCATATCAAGAGTTAGCTCACTTATGTCATTTGTGTAGTCATCGGTCACATCCAGGGTGAGGTCATAAATGTATTGGCAGGGGCAGGTCATGTGACACCACACTGCTCCAACTGTAGAGTTCCTGTGACCCCCAACTTAACTATTCGCTTTGTATAAGACATTTTAGCTGCAGATTCTAATAGATCAATCATCTTGAAACAAATGTCCATTGGTAAGATTACACCACATTTGAACTTTACAGGCAAATGCTTTAGAACATATTCTGATTAACTAAAAAGTTGGAGCCATATCTGCGTCTCTACATTATCTAAAGTTAACTTTACTGTTGCTTTAATACTTACAGGCAGATCTACAAGAAACTGACACAGCGCAGCGCCGCATGTCATTTTGCTGTGCTGCATTAGTTTCGATGCACAGGGATGCAACATATTTATTTATTTATTTATTTATTTATTTTATTTGCGGGTTTGTATCGCGCTAGATTCGACTCCCGGAGGAGTATCTCTGCGCTTTTGGCAGCCACAACAACAAAGGGGGAGGAAAACCAGGTAGAATGTATGCTAAAATTGAAACAAAAAAGTTTTAAGTTGTTTCCTAAATGATAAATGTTCTGAGCATTGTCTGAGAACTCAGGGGAGACTGCTCCATAAAGAGGGCCCAGCCACAGACAAAGCCCTGCCACCGTGTTTAACCTTCTTTGCCCGGGAGACACATAGTAGGCCTTGGTCACATCTCTGTGCTTCCCCCTGTGCTGGCGCACACACTGCTACAATGCGCCGTTGCAAGCACCCGTGCACCATGGTTTAAGAATGTCTGTGTCATGGGGAGATTGTTTTTGTGAAGGAAGGGGCACCTTCATGCACAAAAACAATCAATTGAGGTGATTTCCTCTTCCAATTTGTGCTGTAGAATGCAGCACGCTTTGAAAGAGGAAAAAACGAGGAGAAATGAAAACATTTCTCCTCTTTGCACCTCGCTTTACCACAAGGGTATATAAGATGACATTGTCTGTGAGGCTGCCGTGACTGTCTCCTGTTTCTCTCTTGTGCCCACATTTTCTTGACCTGGAGGGGTGTGAGGCAAAGCACATAGACCTAGTTTACTAAAGTGGATATGTTTCACTGGTTTCTGAGAGATCAGCAAACCCCACACAGGTGACAAATGCATTGTTGTGGATGACTGAGACCTCATGAGAAGTATAATCTTGTAAGTTTACCTAAATCCATTGGCCATTTCTGATGCCTCTCAAAAAAAGTTAGTCACATGCAACTAACATCACCAGTTATTCCCCTTGTTCTTTGGCAAGCAATAGGGTGTTGATCCCCTGCCAGCAGCTGTGATTCCCTCAGGGCATGTGGCAACTTCTTGGAGGCTGTTGAATGCTTCTACATTTTTGCACACCCTAACTGGGGACCTGTGCAGGAGTTGGTTGACAGAAGTTTGATTCCATGGTTGTGGTTGTTAAAAGTGTTGTAATTTAACTCCCTTTGTAAATCAACAGATGCAGTTGCATTATGAAGCTATTTGGATGTGGTGTATCACTTCATTTAACTCATCTTATTGCAAGTCCCCCTACTTAAAGTACCATCGCCTATTCCCTTCCACTCAATTGGCCACTTTGCACTTCTATTCTCAGTAAAGCAAAATTGTGCTGTTAAAAGATGAGAATCTGTAAGTGTAGTGTTCTTGAAGAAAGTAAAGCTTGACAGAGGATCCTGAGACTGTTCTCTGCCTTTTGACTTGCAGGTAACATTCACGATCCATAGCCACACCATTACATTTTTACCAGTTCTTGAAGAAATTGAGTTGATGGATTATAGGATGGAAGAAGTAGAAGATTTAAATCTGTTGCTTAACAACTGGATTAGTAGAGTTCGGTCTATCATATCCCAAATAAGAATGGTGAAGTCAAAGCAAGCCAGACAATTGGCGTTAAAGTTCTCTGAGGAACCTTTGCATTTGAAGAAAGGTTGTAAGAGATTTGTGATGGTATGATTGAGAGATTATAAGGATGAGGATAAAGATAAGTACTCAGCGGCTATTTATGACTATAGAACTCTGATTAGACTGGAAAAAGCTCATATGGAGACCCAGATGTCATTCTCTACTAACTTGCCAGGTAAATCTTCATGATTTTAAATTTCTTTGTCAATCCTAACCGTCTCTCATTGAAAATGGCAGACCCTCAAAAAACCGGCAACAAGCCTCCCTCTTCTTTCTTTGAGAAAATGTATCAGATTTCCTGTGATCTTGTTGAGTCACATGATCAGGAAAAAACATCAAAAGATGAGCAAGCATATTATTTTATTTCATTCGATTTCGAAGTTCGAGCCACTATCTCTGGGTTCTGTGTATGAGCTTCTCCTAGATGAAAAATCATGTTCTCAACAGAGCCATGCTCTAGGTCATTAAGTTATATAATACATAACTGACCTCAGCAGTAGCTCTGTGCATTAGGAAACATGAGGTTATCACACCAGTATTAAAGAAACCATCTGTGGATTCAGGCATTTTGACTTACTTCTGACCGGTTTCATTATGCATGTTCCAGTTAAGATTTTAGAGAAACGTGTGTCAATCTGCATTTGTAGGATCACAATCAGTCCTGGACCCAATTGAATCAGGTTTTAGACCAATGCATAGTATGATGTCCACAATTGTTAGCTGTAGTACACGAAATTGCAATAGGTCCTGGATCAAGGCAGTTGTATGTCAATTATAATTTTAGATCTCTCATTCACCTTTGACACCATTCCTAATACTATTCTTCTATCGAGGATGAAAGGGATTGCTTTTAGTAGCCTGGCCGCACATTGGCTGGCATACTGCCTTGGTAACCATCATTAGAGAGGAAAAAAACAGCCAACTTTACGTCAGATGTTTTTTGTATTAAGTTTGGATCTTCATTGAGCCCTGCTCTTTATGATAGATATATAATGCCTCTAGCCAAACTTAAAGAAGCTTATGAGCATCAAGTTATGATGAATGCTGATTGCACCAAACTTGTCATCTGCATTGAGGTTACCAAAAACAGAATGGTGTTTTATTTAAAGCGTGTTGTTCAGCTGAGGCTAACAATCTCTCATTCTTCCAGGAGTTGATTATTTTAACTTTGTTTACAAGGGGATCTCTAAGACAGGTATTAGGGAGCTACAGCTGCTTCATAATTTGGAGATTCATCTGATTTTTAATCAGGAAAGACAGTCACATACCCCCACATGTAAATTGTCACTTCATTGGCTTTCAGTGGAAAAAGGAATCATGTTCGAGTCTATCTGCTCAGTACACCATGCATTGTACAAAAACGACAGTGTATTCAAATGTTGTCCAGCTCACTCTATTCGTAGGGCTCAATATTTCAACCTAAAATTACATCAATGGGGGACGTGGCCAAGCAAGATGGCTGAGCGGACGTGAACCGCTCCAGCTACGTACCCCCGTGGCTGCCTTAACTGATTTTTTGGACCCGTAGAGAGCTGAGCTCTGACTGCCGCAGCAGGGCATGTTGTAGAGCCACTCGGGATTGCGACGGATGCCTCTGCCAGCAGATCCGTGACAGGAATACATCGAGTAATTTGATGCTAAAAATTGTCCTGAACTAGCATTATCTACATGACATAATAAGGTGTCATTTTATACAGAAGCATTCATCTTATAACGTATATCCAGGCTTCCTTTCTTAGCTATACAGGAATTTGTGGCCTTACTTCCTGACGAAGGTCTCTCTAAATGCCAAAACGCGCGTCGAATAATATACAGCTCAGCCACAGCACTAACTATTGGATCATGTTTTTCTCAAATATAATTGTTACATGCATGTTTTGTACTTTTAAACCTTTTTAATAGTGAATATTATATGTTGAATGTTTATACTGTTTTTGTATCCCAAATATTGAATAAAATCTAATAATTTGTCTTCCTACTAAATAGTTAAAATTTTATTGCTCACGTTTGTTTGACATTTTTTGCACAAGATTTACGAGACACATATTGCAAAATAATTGTTTATGGTGATTTATTACTGTCTAGGAAGATACTTACATTGTGTTTTGCCCTGTCCTAGAAGATTTCATATGTCAGGGGGTCTTTGATACTTCATATATTCTCACCAGGGAGGACTTGGTAGCCACTCTCAGGTACTTTAAATCTTATTTCTGTCAGGAGATAAAGAAAGATCTCCATGGCTCCATGTATCAACTGAAAGCTGACCTCATTGAAAAGATGGCTTCCCTGCAAGAGGATGTGGAAGCGGTCGGCTCCAGGTTGCTGGAGGTGGAGGAACAGACATAGGCCCTCGATGCGCACTTCCATAGACTACACAATTCCCAGCTGGCACTTCAGTCCCAACTGCAACAATTGCTCCTGAAGGTGAAGGATTTGGACGGACGGGCGATCACAAACGGCCAAGAGACGTTTTAGTGAAAATGCACTCCTTCCAAACGAAGGAAGCCTTCCTAGGTGCGGCGAGTAAGAAAGCTGAGGCCTCCTTTCAGGGACAAGCACTCGCTCCATATGGACAGGGCGATTGTGGGGCGGACCATCTGGGATATCTTATGGAAACCAAAACCCGTCAGGCTGGTAAATGCATACCTGAGCACCCCCACCTGCACTACTCTTACGGTATGGGACCAGGTTACAAAGCGGGAGGGCTGGACCAATTTCCCCTCTCCTTACACCCCAATCCGCTTTAATCCAGCTTTTCCACCAGCAATGACTGAGGGGTCCTTTGATAGCTGGCGGGAAGGCGGCTGTCTGAAACTTTCAGATCTAAAACCTGCAAGAGAATTCCAACTTACTCACAGGGAACATTATCATTATCCCCAACTTAAGCATTGGGCCACCCTCCCACACATGAGAGACGCCACTACCAGAGAGCTCACGGCCATGGAGAGGCTAGTACTTAAGGCAGGCTCCATGAAGGGGGCGATGTCTTCACTGTATAACATGCTCCTAAATACCTTACACGCACCCCAAGCGCTCTACATATCCTTTGACGAAGAATGGAAACACCTCTGGGGCGACATCCCTAAACATAATCTCTTGGTGGTTCTGAGAGAAGCTCACCACAAGACTCTCCTTGGCACCTTTATCCCACCAAACTCAAACGGATCTTTCCTGACACCTTAGATCTCTGCTGGCGGGGCTGTGGGTTGCGGGTTTTTTTCGCCACATCTGGTGAGATTGCCAGGGTATCTGGCCTTTTTGGGGAGAAATCCTTTCTCATATTATAGACAACCTGGGGTACCATGTCCTGACTTCTATTGAGGAGGTCCTACTTGGTATTAGTGATCCCAACCTGGAGTACCAAACACAGGCCGATAAGGCTATCTTGTGGGGATGTCTAGGGGCAACGAAACATACAATAGCATTTGCCTGGAAGAAGAAAGCCACGCCAGAGATTGCGTTATGGCATGCCCAGTTGTGGAGAATCCTCTCTATGGAGCGACTTGCAGACATCTTCCGGGATGACTTTAAGACCTTTGAAACTAAATGGGGACCGTTAGTGTCTTACTTGTCTAAGGGCCACCCTCTACGGTTTGCCCTCCCTCATTTAGGTCCACGTATCTCTTTCAATTCTAATTTCCCTGTCACAAATAGACCTCAACATCTGCCACTCCTCTCACAGCTCAGGTTACAATCCTGCGGACAAACCTTTTTGACACACCTGTGTGCTTTGCTTTACTCCTGTATGGCTCCACCACCACCAAGGTTTGGGAGTGTCGGGCTGGGTTTTCTGATTTTTCTTGACTTCTCTGTTGTTTATGGGTTTCTTTCCTAGGGCTGTTAGCCCGACACAAAAAAGTCTCTCAGCTATGATGATAACACGGGGACTGTATCCGACCTAGGGCTATGTGCAACTGGACTTCCATTAGCTGAAGGGGTTGACTCTGGGTCCTGTGTACCCTACTGTACTTTGAATGGTGTATTACATTTAATGCTGAATAAAAAGATTTTTGACAACATTACATCAATGTAAGAATATCTGTTATGGAGGCCAAACCTTTAATTATTTAGCCGCCAAATCCTAGAATGCACTCCCTTGCTCGATGTAATAAATGAATATGCATTTTCCTTTCAGGAAACTGTTAAAAATCGTCCTATTTCAGTGATCTCTGAGAGGTGTGGTGTGAGATCTAGGGTAGGTTAGTGCCAGGACACCCACTAATTCAACTGTGGTGCTTTATAAACGTATTAAGATACACATCTACGAGCTTGCCTTAAGATCACACCAAAGCACAGAGATATATTGTAGACAATGCCCTCTTGACCACAAATGGAAAGGTTCCCTGCCTCCTGATATTGTTGGACCTCTAAGTATTTGACACTGCGGGCATCCCACCTTCATATTCACCTTTGAATCGTGAATGGGATTCTCCGGCAGTGTCCTTCACTGATTCTCCTCTTACCTTTGCAAAAAACACCCCTGATCCCTATCATGTCATCCTTCAAATTTATATAGAGTCATGTGGATAACAGCATCAAGATTCATCAATATGCTGATGATACACAACTCTGCTTGAAAGTTTCCTCGTCTTCAAGCATTCAACACCTTAAACACTTGCTTGTACATAATCCAGCCCTGAATGTTCAGCACCCATCTGAAGCTCAACACATCCAAGATAGAATTCCTGATATTTGCAAAGAACAAGAAACAAGATAAAGTACAAACCTGGAACAATGACTTGAGCAATGACTGCTTTGAATGTCACTGCTCACCAAATTCCCAGTTACATGGATTCACCCTGGACACCATCCTCACCTCAAGGAACAACCTGGTAACAGCTCTCTTTTCTAAAGAAAGCCAAACATTTCTTCCAGAAAGCAACTTCAAAACTGCTGTTCAAGCCCTTATACTCTTGCAACTGGATGGTGGTAATGCCCAACTCCATGGCCTCACAGACTCCATACTGGCACTCCTTGGGGACATCCTACACTCCACAGCATGTCTCATCTAGCAGCCTGAAGAAATATGATCACATAACTTTCAAACTGATGGAACCCGATTGACCTCATTTACTGGCCAACACCAACTTCAAAACCAGAGTTTTCATAAAGCTCTTGTGACCAGTATCCCCACTTATCTTGCAGACAAACTCACTATTTCTGGAGTTTCTGCACAAACCCACAGCCAGGACACAATCTGAATGCAGATTTAGTCTATAAAAGAAAAAACAAACCTTTTCCATCAATGCGGCAAGGATGTGGATCAACATCTTCATGTCCATCCAGGACTGCCACTATACCGCTTCAGTTTAGGAAAGAGTTGAACATTCATCTCCTTAAAGAACACTACATCACAATGCATTAACCATCCACTACCTGGCTCCCTTTCCACTTACTCACTTGGCTTTAACCATTTACAGCACTCCACTGCCTTTTGGAGGGATTCGCACTATTGAAATTGAATATGCTTACATAGCCACAGGATGGCGTTGGCAGAAGTGTGGAAATCAATGGAGAGACTATAAGTACTGTTAATCAGGACTCTGAAGTGATCCACTGTGTGTGTGCTGATATAGATGCAGAAGTTTCTTACAAAAGAAGCATTCAAACATGGTGTGCACATTTCAGAGGAAGTCCACTGTCCTTCGGTTAATCAGTGAGAGGGATGCTCATGGGGCTTACAGAGGACGATGAACTGAGTCATTGAACAGTGGTGAAGGGTGGCCCCTTTGAGTTAGTTTGGGTGTAAGAAAATGTTATCCATCGAATGTAATCGGTTCAAAATCTTGTCAGGTCTTTCCCACATGTTCAATAAATAGACCTGGGCTCAACCCCTGGTTACTATGGCACAGAGCAGACATGCTTATGTTAAAGATTTTTTTTAAATATTTAGCATCACCAAAACAATTAAAAAGACAAAACACAAAGCAATTAAAATCCCACAACCAATTTCTAAAATCACTAAGAAAATGTAGCATGCTAATCAGAAGTGACTGTTCAAGGTTGAACAGTAAATAGGCATGTTTTCAGTCCAGCCATGAAGGGAGTGGAGATCGGATACCCCACATGAGTTGTCCCAGTCAAACATTTTGAGGCCTATTCACAAAGTGCATTTTATAGTACCTTTAGTAGTAATACAATACTCACACTACGAAGGCTATTTAGTAACCTATGTGTAGAGGTCTCTGTCGTTGCCTTTCCTTTCTTTTATTTGTGGAGATTTCTGCCCAACTGCAGAGATCATTGTAAATGTATGCCTAGGCTTTAGTAGTGAATGTGGGTGGGGCGGGAGGAGGGAATGGACAATAGGGAATACTTACTACTAAATGGGAGGGGTTTGGGGAGGATTTCAGAGGGGTTAAGGAAGCGCTAAGGAGAGGTTTAGGGAGGGACATACTTCCAACCCCAAATGAGTAAGGCCATTTCTATTCCCAGCACCTTTAAAGTTACTACAACCAAAAGGACCCAAAACTGTTTTAAATGTACTACTTCAGACCTGGAGTAAACACCATAAATGGCCAACCGTTGGTGCTGCAATACTCCCCCACAGAAAATAATGGTGGCAAGGACTTAAATAACATCCCATTGGAAATCATGTAAAATAGAATAATTTATTGTAAATTTGTAAATATATAAATTTAATGTAATGTTACTATGATTATATATAAATTAAACAATTGTAATTGTATTAAAAATATTTTAATAATATTTGTTAACTTACAAATAAATATAACTTTAGTTGAAAAAAGCTAAATACTTAACCTAAATTATTTCTATACACAACTTTGAATATATTTTATAATCAAATAAATACATATAAACATTTTAATTAATGTGGGGTTTAAATAAATATTGAACAGATAGTTATTTAATGTAATATCTTGCAATTAATTACATAGTTATTTCAAAATGTAAGTACTATTGCTGTAGCATGTTTTGTTTTGCTCTATACGTAAAATAAATAGATAGAATTCCTTTAGATTATTATTTATCATAAAAATATTTTCACTACTTACGTTTTAAAGATTAGTAAACTTTCTTACTTTTCCCTATAATTTACCTTACCAGTGGGGGAGATCTATGTGTAAAAATGTACTGGTAGTAACTTACACTTGTTAATTAGCATCCGCCCCCTAAATGCAGGGGTAAGTGTACACCTACACTGTGTCATATTTCACCCTAGGTTGATAGCACACAATGAATGTCTGATGAATGTGTCTCTGGACTACATTGCCCAGAATGCTGAGGTTGAGGTCCACTCTTTATTTTTCTTACTTAAACTCCTCCCTTTTGTTCTCAGGTGCTTGTCACCTCATGTCGGAGTTTAGTTAATTTCCTTGATCTGACGATTGAAAGACACAAGCCTTTTTCAGTGAACAACTTCACCCTACCGTCGGATATGGTGGGAAGCAGCCTTGGATTATTAAAGCGCATTGCCACACTGGAGAATCGACTGAAATAACGGCTGCGAAAAGGCGTACATCAAAGAGCATTTACGGCCCTGGAAAGCCGAGTGAAATAACGGCTGCTAAAAGCTGTGCGTCAGAGCGCATTTACCGCGCTGGAGTACACTGTGACCATTAAAGAAATGGGGTGACCCAAACGGTACTGGACCTGTGTATTACATCGATATTAAACAACAATGGCCCGAGACCTATATATTTCAAATTGATTAATGAATCAAGGTTCACAAGTACAGAGCATATGTTGCTTGATCAGCTCTACTCAATTGATGATAACCATATAAAAGACGGCAACAGCATCCATTTCCAAATACATACAATACTTTAATCTATTGTATCAATTTCAATTGTAATATTCAAAATTTGCAAATCAGTACACAAAATATATATACATTGCCCCGTATAGAACGTGCAGCATAGCAAAGGGTGTCAAAGAATGTGAAAGTGATAAAAGTGAAAGGAAAAAGAAATCACACAAAATTATAAATGAAACAGTTCCAATAATTTCCAGAAACACTATCCGGCCAGCAAATGCCGGACCTATATAGCCTAGCCACTTCAAGTAGTCCAAACCTCTCTCTATTATTGTTCTCAGACAGAAATGTTATTAATATCTGCACTATATCATGGAGAGGGAAAATATCTAGTGGTCCAGGTATTAGATAAATGTCGACGTTTCGACTCGTCTTGCGGCCTTGCGGTTGGTTATGCCTGGGCCATGCTAGTCTTCTTCAGGACATATTGTAACGGGGCAATCCAGGGATCTTTATGGTGACCCTGTAGAGAAGATAAAGGATCATAAAAATTGCCTAATCACATTTAAATGAGGGCCTAAGCACAAGCTTTCTTACCCTTCTCGGGGATAAGTGGTCGTGATTCCCACTCCGATTGGATCAGTCAGTGTAATCCTACAAGGTCCTGTTGTACAAACTGGTATGAGGACCAGGGTTCTGTAAAAACAATGGGGAGCCTCTATAAGACTCTGTGGTCCCAGACCAACAAATTCAAAAGAATCAGGCCAGAGTAAACCAAAAAGTACCTCGTCGATGGTCTAGAGTTCTCCTATCATTGATAGATGTACAACTTGTTATTCAATATTTCGTCACCAGGAAGCTGTAACATTATAAACAGCAGATGAAATAATTGGCCCAAAGAGATGGGACTACAAAATACCTCTATGTATAAAGGGCTCACCATATGTCAAAATCCAAAACCCAATCCTGAGTTGTTAAGTGACCTCTATGCGATACTTTTAAAGAAGAGTCATCACGCTGTAAAAGATAGATAGAACAACTAATGAGGAAAAACTCACCAATAATGGGTTGTTACGAAGTTAGGTGAATGAGATTGGCATTAAAATCATTACCTAGTGGGGTGTATAATTCTTCTTTGCTTTTAGTGCTGTCCCCTCCACAAAAGCGTGATCGCCCAGACGTTTTCAATTCGCCAGGCGGCTAAAATGACACGATCAACATAGTAAACCCCTAATCCTCTTAATATAGAGTTTAGTTGTATCTACGGTAGCCAAGAGCCTCATAACCCCAGACGCTTACCGTTTCACATGGAGAGTTCAAAATCCAAACTCAGCGTCTAAATAATCACAGCGGCAGCTTCTCTCAGTAACACGGCGTCTGACCAGCCCTGCAGATCTGGTTGGACCGGTCGTCTATCTACGTTACCGCTCCGAGTAGCAAAGAGCAACGTAGGGCTAAGCCGGTGTCCACATACCTAGCAGCGTGTTACCAATTTTCAGATGCAACTTAACTTCCGGAGCAGATCGGCATCTCAAAATACTAAGTTGTACATTACCAATTATTCACCGAACAATAAGGAAACACGAGTTAAATAAGAGTGTGGGACCTACTAATTTCGCTTCTTATATATCCCAAATGCTCATAATTCAATAGTCAAGCCCCCACATGATTCTTCCTTATCCGGAACCCGATCTCGGGTGTCAGATATAATTGAAAAAGAGACAAGTAAAACTTGCGTCGGCCATCTTGGTTTGGGACAAGGTTCTTGAGCTGGCCACAAATCCAACTCCGGTATTCCAGAGTGGTTGTTGGTGTACATAAATTAAAATATAACAATTTTAAACTTAAATATTTACATATATACATATTCACATGAGATTTACCACATAATTCACAAGTTATACATACAACAAACACATATTGGTGTTTATCTAAAAGGATACTACATTCAGTCTTGTCTTCGACGGCTAGGTATTAGCAAGATCAAAGGATTGCCACCTGTCTGTTTATTTCCTCCAGTTCATTCAATCCCTTGTTCGCTGTGTCAAGGAGGTATATCCAGCGACATTCCCTTCTGCTCAAAATACTCTGGAGGTCCCCTCCTCTTTGGTTTACTACCACCTTTTCAATTACCCACCATTTGAGACTCTCTGGTTCAAGGGCAAATGTGGTGAAGTGTTCCACGAGAGGAGCTCCCACTGTTTTGCAACATATGCAGCTAACATGTTGGAAAATCCTGCATTTTAATCTCTGGATAGTCTGCCCAACGTACATAAAACCACAGGGGCATAAGATGGCATAAATTACCCCTGTGGTATTGCAATTACTGTGTACCCTCAATGTGTGTACCTGGTCATTGAGGGAGAAAGTAGTACATTCTACAGTAAGGGGACATGCTTTACACAGACTGCACTTAGTGTGGCCCATTACTGGGGGTAAGCCCCATAGTGTGGTCTGATAAGGCACTGTCATTGCTGGAAGGAGTGATTTTATCAAATAGTCCCTGATGCTTCTCCCTTTTCTGAATGCGTGTAAAGGTGCCTGTAATCCACCCACCCACTGTGAGATACCAAGCAAGGAAGTCGCTGTATGAAATCTAATACAGCCCTTATTCCTTCTTTGAAAGTTAGAGGCATTACGAGGAATAGAGGATAAAGCTACTTATAAAGACAAATGGAAGACCCAGCCACCTTTAACCAGTGCACTGCAGACTTGCAGATAAGTACTTGGGTGAACTTGATGGGGGTGAACTTTTTAGTCTCTATGCTCCAGAGTATATTTCCACGACGGACGATAAGAAAGGATACTTGTTTTCTTTTATGCTTTATTTTTACTGTTTTGTTTTTTCTATGAAGAATACATGTGGCAGTATAAAATGTAAGTGTATAAACCTCACATACTTATATTGATCTCCATTAGAGAGAGTGTGTATGTATATATGATTTATTATATCTCTTCAACAGGAATCACAGGCGATAGGAGGAGTGAGGTCCATACAGCTTCCAACCAGTTCTCTGTTCATCATTTTGACTGCTGCAACTTTATTGTTTCGTTTATCCATTTTTTCCCTTTCCCCGGTTGTGGTTCAGTCTGTGGAGTTCACTAATACTCGCAGTTGGTTCCATATAGGGGAATTGGAGAAATAGCTTTGTTCATCGCTCCCGCTGTATCTGGCTGAACAGGTTAGTGGTAACCTGTATGTATGTCATGACAGAGTGACAAGCCCACGGATTACTACAGCCTGAGCGATGGACACTAACACTGTTCTAACATCAGTGTTAGAAACCTTGACAGCCTTACGAATGGAGGTGGATGCCTTTCGGGGGAGAACTTGGAATTAAGGAATGAGATGGGTACAATAAGAAGGGAAGTAGCTGGTCTGTCCCACGGTAGTCCAACAAATACACGAGGGGCCTTGTACATTAGAAATTTAACTCTACAACCTCCCACATCTCTTGAGACTGCACAGGCACAGGCGGGGGACCAGCCCCTTCCACAATCCAAGTGATTCAATCCCTCCAACTGCCACTAGCCCCGCCTGAGAGGTTTTTTTGGGGATCCTAAAAAATTCGGCATTTTTTTGGGACAGTGAAAGCTGCACTTTATGTGCAAACCTGCTGTATTTCCAGATGATCAATCAAAAACTGCCTTTATTATTTCTTATCTGGGAGGGAATGCTGCCAGTTGGTCCTTCCCATTAATAGAAAGGAATGATCCCGTATTGATGAACTTCCCAAACGTCTGTGAGGAAATGCGCAAGCTCTTTGACAGGAAGGCACACCAGCTGTCCCTAGATAGGGAACTCATAACACTTAAGCAGGGTTCACAAGACCTTTTAACATACATAACCTCATTCAATAGATTAGTCATGGAAACTGAGTGGCCTACAGAAAAATGAACTTCTTTATTTTATCAAGGTTTGAGAGGTGAACTAAAAGATGTGTTAGCCCAAGTGGTTCATATGACCGCTACCTGTGATGAACTCATCGATCTGACATTACAGCTAGACCATCGCCTTCAGGAAGGAGATAAACAGCGTCTTGACACCCGGTTCCTGTTCTCTAAACCTAGAGCCATGACAGAAGAGCGTCCTCAGTCCTCCGATGAGACAGAACCCATGCAAGTTAGTGGCATAAGGGGCCCAATCAGCGCAGAAGAAAGGATCAGGAGACGTGATCAAAAACTATGTATGTATTGTGGGAAGCCTAGACATTTCATTAAAGACTGCAAATCAAAAACCAAGACCATGTATAAAGACAACCAAGGATATAAGAAAGTGTCTGTGGTTGAATATCAATCAGAGAAGTCGGAAAAGTAATACACTCAGACAAGATCAAGACCCCTTGTTTGAGGAAAGAAGATGAAGAGGTCTTCCCTGCCTTGGCCAATACAGTACAAACCTCTGTAGCCCATATGAATGTGTGTGTTACGCTGGAGATTTCAGGAGCAGAACCCATACTTGTACATGCTCTCTTAGATTCCGGGGCTACAGGAAATTTTATCGATCAGAGTTATACTCATGTACTAGGCATCCCTTGTATAAAAAAGTTAAAACCAGAACCAGTTAAAGGGGTGGATGGTACTTCTTTGACGTCGGGACCTGTGTGTTACCACACACACCCTATACCAATGCAAGTTGGATTATCGCATTATGAGATCATACAATTTGATCCCATTGGTGCCCAAACATTAAACTCATTCTAGGTATGCCATGGCTTACTCTTCATGACCCTCTAGTACAGTGGGCAGCCCGCACTATCAACCTAAATTCCTCGTTCCGTGCAGAGCATTGCACAAGAGAAAGAAACCCACATTCATCCCAAAGGGTAAACCCTGCGGCGCAATTGGCATCTAGTTGCAGTACTCCGAGGGTGTGCCTTATCTCCTCATTACCCGAAGAATACTTGGAGTATAAGGAGGTGTTTAATGAACAGGAAGCAAGCAAACTACCTCCTCATCGGGAATATGATTGCGTGATAGATTTGGAACCTGGTGCAAGCATACCCTGCAGTCGGATATATGCGCTCACAAAAACCGAAAATACGGATCTGCAATCATACCTGAAGAAGCTATTGGCTTCTGGGTTTATTCGCCCTTCTTCATCCCCTGAGTCTTCACCACTTTTTTTTTATACCGAAGCGGGAAGGAGGTCTACAATCATCCATGCATCGATCATAGAGCAATCAATAGAGTGACCAAGAAGAACAGGTATCCATTGCCCTTAATTCCGGTGTTGCTAAATCAGCTGAAAGGAGCCACCATATTCACGAAATTGGACTTGAGGGGAGCATACCATCTGGTACGAGTGCGGCGAGGGGATGAGTGGAAAACAGCTTTACGCACCAAATATTGGTTGTATGAATATCAGGTTATGCCCTTCGGCCTGTGTAACGCCCCTGCCGCATTCCAATACTTCATGGACGAAGTATTGAGGGGATTGTTGGACGTCTCATGCATTGTCTATATTGATGATATATTAACATACTTGGTTTCCATAGAGGAACATGTGCATCAAGTAGCAGCAGTACTGGAAAGATTGAAGTGACATGCTCTTTTCGCCAGGTTGGAGAAATGTCTATTTCACACCACCGAAGTCGAATTTCTGGGATATGTTATCGGACCTGGTGGTCTTTGTATGGATAAAAGAAAACAGATGCCATTGTTCACTGGGAATCACCTTCTAGTGTTAAGAGTATTCAGAGCTTCCTGGTGTTTTCCAACTTTTATCATAGATTCATTAAAGGATTCTCTAACATCATACAACCCATGACTCATCCTCTACGCAATGTGACTCCATTCTTATGGAATGATGCAGCGGAACAAGCCTTCCAGAAATTAAAAGAATGCTTTGCTAGTGCCATAGTCTTGCGTCATCCAGATCCCAGTCTAACATTTGTGGTGGAAACAGATGCTTCCTACTATGCGATAGGAGGGACACTATCACAAAGAGATCCAGACACAGGACAGCTTCATCCCGTTGCCTTCTTCTCCAAGAAGCTATCTACCTGCGAGGTTAACTACAGCATCTCGGACAAGGAGTTGTTGGCTATAAAGAGAGCATGTGAAGAATGGAGACACCATTTGATGGGGGCTAGACATACGGTGGAGATTTTTGCTGGCCATCGAAATTTACTCTTTCTAAAGAGTGCCAGAGCCCTAACACCACGACAGCTCTGCTGGTCCTTGTTCTTTGGGAACTTTGACAACATCATTAAATAACAACCAGGACCACAGAATGGCAAGGCAGATGCATTGTCAAGACCTATGCCATGTCCAGACACCAATATGGTATCGGTCGACGAGCCTCCTATCAGTCTACAAAAGGCTTCATTTCAAACCGAAATCATGTTTGTGATAACATCAAAAAACTTCTTGGATGAAGTAAAGGAAAAATATCATAATCTAGATGTCAAGGAGTGGGTAAACAAAGTTCCTCAACATCGATCCGCTATAGATAACTTACTATTTCACGACAAAAAGCTATATGTACCAGAAGGCCCATTACAACAATAAATTCTACAATGGACTCATGATTCTCCGTTGGGTGGTCAATTGGGGCAACAAAAAACTCTACAGAACTTGATGAGGTATTTTTGGTGGGAAACAATAGGGAAAGACACCGAAAACTATGCTGCGAAGTGTTCTGTATGTGCGCAAACAAAAACGAGCCACCAACCACCTAGTGGTTTGTTAACACCAATACCAGTGGCCCCAGCACTTTGGCATACAGTCTCTGGACTTCATTGTGGAGATGCCCCCTAGTTTAGGACACAACACCATTTTAGTAGTCATAGACCATTTAACTACAATGGGGCGGGGAACATCCTTTACAACAGAACTTTTACAACGCGGTACCGTTACCACGCAGGTGTTACAATGAAAGTCGTAACAACGACTTGCGCTGGAGGGCGCTGTAGAATAGTGAATTGTTTAATTTACAATTCAAAACCTTCCCTACTATCCACGGGGACTGGAGTTTGAATAGTAAATTAAACTATTCCACTATCCAGCGCCCCCCAACGACTTGTGTTGTAAAACCTGCGTGGTAACGGTACGCGTGGTATAACCACGCGTTGTACCAGCATACATCCCAATGGGGCATTTTGTAGCTGTAACCAAATTGCCTTCCTCTGGGGAGTTTGCAATTATATGTCACGGGCTTAATGTTTTAAGTCCTTTTTTATGTTCCTCAGGAGCAGTACCCAAAAGCCCTCCTTCCAGCAGCTTCGACTCTGTACTTAGTAAGTTCTGCAGTGGATCGAAGTGGCTAGACGAGGGGAGGTAAGGGAGGGTACTGCGGGGAGGGAGATCTGGAACGAGAAGAAATAAAACAACTGGAACACTCAAACTCTTGTGCTCTCCAGCTAAGAACCTTTAGTGGGCTAGATTCCTGAATCTAAGGAAAAATATCTAATTAAACTGAGCAGTGCGAAGCTAAACTTTTTGCTTTACCTTTGACAAAACTATACCCACATTCAGGACAGGAACAAGAAACTATTATTACTTCTTATTCAGCATGAAGTGTGTTCACATATAACTAAATTAACCAATTACAATATGCCACAACTTAATCTTGCATTAAGCTCATGCAATGAGATGCAGTAATATTGCTCCAAGTATGTGAAAAGGGGCAACGTTGTGAAATGAGAAACAACCCCTTAAGAAACATTAGCAAATCTGAAGATTGTAGTTCTAATCACATAACAGAGTACAAATCAAATGACTGTACTGTTCAATTTTAAGGAAGAAAAGATTGAGCAACTAAAAGAAAAGCAATAGTTCTATAAATGTCTTTTGTTTCAAACGCGGTATTCTGAGCTTTCAATTCGGCAATGAAAGAGCGTGATCAAGTTAGTAACAGAAATTGGCTTCAAGAAATGAGTCTGCAGCTTTCGAGAAATGAAACATGCTTCAAAATGTCAATCGCGTCTAAGCATACGAGCGTCTCGAGGAAGTCTCCAACTGGGAGATCTTGCGCTCGTATTTCAAAAAGGAAAGGATAAATCCTACCTGCGTTTCCTGCAAGCGGAAATTCGTGGTAGACTACTACCATTAATCAGGAACAGCTGTGAAACTTCTCTGCTCTCGGATCTGAAGACGAGGACCGGACCGGAACGAAAGACGTCTTCACTCGGGAAGCTTCTTTAATAATCCACACAGTTTCCAGGGCGTGGCACCATTTATAGCCCTGTATCCTGGTACTGGAGCTGCAAAAGGACAAAAAGACTACGGCAGCACACAAAGAAATCCGACAAACTTGGCAGTCTAATGCTCCGTGACTTGACATTGGCTTAACAAGCATTGGCATAGCAGTAAAAGACAAACAAGCATTGCTATAGGCATTGCTGCAAACCTAAGTACAAAATGCAAACAAGATCACAAGGCTAAGCAATAAGGCAACAACAAACCTAGGCAAATGACAAGCATATTCAGACAATGAATTAAGTGCAAAAAGCATATCAGACAATGAATAAAGTTGGATCCTGACATTATATTCCTGCAACAGATTGTACGTTTACATGGTCTTCCTTCAATCCTGATAACGGATAGGGGAACTCAATTTACTTCTAAATTTGGAAGGCTTTATGTAGGGTCATGAAAATCGATGCCATATTGTCGGCGAGTTATCACCCTCAAACAGATGGCGAAACTGAAAGGTTAAATCAAACCTTAGAACAATATCTCAGATGCTTCACCTTACAACACGGTGAGGAATGGAGAACACTCTTATGGACTGCTGAGTTCGCATATAACAACGCCGACCATTCTTCGTTGGGTTGTTCTCCCTTCTTCTGTCTTAATGGATATCACCCGAACATGATGCCATTCGAACAACCGGCTACCTCCACACATCCTACCATACAGGAACATCATGCACATCTTAAGGCAGTGTTACAAGAGGCTCAAACACATCTAGAAACATCTAGAGCTAGAGACAAAAACTATGCAGATAAGAAGAGAATATCGGAGCCGTCATATAAAGTAGGGGACAAGGTATGCCTTAACACGAAACATTTGAAGTTTAGGGGAAACAATAGGTTACAACCCAAATTTGTAGGCCCATATCCAATCCACAGTGTCATTAATCCCGTATCCATGAAGCCTATTTTCCCTTCGTCGTGGCACATCCACCCTGTTTTCCATGTCTCACTCCTTAAACCTTGTCTCCCTGACACTAGATTGCCAGTAAAACCCTTGCCTTGGGAGATTGAGGGGGAGGAAGAGTATGAGGTGCATGACATTTTGGACTCTAAACGCATTAGGGGGAGAGTGCTCTACCTCATAGATTGCAAGGGGTATGGTCCTGAGGATCGATCTTGGGAGCCACATGCCAACATACATTGCCCTGGCCTTCTGCGACGTTTCCAGGCAAGATTACCTGGGAAACCTGGTGGACTGCCGAGACGTCTGTCATAGGGACGGGGTTCTGTCATATTTCACCCTAGGTTGATAACACACGATGAATGTAGGTTGAATGTGTCTCTGGACTACTTTGCCCAGAATGCCGAGGCTGAGGTCCACTCTTTATTTTTCTTACTTAAACTCCTCCCGTTTGTTCTCAGGTGCTTGTCACCTGATGTCGGAGTTTAGTTAATTTCCTTGATCTGATGATTGAAAGACACAAGCCTTTTTCAGTGAACAACTTCACCCTACCGTCGGATACGGAGAGAAGAAGCCTTGGATTATTATAGTGCATTGCCGAGCTGGAGAACCGCGTGGCGAGCGGCTATGAAAAGCCTTGAAATTAAAGTGCATTGCCGCGCTGGAGAATTGAGTGAAATAACGGCTGCGAAAAGCCGTACATCAAAGCGCATTTGCCGCGCTGGAAGCCGAGTTAAATAACGGCTGCGAAAAGCCATACATCGAAGCGCATTTGCCGCGCTGGAAAGCCGAGTGAAATAACGGCTGCGAAAAGCCGTACATCAAAGCGCATTTGCCACGCTGGAGTACACCTTGAGATACCAAGCTAGGAAGTCGCTGTATGAATCCTAATACAGCCTTCTTTGAAAGTTAAAGTCATTACGAGGCATAGAGGACAAAGCTACTTATAAAGACAAATGGAAGACCCAGCCACCTTTAACCAGTGAACTGCTGACTTGCAGATAAGTACTTGGGTGAACTTGGTGGGGGTGAACGTTATAGTCTCTGTGCTCCAGAGTATATTTCCACGACAGGTGGTTCCATATAGGGGAATTGGAGAAATAGCTTTTTTCATCGCTCCCACTGTATCTGGCTGAACAGGTTAGTGGTAACCTGAATGTATGTCATGACACACTGGCTCAATAGCCAGAAGTAGTACATTTACTACAAAGGGAAAGAGTGAATTTACATGACCAGATTTACTCATATTCCAACTATACTTTTGTGAAAAACCCCTTAACCTTCTGACTTAGGGGCCGATTACGATGTCGTAGAGTCGGAGCCATTCCTACGGCATCGTAATCCGCTGTTCAGATTAATTTCTGACTGACCCATTTGGGTGGAGTTGGTCTGAAATGACAGCATGTATTCTGGTTGGAATGTATGCTCCCATTGTAAAGAGTAGGAGTGTAACTGAACAGTGTTTAGTCACATCCTAATGGCTGGGTTGAGACTGCCAACAGGAGGTCAGTCGGTCTCAGTACTGAATCAATGTTGGGCAGACTCAGGTCCGTTTGACATTGAAATCAGGCCCTAAGTATCTGAAATGCAAGTTAAAATCCTCCAGCAGGGCACGGCAGCAGGTTGTATCTGGTGAAGTCTCTCAAGCTCACATAGCTGCTGGATGAGGTACAGCTGAAGCCATTGATTTTAGCTTGAAAATCTCCAAGAGGAGAAATTCAAATTCACACCACCAAAGTCCTCTCATTGATCCCATATTTTTGGTACCTTAGCCTGGTCAAAATTTCTGCCTTACAGATTTAGAGGTCGATTTAGACTTTGCTGCACAGAATACAGATTGTCAGGGTGGTGGATGACATTAGCTCCACTACCCTCACAGACTGTAATGTGCCAAATTTAGAGATGACCTCAGGCCCAGCAGTCATCTCTGTGCTTTGAAAGGAATCACTTTCACAGCAGTTTCTTTTATGGTATAAAAAGTTTGGTGGGCACCTGCCATCTGTTCTGATGGCTGTCCACCAAACTTTTAAGACTTTTTGTTTTTCAAAAATGAACTCTCAAAGATTTCTCTCAGAGTGCGGGAATCATTTCTTTCCTATACCTAACTACCAGGTTTTCCTGGCAGTGATGGGCAGAAAAAGAACATCATGCAGGCCCCCTAAACACGGTGGACAGTGTAATATTTGTCATACGATGGCTCCTACTCCATCAGGCCGTTGGAGGAAGCACTCCATCAATGGAGCCAATAGAGAACAAACCTAGAATTTGACCAACAGGGTACTACGTTGCATTTGCAAAAGAGTACCCCTTCTGCCAAATCTATGTAATCACGATGCAAGTCAGAAATTGTATCCAACAAAGTCCTTTGACGTTGAACTCTTTTGCCATGAGGCATAAATTAAAACATGTTAACTGAACACCTTCCCAAAAACCTGGATATAGAAGTAAAAGGAAGTAAAATGGAAATTTGTCTTTTCAGATGAAGCACTATCATGCTTCTGTTCACTTCACACGCTGTTGTAAAATTAAGAACATAATGAAGACTGCTGCCATTTAATGTCTATAAAGTCAGACTCCATTTAGAGCATTCTGAGACTCAATTTTCTGTTTAATCATCGGCATGTCTACCTTCAACATAGATGCCCTCCGTCTTTCTAAGAACCTGGGACAATGTCTAGTCATCCAGAAAATTACTTCAATAAGAAAACCTAATGAGGCATCAGTCTGGGACAAGCACCTTGTTTTCTGAATTTCAAGGTCAGCTAACAACAATATCATAAACAATGTAGTCTGAATTGACGTATTTGTGCCCTATTTGTTTATATTAATGCATCTAAGACTATTTTTTTGATGCACAAAGGTTATGTCAGGGATTTTTCAAAAATTCATCATTTAAGATAAGATTGGTAATCAACAGTATAAAAGGCTCATCAAGTGGCAATTAGATAAGAGGGGTCCTTTGTCCCAGATTATCGCACAAGACGATGCCATAAGATCATGGCAGTGACCTTCAGATTGCTGTGCTGCTGAAGCATCCTGTTTTACACAAAGAGCTGTACCAAGCCAAGCCCAAGAGGAGAGGAGATAAGCCCAGCTGATGTTTGTTTTGTCTCTTGAGGAAACACTTCCTTCCAGCTATTGATAACTACAGCTTCATGATGTAAACAGGTAAACAATGCACTGAGTCCTACTGCTAAACAACAGGGTGAGACTGCTGACATCAAATACTTTTAATCTTAAAGGGTCTTTTAGTACATGAACTGTGTGTGATATTATAACAAAACAAAATTTGATTTGAATTTCCACTGCATCCCTGACCACTTTGTAAGGTTGTGTTAGTAACCCAGAAAGCAGGAACACCACATCAATTATTATTGAGTGGAGTTCTGTGGGGTTACAATAACCTGTACTTTCACATTTCAGCTTTGTAATGAACTAAGTTCAGGGATCCGTGGGTGTTAAAGCAAACCTTGTAGAGCTATGCCAGAGTCTTAGTTTACCCAACAACTGTATTTGGTTGAAGTAAATCTTAGAAATTGGGTTACTGGTTGAGGGGGGTGAAACTCTACTCAAGCAGAACCCACAATTCCTGTCAAGGTGAAATCTTAAGCAACCCCGAATTAACCTGTGCTTGACCCTCTGATAGCTTGGCACAAAGCTGTCAGGCTTAACTTAGAAGCAATGTGCAAAGTATTTATGCAGCATTTCAAACACTAATAAAGTGAAAACACTGCACAGGAAAAATCCAACACCAATTTAGAAAAATAGAGCAATATTGTATTAAATTATTTGACACCAAAGCAACAAAATCCAATCAGTAGAACTGGAGATATACAGTTTTAAAGATTTCAGGTAAGTAAAACACTTAAAATAACAAAGCACCACTCAAGTCAACTGGTCATGTGAGACCGGGTGAAAATCATACTTTCAGGCCGATTGTTAGGGCCGACTGATGCGGGTGGGAAGATCTTGGTGCCAACAAGACAGTTTGTGTTCATGAACAGCTCAAAACTTCAGGATTTCTCCTTTTCTTTGGAGAGTAGCTCCGATGAGGGCCATACCAAAGTTCCAACATTTGAGGGGTACCTCTTGGGGGCCAGGAGCTCACTCCAGCTAGGTCAGCAGAGCTCAGGCAGGTCCAGACAGCAGGTCAGCTGGGCAGTTGCAGGGAGCCTCTAGATCTTGTCATGTGTCTGTAGCTTAAACCAGGAGGACAGTCTGCTTTCCTTTTGTGTCACTTTAGTCGAGACGAAGTATGCAGGTCCAGTCTTCCTTCTCAGCAAACAGGGAAGCATGTCACAAGAGCTGCAGAGTAGGTAGCAGGGCAGCAGTGTAACAATCCTTCTGGCCGCAAATAAGCACAGAAGTCCTTTTTTCTATAGCATCCACAGGTCCAGAAGTGTACTGAAGAGTTAGGTTTGAGGGTCCAATATGTATATCTGGTACCCTCTTTGAAGTAGGAGAAGTTGCTAGAGAGTTCCATTTGAAGTCCTTGATGTTTCTAGCCTCCCCTGCCCTGGCTCGAAGTTGACTGCATGAGCAATGCAGTGATGACAACCCTTTGTGAAGCCAGGGTTTAGCTTATTCAGTTGTATATGGGGCTATGCCAAGTTCTGCCTCCATCCTGTAAGCTGATGGCACATCCAGGCACATCTAATCCCTCTATTGTGTGGCTGTCTGGCGGGAATAACCAATGTCCAACTGCCAACTACACCCAGTCATGTAACCCAGGAACAGGCTGTAGATGTCAAATGGTCAATGAAGGAAAATGGCAATTTTCAATATTGTAACTTACATCGGGATGAACGCTTATTTTGTATTCCAACTCCTGGAACTACACATATTAGTGTAACAGAATATATCTGTGGCAGTGCAGAGTTACTATTCTAACTCCATGGAGTACAAACATTAGTGTACCTGGAAATATTTGTTGAAGTTCAAATATATTATTCTTACTCCAAGGCCTACAAATATTGGAGTAAATGCATAAACACAGGGGAGTTCACAATTAATATTTTAACTCTAGGGTTTACACACATTGGGGTAAGTGCATGGATTTTATTCTAAATGAGGGGTCTTCTTGCATTAGAGTAAGTTAACACATTTGGGAAGAGGACATTTACTATTCTAAATTCGGGGCTTATAAACATTAGGATAACACAATATATTTGAGGGAGGGCAGCATTACTATTCTAACTGCATGCAAGGCCTGCAAACACTAAGACGACACAAAGTAACTGGGGAAATGCAGATTTACTATTTTATTTACAAATCCTACAAACAATGTGGTAACTTAATATATTTGTGGTAGTGTAAATGTACTATTCTAAACCCAAATATTACAACCATCGGGGTAACTGCAATGTGCAAATGTATTATTCTGTCTCCAAGACTTACAAACATTGGGGTAAATACACTTAGGGACATACAGAGTTACTATTTTAACTCTAAGGCTTACATACATTGGGGTAACTGCATAGGTATAGGGAAGTGCAAATATATTTTTCTAACTCCAAGGCTTACATGCATTGTGATAAATGTGCATATATGGTGTGGGGGGGGGGGGGGGGTAATAGAAGTACCAGGTCAAGAAAATCTGTCCTATTAAAAGCATAGGACCAATCACTGTTTATCACCCCTATGAGTGTTATGTTGATCTCAGTGCCTCAGTAAAACAACTGTATCACCAGCTGTACCCTTTGCTGGTATTACCAAGAAAAGGTGAGTAATGCCCACTTTTAATTCTGGTCACTGTGACTCCGCCCCCTTCCTGCACCTTGCTCATTGTTCTCCTGGTCCACTCCCCTCAGTTTTGAATGACACTATTACCTATGGCTAAAAATCCATGCAACCCTGATCATGCCCGCCTCTCCACTTAGGCCACACTAAGATCCCTCTTGTGGTGCCTCTCATGAAAGGGGGTTTACACCCCCACCAAATACTCGTGTGAAGCCGAACAAACAAACCACAGTGCAAGCACCCTTCTGGGCCACTTGATTGAAGGCGTGACTCTTTGACAGAGTCACCACCGCCTTGTCTGTCTCACCTTCCCCAGGTGCTTGTGGACAGTGACAAGGTGCAGAGACTCCTCCTCCTGGCCTCCCAGCACAGCTGATGGTCCTTCGGGATACTCTGTGCTGGTGGAGGTCGCTGCCTCTGTCTTTTCCTGAGACTCTGCTTCCTTCTACCTCCCAACTCACTCCTCCGCTCTTTAGTCTTTCCGCGCCACAGTGCTCCCTGCATTCCTCATGTCCTAGTCTTGTCTCCTTCTTCAGTGTTTTCCCTCATCCTGCAAGCCTGCCGTGCCAATGAAAGGGGCAGGTCTGCATGGTTATAATGCTAGTTGGGCCCTCTTCAGTGCCCCTGCGGTCCCCACCAGAGTCAGCCAAGTGTGGGCTGTCACAGTTGGATTGTTTGTATTTCCTCTAGATGGATTTGAAGCTGACCAGGATACTTTTGATTTTTTTATACTGCCATCATATAGAAAGTGTAAGCTTTGTTGGCATAGTTTAAATTAATAAGGTAACTACTTCTTTACTTTGACAATATAACCCATGAAGAATTAACCCATTAAAATATGAAAGAGCTTATTCATAGAAACAAGCAAGAAAGGAGAGGATATGAGTTCATTTGACAGCTAGAATAAACACTTGCTTCAGCTACTATACATCTACCAAGGTCTATTCTGTTGAGGAAAAGGTAAAATAATAGATATTGAAAATAATTTCCAAGTAATTACTTTTGTGAGCCCTGGGCTCGAGAAAGTACCAACAAGTGAGTCACTTTTCAGTAAAACATGAACAGCTAACAATGTCTTTTAAAATATAAATGTGGATGTTCTTCTACTTGGCAGAGATAAGAAGTGGCATTTAACCACACAGAAGAAATCACATTCATAAGGCAGTAGGAAACAGATAGTATCTGTGGGAAGTTGTGCTGTTAGTCAGCTAAAGCATGGGACAGATAGTGAAATCTTATAGTCTATAACATCTGCAGAATTTGCTTATGAATAGACATAGAAAAAACCCAGGCATAATCTAAATAAATCAGGAAATACATAAAACCTCAGATTATGGAAACATTGCTTTATGTTAACAATAATAAGATTGAAAGGAAAATTGTGTGGACTAGGATAAACATTTTAATGGATTACAAACAAAGAAATTAAACCTAGAAACAGAAAGGTTTGAAGGAAAGATACAATGAATGCTAAAAATGTGCTCCTGAGTGGTTAGTTGTTGCAAACCTCATCCTAACAAACACACTGAGGTTGAGGGATAACAGGCCCAAACCTTAATACTGAAATACTGTAGTCTCATTAAATATTTCTTGATCCGAAATTAATCTACATTGCTGCTTCTGTGCAGTTTTATACAAAATCCATCTTTATTTGAAATCATTGCGCGGCCAGCCAACATGCGTTTCGAGGGATCTCTTCTTCAGGGCAGATATTCCATGTAGGTATGTCCATCCACCAGAATTTTCATATTAAGAGTAAATGTTATAAAGATTAGATCAATAATTGCTCCATTCCAGTATAAGCAATCACGCCACAACAGCATACATTACTCATCACTCAAGCTTGCAAGCCTGGAACAATGTATGAAGTTTGCTGATGTGGCGTGATTGCTAATAGACGAATGGGGCAATCATTGATCTAACCTCATCCTATTTGTTTCATGATGAGAGTAGGCTGAAACAAAACACATAAGCAACTCCTGCAACATGTAGAAAATCACCATCTGTCATTAACAGACAAACCAGGCTGCAAAAATCAAAGGATAAATCATCTACAACACAACAGGTGATGACAAATGAAGGTGCTATACACATAACAGGCATGTATATGTTTCATACTGTGTTACAATGCTTCAGAACATAATATCCTAGCAACGAATATGTGACATTATCCTGCAATCAATTACCCCACATACCACCACCCTGCATTTTTTATAAGGCAATTACAATGACCCCGCAAATTATCACAACGCAAACTTTTACAATGACTATGCCTTTACCACGTATGCCATTACAACACAAAGGCAAGTGATAAAGGTATACTCATTAACTCCTAACTTATGACACTGCCCCTCTCATTGTCTTTGCCGTCTCCCGGTTTCTATTCGGCATGTGGAGAAGAAGAACTGCAATAATCCATAAGGAATAAGGGACTACTGCTTTTATCCTTTACTACTCCTTTGATAACCATTGTTTAATAACTTTTTAATTCTGATGTATTCATGTTTTAATATTGTGCTTGTATATATTTTATTGCACTTTTATGGTCATTGACCGAAATAAAGTTATCAAAGTAAGTAAGTATACTCATTGTAAAAGCTTTAAAGGTAAGTGAGAGTACCCTACCCTACCCTTCAGCCTAATTTAGTACCCCTGCATGACCCTCCCTTGACACCAAGTCCTATTCCTACATTTACACTACCCAGCATGACCCCCCCAACACCACCATAAACCACTACTCTACACTACACAACACTACCCTAAAACACTACCCCCAGCACGACCCTACACTACACAAACACCACAACACTACCCTACACTACACAAACAATACCCTAAACCCTAAAACACTACCCTCAGCATAACCCCCCAACCCCCAGTCCGGTGCCTACACTCAAACACTACCCTACACTACCCTAAACCCTAAAACACTACCCTAGATGACACAAACACCACAACACTGCCCTAAGCCCTAAAACACTACCACAGCACGACCCTACACTACACAAACACCACAACACTACCCTAAAACACTACACTGCTCGACCCGACACTACCTGAAAACCTAAAAGACTACACTACACAAACACCACAACACTACCCTAAACCCTAAAACACTACCCTGCACAACGCCCGCCACTACCTTAAACCCTCCTGAAACACTACCCTACACTACATAAACAGCGCAGCACTACCCTATACCCTAAAACACCACCCCCAGCACGACCCTACACTACACAAACACCACAACACTAAACCCTAAAACAGTACTCTACACTACACAAACACCACAACACTAGCCTTAACCCTAAACACTACCCCCAGCAGAACCCTATACTACACAAACACCACATCACTACCCTAAACCCTAAAACACTACCCTACACTACACAAATACCACAACACTACCCTAAACCCTAAAACACTACCCCCAGCACGGTCCTACACTGTACAAACACCACAACACTACCTTTAACCCTAGAACACTACCCTGTAGAACCCCCCGATACTACCTTTAACCCTAAAACACTACCCTACACTACACAATCCCCGCAACACTACCCTAAACCCTAAAACACGACCCCCAGCACGACCCTACACTACACAAACATCACAACACTACCCTAAACCCTAAAACACTACTCTGCATGATCCCCCAACACTACCCTAAACCCTAAAACACTACCCTACACTACACAAACACAACAACACTACCCTAAATACTACAACTCAACCCATAGCACGACCCTACACTACACAAACACCACAACACTACCCTAAACCCTAAAACACTACCCTACACTACACAAACACCACAACACTACCCTAAAGCACTACCCTACACTACACAAACACTACCCTAAACCCTAAAACACTAGGCCAGCACGACCCCTACCCCTAAAAAAGTAACCCAATCTCCCTTACCTCTCTCTCCTTGTGGTTCCTCTCTCCTCCTGGTTCCTTCTTCACGAAGTCTGTCGTCTGTCTCTGAGTGGCGTTGCACATCATAGTGAGGAAACGGAAGAGTCTCCTACGTGGATCACCCAAATTGTTTTTTTTACAACCGTGTATGCTATTACCATAAATGTCTTTACAACATAATTTGTTGTAAAGGCATACGTTGTAAATGCACACACGTTGTAAAAAAAATGCAGAGTGATGCTATGCAGGGTCAAAGTCCTCACAGAGTAATGGTATGCGGGGTCTAAGTCTGCATAAATAAAGTTTTGTTGTAAAGATGGATTATCCCTAGCAACTAATTAAACATCTATGGAATCTATGGAAATATATGCACTTTGTAATTTAAATAATGGAGGGAACCTCACAATCACTACCAGCTAGCAAGGCGTCAGGTACGCCGAAACACTTTTGGGTCAGCACGGTAATGCACTTTATATAAATGAAAAAATAAAGAATCTCAGCGGCTGCTGAAACCAAAAAGAGTCCGTCTCTCTCGTTGTTTGTGGACGCCGTGTGGATGTGGGCGTTGAGAGTGGAATCAGGATATATATATATATATATATATATATATATATATATATATATATATATATTACTTGCTGGCGGTCGCCAGTAGGTAGTTATAGTTAGGATTGGCTACCATAGGAAATTCCGAACATTCTATTGGGAATAACTTTGGCGCCGATTGAGGAATCTGCCTGTAATTTTTCTTAAAATGGTCTCGCTGCACCCCACTCCTTCCCTGAACGTTTCAGAGGGATTGGTGAAGTGGGGGCTGAGAAAAAAGGGGGGTCCCAAAACGTGTTTTCTCCATGTTAATTTCCATAGAACGGTCTGACAAGTCTACAGCCCCAAATCGCTGAACGGAATTACGCCAAACTTGGCAATATTGTAGGGACTGGAACGCAGATGTGCCTTTGCTATGTTTTGTGAAAATTGCTCCAGTGGTTTTTATGAAAATTAAGTTCAAAACCACATATATATCTATAGGCGCGCTGCGGGCGCTCACCGGTGCACGTACCGGGGAGCGCACCTGGCGCGCTACGGGAGTGCGCGAGCGAAAGCTGATTGGCTGTCGGGTATCTGTCAACATTCTAAACAGTCTAGAGAGTCCGCCATCTTGCATTTCGGTAGAATCGAGACAAAAGAGGTGAAAAAAGAAAGGGGGAAATAAATAAAAGGGGGCAGAGTAGACACCCCTCGACCCCCTAGGTTTTCTGAGGGGGGCCTAAAAGGACCTTGAAGAGCTAAAAAACTTTTGTTTTTTTAAATTTTCACGGGGTAAGCGCTGGCGGCGCTCCCCGGTACGCTCTCCGGTACGCGCACCGTGAGTGCACCACGGGGAAAAACAGTGTAAAAAAATGGAGTAAAAAAAATGTTGAGTGTTTAGAGGAAAGTGATGCATTGCTGGAGTGTGTCACAAAAATGATGCAACTCCAGCAATGCATCCTTTGACATGGGGCCAGGCCCATGTGAAAGGGCCTGCATCAGTCTTACGCCTGCTGTGATACAGGCGCAAGATTTGGACGCAACAGCGTCATAAAAGTGACGCAGTGATATCTCTTAGATTTCACTGCGTCACCTCTACGACCCTTTCTTGCGTCAATACACTCCTTTTGTATACATTACACCTGACGTAGGTATAATGTGGCGCAGGGGTTTACAAAGTGACACATCTACCTAGATGTGTCACTTTGTAAATATGACTCAATAAGGTGCAGTTTTTACAGCACTGGTGCGTCACAAAAAGTGACGTACCGGTGGCGTAAAAGTGACGCATGGCCTCATAAATGAGGCCTTCGGTCTTCTACTCATGCGTCATATTAAATATATGACGCATTATGTCGCAACTACTTACCGATACGTCAGTATTTCAAACGTATCTGTAAGCGCAAAAGTGATGCACTGCTGGAGTGTGTCACAAAAATTATGCAACTCCAGCAATGCATCCTTTCACATGGGGCCAGGCCCATGTGAAAGGGCCTGCATCAGTCTTACGCCTGCTGTGATACAGGCGCAAGATTTGGACGAAACAGCGTCATAAAAGTGATGCAGTGATATCTCTTAGATTTCACTGCGTCACCTCTACGACCCTTTCTTGCGTCAATACACCGCTTTTGTATACATTACACCTGACGTAGGTATAATGTGGCGCAGGGGTTTACAAAGTGACGCATCTTCCTAGATCCGTCACTTTGTAAATATGACTCAATAAGGTGCATTTTTTACAGCACTGGTGCGTCACAAAAAGTGACGTACCGGTGGCGTAAAAGTGACGCATGGCCTCATAAATGAGGCCTTCAGTCTTCAACTCATGCGTCATATTAAATATATGACGCATTATGTCGCAAGTACTTACAGATACGTCAGTATTTCAGACGTATCTGTAAGGGCAAAAGTGGTGCATTGCTGGAGTGTGTCACAAAAATGATGCAACTCCAGCAAAGCATCCTTTCACATGGGGCCAGGTCCATGTGAAAGGGCCTGCACCAGTCTTACGCCTGCTGTGATACAGGTGCAAGATTTGGACGCAATAGCGTCATAAAAGTGACACAGTAATATCTCTTAGATTTCACTGCGTCACCTCTACGACCCTTTCTTGCGTCAATACACCCCTTTTGTATACATTACACCTGACGTAGGTATAATGTGGCGCAGGGGTTTACAAAGTGACGCATCTACCTAGATGCGTCACTTTGTAAGTATGACTCAATAAGGTGCATTTTTTACAGCACTGGTGCGTCACAAAAAGTGACGTACCGGTGGCGTAAAAGTGACGCATGGCCTCATAAATGAGGCCTTCAGTCTTCTACTCCTACTTTTTCTTTCACTTTCTCTGTTTCTTCACTGCCTTACTTACCTGGTCTCACACTTACTTGTCTTTATCCAGTCTGTATCTCCACTCTTTCCAAAACATCACTGTTATTTTCTTACCCTTCCACACCCCTGTTCCTTTACTACATTTTCTTCGCATATCCACATTCCCCATGTTCACTCTCCTTCTCCTCACTCTCCTTCCCCACACTCACCTTCTTTCACTCCCCCTACTTCACTTCCCTTCTCCTCTCGTCCCTTTCTGTGCTTTCTTACTCATTATCCTCTCCTTTATCAATGCACTCCACTTCACTTACTCTTTTTCATTTTTTTAAGAACACAGCGCTTTGATGAGAATTGGAGTTAGTTCTGAAAAGAACTTTTTTTTTCTTCTTTTTTCCTTTTTCAGAACAGGAACAAAAACAGGGAATGGGAAACTGCTCAACAGGAGCAAAAACAAAAAAAAACAAATTTAGGGCTGGGAACGGCAGCAATGGTTCTCCAATGCTCGAACCATGAGCAGAACACTTTGTTCCCCATAGCAAAGTAGCTGATCACAGTCTCTGCATTTAAGAACGCCTTTGTTAAAAGTAGGCTGAATGTTCGGAATCAGCTCTTGCGATCGCCCCCTCACCGATGTTGTTGGTCCTCCAGTTGATGTAGAGGCCCCATCTCTGGGAGCCTCTTGTGCTAGAGCCCTAACACTCTCCCGTACGATTAACAGGAGTATAACCCATAGACCAATTCAGGACTGGGTAGGTAAGATGCAACAGAAACACAGTGTCCTGAAAGGTGGGAGTCGGTAGACAATTATAAATAGCATGCATATAGCATTACTTGGGCAGAAAAGAAGGAGAGTACTCGTATTTAAGTCAAAAGATAGTTGTTCATCTTTATATAGTTACATTAGTTCCAAGGTCAGACGTATACATTTAAGAACAGCACTGCATAAATTGAATTAGTGACAACCACATGGAACTTGGTGCAAAAAAACATGTACAAAAGTGCAAGTGGTGACGCAAGTGAAAAGTGAACAGCGTTGGTGGCGCACTGTGCATAAGGTGCATACTATTTACAGTGAGTGGCTTAACAGCGCATGTGACATTGTGATATCACAGCAGGCACGAATAATTTTATTTAAATGTAGAGCGACAAGGAAGAAGCGCGCCTATTATTCAAGCTGTTTGGTCGATGGCGTTTCGATCCAGGTTAGTTCGGATCATCATCAGGACTGGTTGTCTGGATGAAGGAGTGCTGTAAGGAAAGGGAGGAGATCTAGGAAGGGTGCCCGGGGTACAAGGATGGAGAGCACGTAAAAGGAGTACTCAAGGATACCTGGGAGGATCCTGAGTGAGTAGAATCCTTTTAAGCAATAGTCTTGGGAGATGTCAGGGTGAAATTTGGAGCCCCAAAATGGATCGTCTATGGGCTGCAGGATGGAGCTAGGGAGAGAGGAGATTGAAGGGCATTGCTAAGTGAGCGGATAAGGAGTGTTAGGCACACCTCATGTTGCACAGGAAAGTAAAAGCAGAATGGGTCAGGTATCTCAATCATGTACCTTGCTGATTGAATCAGTGCTCTCGCCAGCGGTGGGAATCAGCCGTTTTCCGCGTGCAGCTAACTGGAGTTAACGAATGGGGCAAAGGATTCGGGCCGGTGCCGAAGGTTACCTGAATTGATAGGCGTCCGCGGCGCTCACAAGTCGGATGGCATCTGAGAGCCGGACTGGGCGAGGACTGCTGTTTAATTTCCGCGTTGGGGCGGAGTCAGGACAAAGGGTGTGGGGGGGAAATGGCGTCAGCAGCGGTGTGCTGACGTAGGAAGACAATGATTGGCGATGCGGTGTGGGAGGGGTGTGGCGTTACTGTGGTGACGCGTCCCGGAGGTGGACAGGGACTGGGGCAGCGCTAACGTTAGGTGGTGATTGGTAGGAGGGGAAGAACGTAGAGCGTCATTGCCATGGTGACGCGGCTGAGTTGCAAAGGACCTAGAGTGACGGTGTGATTAAAACAATGGGCACAAGGGTAATAACAAGGCATTCATTAACCCCGGAAAAGGTACATTGATAATAGTTGGGAACAGTTCTCCTGTATTAACATCATTGCATAATTATGTGAATGAACCCAACTACGCTAGGCTGTTCGTTTCTTTGTGGATCTCGGGGCGTATAGCTCCTGAGCCGGTATGACATAACCGAGTCACAAAGAGACGTGAGCTGTAATGCAATTAAAAAACATTCGGTGCATGAGGGACGGTGAAGCGGTGATAGAAAACAGCAGTTCAAAAAGGAAAGATCAGTTGGCAGACTAAAGGAGAATTCATTTCCATTTTCTTTTAAACATGTGAACAAAAATTCATACGAAATTCCTGTCAAACATATTGTTAAACATTGCTGTGCTAGTGTCTGCTAGGCCTGATTGTGCGTGAACTGTGTTTGGAGTGGAAGGGGTTAGCAAGGGGACAAGGGACATAGTTCTGGAATAGGTAGCTAGATAGTTCTGGGTTCAGCGAGCCTGTGGCAGGGCAAGTAACACAGTTATAGAATGGGTAGCAATTCAGTTCAGGGTTCAGAGAGACTGAGGCAGGTTCAGGTGGTAACGGTTCCATTCCATTCATCAATAGTGTTTAGTCCTTTATTGATTGAGTCACAAATTGTTATCCATTTACATTCCGCCTTGTTGAGGAGAGTTCTGATATCGCCTCCTCGAATGGGCAAAGTGGGTTTTTCTATCACTTCCCATTGCATGTCCGTATCAAGGTGGTCGTGCTGTAGATAGTGTGATACCAAAGGGGCTGACATAGTTTTGCAATTAATTCGGCTTTTATGCTGAATGATGCGTTGTTTAATGATTTGTGTTGTCTGTCCAATGTAAATTAGGTCACATGGGCATTTGATTGCATAGATTACATTTTGTGATCTGCAGTTTGAATGTTTTGTCAGTTTGTGTGAGCGACCGTTGACAGCAAATTCTTTTGTGGTTAAGCTGCACACGCTGCAATTTTGACATTTGAATTGTCCCACAATTGGGTCAAGGAACCAAGCAGCTGTAATAGTATTCCTTTCATGATTGGTTTGCCGCCACGTGATGGCATGTACCAGATGATTGGCTAGATTACTGCCGCGTTGATATGAAAAAAGAGGGTCATCTTTGAATTGTTCATGTGAGCGTAACAGAGGCCAATTTTTTCTGATGATTTTGTTTATTTTGTTACTGTGAGGTCTGAATTTCGAGACAAAAGGGATCCTGGACATCGATTTCTTGGGTTGAATAGTGAGGAGGTGTTCTCTATGACACTACCATGCTCTTTTCTTTGCTTTGGGGATTCGGAGGAATTGGCCATACGGTAGTCCATCACGTAGTCCGCGGGGGTGGTAGCTGGAATAAAGCAGCAGGGTATTCTTTTCGGTTGGTTTCCGGTATAGGGTAGTGCCCAGAAGACCTTCTTCCGCATGGATGGTCACATCTAGGAATGGCAGATCATTTTGTTTGCAGTCACTGGTGAATTTGAGGTGTTCCTGGGAGTGGTTCAGCCAGTCAAAGAAGGGATATAATGTGTCAGCCATGCCAGTCCACAGTAATAGAACGTCGTCTATATATCTGCGCCACAGATTGATGTTTTCAAAAAATTGATTTATCGGGGTAAGGATCAGTGTCTTTTCTAGGTGATGGACAAACAGAATAGCAAAGTTCGGGGCGAAGCACGCGCCCATGGAAACGCCTTTTATTTGTAGGAAAAAGGTGTCTTGTTAGAGAAAGTAGTTGTTTTTCAATGCTATCCGGAAGAGATTCATGATGAACTCTGTGGGGATTCGTGTGGGTTGCTGTCTTGAAATAAGCAGGGTGTGGATAGCTTGTAGACCTTCATCATGGGGGATGTTGGTATAAAGGGATTCGATGTCTATTCCTGCCATGACTTGTGTATTGGTGTCAAAAGGTAGATCCTCAATGGTATTGATGAGGTCCATCGTGTCTCGGATGTAGGTGTCAGTTTCGGGGACAAAAGGTTTGATGATAGAGTCTATATATTTTCCAAGTGGTTCTAAGATAGACCCACACCCAGACACAATAGGTCTGCCCGGAGGATTTAGACTGTCTTTGTGTATCTTGGGCAAGATGTAGAGTACTGGGGTGCGAGGGCTGGCACTGTTAAGGAAATCAAATTCCTTTTTGGTGATGATATCTTTGTCTTTGGCTTCAGTGGTGACGGATAGTATTTTGCTCCGGATGTCTTCGAGCGGATCCTTGGGAAGGGGTCGGTAGTGTTCTTGATTTGCGAGTTGTCTTTTAATTTCTAGGTCGTATTTGGTTGTACTCATAATGACTATCCCTCTGCCCTTATTGGCTGGCTTTATAATGTCGCTGTTTTCCTTCAGCATTCTCAGGGCTTGTTTATCTGCCAATGGGAGGTTATAAGAGATGAATTGTGATTGGTTTTTGAGGTCCATCACGTCTTTCAGTACTAATCGCTCAAACGCCAGGATTTCCGGTGGCATGGCATGTGAGGGGGGTTGAAGGTAGAAGGCGGTCTGAATGGTGATGGATTTAGTGGTGCAGAATCCGTTTTATCTGCAAAATAGTGTCTTAGTCTTATCTGTCTGAAGAATTTCAGAAGGCTTGATTGAAGGTCCAGGAAATCTGTGCGTTCCGTGGGCACGAATGTTAGTCCTTGAGATAGAAGGATAATCTCATCGCTACTGAAGACATGATCTGACAGATTGAAGATTGGTATTTGTAAGTCAGTGGTCCTTGCTGGATCTTCATCATCTATTGTTGCTACCCCCATTGGTAGAACCGGTTGCGTGTTTGTCGTTCTCCTGGAAGTTGTGGTTGGTATTGGTGATTCCTGTTGGGGCGATTTTGATGGGGTGGTTGTCGGCATCCGCGGCCTCTCCCTAAAAAAAACAGCCGGGATCAGGGGTGGAGGTCTGTTGTTGGCTGTTGAAGTACCTGGGCGGTTGTCAGAATCCGAGTCTTCAATCGAGGTGTTTGATAAACCCAAAAATGTTATCCGCTGATTGTTTCTAAAGCGACCCTAATTGCGTGTTCTAGGTGGAATATATTGGGTGTTGTAGAATGCCTCGTCTAAGTACGGGTAGGTGTTTTCCACTTTGTAGTTCTTAATGTCTTTTTGGATTTTATTAGTTTTTTTGTTGAGTTGAAAGGTGTTGAAGGTACAGATTGTGGTATTGATTTTTTCCGGAAGATTTTTTGCGTCAGAGAAATAAGTGTCTGCCAGGATTTGTTTCTCAAGTTCTGCTATTTCCAGACGCCGATCAATTCAGGTAGCCTTCGGCACCGGCCCGAATCCTTCGCCCCATTCGTTAACTCCAGGTAGCTGCTAACACTTACCCTCCCCTTCCCTTCTAGCGCACGCGGAAAACGGCTGATTCCCACGGCCGGCGAGAGCACTGATTCAATCAGCAAGGTACGTGATTGAGATACCTGACCCATTGTGCTTTTACTTTCCTGTGCAACATGAGGTGTGCCTAACACTCCTTATCCGCTCACTTAGCAATGCCCTTCAATCTCCTCTCTCCCCGGCTCTATCCTGCAGCCCACAGATGATCCATTCTGGGGCTCCAAATTTCACCCTGACATCTCCCAAGACTATTGCTTAAAAGGATTCTACTCACTCAGGATCCTCCCAGGTACTTTGAGTACTCCCTTTACCTGCTCTCCTTCCTTGTACCCCGGGCTCCCTTCCTAAATCTCCTCCCTTTCCTTACAGCTCTCCTTCATCCAGACAACCAGTCCTGATGATGATCCAAACTAACCCGGATCGAAACGCCGTCGACCAAACAGCTTGAATAATAGGCGCACTTCTTCCTTGTGGCTCTACATTTAAATAAAATTATTTGTGCCTGCTGTGATATCACAATGTCACATGTGTTGTTAAGCCACTCACTGTAAATAGTTTGCACCTTATGCACAGTGCGCCACCAACGCTGTTCACTTTTCACTTGCGTCGCCACTTGCACTTTTGTACATGTTTTTTTGCACCAAGTTCCATGTGGTTGTCACTAATTTAATTTATGCAGTGCTGTTCTTAACTGTATACGTCCGACCTTGGAACTAATGTAACTATATCAAGATAAACAACTATCTTTTGAGTTAAATACGAGTACTCTCCTTCTTTTCTGCCCAAGTAATGCTATATGCATGCTATTTATAATTGTCTACCGACTCCCACCTTTCTAACACTCTCCCGGGCATAGTTCTGGGGGTGCCTCCTTTCTACGTGGCGAATCATAGTTGAATTACCAAAACTGTACTTCTTTCGGGGGTCTCCACGGGAAAAAGTACAGTTTGGCAGATTTTGCATTCAACTTTTGGTGCATTTACTTTTTTATGCCCGTCAGGTATAGAATTTTTTTTCCAGATGAAATGTTCTTTCACCTTCGGCTGAGGAGGCTCTTCATCGATGAATTCATTTAAGTCCTCACTGCTGCTGGATGGTCTGGCAGCCATTCTCTCCACAAATTCTTAGCACAGAAAAAAAGAGGTCTTGCTCTCACCAAAGTGAAAGAAGAAGTGAAGGAAAAGGTTGGGGTTTTCATTAGTTGTAAAAAAAAAACTGTTAGCAACCAATGAAAAGACTTATTTTAAGGTCACATGCCTTGGCGCGCTTACGCTGCGCGCACCGGAGCGCTTCTGGGGGCGCTTACGCGGCGCGAACGTAGGCGCTTCCAGGGGCGCTTACGCTGCGCAAACGTAGGCGCTTCCGGGGGCGCTTACGTGGCGCGCAAGAGTGATGTTTTGATAGCTTTACGGAAATGAAAATTCATTTTCATTTCGTAAATTATAAATATTGCTTTTATAAGTATGGTACTAAATGTCTTGCGTTATTATTTACTTTTCATACATATTTTTTTAAACAAACGCAGAAATAGCGCTCTTGGTGTGCTCTCGGGAGAGCTTACCGGTGCGCACACTTTGAGCGCCCCAGGAAAAAATTATTTAAAAAAAAATTGGAACAATATTATTATAAAGAAAATTATTAATAATTAATACCTACACAAAACAGCAAATAAAAAAAAATCGTAGGTTACAAACTCGATATAGAAAGGAATTAGCTTTTAAAAAACGTTTGAAATTTAGTGAAAAAAACAGAGGTTTCACAATCGTTATAGTTAGGAATTAGCATTTAAAAAACCATTGAAATTCACTAAAAAAACCATAGGTTTCACAATCGTTATAGTTAGGAATTAGTATTTAAAAAACCTTTGAAATTCACTGAAAAAACCATAGGTTTCACACTTGTTATAGCTAGGAATTAGCATTTAAAAAAACTTTGAAATTCACTGAAAAAACCATAGGTTTCACACCAGTTATAGTTAGCTGAACAGTTTACTCATACAAAACAATTGAAATGTCCACGTTACAGTTAGTTGGACTCACTATAACTCGCGCGCCTGCAATCCACTGCTGATGATGTCACATATTACATCATTCATGACATGGTCAGTGTCCTCGGATGCTTGATTCCGTTCTGGGAAGGACATGGCTTTTGTAGTTTGAACTGGACTGTTCCCATGGGGCACAGGGTCAGAGCTGATTTGCATATCGCCATTGTCTAACCCAGGGTGGTGTGGAGTGCAAAAAAACGATGGATTTGGGCCCAGATCTTTGGACTGGGGTGAGTGTGTGACATTGATCCACATTCGGTCCATCACCTGTTGTGTTTGCATGGTCAGTGACATCACTGATGACATCGCTGATGACATCTCAAATGACATCACTGATGACATCACTGATGACATCATTCATGTGATAATACTATGCACCTCCTCACACTCTAATCTAACCTTTGATACACCCAGTGTTAAATACAAACTACTATTCCTGTAATTATTGACACACCAATACCAGTAACTACATACGCACTCACTGATTCCTAGGTCTACACACACATCCACTCATTCACCCATACAATCACTCATACATACAGACACTCATCAATACAACACTATCATATCCATTAATACACCTATACAGACACTTACATGCTGACACTCATCCACAAAGTTACTCAAACACCTAGTCAGTTATGCAAAGAATCAATCACACTCCCATTTCCTCAACTACAAACTTATGCACACTAAACCTTACTTATTCAAACATATACTAACACATACTTACTCTCTTTTTACAATCACTAATACAAGTACACATTGATCCATACAGTCACTTACTCAATCACAGGCTCTGATGTTTAGTCATTTATATATGCCAACTCTCACATGCACTGTGTTTTATATATGTACTTATATGGACATGTAGCACTGATATATCCATTCAATCAGCAACACACCCATGCACACAGTCAACCGCCCATACAGCTTTTTCTATATGCACTATTGAACCCATATACCTAGTGAATCAACTAGTCACACATCTATGCACAGAGTCACACACCTCACAGCCACCCACACACATACTCACCCTCACATTCAAATACTTAGACAACCAATCAATAATCCATATCATATAGCCACTCATATAGCTACTGATCAACACATGCAGCAGCTTACACAACAAAAGACATACTGATGCACACATTCAGACAGTTTAGTCACTAACCAATGCATTTAATCACTCACTCATACAGTCAGTCACGCACCTACTAAATCCTTCATCCAGACACTCATACATACACTCATCTATACTACTATTATAAAGGAAGAACTTTGAGACTTTGAGGCGGGTAAACTCGGGAACCAAAGCGCCAATCCACACACCCGATACATCGTTGAAATCCTCAGGGTGTGCACATGGACATAGGCTATATAAAGTTCAAAAATATGTTTTATTTAAAAAATTTACATTATAAAATAAGTAGTCCCCTCGAAGTAGCGCTGGCCGCGGCCTGCGTGCTGACGTCAGGAGGACGGGGAGGAGCGGCGTCCAGGAGCGGCGGACATGGCATGGGGGAGGAGCGGTAACGAGCGGCGAGGAGCGGTAGACTGAGGAGCGGCGGCTGAGGTAAGGCAGCAGGGGTCGGGGCAGGTGGGGGGACGGGGTGATGTAAGGCTCCAAACTACCACGATCACGCTCATTAGTTTTACCTCAAACACAGCTCAGGAAGTTGAACTGCAGAGCGCCAGCATTTCACCGTTTAAGCTCCTTGAAGGGTAAACCCCGCTCAAAGAGACCCCACAGGCGAAAGTGATCCATCAACCTCGGAGCCATGTTTAAATGTGCCCTCTTTTCGTGGTACTTTTCATGTGGATGGGGAAAGCAAACAGCCCGAAGCGTACTGCTGTGACTATCATATGTCGCCTTTTTAAGGCTCCGGGGGACAATGTCGGTGCAGGCGGGGGTTGGGGCAGGTGGGGGACGGGGCGGGCGGGGACGGGGAAAGCAAGCAGCCCGAAGGAAAGCCAGGAAATCTGGTTCGTTTTATCCCCACTCTAAACACATGGAAATGGTAATTTCCAGGCGATGGCTGGAGTAATAGCTGCAATACAGTGAGACGGTTTTACATTATAGTGCACTGCTGTGACTATCATATGTCGCCTTTTCAAGGCTATGGGGGACAATGTCGGGGCAGGCGGGGGTAGGGGCAGGCGGGGGACGGGACGGGCGGGGTCCCTAAATGCTGGACAATGTCGGGGCAGCATGTGTTTAGAGTGGGGATAAACCGAACCAGATTTCCTGGCTTTCCTTCGGGCTGCTTGCGTTCCCAGTCCCCGCCCACCCCGTCCCCCGCCTGGGCAGGGCGGGCGCGCCCCTTTGGGCGGTGTCACTTGACTGACACTGATCAGGTTGTGTAGTGGGCTGTGACTTGTGGTACCGCGCCCCTATCTCCGCGCCCCTTTTGCTTATGAAGCAGCGCCCCTTTGTTCATGTGGGATCGAACCCTGGTGAATTCGCTTAATGTGTGAGCGATGTTTGAAGTGAGTACCCAGCCCATGCCACACAGCGAACTTGTAATGTTTGGAGGCATGCCCCTATCACAATGTCGGTCCTCAGTAACATTCCCAAAATGCTGTTTTGGTCACCATTGTCAGCCGTATAAATGCTTAAAGGTTTGTATTTGAAATTGCTGTCTACAAATCGGTGTGTATGTCTCCAGTGAATGTTCATGAAGTCGCTGTGTTTTGTGAAGGGGCTGTTGTTCATGAAGTCGCTGTGTTTTGTGAAGGGGCTGTGTTTTTCCTGAGTGTTTGGCCCCTGAAGGGGCTGTGTTTTGTGTGTGGTTGCCCCTGTAAGCGAGTCAAGTGTCATGCATTTTGGGACATGCCCCTCTGTCAATGTTACTGCCCACATTAGTTTGACACGCCCATGCTACTCCCTAACAGCAGAACAACGCCCACAAGGAACTACTTTAGCCCGAATGTTCTTTGCCCTTTGTAATGTATATGTTGTACAAATGTATAGCCTATGTCCATTTCCTGACCTCCCCTTTCCAACGCTGTATTGGGTGTTGTGATTGGTGGTGTACTTCTGGAGTTTACCCGCCTCAAAGGTTCCAAGTTCTCGCTTTATAATAGTAGTATAGATATACTTCTGCATATACATGGAGTAAAGAACCAATTTACAATACATCATATGTACAGTGCTTCCCACATATCGCAACCCGCAGGGGCATGTGAGACAATACACAGCATGTGTGGTGTGACATATGAGAAATTTAGTAATTTTCTTCCTTTCTTTAAGGCCTGGTACATAATGTAAAAATAAGGATCTTAGAGCACCAGCGTGCAATTGTAAACAAAGACTTCAACTACCTATTATTTTATTGTTAGTTGTTGAAATGCACACATCATTTCAACAACTAACAATAAAACCTTCACGCACACATATGTGACAGTGCAGCATAAACCAACAAAAAAACGTCTCACACTTACACATAAATAAAAGGTTCTTGCTGAGGGCTAGAAAAAGGCAGACTCGGAGGCCTCGCTGTAATTGCTCCACAGAGGCAGACACACTTCCACAATTTGCACTACTTCAAAGGTTCTACAAGGGGACTGCCAGTGAAAGGAAAACATGCTGAGATAAATAAGGCTCATTACACTTGAAGAAACACACGACATGTATGAGCTTTCACTGACCTTTCCTTAATACCACTGTTCACTCAAAACAACAATATAAATTGAGTACCAAAACACACAACACAAAAAGCAAAAAAAAAAAAAACATTCATTACACTCCCTAATTGAAAAGGCAGACATAGGGGCACACAGTACAAACAATAACACCTCAAATTAAACTTACCTTGCAACATTTAAAAAACATCAAGCTTCTTTGGACCACAAACTTTAACAGTTCTCTCTTTATAACCTATACTACTATTATAAAGTGAGGACTGGGAACCTTTGAGGCGGGTAAACTCGGGAAACACAGCGCCAATCCAAACACCCAATACATCATTGGAATTGTCAGGGTAAGCAGATGGACATAGGCTATATATCTCAAAAAAAATCTATACTACTATTTTAGCTTACACAACAAAAGACATACTGATGCACACATTCAGACAGTTTAGTCACTAACCAATGCATTTAATCACTCACTCATACAGTCAGTCACGCATCTACTAAATCCTTCATCCAGACACTCATACATACACTCATCTATACTACTATTATAAAGGAAGAACTTTGAGGCTTTGAGGCGGGTAAACTCGGGAACCAAAGCGCCAATCCACACACCCAATACATCGTTGGAATCCTCAGGGTGTGCAGATGGACATAGGCTATATAAAGTTAAAAAATAAGTTATATTTAAAAAATGTACATTATAAAATAAGTAGTCCCCTCGAAGTAGCGCCGGCCCGACCTGCGTGCTGACATCAGGAGCACGGGGAGGAGCGGCGTCCAGGAGCGGTGGAGATGGCACGGGGGAGGAGCGATGGCGAGCAGCGAGGAGCGGTGGACTGAGGAGCGGCGGCTGAGGTAAGGCAGTGGGAGTCGGGGCAGGTAGGGGGACGGGGTGATGTAAGGCTCCAAACTACCACAATTGCGCTCATTAGTTTTACCTCACACACAGCTCAGGAAGTTGAACTGCAGAGCGCCAGCGTTTCACCGTTTCAGCTTTAAGGGTTTAGGTTGACACGCGGGCATTATGTTACCATGCTGGAATCTCGGCACGCTCAAAGAGACCCCACAGGCAAAAGTGATCCGTCAACCTCAGAGCCGTGTTTAAACGTGCCCTCTTTTAGTTGTACGTTTCATGTGGATGGGGAAAGCAAACAGCCCAAAGCGCACTGCTGTGACTATCATAAGTCGCCTTTTTAAGGCTCCGGGGGACAATGTCGGTGCAGGCGGGGGTTGGGCAGGCGGGGGACGGGTCAGGCGGGGACGGGGAAAGCAAGCAGCCCGAAGGAAAGCCAGGAAATCTGGTTCGGTTTATCCCCACTCTAAACACATGGAAACGGTTTTACATTATAGTGCACTGCTGTGACTATCATATGTCGCCTTTTTAAGGCTCCGGGAGACAATGTCGGGGCAGGCGGGGGTCGGGGCAGGCGGGGGACGGGACGTGCGGGGGCCCGAAATGCTTGACAATTGTCGGGGCAGGCGGGGGTCGGGGAAGCCTGATTTCTCCCAGACAAGGTTGGGACGGGCTGCTAGTTCTTCAATATGTTAGACACATTTTAACTATACAGGAACACACATTCACTGGATGATGTCATCATTGATGTCATCCGTGATGTCATCAGCGATTTCACTGACCATGTCATGACTGATGTAATATGTGACATCGTCAGCAGTGGATTGCGGGCGCGCAAGTTATAGTGAGTCCAACTAACTATACCGTGGAAATTTCAATGGTTTTGTATGAGTAAACTGTTCAGCTAACTATAACTGGTGTGAAACCTATGGTTTTTTCAGTGAATTTAATAGGTTTTTTAAATGCTAATTCCTAACTATAACTGGTATGAAACCTATGTTGTTTTCAGTGAATTTCATAGGTTTTTTAAATGCTAATTCCTAACTATAACTGGTGTGAAACCTATGGTTTTTCAGTGAATTTCATAGGTTTTTTAACTGCTAATTCCTAACTTTTTATATGGACTCATACCTATGTGTTTTTTTAGTGATTTTCTAAGGTTATTTTTTTGCAAATATCTATAGCTTAGAAAGGTATGTTTTTCTAAAAATGAATCCTATATTGTATATTAATATAATAATTTTTTTTAAATTCTTTTTTTTAATATTTCACTCAGGAGCGCTCCCGGTGCGCGTACCGGTCAGCGCCCCGGTGCGCGTACTGGGCCGCGTCCCGTCAGCGCACCAACAAAAAAAAGAAAAAAAAAAGGAGTGATCATGAGGAATGGGGAAATAAAGAGAGTGGTGTAAAGAGAAAGAGAGCTAGAGGGAGAAACACAAAGCGACTGTGTAAGAGATAGTAAAACAGAGAAAAGGTATAAGAGGAAGTAACTGAGAAAAGGAAAATGAATAAGGGAGCAAAAGAAGAGAAGAAAGAGGAAGAAAACTAAAGCAGATGTTCTAGGAGAATGTGAATGGGTGATGACAGTAAAAGGAAGGAGAGTAAAGGATGAGGAATGAAAGGTAGTGACAGAACTAGAGAAAAGGAACAATGGTGATGGAGGGAAAGAAAATAGCAGTGAGTGTAAGTAAAGAGGAGTGAAAGAGGGTGGATAAAAGTGAATAAGGGTAAGACATGGGGAGTGACAGAAAGAAAGAACAGAGAGAGTAAAGGAAGGAGTGCTAGAAAGGGACTAAGTGAAGCAAAAAAAAAAGGGTGAGCAGGGGCACTGAAAGAAGTTGAATGTGGTAGGAAAGTAAGGAAAAGAGAAGTAAATATGGAGGATAAGAATAAGTGAGGGAAGCAGAGTAAGAAAACAGGGGTGAGGTAGGGTGACAGAAAAGTAGTGAGGTTAAAACAAAGGGTGATGATAAATTACATTTTGTAGTCACACTTACCATATAATTAATGAAAATTTACTTGCATCTTTAAACTACACTTTGTATCTGTGAAAGACAAAAGAAAAAACAAGTTATAATTAGTAAAATATATATTTTAAAATAGAAGAAACAGGTCAAGAGGTAAAAAATCTAAAAATGTTTACTAAGAAATAAAGCAATAGTGAAGGATACAAAAACAGAAATAAAGTAATGTAGAAAGAGAAAAAAGAGGGAAAAAGAAATAGAAAGAGAACAAATTACTGAAGATAAGTAAGATACTAAAAGAATGCGAGATACCAAAACAAAATCAGGAAAGAGAAGAAAGTAAAAGGAAAATGAGTGAAAAGGAGAGGAGTCTAAATGAGGAACTATTAATAAGAAAGAGGAATAGAAGATGACTGAGAGTGAGTGAAGGGGAGTCACAGAGTGAAGGGATGAAGGGAATGAGGTTAATATAGAACGATGGAGGAAAAAGGAGTGAGAGAGTAAGTACATAGAAAGACAAAGGGAAGGACTGAGTGAACTGCAGTACAATGAGTGAGAAAGGAAAAAGAGCAAAGGAGCAAAAGATGGAAAGAGAGGGGAAGAGAACTAAAGCAGTGGTACTGAGAGAATGTGAGAAAGATGAAAAGTGGTGGAAGGGAGAGAGGAAATGCAGACAGTTGAAATTGGATTGAGGAGTTGTGAATGAAGTGGAGTAAAGGAACAGCGATGACACAAAGTTAAAAAAAGGCAGTGTAAGTGAGTAAAGAGAGCTAAATAAGGGTAGAAAAAGGAAAATGAGTGTGAGACAATGGGAATACAATATAAATTACACAGTGCAAACTATAGAATAACTTATACAATATGTTACATTGTTTATTTTTGCTGTTCTCAGAATATATTGAATTTCACTTAAATTAGTGAGTTAAAACTCTTCATCATATAACAGCGGGAAAAAAAACACAATCTAAAAGTTTGTGTTTAAAAAAAAACATAAAAACTTACAACTCATATATGTACACTAATCTTTGATTCACTTACTTTTCCGTGAGGCCAAATAGAAGATAGTGAAGGTCCTTTTGGTGGAAAAAAAGTCTGCTGTTCTCTATAACTTCCATTTCATCGACTTCCTATGAAAAAAGATCTAAGAACATCATACCTTACACTTTACTTACGGCCAAATCGTGTCAGATATATGAGTATATTTTACCATGAGATCCACTTACAGTACCTATATGAGATAAATAATTGTATACATTAGATTAACTAACTAATTAACTTTTATTAACTATTCCCGTCTTCAAAGGCCAATTACCTTTACTAAAACTTTGGTTTTAAAAACACTAGGTAAGAAGGCAAACGTTGTTTATAAGTCATAGGACCCGTACCCTCCAGATATGCCCCCGCCGCCCAACTACCCTAGACATGCAAGATCCCCCCATTTGAAATCACCAGAGATTCGGGTGGGGTTAAAAAGGCCATGTTTATTCACACATTCTATAAACATGAAAAGCAATAACATGCATATCAAAATCACAAGTTATAACATAACTACATTTTGAGCATATCAGCTCCATGAGCATATCAGCTCCATGAGCATATCAGCTCCATCACCTTCCCAACCCTAAGGGAGGAACACCATCTGGTTCGCATCTCGCAACTGGGTATCCTACGCCAAGTGCCGTGCACCTGCCCCTTAGAGTGGTGGGTCCCGCCCTTCTATCCTTGTCCACCATTACCGGGGCCCACCTCTCGACCACCAGGCTGCCCAGGGTCGCCCGGGAGGCTCAAAATCTGTTGCCCTAGCCTCCCCAGCCGGTGGTCACTTCCTCCCAGTGGAGAGCTTGCCATATCCCCCCTCAGAGCTGGCCTATGGAGCCCGGCAAGCGGGCTCCCATCCATCTTGTTTAGCCACTATTTACTGATCGCAGGTCTCTTCTCCGCCACAAGGGTGGCCAAGGCCCACAGGTCTGACACCCTCCCCCCCCTGGGTCTACTGGTGTGACCACACCCAGTTCGGGGTCAGAGGGAAAAACCCGCTCTGCGTCTACAGGAGGAGTGGGGACGGGACCTACTGATCCCTCGTCCTGTTTCCCCCCGGCAGGGCTAGGCCTACCCTTCGTCCCTTTCTTTTTTGGCTGCGCCTTGGCCTTCTTCTTCAATGGCGGCCAAGCAGCCTTCAGTCGCATCCCCCTGCGCGGCCGTTCTACTGCTTTGGGCTGCTCCCTCCGGGAAGAATCACTCTCATCCCCGCTATCGGGGGTCTCTTTGCTCAACTTTTTTAGCAGCAATTTCATAATCTGAGCTACTTCAGGTTCAGAGTCCTTACGTTTTTGTCCACCCTTTTTTGGCGCCATGCCAGCTATTTCGCGCTTCGCAATGCCTCGCTATAGCACCTAACGCGCCCTGAGTTCCCTGTTCCCACACCCCTAAGCACCGTTCACGCCGCCCGGCAGAAGCCCGCACCACGAAGACCTTCTCACACAGCCGTAAGCCCCGTAAGGCAATGACACTCCAATCCCTTCCCTGCACCCACCGTGACTCACGGCTGCCCACAAGGCCCCCAAGGCACTCGACCCCTTTACCTGGCTACACAGACGATGCTCAGTCCTTCTGCTTCTAGAATTTCGGAAAGCCGGTCTGGATCCCGAGAATGGCCAGGAGCCGGCATGAGCAGTCAGGTATCCAGGAGTGATAGCGGGAACAGAGACCCCAGTCACAGAGAGTTGACCCTAAATAGGCCCAGAGTCTCCACCCCCTGACCCTCGGGTAACGCGATATCGCCAGAGCGGAAATGGGTCGGCCGGACGCCGATTGGGCCGTCCGCCCGACCAACCACCGGAGACCAAGAGCGGGCAGGGTCCTGAGAGGCCGGGTCCTAAGTGCGCGCGTCGTGATTCTCCACGCTTGTCAAATGAGAATCATTGCAGTAACTCCAACCTTTTTTACATTTTAAGTAGCATGTATAATGTCCTGATGTTGTCGAAGGACTGTCATGATAAATAATAGCTTCAGTTGTAAAGGTTCTTCCTGAAATTGATAACTGAGAAGCCACAACATTTTTGATACAAGTTGTCAATTTAGTTCCATCAGGTCTACATCGTTAGAAAACTAAAATGATATACTGACCATAACTTTGTATAAATAATATGGATAGCATTGGACACTTACATAGGGTACACACCATATTATGATCTGCTGCTTTAACTAGATTTTTAAATGACACTGATTTACAGTCTGGTAAAGTCAAATATATAAATCTTTCAGTGTCTATTCTAGTATTACTTGATGAACTACAATTGTGGCAGTCATGCTGCCATTGATAAGAAAGGCTGAAACGATTATCTACATCTACACCTTCATCTTCCAAAACACCAAACATATACATTAAAAATTCCTGACAATCCTGCTGAATGTTCTGTGAAAATTTATCTTGACCAGAACACATATCTAAAATATTTCGAATTTCTGTTACATTTTCTATTTTTGCTCTATCACTGCTACATTTCTCAAACACAGAATTCAATAAACCACACAATCTTTGATCCTGATTTTCAACAATCTGTTCTTGTAAAGTTTGAAGAAAAAATCAACATTAACCACTACATTAGCATAGCAGTTGACACCAGAACTATTTTCAAACTGAAAACCAACAACATTTCCATCACAATCCTTTTTCTTTCTGTTTTGAATTACAGTTTCATCTACTTTTTGTCTTTTTGCTACGACCTCACTGCAATTATTCTCATTTCTTCTTTTTCGGCCTACCACATGTTTTTCAAACAGAGGATATTGAGGCAAATGTGGAGCATACTCTCTTCTTAACCTATTGTATTCTTTAACACAATCTAGATCTGCACAAATCTTTGTCTCATCACACTCAATCAAGTACAATCCTGATAAAGTTCTGACTCGTGATAATGCCACATATGCCATACCCTCTTTAAACACAGATCTTCCAATGTTCACCAAAGCACTATCTACACTTAAACCTTGAGATTTATGAATTGTTACTGCATATGCCAAACAAACAGGAAACTGTTTTCGGCGAACATATAAGTCTTTTACAAGTAAAAATCTAGCTGAACAACGACTGATTTGTTGTACTTGCTCAATACCATCAAATTTTATTTTTAAAAATTCAATTCCATCTCTATTTCTATAATTCACAAAATCAACAACATAACCCATTGCTCCATTTACCAGACCTCTTTCAACATTTAAATTCCTTCTCAAAATGATACGACAATTTAAACACACATTCAGAGTCTTTTCAAAACCAGCTGTTTTAGAAATACTTTTCTCTAATGAATCCAATTTTGTTTTCAAATTTTCTGACAAAACAATTGTTACACCCATATGCTCTATTTTATCTATTGCTTCCAGTTTCACAATCTCTTCATTTTCTAACTATAACATTTTGTTGTTGAAGATGGAACATTCTTGCAGAGTTGGCATCAAACATATCCCAGATTTCTTCTCAGTCATTTTTTTAAAAATATTCTCTGGAAGAATGTTTTCATTTGGATACAAATTTGAAATTAATCGAGCATGTAAAGCTTCTTTCCCAAGCTCACTTACTTTTCCAATTCTTACATCTTGTAGAATATTTTTATAATCTTCATCCTTTGCCTGTCGCATATTTTGAAGCAGTTCAGCATATTTAAAATGTAACCATATATTAACGTTTCCAATGCTTCCAAGGGACTTCCTGGTATCTTCATGCGTGAGCATTTTAAACACTGGTTGTCCTTTTACTGGAGTCAACTGCAATAGATCTCCAAAAACAATAATGTGTTTTCCTCCAAATGATACATCATACTCTGTTCTAAGGATTTCTTGCATTCTTAAATGCACAAAAGCAAGCATTAGATTTGAGACCATGCTTACTTCATCAATGATAAGAAGTTTCATTTTTTTCAAGACTCTGGAAACTTCAGAACACGCATCTCCAGATAACTTGTTGTAATACAAATTATTATCATGCTCAACTGGCAGCATCAGTAAACGATGTAGAGTAATCCCTTTAATGTTATGTGCTGCCAGTCCAGTTGGAGCAGTTACAACACAAGACAGCGGTGAATCAGTCCTTTTCTGCAAATAAGTTGCAATGGCTTTAATCAGAAAACTTTTTCCTGTTCCCGCTTCTCCACTTACGTACAGTCGAACAGGCTTAAATGATGTACATGAGCACACTTTTTTCTCATGTCTGAATCCATGTTCAATCTGTTCTGTAACTTCGTCATATATCTTTTTCTACTCAACGTTTAGTTGCTTTACCAAATCTTCTATGTTAACTCCATCCTCTTGAGCTTGTTCCATAGCTCTTTCCACCTCATCCATGGCAGTTGCAGCTTCATTTTGAATAATTGGTCCTCCTAGTGGATCCTGACTCAATGAAGTAGAACTCTGACTGTCTTGAGAACTGTCTCTAGCAATCTCTTCAGCAATTGTGGTTTCTTGCTCTATTTCTTCGTTCAACATTTGCAGATAATTTAGAAAAACAGGACATTCTATGGTATCCTTAGTTGCATTAAAAGAGTCTTCATAACAGAGAAAATCTCCAAGTAGTTCCTCTTCTGTACGCCATGGCTTAAAGAGTTGCAAAAGAGCTAAATAGTAAAATTCTCTTTTGTCTGGAGCTTCACAACTCAATTTTCGATGATTAATCAAATGGCCTTTTCTCTGCTTCACTAGACATCCTTCATACCCAATGACAGCATTTTTTCCATTATTGATATCTTCTGTGATGTTCCTCTTATTACTGTAGTTTTGCAGAACTTCCTACAAACAAGTGTTCTCAAGGTGAGTACTTCTATTTGGATAGTATGTATCCAACATATTTGTCTTCAAAATATCTGTACTGTTTGGTTCTTTCTCCGCCAAATATTCAATTTCTTGTGCAGATTTCAAAACTCAGTTTCGTGTTGCAGCAAGACCTAGACTCACCCAAATGATTGTTCCTGATTTGGCATGCTTGCTGATGATAACCGATCAGAACATTCATATGCTCCAATTTCTCGATGCAACAACATCTTCAGACTGAAACTGTATAATTTCTTGCTTAGACTCTTTTCATGTGAAATGTCCTCCCACATTTCCTTCAGTTCTGTCTTTTCTTTTTTTGTGATGTAAGATGTCACATATCGAGCCACAGCATTAGAGTTGTCAGCAATGAACTGAATATCCATGTTAGCATTCCACATGGACAAAATCACTGGGTTGTAGTCGTTGATGTACTTGGACTCTTCGTTTCTTTTTAAATTATATGTATTTTTGAGAGATTTCCTCGTCACAGTATGTCGTAGAGATGACATCAAATTATTTACTCTTCCCTTAGAAATCACTGGTCGTGGAAACGCAAAACGACATTTCGTGTAGTACTTTTCCTTGTTTTTAAATTTTCGACGACAGCACTTTCCACAACGATGAGATTGAAAACGTAAAACTTGTTGCCTTAAACTGTTTTCTTCAGTAGTTTTTGGAACAACACATGTTTAATATTCTTCAATGAAACTCATCACTGTTTCATCTGAATCTAATCCAAATTTGGGTGTATCTTTAATCCATAACAACATATGTATATGAGGAGCACATCTCGCTTGATATTCCTTCCTCCAAAAGAAATCCAAAACCTCTCCAAGGGGAGGATTTTTTTTGCTGGTAATAAAAGACATCATAGCTACAAATCTATGATTAAAATATCTGCAAACATTCACTGGATCCAAAAAACACAGTTCTCCAGGTGTTTTCAATTCTATATTTTGTTTGTTTCCATTTGCCTCTCGTAGAAATTGAAGTAAGTCGTCCCATTAATACTCAGCACAGCTAAGAGTGAGGAACCATGTAGGAGTTCCTAAGTTTCTTTGCATACATTTCAATTCCCCATGACGACGGAACTAATACTCATTTGTTCCACGCTGACATGCCATGAGATTGATTAGCTGGGATTCCAAAATACTGTATTGCAGATTGACTTTCTCCATAAAGTCCCTTGCTGAAACATTTTGCAGATGAGCTCCACTTTTCAATATATGATTAACTGCATAAGAAAGCCCAGACAAATCACTTTCATACAGTAGATGAAACAAATACGGAATGCATTGCCGAAACCTTGGATCTTCAGCATATAATCTTAAAGTTCGGTATTCAGCTGCAGGAATTTGAACTGGTCGATCGTCATATCGTCCACCACGACCTGTTGGAAATAACTGTGGAAAACAACGAGCTTCCAAACTTTCTTCCCATACACTAATGGGACTTCCTTTTGCTGCTTTCATTTGAAACAAGTCAATTGCATTCCCCATTACTTCTTTGGAATGCAAAGGATAAACAGTATAATGTTCATATATTTCTTCACTTCTAGACACATCAACTTTTTCAATTTGGCCAACTGAACAATCACTGTCTTCTTCTGTAGCTGTATCCTCTGCTCCAACACTTACATCTTTATAGTACTCATTGTTTTTGACCAAATACAACGTTGCCTTTTTGACTTTCCTAACATCCACTAAATCTTGCCAGATTTTCTTACTCTTTGTCGGAACCCCATTAACTAGTATACCCAGAGGATCCTCTTCTACTCTTTCTACACCAATTGTATCAATATTTTTCTTGACATCTAGAGGCAAATAAACAACTCTTCCCTTTAATCCTCTTTGTAAATCTGTAGGAGGTAATTTCCCTATCTTAGGCTCCATGCGAACAATAGCTTGAAAAGGATGAACACATTGAATCAAAATTGATTCATAAGTATTTAAAACCATCAATTCAGAAGGAATATCTATCAACTGAAGATTATTATGAGCAGCTCTAGCAGGCATTCTATTTTCGTTTAATTTTTTCAAACAATAATTACAAATACGCTGATCAAACCTCAAATCAAAATAATTCTCCACCAACAAATAACTTACAAAATCCTTCCATTCACTATTATTTTCCAACTCACATTTTGCATATAAATCAACTAACCTAGTCTGAATCTTATAATGAGTCCGTCGACAACACACACAAGTTAACTTAGGCCTTTCACTTGATTTCACCTTAAACTTGGTAATTTCCTCGTCAAACTTTTCTGTACTTGAAATCTGTACATTGTCTTCCACATTACCATCCATTACTATATCCATTTCTACACTGTCCTCTTTGTTCCCAAAATAACAAAACTCAATTTCTTCATAAATAGTCTTCACATCTACTTCAGATCCATGCAAAAGAGCACTGTTTAACTGTTTAAGCTTAAGTGCTGGACTTTTTGCATAATACAACCTTCTCACTAATTTTCTCACCTTATTATGATGCACTGCTAACATCCTAAAATGATGAAAAACACTACTTTTCTAGAAAGACAAGCCAGTGAATGCCCATGCAAACCTGTGTTTTCTCTTACTCTGCAAGGATCTAACTCTGGCAAGATCTTCATTTTTTGTTTTAGACTTTTCTTACTATATATACGTAAGAAATTTCGAAGCAAATGGATCGAATCCTGTCGCACACTACAAATACTACTGCACTTCCATTTGTACACTGGACCCTTAGTACGTCTCCCTAATACTTCATCACTTAACACCTCTTCTGCATCTCTAGACATAAGTTTCTCTTTTTTCATCACACAACCATCTTTCACCTCATATGCTCTACCACTGGTGTCAACTGCATGTACCAAATCATTTTCCTGAAAGTAACTCTCCTCATTAAAAAATGGCTCAGAACTTGAACTATGCATCCATATGGCCGGGATGCCCGTCACCCCCTCCCAACACAATCCCCAAGGATGGGAAGTCGGACGCAGGCTTGAACTTTTGGAAGGCGAGAGGGAGTCACCCTCCCGGCCGTATTTAATAAAATATGAAACAAAATTTAAAACATTAAATAAAAGTTTCATAATCATGTACAATTTTACATTTACTACATTTCGATGAAGACATGTTCTTTGGCTAACCTTAACAGATCTCTAATACAAAGGTTTCCTAGCCGAGTCTAACATCCTGCAAATGCATACATTCTAAATTAAAATTGTACATCCTAGCATTAAGGGCCAACGGCAAGGTCTTAACCGGTGTCAGATCCCTACTACCAAAACTCTCGCCCTCACGGTGTGAGTGGCGCATGCGCAGAGGACTCTACCCTCATTGCCAACTGTAACTTTCCTTGTCGTGGGGGGCCCCCTTTCCACTTGATGCCATCTTAAAGGTCGTCCGAGTTCCCGTGTGAGGTATCTGTAGGAAGGACAGCGTGGACTCCCCCCCCATCCCCACACTCTCTATCCGCCGTCGCGGATATCCGGCCTCCGGGAAATTAGTAGGAGGGGCATATAGCCACCTCCTCCCCTGGGAGGGGCCTATGGCCGTCTCCCCTTAGGCGACCCATCCTTAGTGGGTGCCGCCTCCCCGTGGGAGGGGCCAATGGCCGCCTCCCCCCGGGCGCTCCCATCCATTCTGGGTGGCGCCCCCCTCCAGGGACCTTGAAATTACTGCTCACCGATCATGACCTTACCGCCCGACCAAAATAAATACGACAGTTGTTCACCTACTAAGGAAGGAAAAATTCAGCATGCCTAATTGTATCAAGACTGTTTACTCCTAAAAAGAAAAAACAGTATCCTACAGACAGAAGTCACATCCTTTACCTAAACATTCCTTTACTTTTCTACAAAGGAAAAAAGGGCCTAACTCAGCAAAACTTTATTACAAAATAAACATTGCCATAAGGGGCTGGTGGGTGGGTCAAAATTGCTGCTTGTTCCGTCGAGGGCTCACGAGCAACGAGTGGGTGCAGCCTTCAGAGCACAGGAACAGGAGGACGCTTCTTCGGATTCCCGCTCTATTTATGCTTCTGCGGGAGGGCGTGTACCCTCCTCCGGTACGCCTACTGGGCGTGGTCATCGGTGTAGGTGTCTAGGACAATCCCTCTTGGGCGGGAAAAGGCGCGCCCCGGCTACACCGCTTCTTGCATACCAGCCGAGGCACGCCCCCCGCCCAAAATGGTTTCCCGGGAGGATCAGGGCACCCAACCATACGTTCGGGGGGACCGAGTGGTCGCCCCTTTCCATATGGCCGGGATGCCCGTCACCCCCTCCCAACACAATCCCCAAGGATGGGAAGTCGGACGCGGGCTTGAACTTTTGGAAGGCGGGAGGGAGTCACCCTCCCGGCCGTTTATTAAAATATGAAACAAAATTTAAAACATTAAATAAAAGTTTCATAATCATGTACAATTTTACATTTACTACATTTCGATGAAGACATGTTCTTTGGCTAACCTTAACAGATCTCTAATACAAAGGTTTCCTAGCCGAGTCTAACATCCTGCAAATGCATACATTCTAAATTAAAATTGTACATCCTAGCATTAAGGGCCAACGGCATGGTCTTAACCGGTGTCAGATCCCTACTACCAAAACTCTCGCCCTCACGGTGTGAGCGGCGCATGCGCAGAGGACTCTACCCTCATTGCCAACTGTAACTTCCCTTGTCGTGGTGGGGGCCCCCTTTCCACTCGACGCCATCTTAAAGGTCGTCCGAGTTCCCATGTGAGGTATCTGTAGGAAGGACAGCGTGGACTCCCCTCCCCCATCCCCACACTCTCTATCCGCCATCGCGGCATATAGCCACCTCCTCCTCTTAGGCGACCTATCCTTAGTGGGTGCCGCCTCCCCGTGGGAGGGGCCAATGGCCGCCTCCCCCCGGGCGCTCCCATCCATTCTGGGTGGCGCCCCCCTCTAGGGACCTTGAAATTACTGCTCACCGATCATGACCTTACCGCCACAGGCCGGATAGTTGACCGACTATCCGGCCCCCCTACTCCTCCTAAAGGTCATGCTTCCTCAACCCCCTTAGCCATGCTATGAAGTCTCCTATGAGTAAATCATTCCCCTCCCGGGACAGGTGAACCCCATCATTCAGATACATGTGATCACCCCGAATACACCCATGAGGAATGCTATGCAACTGCGAAGAGCGAAACAGTCTACCAATTTTATTGTTAACACTCTTCACCGAATGGTTCAGTGCTGACACAGAAAGGCCCCCCCCACCATACATTCCTGGGAATCATGTGGGACCAGGCAATCGTGCACCCCGGGATTCTTTTCGGCAACCATCTAACAGCAGACAAAACTTGTTCAAACAACACTCGTCTACCCAGTGTCACCAAGTCATTGCCCCCCAGGTGTACTATGACTACAGATGGCGGTGACCTTTGCCGCCCTAAGAGACCCTCAACAAATGACTCGAATTGGTCAAAACAGAGCCCGCCCTTCCCATGGAAGGCCACTCTGTACCCGTATTCCCCAGCTGCGTGAGTCACGTCACCTGCTTTGAATACGTCCCCGGCGCGCCTCACGTATGAGTGGCCCACGACCCATACCACTCTCTCTCTAGACGGTGATCCATGACCGCTGGTCTCCTGGTACTGGGTTGACTGCAAATTCCGACCCGCGTGACAGGCTCGCGAAACTGTAATTAAAACAAAAGACAAGAAGCGTGAGTGCATGTCAATTGATCTTTACAACATGTGCAATCGCACATACCTTTTGAAGCAATTCGAGGACCATCGTCCCAACTGTTTCACTTCATCCGCACTCTGACCCCTGGCTGTAGCCTCAGTAGCAGCCCCTATCCTAAAGGAGTGGGTCCCAAAATCGCACGGGTTCATGCCCGCAGCAGCGATTGTCAGTGCTAGCACCCTCTGGAACTGAAACCTCATCAGTGGGGTGCCATCCTTATGCCTCAGCAAACTCCCCCCCATGTAGCCGCCCTTAGTGCCAAGTATTCCTCTATACACTTTATCGGGCACGTGGGGGACCCTCGCGCGCGCTGCACGACAACACTATTTCCCATAGCCCCTTGGTCGGTCTTGGACCTGGCTATCGCGACCACCAATGAATCACCCCTAATTTGGACGTGATCCCTGCACAAATCTCCCTCAACGTCTTTCTTGTTCCTTGCGACCAGTTCGCTCACCCGCATAGCCCCATGGAATGCTAATGCGAAAGCTGCCCGGAACAGAACTGCTTCGAAATGGGAGGAGCATGTCTCGTCTAATTTCGCTACGAGTAGAGACAACCTATCTAAGCCAATCGGGCGCCTCACATCTTGTTTGCGACCCTCGAGGCGCTGCCAGCCGCGAAGGGCTTTCTTCACTAAAAAGGAACCCGTTGGGTCTTTTATGCCATGCGCCATGAATGAAATGGCCGCCCTATGCCTATTGGCCGTTGCCGCTGATCGGCCTTCTCTGTGCAGTGCTACCAGGAACCCCAGGAAGGATTCCTCCTGACCCCAGTTCTGATTCCCTGTCGGACCCAAAAATGTGCAATAGGAACGAAACGCTTCTTCATATGCCTTCTTTGTCCTTGGGGCTAAGCTTGCTGCCACGAGGTCTTGTAATCCGGGGCACCGATTAGCCAAAGTGCTTCGGGGAATGGTGCCGCCACTAGGTCCGCTGTAGGTAGATAACCCCTGAACGCCTGCATATGTGAACGAGAGAGTGCATCAGCCGCATGATTCAGTACACCCGGCACATGTTTCGCCCTGAACTGTACATTCAGTCTCATGCAAAGCAGCACAACTTCTTTCAACAATCTCAAGATCCATTTGCAGCGTGCTGCCTGTTGGTTAATGCATTCGACAACAGTCATATTATCAGACCAAAACACCACTGAGCGGTCTCTGAAATCGTCTGGCCATGCCATCAGAGCAACCCAAATGGGGAATAGCTCCAGGAACCCAATGTTACTTGTGAGACCGCTGGAGTGCCACCACGCCGGCCATGTTTGCGCCGACCATCGATTACCAAAAATGGCGCCAAATCCCACGCTCCCCGCCGAGTCAGTCCACAGACCTAGCTCATCTGAAGACGCTGGCGGCTTGTTCCACACTACTCGACCGTTGTAGTCCGCCAGAAATGCCAACCAAATGCGCATATCCTGGCGAACCTCTGCAGACAGTCTTGTACGGTGGTGTCCTTCTTTGAGACCAACCATAGCTTGTGCAATAGAGCGTGAGAAGGGGCGGGCCATTGGTATCACTCTCAAGGCAAAGTTAAGCTGACCCACTGTTTGTTGCAACTGGTGCAGGGTCACTTTCTCCTTACCAAGGCATAGCTTCAATGAAGCCCTAAACTTGGCCACCTTTCCCATCGGCAAACGGAAACATCCCTCCACAGAATCGAGCTCAATTCCCAGAAACTCCAGTGAAGTAGATGGTCCAACCGTCTTACCTGGTGACAATGGGACTCCAAACTCCCTCATGAGGATGCAGAAGTCGTGCAGCGCCTGCGCACATTTCGTATCGCCGGCTGCTCCCAAGAACAGGAAGTCATCGAGATAATGCATAACATGCCTATGCCCTGTGGCCTCGGTGAATGCCCACTCTAAAAAACAACCGAACATTTCAAAATAGGCACAAGAAATGGAGCAACCCATAGGCATGCATTTATCCATGTAATAACTCCCTTGGAATGCAAAACCTAGCAAACGCTGATCCTGCGGGTGTACCGGGAGCAACCGGAACGCCGACTCGATATCTGATTTCGCCATCAGCGCCCCGGGGCCCAGGCGATTCAGCATGGCCACGGCCTCATCGAACGATGCGTACCGCACCGAACAGACTTCTGGGTCAATGGCCTCGTTCACCGAGGAACCCCTTGGAGCAGACAGGTTATGAATAAGCCTAAACTCCCCTGGGTCTTTCTTCGGGACAACCCCTAACGGGGAACAGATGAAATCCACCACCGGTGGGCGATGAAAAGGCCCTGCCACTCGCCCTAAGCTGACTTCTTTCGCAATTTTTCTCTCTACCACACTTGGGTTATGTTGCGCCGATAACTGGTTTTTACAAAAGGAGTCCCCTCGAAAATCCCCTGCCGGGATGTGGAAGCCGTGTAAGAATCCCTTCCTCAACACCCCAGCGGAGACATGATCAGGGTATTTGTTCAACCAAGGAGTCATAGCCATGAGATCAACGGGTGTAGGCAATTGGTCACAACGTTCTACCTTACTCCTGCTTGGACCCTCCCTTTCCTCCCGTCCCGTTATTTTTTGATATACATGAACTCTCTGGGTGTGAGGAATTCCCACAGCCCGCACACACATGCTTGAACCTACATGTTCCTTGCGGTCTGTTACAGTTGCCTCGATTGAAGCCCCAACAGACCCCCCGCTTGCCGCCATTCCCGCCGGTTTTTGGCTGGTGATCGCCACCGGCGCCTGCTCGAAAGGGCACCGTGGGCTTTTGGCGGAAGACCCCCGACCCACTCCCACCCGGTGAGGATGTACCTGCCGCCCCTGGCAGGAGTTGCTTATGCCATGAGACCGAGTCGAGGCAGTCCCATGTCAGAGAGGCATCATATTCTTTCGCTTTTCGGAATTTCATGTCATAACCTTTACATTCCTCTCCCTCATACATTGCATAAAAATCCATAATACGAGTTTGATAGCAAGACAGTTCAGTTAACACCTCGGGTTTACGTTCCCCCATAACTGCAGTAAATATCGCAAAGGCCTTCGCCCAATTCGTTACCGTTTCATCCACCCTGAATTCCTCCATCTTGGCGCGCCACACGCTCGGGTGCCACAAATCTTTCTGGGTTTTAGCATATTCCATCTCGCGATGGTCAGTTAATAATGAAAACATATTGACATATTTGTCTCCCCATATTAACTCTTTTGTGGCCATAGGGATGTGCTGTGCCACCCTCTCCCGCCTTGAGGGTAATGAGCCCTCCCCTGCCATTGGCAAAGCGAGCTTACCCGGTTCGGTCGTTGTTCCCGCCGTTTTCTCGTGACCAACTGCAGGTCCCACCGGTGCCACCTGTGGGGAAACAAGAGGAAGATTCGCCTTTGCGGCATCTCTCGACTGCCGCAATTGCTGGATTAGTAGCTTGGCCTCTTCGGCCGTGTCTCCAGGTGCCACTGCACCCCCTGCCTTTTTATTGAGCCATGCAGCCAACTGGGTGGCCAATTCGGGAGGCATTTCCTTATCGTTAGCGGGGGTAATCACTACCGGGATCGGTTGACCCGCGTCTGGGATTGATACCGGGTTTTCTGCCGGTGTGACATGGGCGGCCGGGGGTACCTCTGGGACCGGAACCTCCCCTGAAACCGCCCTCTTCTTGACCCGCTTCCCTCTACCCTCGGGGACGATTCCCGGCAAGGCCGGGCCTATTACCTTCTTAGGGTTACCAGGATTGCTCAGTGCAGCCAGTTGTTTTTTGACCTCCGCCAAACCTCGACCGATCGATTGGACTTGTCCGAGTTTCCGGTCCATGCAAGCCATCCGGTTCGACAACAGGCGTAGCACCTTATCCGTCTCGGAACCCTTTTCTGCTTTCTTGCCAGCCATGGTTTCGAGTATCCGCTCCTAGACGATCAACGAGGTCCTGGACTCTTCGACTTCGAATAACTGAAAGAGAAACACAAGAATTATAAGTTCTCAAAATTGCTGCTTGTTCCGTCGAGAGCTCACGAGCAACGAGTGGGTGCAGCCTTCAGAGCACAGGAATAAGAGGACGCTTCTTCGGATTCCCGCTCTATTTATTCTTCTGCAGGAGGGCGTGTACCCTCCTCCGGTACGCCTACTGGGCGTGGTCATCGGTGTAGGTGTCTAGGACAACCCCTCTTGGGCGAGAAAAGGCGCGCCCCGGCTACGCCGCTTCGGGCATACCAGCCGAGACACGCCCCCCGCCCAAAATGGTTTCCCGGGAGGAACGGGGCACCCAACCATACGTTCGGGGGGACCGAGTGGTCGCCCCTTTCCATTCTCCAGAAAATACTTCACAAAAATTTGTCCGATTAATAATTCTTTTCCATCTACTGTTCGATTTGAAAACATCAATTGCCTTATTAAGTATCCTAATCCTATTGATTACTAAAATAAATAATTTTTTCTTAACTTCAAAAGCCTGATCAACAATCTTCTCTACATTTTTCTTTTTCTTGTAAAAAGCAGCTCTCTGTTTACCTTTCTTTTCATTTTTTAGCAAATTTAAAACTACCCTATTGTGAAACATTCATCTACGAATGTCCCTAAATTGATTTAACCTTCTATTGCTATCCATACTCTTATCTCCTGCTCCAATAGAAAGATTTTTTGAGGGCCTCTCCTTCCTTTTTAGATTTGCTCTCTGCTTCTAGATCTTCACATTACTGTTAACATTACTTTTTGATCTACATAAATTGCGCAGAAAAGACTTAATTGTCTTACCAGGAGCTTTTCTGATGTTTTTTGAAGTACTTGTTGTACAGGATTCTTTTAATTCCTATGATGATTTTATTCTTTTACGTATGGCATTTTTTCTACTCCTTTGCCTTGACGGCATTTTTGCTTGCTTTTAAAATGTTGATTTCAATCTGTGGTTCTGAAAAAAATAACACATTAAAGACCACTATTAGCAAACAACAAAGTAATGACAAAAAGAAAACAATATAAACACTAATTTGCAACATGTTAAAGTTTATACCACAGCAACTCAGGGCCGTATTTATGAAGGCCTTGCGCCACCAGTGCGTCCCATGTTAAAAGAGATGCACCGGTGCCACAAGGCGATCATAAATAAGGGCCAAATGTAAATACCATTGATTTGCCCCCAAAAACGTTTTTTGAATAACATTTAAGAAACACTGCGCAGAACCTATGTACAACCACTCAATATCACTTCTTAAACCTCACTGTTTCCCAAAATACAAATCCTCTATCTTGCAAATGTTCATAGCAAGATTTATCAAAAAGCAAGACACAAACCAACAACAAAAAAACTCAGGGCCTTATTTATGAAGGCCTTGCGCCACCAGAGCGTCACTTATTTCCCATGTTTAAAGTAATGCACCAGCAGCACAAGGCAATCATAAATAATGGCCAAATGAAAATACCATTGATTTGCCCCCAAAATCGTTTTTTGGATAACATTTTAGAAACACAGCGAAGATTCTATTTACAAGCACTCAATTTCACTACTGAACCCTCACTATTTCACAAAATACAAATCCTCTATCTTGCAAATGTTGATATCAAGCATTATCAAAAAGCAAGACACAAACCAACAACAACAAAAACTCAGGGCCTTATTTATGAAGGCCTTGCGCCACCAGTGCGTCCCATGTTAAAAGAGACGCACCAGTGCCACAAGGCAGTCATAAATAAGGACCAAATGAAAATACCATTGATTTGCACCCAAAATCGTTTTTTGAATAACATTTAAGAAACACTGCGCAGAACCTATGTACAACCACTCTATATCACTTTTGAAAACTCACTGTTTCCCAAAATACAAATCCTCTATCTTGCAAATATTCATAGCAACCATTATCAAAAAGCAAAAAACAAACCAACAACAAACAAACTCAGGGCCTTATTAATGAAGGCCTTCCGCCACCAGTGCGTCCCATGTTAAAAGAGACGCACCGGTGCCACAAGGCAGTCATAAATAAGGACCAAATGTAAATACCATTGATTTGCCCCCAAAATCGTTTTTTGAATAACATTTAAGAAACACTGTGCAGAACCTATGTACAACCACTCAATATCACTTTTCAAACCTCACTGTTTCCCAAAATACAAATCCTCTATCTTGCCAATGTTGATATCAAGCATTATCAAAAAGCAAGACACAAACCAACAACAAAAAAACTCAGGGCCTTATTTATGAAGGCCTTGTGCCACCAGAGAATCACTTTTTTCCCATGTTTAAAGTGATGTACCAGCAGCACAAGGCAATCATAAATAAGGGCCAAATGAAAATACCATTGATTTGCCCCCAAAATCGTTTTTTGAATAGCATTTTAGAAACACAACACAGGACCTATGTACAAGCATTCAATTTCACTACTGAAACCTCACTGTTTAACAAAATACAAAGTGATGCACCGGCTGCACAAGGCAATCATAAATAAGGGCCAAATGAAAATACCATTGATTTGCACCCAAAATCGTTTTTTGAATAACATTTTAGAAACACAGCAAAGATCCTATGTACAAGCACTCAATTTCACTACTGAACCCTCGCTATTTCACAAAATACAAATCCCCTATCTTGCAAATGTTGATATCAAGCATTATCAAAAAGCAAGACACAAACCAACAACAAAAAAACCCAGGGCCTTATTTATGAAGGCCTTGCGCCACCAGAGAGTTACTTTTTCCCATGTTTAAAGTGATGTACCAGCAGCACAAGGCAATCATAAATAAGGGCCAAATGAAAATACCATTGATTTGCCCCCAAAATCGTTTTTTGAATAACATTTTAGAAACACAACACAGGACCTATGTACAAGCATTCAATTTCACTACTGAAACCTCACTGTTTAACAAAATACAAATCCCCTATCTTGCAAAGGTTCATAGCAAGCATTTCCAAAAAACATGCCACAAACCAATAAAATAGAATCTCAATCTGCTTCCAAATCTGAGATAATGCAAGTGACATTATTCTAAATGGTTCAAATATATTTATTTAATGAGACAAACACTATTAATTACTTCTCAAAAATATAAAAGCCATTCTTTTACCCCAAAATCGTTTTTAAAATAACTTTTTACAAACACAGCACAAGTCCTATGTACAAGGAATCAATTTCACTACTGAAACTTCACTATCTGCTTCCAAATAGTCTCCATAGAGCAAACAAGTCTCTATCTAAATTAAATAAATCATTACTTACCTTTACAAATGCTTTGGGAGATTGAAAACAGTGTCAGACACACACACCAATTTTTCTTTAGCAGAGCAAAAGGTGTGCACTCAATACACTGAAACCAAGACTGGCATAGAAAATCTCTAACTTTACACACACATGTCTTATTTCAACCAATCAAAAGTCTTTGTTCACTATTTTCAAACCAACACCCTTCCCCCTGTCAGACCTTTCTATCTGTTACCATAGCAACTCCCTCCTACCTGAACTCTCAGGTTCAAAAGTTTATTCTACAATGTTGCAAATTAAGTCAGCAAGGATGTTTGACCTCTCAATACACCAGCTTATCCAGGGCATTATTGCTTTTAGTGACTTTTTCTTAACCATTCAAATTGCTTCTTTCACACAACACAACCATGCACAATAACTTTCAGTTTTCAACTATCTGAATCCACCAATCATTGCTTGTGATTCAACAGCAGGAAAACTCCACAATTTTTTTTTGTAAACTCCTACTGTTCCAACTGCCATTTCATTCCCACACTTCATCTGACTGCACCAGAACCTTCTCTAATCATGTATTCTGTATGGATTATTGGACATAGCTACATCCACTGGGCTCAAAGGTATGCAGCAAGCAGAAATTATCACAACCTTGATTTATCAAATGTGGAAATCAAGTGGATTGGCCAGATAGGATTGAGATGTCATCAATTGATACCATTGGTGAAAACCTTTTTGCATCTGCCAAACCCTGACCTCTTAATAGTGCACTGTGGTGGAAATGATTTGGGCACTATGACTGGGGTTGGTCTAGAAATGCTTTTAAAGGACACCTTTGATCAATTGATGACACTTTTTCCACAAACTGCCTTGGTATATTCCAATATATGCCAAAGACAGAAATGTAACTGGTCCAACCAATTTTGTCCACAATTTGAGAAAGCACGGAAACATGTGAATAAATCTGTTTCTGCTTACATGAGAGACTTTGGAATGGGTTCAATATACAACAACAACTTGCGTTACAACATGCAAGACATCTACAGAGGAGATGGTGTGCACTTCTCAGATGAGTGGAATAGAATATTCCTCCTGAATTTAAGACTGTGCATTGGAACCTACTTGTAGGTACCTAAATCAGCCACAGAACCCAAAAGCTCTTTTCAGAGCTACCCTACCTCTGATCATTCAAAATGTTTATCTTTTTCTAACTTTTTTCACTATTTTTCACCACAGTACGCTCCCCGGTACGCTTACCGGTGCGCGTACCGGGCGCTCCCTCCACGAAATTTTTACATTTTTTTTATTTTTGGCCTATATGAACGTCCTAAGCCCCCCTCAGCAAACCTAGAGAGTCAGGAAGTGTCTACCATGCCCCCTTTTACCCATTCCGAACATTGTTTGTCCTCTATCTTGTGTCTTAATTGTACCGAAACACAAAATGGAGGACTCCCGTAACACTGCCTGTGCGCGTACCGGGGCGCGCACCGGTAAGCGCTCCCTCAAAATAGGTGGGAAAGTAATTTACAGAAAAACCACTGGAGACACTTTCATTAAATATAGAATAGGCCCTACTACATAGCAGTCCCTACCATTTACCCAAATTTGATTGAATTCCATTGAGGCTGTAGGCCTGACTAAATATCCTGAGGTAAATTACATGACAAAAACACATGTGAAGTGTTAGAATTGCAACCAATTAAAATGTTACTTTCATTTTCTACTATTATTTCATGACATTTCATTGGTTATATACCTGAATATATATAAAGAAAGAGAGAGAAACACAGCCATTTTGACTACTACTTCCTGAAGTACATTTCAAGAGCATTTTCACTGACAACTTAAACTTCTTTTTGAAAGGTAAGATGTTATTTTAAAAACTGAACTATGTTGTGCACTTTAAGTTAATTTGGAAAACATTTTCTGATAGTTATATACCATCCCTCTGTAATAGTTATAGAATGAGATAGACTTCTCTGTTATAGTTATGGATGGAGTTAGGCTTGCCTTGTATAATTATGAATTTACTTAGGTTTTATCACATACACTTTTTTATATTTCTACTTCCAGTCTGATACCATACACTGCCCAAAGATAAAATCACCAGTAAAAAAACCAAAGTACCTGGCTGAACTTAAACCCAACAGTGCCCTATGTCTACTGATATATTTTTTTAAATGCAAATTACAGCACAAAATTGGAAGGAGAGCAAAAACTTTCCATCAAAATTGTTCTGGAGAGAAACAATTAAAAAGTTATTGAACCCAATGACTCAGAATTCATGGATGAATCACGGGACTATGAACTACTTCAATGTGTACAATCAGTAGATTTCCTGATTCAAAATGAGGACATTTCCGATAATCAAATATTAGAAGTTCTGTTAAATTTGGTAAAGGAATCTGAAAAATAAATGTATATTTAATAATTCAAAAATTGTTTGAGACATTATTCATTTTTATATGTATTTCTTAATCTAGTACCAAATAGATTATAATGTAAAGTCAGACTTAAAATATACTGTGCAACTTTTTTGTGTTACATAGTAACTTTGCTCATAGTTACTTCCTTTCTCCCACTATATTATCTCCAATGTGTATTTAACATCTCTTTATCATCTCCTGCCTCCATATTGTTTCTGCTTTCCTGACAGACTATGGTATGAATTCCATATACCACAATAACTTCTCTAACAACATGCAAGATATCTACAAAGGAGACAGTGTATATTAAATTTTAGACTCTGCATTGGTACCTACATGTCGGTACTTAAATAAATAAAAACAAACAAAAACAACAAAAAGAACAATTAATAAACATACAATATTTGAAAAGTCTATCATTCTTTTTTCCCCATAGTACGCTCACCGGTCCGCTTTCCGGTGCGCATACCGGGCGCTCCCCCGCAAAAAATTGAAAAAAAGTTTTTTGTTTTTTTTGCCCTGCGGGTTCCTTTTAAAGCCCCCACATCAAACCTAGGGGGTCAGGGAGGGTCTACTCTGCCTCCTTATGGTCATTTCCCCCTTTGTTTTGGCCACCTCTCATGTCTCGATCCTACCGAGACACAAGATGGCGGCCGCTCCAGACTGTTTAGAATCCTTACAGACACCCAAGAGCTAATCAGCTTTCCGTGCGCAAGTCGCGTGACGCGCCCGGTGCGCTCCCCAGTGCGCGTACCGGGATGTGCTTATAGATATATATATTTTTTTGAACCTAAATTACTCAAATTCCACTGGAGCACATATCTTGAGACATAGCAAAGGCACATCGGGCTACCAGTCCCTACAATTTTGCAAAGTTTGGTGTAAATCCATTCAGCCGTTCGGTCTAAAATTGAGGTCGACCGCCCTATGGAAATTAACATGGGAAAAACGCGTTTTGGGACCCCCCTTTTATCTCGGCCCCTGCTTGACGCACCCCCCCCCAAAACTTTCAGGGAAGGACCGGAGCCTGACAAGGCCATTTTGAGGAAATTTTCAGGCAGATTCGTCAACCGGCGCCAAAGTTATTCCAAATAGAATTTTTAGATTTAACATTGAAAAAAATCCTAACTATAACTACCTACTGGCGACCGCCAGTAGGTAATATATATATATATATATATTAGAATTTTGAAATACAACTTTGGCGTATCTGGAAGAGAACAGGCTGAGGAAAAAATAACATTAGAAATTCACAGAATAAAATGAAGTTACAGTGGCGTTATAATAAAAAACAAACCTTAGAATTTCACTGAAAATAACAGATGTTGCAGGGACGTTTTAGTTAGGTTCAGATTTCAGATCTGAAGTAACTATAACTTATGCTCCTGCAATGCACTGCTTATGATCGCACATATTATATTACTGATGAAACGGTCAGAAACAACACTAATAACATTTCAAATGACATCACTGATGACATTACTGATGCATGCCTTTACAGTGCAACGTAAGTGTATTTAAGGTAAGTATGTGTGTATGTGTGTGTGTGTGGGTGGGTGTGTGCGTGTGTATGTGTGTATGTATGTATTTTGCTGATTTTGTATGAGTGAAATCTTAGCCTAACTATAACGTCACAGTAACTTTAGTTTTTTTCAGTGAATTTCTAATGATTTTTTTTGTTATTTCCTAACTATAAGGTCCCTGTAAGATTTGTTTTTTTAAAGTCAATTTTTACAGTTTTTTAATGTTATTTCCTAACTATAATGTCCTTATAACCTTTGGATTTTTTTATTTCATTACAGTAAAGTTTGAGAGTGAGTGTGTGAGTGAGTGAATGAGTGCCTCAGTAGGTATATGAGTGAATGTAAGTGTTCCAATGGGTGTGTGAGTGGATGCATGAGTGTGTCTGTAAGTGGGTGCATATGTGTCTGAGTGAGTCTGTGAGTGGGGGGCATACATTTCTGAGTATGTGTCTGAATGAGTGCATGAGAGTCTGAATCGGTGTCTAAGTGGGCCTCTGAGTGGGTGTGAGAGTGTCTGAGTGGGTTTGCAGGTACCTCCATGAGTGTAGAGTCAATCTGTGAGTGAGTGCCTGAGTGAGTCTGAGTGGGTGTGTGAGTGTTGTACTTGGCGCTTCTTAGTGGGATTTCCCTAAAACATTTTGCTTTTTGACCTGGATAGGGTGCTTACATGGTTGGGTTAGGTGTCAATCCTCTGAGTGCCATGTAAAAAGGTACACCACATAACCAGGGTGGATGCGACATTGGCAAATAGGGGTATGACACACTGATTGTGCCGCCACCTGAATAGCCTGTCAATAATGTCTTGTACTCAGGTTGGCCAATCTCACTCCATTGCCAACCCTGAGGGGGCCGTTCACAACCACCAGACTGGGGTAGGTGAGTGGCCGCATAGGTGTATCTGCATGTGCACTGCCCGGGTAGAAATTAATTCCTATGTGGGTTTTCCCTACCTAGGGTTTAGCTCTCCTTATAGGATACTTCTTGGGTGTGGCTGATTCTCTTGTTAAGGTCGTAGGGCCTGTGCAGTATTAAAGTGTGTGTGCTCTTCCTACAAGCGTTAGGAAGTGGGGCTCACTTGAGGCTTCTAAAACTTTGATCAGGTCTGCCATGGCCGGCCGGTGGGGGCACACTCACACCTATTATGTTTTAAGACCTAGGTTCAGCCTGCGGTGCACTGGCACCTATGGTGTCTCTGAATGTGTGTGGCATGCTGCAATGTGCTCGGAACTGAGGGTGTGCTAAGCATAGGCTCAGCCGGCCATTTCAGGCTGGTGTGCGCACTTCCACCAATGGTGCTCCTAACTACGTGTCCTACCTGCCATTGAAGGCTAGTATGTGCTTGCTTTGATGGTGCTCCTAAATATGTGTCCAGCCTGCCACTGCAGGCTGGTGTGGTGTTTACGCCAATGGTACTCCTAAATACATGTCTGGTCTGCCATTGCAGGCTGATGTGCACTTTGCACTGATGGTGTTCTTAAATACGTGTCCAGTCTGCCATTGCAGGCTGATGAGCTCAATTGTGCGTCTACTCAAACTGGCCTGTTTGAGGGACTAGCCATCCTGAGAGGACCTTTCACTTCCACCCAAGTACAGCAAGGATACATCACAAGGGGTGAATCGAGTGGTAGGTGAAAGGCAGGGCATGTGCACATGTGTGTTCCCTGCCCAGGTAGTGAGGAATACCCCTGAGTGTTTTCATTGCCTATGAGGTTTGCTCTTCTCACAGGCTAACACAGATAAATGGTCACAACAGTCTGTGAGTGGGTGTTTGAGTCTCTGAGTGGATCTGTGAGTGGGTGTGTGAGTCTCTGACTAGATCTGTGAGGGGGTGAGGGTATAGCATGGTTCTCAAAGTGGGTATATGAGTGTCTGAATGGGTCTGTGAGTGGGTGTACATGTCTGAGTGGGTCTGTGAGTGGGTACATGAGTGTCTGAATGGGTCTGTGAGTGGCTGTGAGAGTGTCTGAGTGACTCTGTGAGTGGGAGCGTGAGTGTCTAAGTGGGTTTGTGAGTGGGTATGAGAGCGTCTGAGTAGGTGTGTGAGTTTCTGACTAGGCCAACAGAACCACAATATGGCCCTTTATCCAACAAGAGTCCACAGTTCTGCACAAAATATCTACCCACGTGGAGTACTTTCAACTGGTTAATTGCAAAGTGCTATCGCCTTGGTAAATGTTTAGTACATATTCTATAAAACAGCTGTGCAATGACGCATGAGGGATGTCACCAGTGACCTTGTGTTCATTTTGGAAATGTGATTGTTCCTCATGTGGTCTTTAACCAGAAATATGTGATAACATTAATCTTCCGATAGAGAAGACGATGAGAGTACAAAGAGCTAAATCTCCACCAAACAAGGGAGCTTCCACTTAACTATATGAAGTAAGTGCTTCTTTGTTTGGTGGAGATGTCCTCATTTTCTTTGGCATCAAGAATGCCTAACCAAAATCAGCAGGAAAAGCACGGGAGCCTCTTGTTAAGCTGTCCATCATCCTGGCATAAGGCGGGAATACTTTTGCATACTACTAAGGTGGTCAGGGCAAAACGAGTAAAGCTTCCAAATGATTTTGTACATTTGAATACTTGTAGTACTTTAAAGGGGAGAACCATGGACTCTGCTCTCATCCAGTAATGATAATAAAGGATCCACTTGTTACAGTCACAACAGATTGCGCTCCAATTAGTCAACAATGCATGCATCTCCACAAAGCATTTCAGACCTTCTTTAAATGTGGAATTGCTGAGAAAACACAATTGCTTGGACTTCGTCAAGCCTGGGAGGTCAGGATCATTTGTCCTTTGCTGTGTAAATAAATTTATAAGTGCTTCCCGTTGAAGTTTAGTTTCTGTGAAATGAGCATCATTCTGGGCCACCCAAGCCTGCCATAACTTTATACGGGGCATGCACCCACCTCCCTGGGCTGGTTTCAGCCCTGGGGACCCCATTCCTTGGGATCTGCCCTAAATTTAATGCAGGAGGGGGACCATGCCAATCCCACTCCCTGTGCCGATTTTGGACCCAAGGACCTAATCCCCCATGAACTGGCCAATTATTGGAGGGGGAGGGCGTCATGCGTATTTCATCCCCATGACCACATCCCCTGGGGACCCCATCGCCTGGGGATCAGCCTCTTGCTCCTGGGTGCCCTGGAACCCACCCAGGGTACCTAGTGGCCACTGTTGAGGACCACAGGGGAACCTTAATGCCCTCATGGATCCTGCCGGCTCTCCGCCTCCAGCGGGATCCACCTTTGCTCCTGCACGCAAGGAGCTGCTAAATATGAAGCTCCCTGTGGGTAGGAGCAATCTTTCATCTGTTTCCCTGCCCACAGGACAGCGGGCTGGTAAACAGATGAAACCGCTGTTCTGATCAAGCAGGGGCAGCTTGACAAATCCTGCTTGCTGGTAGTGGAGCTAGTGTTTGGTCTCACTTGGTGGGAGCTGTCACAGCTCCCACCCAACAAAGGCAAACTGCAAACTTCTGAGGGTGGGCATCTCAGGAGATAGTAGGAGTCAGCCCTGGGAGAAGGTGGTCCACTGGGCCATTAATTGCCCCATAAGGGGGGCCGCACAGCCTCCCTAATTTAGTATACATGGGCTGGTCCTGGGTGGGTGGTGGTCCATGTGACCACAAATGGCCCGGGAGGGGGAACACGGCCCTCCACCCCATTATAACTACTTTTAAAACATTTGAAGGGTTCTGTTCGACTCCCTGTTTTTCATTCTTACATGCCGAGCTGAGGTGGTGGCCCCCAAGGACCTTTAAGGTCAATGGAGGGGGCTGTGCAGCCCCCATCCTAATTAATAATAAAGCCCTGGGGAGGCAGCAGTCACCAAGTCTCAAACTGGCCTTGGAAAGGGGGCCAAATGCACCTCTCCCTATTTCTGATATGTAAATTTGCCACCAGGACCTAGCCCACCCGGGTTCCCGTACTTATTAGAAGATTTTTTAGGTGACACAAACTTGCAAATCTTGGCGGTTTTGTTGCATTTTTTTTATTTTTAATGCTTTTGTGCCCTGGCAGGGTTTTTAGGGGACTCCTGCACCAGGTCTAGGGGATGGGCTATTACTAACCTGTACCTTTTTGGTCCTTTTTTACAGTTTTCATGGGACCTGGCTGAGTCCAACTTCCATGACAGTTGCCAACACTACCTGGTTGAATGTTAGCAGCCAATGAGACCGCTGCACGCGATTGGGAGGATATACGAATGTGTTTATCTGTTAATATCTCGAAAACTACTGAATGGATTTAAACCAAATAACCGAACTGTCGCTTTGTGGACCAACATCTAGCTTTCTACCAAATTTGGTGTAATTATGGTCAGCTGACTGGGCTGTAGCTGTGTCTGAAGGTCCTACGGGAATGTGTGCTATTAAGCACCCTCGGTTCTCAGCTCCCAATAGACGAATGACCCTGAAATTTCTAAGATAGCAGCTGAACTGAGCATCATATCAGTTTTTGAAGGTTCCTCAAACAGCGCCATAGTTATTGGCAAATGAAAAAGCACTGTTCCAATGGATACTAGGCCTTAACTATAACTACCTACGGGAGACTGGCAGTAGATAATATATCTATATATCTATATATCTATATATCTATATATCTATAACTATTTATCGATACCTCTATCACTCTCTCTCTCTCTCTCTCTCTCTCGCTCTCTCTCTCTCTCTCTCTCTCTCTCTCTCTCTCTCTATATATATATATATATATATATATATATATATATATATATATATATTTATATATATATATATATATATATATATTTATATATATATATATATATATATTCTTTGAGGTGTATATCTTTTAACCTCTTAGAGCACATATTCACTTTATTTGCACATTTTTGCACATAAATCATGGTATTGCACACCAGATACTTTACGGATTATTACTTTACTGGCTCTTGATTAAGGGGCACATGCTTATGGAGAACGTTGGGCACTATCAACACATCTATTGTATTTATACAGGTATGGTTGCTTAGATTGGACCCTTATGGAATTTACTCCGTTATGTTCTTAATCCGATGCACATAAATGAACTCAGCAAACATAGGTGTGTATAACATGACTGGACAGCATATATTTATATTTCTATATTTATTTGTTCATATACTTATAGCATTGTTGGTTTTAATGTTTAATAATTTTCGGCAACTGCTGAAACATTTTTAACATGACCTTGGCACTGATGTGCCGTTTGTTGAGATAAAATTTTAGAGCATTTAAACACTGTATTATTACTATTTTTGAAATACATAATGTGTAGTACAATTTGCACAGATGAATACTACTTTATGTGCCCATTTCGTTAATGTGTTAACAGCCAGGAAAGCCCGATGTGTAAAGTGTTTTCTTTATGTTTATTGCACCATGTGACTGGGGGAAACAGTATCACTAACACAAGGGAGAAAAAAAACACAGCATATATAAAACGAAAGCGGACTGCGTTTCCGCCAGTGAACAAGGGTACTTGGTATCCGAAATGCGTCTGACGGTGGTGGTTAATCTAATAAAGACCTGCTAAACCACAGTAACTTTGGTGTCCGATTCCCGATTTTGTTTGTGTCTGGCCGGGAGCGCAGATGATAGTGCGGGAGTACTACAAGCCTATATATATATATATATATATATATATATATATATATATATATATATATATATTCACTGAAAAAAACATAGGTTTCAGGCCTTATATAGTTAGGAATTAGCATTTAAAAAACCTTTGAAATGTCATCAGTGATGTCATGTGAGATGTCATTAGTGATGTCACTGAACCATGTCATGAATGATCTAATATGTGACATCATCAGCAGTGGATTGCGGGTGCGCGAAATATAGTTAGTACAACTAACTATATAGGAGCAATTTCAATGGTTTTGTATGATTGAAATGTCCAGCTAACTATAACACCCCTAAAACTTATAGTTTTTTGAGTGAATTTCAAAGGTTTTTTAAAAGCTAATTCCTAACTATATAAGGTCTGAAACCTATGGTTTGTTCAGTGAATTTCAAAGGTTTTTTAAATGCTAATTCCTAACTATATAAGGCCTGAAACCTATGTTTTTTTCAGTGAATTTGCAAGGTTTTTTAAATGCTAATTCCTAACTATATAAGGCCTGAAACCTATGGTTTTTTCAGTGAATTTGCAAGGTTTTTTACATACTAATTCCTAACTATATAAGGCCTGAAACCTATGGTTTTTTCGGTGAATTTGCAAGGTTTTTTAAATGCTAATTCATAACTATATAAGGCCTGAAACCTACAGTTTTTTCAGTGAATTTCAAAGGTTTTTTTAATGCTAATTCCGAACTATGTAAGGCCTGAAACCTATGATTTTTTATTGAATTTCAATGGTTTTTAAAATGCTAATTCCTAACTATGGGGCCTATTAGGATGGCGGACGGACCTGCGTCCTTCTTCCACCACAGAGGAGGAGGGACCATCCGCAGGGGCAGCGACGGTCCCTCTGTGCGAATTAGGATGTGACCTCCACCCTGGGGGTCACATCCTGTATTTTTAATATTGCGGCGGGTGCTGCTTGAAGCAGCACACGCCGCAATGTTAAAAGATGCATGTTTACCTTTGCATGCACGCAAAGGCAGTACCCCCCATGTGCACCCACCACCCCCCTTCACCCCTGGGGGCCCGCAACAGGCCCCCAAAGAAAACACCGTATACCTTTCCACGGCGGAAATGCCGCCATGGAAAGGCATAGGAGCGCTGCCATCCTAATATGGCTGTCGGTGTCTGATAGACACCGCCAGCCATGTTAGAGCTTTTCCGCCGCAGTCAGAAGGCGACCGCGGCGGAAAAGCGGCGGACGGAAAAAAGATGCCCCAGCCATCCTAATCTGGCGGGGGGTCTTTTCTCAGTCCACAGCAGTTAATCTGCATCCTCCGGGCCGGCGGTGGCTTCCGCCGGCCCGGAGGATGCAGATTATCCTCTATCATAATCGGCCCCTAAATCAGGCCTGAAACCTATGGTTTTTTAATTTAATTTCGAAGGTTTTGTAAATGACAATTTTTAAATGTATTAATTGTTATTTTATTATATTAATTTACTAAATTTTTGCAGGCAGGTGTTCAGAGGGCACGCCCCCTTTTTACAACACTCTGCAGCGCAACCCCTGGCGCGTTTGCAGAGGGGGAACTAATTCCCCCTGCATACTGAGGGTCCCTGGGGGGCAACTAACCCACCAGGAGCCTCCAGTATGCGCCAGGAGGCTGATTTGCTTTGCTCCGGAGGGCGGCGGTCCCCGGGGCAGTGTGGGGGGGGATTGGGCACCCAAACACTTCTTTATCACTATGCCCCCGCGATTTGGTCCCCCTTGGGGTAATTTTTAAATAAAGATACCAGGATTTAAAAAAATAATAATTTTGGCCTTGCGGGTCCTTGTGGGACCCCCTGAGCAGGCCTAGGGGGTCAGGGTGCTTCTACCCTGACCCCTTCTTTTTTCTAGACGTTTGTTTTTCTACTTTCTTGTGCCTCGGTCTACCTAGCACAAGATGAATGCCAACACTTCCAGGTTAGAAGTGTTGACTGTCAATGAGCATGCTGTTTTCCTGTGAAAGGCATGCTGATTGGCTGCCACTGTCTGTCAACACTCCAAACCAGGACGTGTTGGCAGCCATCTTGTGCCTCGGTAGAACCAAGGCACAAGAAAGCAGTGAAACAAAAGTGCAAAACACGCAAAGGGGGCAGGGTAGAAGCACCCTGACCCCCTAGGCCTGCTCAGGGGGTCCCACAAGGACCCCCCAGGCCCACAAAAAATATATATATTTTTTAAACATCGCGGGGTGCATGCACCGTGCGCGCACCGTACGTGTACGCACCCCTGTGATTTTTCAATTCTTTTTTTAAAAAATGTTTTGGGTTTGGGCCTGGGGGTCTTTGTGGGACCCCCTGAGCAGGCCGAGGGGGTCAGGGTACTTCTACCCTGCCCCCTTTTTGAGTTCTACAAGTTTATTTTTATGCTTTTCTGTGCCTCAGACTACCGAGGCACAAGATGGCTGCCAACAATTTCTGTTTTGGAGTGTTGACAGACAGTGGCAGCCAATCAGCATGCAGCTCGTACTCAGGAAGGTACAGAGTACAGTAAGCCTACAGTGCACGCACGGTGCAATGCCTATAGATATATATTTGTTTAAAATCCAATTTTCTCAACAACTACTGGCGAGATTTACACCATTTAAACAAAAGGCTCTACTGCGTACCAGTCTCTACCACTTTGCCAAGTTTGGTGTAATTCCGTTCATCGGTTCAGGCTGTAGCCTTGTCAAGAGATGCTTTGGAAAATAGCATGCGGAAAACACGTTTTGGACCCCCCTTTTTTCTCGGCCCCTGCTTCACGAATCCCCCCGAAACTTTCAGGGAAGGAGCGGAGCGTAACAGGACATCTTCTTTGAGAAAATCGCGTACATTCATTAACCGCCGCCAAAGGTATTCCCAATAGATATATGCCATGAAAACTCCCAACAGCCACCTCCAATCCCACAAGACCGGCGAAGCAGGAGACGAACCACAATTTTAGGTAACAGCTCTTTTTTACTGCAGAAAGGTCAGGTGGAAAAACCAACGATAATATATATGTATATATATATATATATCCAACGCAACTTCCTCCAATCACTTCAAAGGAATGCACCACACACTGGATTGTCGGACAAGCAATGTTTTAATCTTCATCCTGATAAAATGACAGCATGCAAAGAGTCCTTTGAAAGTCTTCAACCTGACGCATTTCAGCTGACTCGGCAGCCTTGTTCACAGGTAACTTGGTCTGGGTTATGGCATTTCCTGCGTTGTTATGCTCGCCTTATGAGGACTACCGATCTCCATTGTAGTCTTCACTTCCTTCAATTCCCAGAGTGCACTGTACCACATTTTCTCTCAAATAAATTCATTAGTCTTGCAGTTCGTTTTCCTTGTCACTGTCTATGTCGGGACATTGCAGTCTGTTTTAAAGATTTACACGATGTGGTAACATGCATTGATCTTGATTTCATATTCTTCGCTTTGACGCCACCAATAAAAGTCAATTAAAGGAACATTGTGAGTCTTAGAATCCTTCGTGAATGAGAAAACTCTTTTCACTCCCTTGCCTCGCAATCGCCTCATTTAGCCGGTCGAATTTCTCATACCTTCTTTTCATCTTGCGTGATGCGGGCGGGTCCGACTCTTTATTAACAAAATCCAACGTATTTCTCCGTCAAAGAGCCTTAACCACACAAGGCAGGTGGTGCGGGGAGACGGAACACCTCAAAACATCCAACGCAACTTCCTCCAATCACTTCAAAGGAATGCACCACACCCTGGATTGTCGGACAAGCAATGTTTTAATCTTCATCCTGATAAAATGACAGCATGCAAAGAGTCCTTTGAAAGTCTTCAACCTGACGTGTTTCAGCTGACTCGGCAGCCTTGTTCACAGGTAACTTGGTCTGGGTTATGGCATTTCCTGCGTTGTTATGCTCGCCTTATGAGGACTACCGATCTCCATTGTAGTCTTCACTTCCTTCAATTCCCAGAGTGCACTGTACCACATTTTCTCTCAAATAAATTCATTAGTCTTGCAGTTCGTTTTCCTTGTCACTGTCTATGTAGGGACATTGCAGTCTATTTTAAAGATTTACACGATGGGGTAACATGCATTAATCTTGATTTCATATTCTTCGCTTTGACGACACCAATAAAAGTCAATTAAAGGAACATTGTGTGTCTTAGAATCCTTCGTGAATGAGAAAACTCTTTTCACTCCCTTGCCTCGCAATCGCCTCATTTAGCCGGTCAAATTTCTCATACCTTCTTTTCATCTTGCGTGATGCGGGCGGGTCCGGCTCTTTATTAACAAAATCCAACGGATTTCTCCGTCAAAGAGCCTTAACCACACAGGGCAGGTGGTGTGGGGAGACGGAACACCTCAAAACATCCAACGCAACTTCCTCCAATCACTTCAAAGAAATGCACCACACACTGGATTGTCGGACAAGCAATATATATATATATATATACATATATATATATTGGTTCACAAAGCACAGTGAAAGCTGTGCTGATGCACTCCACTCAGGTGGCACATTGATCACTCGAGCAGTCGGGTGTACTTGTCAAGGTGGTATTTATTGCATATCGGTTCCACACACATATACACGAAACAGCCCAACGCGTTTCACTGAACCAGTCGCCTTGATCACGGGTAGTTGAGTGTTGTTTTGAACACATAGAAATAAAGTTTAAAAAAAAAACATGTTAATGCACACGTGATTACTAAGTGAAAACATCAACAAAGGACAAAAGTCAAAGTGTAGTGGCCATCTTATAGTGGTGTTTGTGCATGATGGAATATAATGAAACACATATAAAGAGAGACTATCAATTATAATGTGTTTACAATACATGGAAATAAATGTTTCAATTTTATAATATTAGTAACCTATTTCCTGCGGGACCTGCGACACATAGAAGGCAATGTCATGATAAATTCATAATTATACTTTATATACACCTTAGATTATCTGGTCGCTCATGATGTTCCAAATAGAATTCGAAATAAATGCAAAATAGCTGATCTCTTAGACTGCTTCGCATAACAAACAATATACATAGCACAAGTGCCTAATATGTATAAAACCCTTAAATTCCCAGTGGAGTTGAAAGCCAAGCAAATCTTAAATCCAATTACTGATTTAGAAAAGAGGAACATATGAACAAACAAGAGAAAATAAGTTGGGAACATCCTGCTACCCCAGTGGATGATATCTTGGACAGTGTCCAAATTAATAAATCTTTAAGAATGTCTCTCAGCAACCACAGTCCTCCACAGCTCTCTGCATGAGAAAGGGAAAGACAAAGCAAATATGCCTGTCAGTGCTAATGTCTTATACATGACACCTTTACAGATGACTACAATGACTTTCTAAAAGTGCCCTAATCTTCACCAAAAGAAAATAAATGTGAGCAACAATAAATCAATTAATAAATGGTTAAAAACAAGTTCTCGCAGAAAACTCAGGTAAGTCTATTTACATTATATGATACACGATACAGAAAAATATACATAGACAATACTGAAAACACCCTATATGGTCGGGCATGGCCTACGTGTCTCCAAGATGCCATATCATTTCCTCTTCAGAATTGAGGCCTCCCAGGATCAAGGTGTCTAGATTGATGATATATCTATTTTCCAACTGTCTCAATTTTCGGATTTTACTCCTCCCCTTGGCATTGGTGGAAGTTTGTCAATAACAAAGACTTTTAGTAGGTCTCGATTGCTTTTGTGATGCTCCTTAAAATGACGAGCCACAGGGGAGGTTTGATCTTTATTCTGGATAGCCCTCATGTGTTGAAGGACTCGTATTTTGGCTGGGAACATAGTGCTCCCAACTTATTTTTTAGAGCAGGGGCTCACCAGAATATATACACAATATTCAGAGAGACATGTTAGATGTTTCCCAATGTTTTTTTTCTTTCTCTTCTACTGGGAAAAATACCTTTTTCACGTTGGAGCTATATTTGCACGCTTTACATTTCATACATGTAAAAAAATGAAGAAAAATATATATATATATATATGTATGCGGTATGTGTCGTCCTCAGCTTGATTCAGCTCAGCATGTGCTGCCAAAGGATGATGCGAGACCCAATTCTTTGGTGTTTTAAATATTTATTTCGAACCCAAACACCAGTTTGCCACGAAGCGTTTCGGCCTAAGCCTTGATCACATGACGCAGTCATGGGGGCTGGCCACCCATTTAAAGTGAAAGGTGCATGACGCGCAAATGGACATAGAGGAAATACTTATCCTACATGTTACTGCATAAATGCCTGTACATTATAAGCTTACACTGCAACTTAAAGGACTGAGGGCAATTGCCATCTCATAATCTCCGTATGAATACACTGGCTTGGCAACAATCATGAAATTCATAGGTTGTGTAATGAACAACCATACATTGCAGGAGAGGTTAAAAACGTGCATAACATGTTACGAATAAAACTACAGTAATAAATAGCTAAAATGCTATTAAAACCTAGTAATAATTTCAACTGAATCTAAAATCAGATAACATCAGTTCATGTTTAAAATATCAACCGTATACTTAATAAGTAACAATAAGATATGTAAACATAATACACATTAAAACCTCTTAGAGAAGGACCTAAATCAATAATTAATATTGCCCATGTGGGCTTAGGTCCTAATGATTGTGCAAATTGAGCTGGTGCAGTTAATCCAAGCTAGTTGGATGTGCAAAATGCGCGATACAATGTGATATAAAGTGCTACCAGTGAATAACTATAAAGTGGATCTAATGAAAATAATAGATAAGAAAATATACATATTCAATGTATGTTAAAATCATCGTGTGGAGGTCAAAGGGAATGATTTATAAAGCTCTTAAGATATTGAATAACCATATATACAAAAAGCATGACATAATTACATCCATATTATAAAGGTCCTCAACTTGCATTATACAATGATGCCAAATTCAAAGATGTGTGTAACAATCCTCACTGTTATTTAGACCGTTAGGCGTTTTGGTATCCAACATAATGATGTACCTTGTTTCAAGTCTATGCAACATCATCTCTCTATCGCCCCCTCGCCTCTGCGGGGGGACACAGTCAATGACGTAATATATTAGACCTGTAGGATTTTTATCATGTTCTATTTCAAAATGTCGGGCAACAGGGTAAGTTGGATCAGCATTGTTAATTGCTCTCAAGTGCTGCAGGATTCTCTTGTGTACTTGAGGACGTGTACTGCCAACATATTTGAGCATGCATGGGCATTCTAACACATAAACAGCAAATTCCGATTTGCAGTTGAGTTTTTCCCTGATCTTGATTGGGACTGGGGATAGTGGTGTCTTGAATTCTGTTTTACTTATCCCATTTCTGCAAGCCTTGCACGTTGCACATTTTAGAAATCCTTTGCTGCCCCCTGACCACGAGCCCGTGGCTAGCTCAGGGCTGCTGGAGACTAGACTGTTCTGCATACTTTTTGCTCTTTTAAAGGTAATATTGGGTGATAGAGACATTAGACTGCCTACAATTGGATCACTTTTGATCAGGAACCAATTGTGCTTCACAATCTTACGTATGGATTTGTGTTGGTTATTGTAGGTGACTATGAGACGGGTATCACTTTCTACGTTACATTTCGGGACCCTGTTACACAGCAATGTGTGCCTGTCATGTTTGTTAGCTCTTTCAATGGCACTATTAATTAATGGTTCCTGGTAGCCCCTTGCCAGGAATCTGATCTTACACTCTTTTTGGGCCTGAAGGCAATCTGACTCGTTACTGCATATTCTTTTGTTTCGAAGCATCTCCCCGTAAGGGATGCTCTTTATCAAATGCCCCGGATGGTGGCTGTCTGCATGCAACACCGTGTTGCTCGCAGTGGGTTTACGATGGAGCCTAGTATGTAACTGGTTGTTGATAATATAAATCTCAACATCTAAAAACACAACTGAGCTTTCACTAACAGAGCTGGTGAACTCTATGTTAAGATTATTGTCATTAAGTTGATTGATGAACACATTCACTTCCTCAACAGTACCGTCCCAAATGAGGAAGAGATCGTCAATGAATCTCCACCAACATTTGACTTTAGTATCAATGGCCTCTGCATGCAGGCCCATGAGGACCTGCTCCTCCCAGTAGCCCATATGCAGACAGGCATAACTGGGAGAGAAGCAGGCACCCATAGCCACCCCTCTTGTCTGCAAAAAAAGTTGGTTAGCAAACAAAAATACATTATGGTCTAGGCAGATTTTAATCATATCGATAATCATGTTGGAATGTTCCGTGAATTCAGCCAGTATTTTTCTCAAGTAGTATTCAATGGCCTTGATTCCATCCCTGTGGTGGATGCTCGTATACAGAGAGGTGACGTCAAGAGAAACTAGGAGAAAGCTTGGTTGCCACTCAAAATCCACCAGGTTTTTAAGTAGGTCTCCTGTGTCGAGAATGAACGAAGGTAAACTCTTCACATGCTCTTGTAAAAAAAACTCAATGTACTTACTGACATTTTCAAGAAGACTATTCCTAGCCGATATAATCGGTCTACCAGGTGGATCTAGGTAGTTCTTGTGTGTCTTCGGGATAAAATAAATCACTGGTGTCACAGGCAAATCATTTTTAAGAAATTTAAATTCGTCAATAGTCAGTAGACCCTTGCTCCTCCAGGCCATTAGTCTTGAATCAATTTCATTTCTAGCTGCTGACATTTCCTGGGCATTAGTTTTTCTGTAGCAGTCTTTATCATTAAGTTGTTTGAGTGCCTCGCTCATGTACTTTTTTCTTGGCCAGAGCACGACGTTGCCGCCTTTATCTGACTGTCTTATTATTATCTGCTTTTTGTCTTTCAATTTCTTTATTAGTTTATGGTATTGTAAATCACAGTAATTTCTTTTGTTAATTGCATTTGCATTTTTTATTTGTAATTCTTTCAATTCACTCGAAACTCTATCGTGAAACAAATCCAAATTGTCTTTAAGGAGAAGTGGGCAAAACTTCGACTTGCGTTTAAAAGGAGTTTTACTTAGAATCTGCGAGGGTTCACCACCGGGTGTGATTTCAATGACGGTGGGCTCTTCCTCACCTTCTGTTAGTAACTCCTCCAGCTCTTGTGTAAGTGCCAGCCCTCTTTGGGGTTGTACAGGTTCAATGAGTTCCACATGAAGTGCTGGTGGGATCCCCGAAATCGTGCGGGTAGTATTGTTGGCTTTACGTGTGCTATGATATTTTTTCAGTTTAAGTTTGCGCACATATTTGAAAAGATCAATTCGCGTGTTGGCATAATCAAAGTCTCGTCTGGGACAGTAAGAGAGACCAAGCGATAAGATACTCGTTTCACTTGTAGTTAACTCCACATCCTTGAGGTTAACTACATTCTTAGAACTGTTCATTTGGGAGCTTGTCTCTTTTGCCAGTTTGATCGTTGCTTCCTTTGCCTCCCACCTGCGTTGTTGCCGCCTGTGGCATTTCCTCCGTTCTGAGCGTTTCCTGTTTTTTTGTTGGCATTTAAGTTGGCTCCTTGTGTGCCAGATCGGAGGGTTAATTTCCTGTCCTGTTGGACCACCCCCAGTTCTTGACCCGGGGTAAATTTGCGAAACCCCAATATATATATATATATTACCTACTGGCGGTCGCCAGTAGGTAGTTATAGTTAGTATTGGCTACCCTAGGAAATCCGCAACATTCTATTCATAATAACTCTGGCGTCGGTTGAGGATTTTGTGTGTAATTTTCCAAAATTTTGGCCAGCTCCGCTGCGCTCCTTCCCTGGAAGTTTCGGGGGGATTCGTGAAGTGGGGGCTGAGAAAAAGGGGGGTCCCAAAATGTGTTTTCCCCATGTTAATTTCCATAGGATGGTCTGACAAGTCTACAGTCTGAACCGCTGAACGGAATTATGCCAAACTTGACAAAATTGTAGGGACCGGTATGCAGATGTGCCTTTGCTATATTTGCTGAAAATTGCTCCTGTGGTTTTTATGAAAATTAACTTCAAAAACACATATATATCTATAGGCGCGCTCCAAACGCTCACAGGTGCGCGTACCTGGGAGCGCGCCCGGCGCTCTACGGGAGTGAGCGAGCGGAAAGCTGATTGGCTGTCGGGTGTCTGTCAACATTCTAAACAGTCCAGAGAGTCCGCCATCTTGTGTCTCGATAGAATCGAGACAAAAGAGGTGAAAAAAGAAAGGGGGATATAATTAAAAGGGGGAAGAGTAGACACCCCCTGACCCCCTAGGTTTTCTGAGGGGGGCCTAGAAAGACCTTGAAGGGCTAAAAATAAAATGTTTTTAAAAATTTTCACGGGGTAATCGCTGGAGGTGCTCCCTGGTACGCTCTCAGGTACGCGCACCCCGAGTGCACCACGGGGAAAAACAGTGTAAAAAAATAGAGTGAAAAAATAATGTTGAGTGTTTGTATTGTATTGTACTGTATTTATTATTTGTAATGCGCAACTGTCACCCTACGGGTATCCTGGCGCCCAAACAGGAAGTAGTCAGATGGTACAACAATACACTAGCTGTCATAACATATAGAACAGCCGCCGGAGCTATTAAATAGAATCACGGGGATTAGACTTTGGAGGAAAGTGATGCATTGCTGGAGTGTGTCACAAAAATGATGCAACTCCAGCAATGCATCCTTTCACATGGGGCCAGTCCCATGTGAAAGGGCCTGCGTCAGTCTTACGGCTGCTGTTAAGCAGGCGCAAGATTTGGACGCAACAGCGTCATAAATGTGACGCAGTGATATCTCTTAGATTTCACTGCGTCACCTCTACGACCCTGTCTTGCGTCAATACACCCCTTTTGCATACATTACACCTGACGTAGGTATAATGTGGCACATGAGTTTACAAAGTGACTCATCTACCTAGATGCGTCACGTTGTAAATATGACTCAATAAGGTGCGTTTTTTACAGCACTGGTGCGTCACAAAAAGTGACGCACCGGTGGCGTAAAAGTGGCGCATGGCCTCATAAATGAGGCCTTCAGTCTTCTACTCATGCGTCATATTTAATATATGACGCATTATGTCGCAGGTACTTACAGATACGTCAGTATTTCAGACGTATCTGTAAGCGCAAAAGTGATGCATTGCTGGAGTGTGTCACAAAAGTGACACAACTCCAGCAATGCATGCTTTCACATGGGCACATGGGGCAAGTCCCATGTGAAAGGGCCTGCATCAGTCTTACGCCTGCTGTGAGACAGGCGCACGATTTTGACACAACGGCGCCTAAAAGTGACGCAGTGAAATCTCATAGATTTCTCTGCGTCACCTCTACGACCCTTTCTTGCATCAATACACCCCTTTTGCATACATTACACCTGACGTAGGTATAATGTGGCGCAGGGGTTTACAGAGTGACGCATCTACCTAGATGCTTCACTTTGTAAATATGACTGAACAAGGTGCATTTTTTACAGCACTGGTGCGTCACAAAAAGTGAGACACCGGTGGCGTAAAAGTGACGCATGGCCTCATAAATGAGGCCTTCAGTCTTCTACTCATGTGTCATATTTAATATATGACGCATTATGTTGCAAGTACTTACAGATACGTCAGTATTTCAGACGTATCTGTAAGCGCAAAAGTGATGCATTGCTGGAGTGTGTCACAAAAGTGACACAACTCCAGCAATGCATCCTTTCACATGGGGCAAGTCCCATGTGAAAGGGCCTGCATCAGTCTTACGCCTGCTGTGTGGCAGGTGCAAAAATGAGGCCTTCAGTCTTCTACTCTTATTTTTTCTTTCACTTTCTCTGTTTCTTCACTGCCTTACTTACCTGGTCTCACACTTACTTGTCTTTATCCAGTCTGTATCTCCACTCTTTCCAAAACATCACTGCTCTTTTCTTACCCTTCCACACCTCGTTCCTTTACTACATTTTCTTCGCATATCCACATTCCCCATGTTCACTCTCCTTCTCCTCACTCACCTTCCTTCAGTCCCCCTACTTCACTTTCCTTCTCCTCTCGTCCCTTTCTGTGCTTTCTTACTCATTTTCCTCTCCTTTATCAATGCACTCCACTTCACTTACTCTTTTTCATTTTTTTAAGAACACAGCTCTTTGATGAGAATTGGAGGTAGTTCTGAAAAGAACTTTTTTTTCTACTTTTTTCCTTTTTTAGAACAAAAGCAAAAACAGGGAATGGGAAACTGCTCAACAGGAGCAAAAAAAAAAAACACATTTAGGGCTGGGAACGGCAGTGATGGTTCTCCAATGCTCGAACCATGAGCAGAACACTTTGTTCCCCATAGCAAAGTAGCTGATCACAGTCTCTGCATTTAATAACCCCTTTATTAAAAGCAGGCTGAATATTAGGAATCGGCTCTTGCGATCGCCCCCTCACTGAAGTAGTTGCTCCTCCGGTTGAAGTAGAGCCCCCATCACTGGGAACCTCTCGTGCCAGAGCCCTGACACTCTCCCGGGCAAAGTTCTGGGGGTGCCTCCTCTCGACATGGTGAATCATAGTGGAGTTTCCAAAAGAATATTTCTTGGTGGGGTCACCCCGTGACAGGACAGTGTGACAAATCCTGCACTCCATTTGGAATGGAAAAAAACTTCCATATGAAGTGTTCTTTTATTTTCGGCTGAGGAACCTCTTCATCAAGAAATTCATTTGAGTCATCTTCACTGCTGGATGGTCTGGCAGCCATGGTAATCCAAGATATTAATCCAACAAAGATCCGACAGCAGAAAGACAGGTCTTGCAGTCACAAAAGTGAAAGAAGAAGTGAAGGAAATGGGTGGGGAATTCATTCTTTGTAAAAAAAAACTGTTAGCAACCAATGAAAAGAGTTATTTTAAGGTCACATGACTTGATGCGCGTACGCTGCGCGCACCGAAGCGCTTCCGGGGGCGCTTACACAGCACAAATGTAGGTGCTTACGTGGCGCGAACGTAGGCGCTTCCAGGGGCGCTTACGTGGCGCGCCTAAGTGACGCTTCGATAGCTTTACAGAAATGCTAAATCATTTTCATTTCGTAAATCAAAAATACTGCTTTTATAAGTATGGTACTAAATGTCTTCCATTATTATTTACCTTTCATACATATTTTTTTTTTACGAATGCAGAAATAGCGCTGTTGGTGCGCTCTCGGGATGTCATTTGAGATGTTATCAGTGATGTCATCAGTGATGTCACTGACCATGTCATGAATGATGTAATATGTGACAACATCAGCAGTGGATTGCGGGCGCGCGAGTTATAGTGAGTCCAACTAACTATAACGTGGAAATTTCAATGGTTTTGTATGAGTAAACTGTTCAGCTAACTATAACTGGTGTGAAACCTATGGTTTTTTCAGTGAATTTCAAAGGTTTTTTAAATGCTAATTCCTAGCTATAACGAGTGTGAAACCTATGGTTTTTTCAGTGAATATATCTCTCTCACCTATGGAGCTTGTCAATGTATGCCAGTCACTCAAGAGTTGGCAACCGAGAGTGGGACGTGTCTCCATACCTCGTTATATAAGAACCAATAACGTTTATCCCTTGATGTCTCACACCCTTTATCTGTCCATCATGCCACATGTGACAACTATTAGGACAATATATCCTTTAGTACATTACGATCATTAGGGCGTTACGTAGGGTGATATGTGTGTCCGTTCCTTGGTGTGTCGTAGCATGATGGGAATGTGTGCCAATTTCTCAATATGCCGCAACAACGATGTGATACACGTATATCCCTTTATATGTCATGACATTAGGAAAGCATATGCCCAGCATCCACTCCATGTGTTACATTTGCCTCATCTCTGAGGGCATATGGCCTTATGTCGATATTTTACACCCACGAGGGCGATGTGTGGCCGTCCTTTTTAGAATGTTGCATATATGAAGGTAATGTATACTGAACCGCAGGAGCAATATGTCACAGCCATGAGGATGATGTATGTCCATTCCTAAAGATGTCACAACAATGAGAGCAGTATGCTTCCCGTTCCTGATATGTCAAAACCACAAGGGCGACACACCTTCACAACTTAGCGTGCCACAACTACGAGAGTGTGTCACAACGACAGGCTATATAAGTGCACCCCTCGATATGACACATCCAAGAGAACAATATATATTTATGTCCATTCCTAAATATTTCACAACTACTGGAGCTTCATTCCCACTCCTTTAATATGCTGCAAGCAAGAGGGTGCGAAATCTCTACCCCTTAGTGTGTCATAAACCCACAAGGGTGATATATGTCCACTCCTTACTGTGATACAACCACGGGGACAATGCCATCAAGTAAAAGACGCAATAAAGGAAGGGGGGAAGAGAGCAAGCCAAACCAAGATGGCGCGGGGCTGTCCAGATGGGCCATCCTAAAAGTGGACATTGCATGAAGAGTGCACAGAAAGTGACAGGGGGATTGCTGGACTGCATGGTTAGTGCTCTTGGGATTGTAGTACTGCATGAGTTAGTGCCTGGGCCATTGCATGAGTACATGGGTAGTAACCGGATGATTAGAGTGCTGCAAGAACAGTGCATGGTGAATTTGTAAGTACACATGTGCTCATGCAATGCCCCAGGCACTAATACATTCATTGCTACAATTGCCAGGACAGTACCTATGCACTCCAGCATTTCGCCTGTCACTCCATGAGCAATCTTCCAATCATCTTGTCAGCACTGTGTACTTAATCAATCACTGTTCCAATACCGTAGCACTTATAAATTCACCATGTACTCTCTTTGCAGTACTATAATCATCCAGTCACCAACCATGTACTTATGGAATGACCCAGGCACTAACAGATGTATTGCTACAATCCCCTGAGGACTACCTATGCACTCCAGCAATCCCCCTGTCAGTTTTTGACCACTATTGGTGTTATAGTTGTTTGGATTAGTACATGGTAGTGTCTGGGTGACTGGAGGAGTGCAAGGGGAGTGACAGTGTGATTGCGGGACTGCTTGGGTACTACCTGGGGAATTGAAAGAGCAAATAGGAAGTGTGTAAGTGGTTAGTGCATAGGGGATTGTAGCAGTGATCAGTTAGTGCCCGGGTCATTGCATGAGTAAATAGCTACTGACTGAAACAGAATACTACAAGGGGAGTGCCTGAGTGAATTTATAAGTGCCTGGGTATTGGCAGAGTGTTTGGATTAGTACATAGTAGTGGGTGAGTGACTGGAGGAGTGCACAGGGTGTGACAGGGTGATTGCTGGACCGCATGGGTACTACCAGGGGAATTGAAGGAGCGAATGAGAAGTGTGTACGTCGTTAGAGGACTGCATGGGTTGTACACAGGGATTGTAGCAGTGCATGTGTTAATGCCTGGATCATTGCATGACTACATGGGTAGTGACTGGATGATTAGAGTACTGTGAGTAGAGTGCATGGTGACTTAATAGGTGCTTGGGTTTTGGCACAGTGATTGGATGAGGACATAGGACTGGCTGGGTGGTTGGAGGACTGCATAGGTAGTACCAGGGAGATTACTGGACTGCATAGGTAATCCTCAATGGATTGCAGCAGTGCATGTGTTAGTGACTAGGTCATTGAATGAGTACATGGGTAGTGAGTGGATGATTAGAGTGCTGCAAGGACAGTGCATGGTAATTGTAAAACTGATTGGGCCTTGGTGGAGTGATTGGATAAGTGCATAGTGCTGGCTGGGGGATTGGAGGAGTGCATGGGTAGTGACAAGGGGATGGCTGCACTACATAGGTAGTCCTCAAGGGATTTCAGCAGTGCATGTGTTAGTGACTGGGTCATTGCATGAGTACATGGGTAGTGACTGGAGGATTAGAGTGCTTCAAGGACAGTGCATGGTAATTTTATAACTACTTTGGTTTTGGCGGACTGATTGGATAAGTACATAGTGCTGGCTGGGTAATTGGAGGAGTGCATGGGTAGTGACAGAGTTATTTCTGGAGTGCATTGGTACTACCTGGGTAATTGGAGTAGTGAATCAGTAGTGTGTGGGTGGTTAGAGGTCTGCATGGGAAGTGCTCAGGTGATTGTAGCAGTGCATGTGTTAGGGCCTTGGCCATTCCATGAGTACATGGGTACTGACTGAAAGATTAGAGTACTGCAAAGAGAGTGCATGGTGAATGTATAAGTGCTTGGGTTTTGGTGGAGTGATTGGATAAGTGCATGGTGCTGGCTGGGTAATTGAAGGAGTGCATGGGTACTGTCAGGGTGATGGCTGGACTGCATTGGGAGTGCTCGGGGGATTGTAGCAGTGCATGTGTTAGTGCCTGGCTCATTGCATAAGTACATGAGTAGTGACTGGATGATTAGAGTACTGCAAGGAGAGAGCATGGTGAATTTATAAGTGCTTGGGTTTTGGCGGAGTGATTGGATAAGTACATGGTGCTGGCTGGGTGATTGGAGGAGTGCATGGGTAGTGACAAGGAAGGAGAGGGCTGCACTGCATAGGTAGTCCTCAAGGGATTGCAGCAGTGCATGTGTTAGTGACTGGGTCATTGCATGAGTACATGGGTAGTGACTGGAGGATTAGAGTGCTTCAAGGACAGTGCATGGTAATTTTATAACTACTTTGGTTTTGGCGGACTGATTGGATAAGTACATAGTGCTGGCTGGGTAATTGGAGGAGTGCATGGGTAGTGACAGAGTTATTTCTGGAGTGCATTGGTACTACCTGGGTAATTGAAGTAGTGAATCAGTAGTGTGTGGGTGGTTAGAGGTCTGCATGGGAAGTGCTCAGGTGATTGTAGCAGTGCATGTGTTAGGGCCTTGGCCATTCCATGAGTACATGGGTACTGACTGAAAGATTAGAGTACTGCAAAGAGAGTGCATGGTGAATGTATAAGTGCTTGGGTTTTGGTGGAGTGATTGGATAAGTGCATGGTGCTGGCTGGGTAATTGAAGGAGTGCATGGGTACTGTCAGGGTGATGGCTGGACTGCATTGGGAGTGCTCGGGGGATTGTAGCAGTGCATGTGTTAGTGCCTGGCTCATTGCATAAGTACATGAGTAGTGACTGGATGATTAGAGTACTGCAAGGAGAGAGCATGGTGAATTTATAAGTGCTTGGGTTTTGGCGGAGTGATTGGATAAGTACATGGTGCTGGCTGGGTGATTGGAGGAGTGCATGGGTAGTGACAAGGAAGGAGAGGGCTGCACTGCATAGGTAGTCCTCAAGGGATTTCAGCAGTGCATGTGTTAGTGACTGGGTCATTGCATGAGTACATGGGTAGTGACTGGAGGATTAGAGTGCTTCAAGGACAGTGCATGGTAATTTTATAACTACTTTGGTTTTGGCGGACTGATTGGATAAGTACATAGTGCTGGCTGGGTAATTGGAGGAGTGCATGGGTAGTGACAGAGTTATTTCTGGAGTGCATTGGTACTACCTGGGTAATTGGAGTAGTGAATCAGTAGTGTGTGGGTGGTTAGAGGTCTGCATGGGAAGTGCTCAGGTGATTGTAGCAGTGCATGTGTTAGGGCCTTGGCCATTCCATGAGTACATGGGTACTGACTGAAAGATTAGAGTACTGCAAAGAGAGTGCATGGTGAATGTATAAGTGCTTGGGTTTTGGTGGAGTGATTGGATAAGTGCATGGTGCTGGCTGGGTAATTGAAGGAGTGCATGGGTACTGTCAGGGTGATGGCTGGACTGCATTGGGAGCTCTCGGGGGATTGTAGCAGTGCATGTGTTAGTGCCTGGCTCATTGCATAAGTACATGAGTAGTGACTGGATGATTAGAGTACTGCAAGGAGAGAGCATGGTGAATTTATAAGTGCTTGGGTTTTGGCGGAGTGATTGGATAAGTACATGGTGCTGGCTGGGTGATTGGAGGAGTGCATGGGTAGTGACAAGGAAGGAGAGGGCTGCACTGCATAGGTAGTCCTCAAGGGATTGCAGCAGTGCATGTGTTAGTGACTGGGTCATTGCATGAGTACATGGGTAGTGTCTGGAGTATTAGAGTGCTTCAAGAACAGTGCATGGTAATTTTATAACTACTTTGGTTTTGGCTGAGTGATTGGATAAGTACATAGTGCTGGCTGGGTAATTGGAGGAGTGCATGGGTAGTGACAGAGGTATTTCTGGAGTGCATGGGTACTACCTAGGTAATTGGAGGAGTGAATCAGTAGTGTGTAGGTGGTTAGAGGTGGCGCATGTCTGCTGGACCCACGGTGGGCCTCTCTGAGCCAGGCTCTTTCAAATATGACACGCGGTGCGCGCCACGCACGCAGATGTCTCCACGAGTGCGTGTCTTAAGGGTGGGACCATACCACATTGTCATGCGCAGAAGCGCAACTAAAAGTGCTTGTGAGCCTGCCACGACGAGTGAGGTGAGGCGAGGCATCCCACCAAGAGTGACTACTATCTGAGAAAGAGACCATCACTGTGCGGCGCCCCCGGTCCGGCCATAATTATTCCTAGCTCCTGCTGCATGACTAGCCAGCCTTGCCCTGTCTTCGGCTGCCCGATTGTGCCTGCCTCTGAAGCTGCAGGCCGCCCAGGCCTCAGGTGAGTCTGTGTGTTCTTTTTCAGTTCACCTGTTTATTCCTCTCAGGATTGTGTTATTTGGCAATGGGCTGTCAATAAAAAGGTACAGGCACTGATTAATGCCGCTCAATTACCTCCAATCACGAGGGAAATGTTTCAGGGATCCGCGTGTGTTGACGGGCCCTCTGAGGTGAGTTTCAGTGTATTTGCTGCAAAACCTTTTACTGTTTAAATTGCAACCTCGTCAGGATAGGAGGCAGGGACTTACTCATTCAGGTGACCTACCGGCGACAGGAAAGGGCTTTCTTCTTTGCAAGACTCGAAAATGGAGCAGGCTTGGTGGCCTCTGCTCTTTGTGCCTGTGTGTTGACCGGCCTTCATTTAACCAGAGCTTGCTTTTTGTTTTAACTTTTGCAAAGGCGTATAGAAAAGGTAGCAACTTTCTGTCACAATTTAAACCTATTTCAGGACTAGTTAAAAAAGTTCTGTGTCAGACGCACTCTTTACAGAGTCGTGTTCTTTCCCCGAATAATACATTATTGTGCATGGAAAGAAATCCTCAGCAAAGAGTAAACTTGCAGAGAGGAATGCCGCGTGCCTTTCCTAGCTTGGCAGGCAGTTAGGCAGTTATCACACAAATTGCATTTGAAATTATTTTGGAATTTACAAAAAACTTTGCACGGACAAAAGCGAATAGGGAAACTTCACAAAGCAACAACTTTGATAAAGTTCACCTGCATAAGCAAACTTTCCTTACCTCTGCATAGAACCCCAATTCATTTCAACCACACAGCCCTGCACAGGACAAACGTTATGTTATATACTGAGTTGTATGATGTACAGCACATATCCAATGATGTTTAGGGTTTGCCTTCCAGATAATTGCCTTTTGACACCAGGTTTTATTCTATCTCCTGAATTTGAGATGGTCCATGGTTGCCTGATTGGTGTGGACCAAAGAGTTACACTGTTTCGAGGAACGGTTGCCTAAGTGCGTATTCACAATAGGCAACAGATTTCATATAAATACAAATCAATAGCAGTATATTAATGTGCATTTGCACTTGTGATGTGCACATATGTGTGTATAAGAAAAGAGAAAGGGTATTTAGGTATATATCTATAGGCATCTATATTAGTGGAACAATATATAGATGTATTCTATGACAGTGAAAATTAATGTAGCTAAATTAAATATGCTACTGGGGAGAATGTATACTAATACATGTATGCCCTCCCCCCACTCCCATTTTATACCACAGAACAAATGTCAGATTTTATGTTATTGCTTTAGAGCAACCCATCAATGTGGAAAAAACACCCTTCTTCCTCAGAGATTATTTGCTACTATGTCTTTAGAGTACACTATCTCGGCTGATGCTTGCAGGCCTATTCAGTGTGCCTGCATCTCACTGTACGGATTTAATCCACTATCTCCTCTTACATTTTTATTATATAGAAATGTATTTGTTTATAACTACTAAACAAGTCATACATAAAGTATGCAAAGGGTAACGTGTTATGTACTACCAATTTTGAGTTAGGGAATAGTCCTCATGACACACTTGAGGCTTTGCTTCTTGTAAATCACTTCCCCTCCCATCCAGAACATTGCTGACAAATAATAGATTACACTATGCCCATAGATAGATCGATAGTTAGATAGATAGATAGATATATTGTGTTTACTCGTTGTTTTCTTTCATGCAATTGAAAAGCTTTCTATTAACTAATAGATACAGAAGCTAAAATGAAGCCAGTTATTTGGAGGTACCATTATATTTGGTCATTTAATGTCAGCTGTAGATTATGGATCCCTAGTGTCATGTATGTGCATGTTTGTATTGTGTTGAGGGGATTACCAGGTATTCATTCACGCAGCTCTCTGATGAATGTCACATGCGTTTTTTCTGAGTCCCCAGATAGATCATGCAGTCTGTGTTTTCTCCTTTGTACTGCCGGTCACCAGAGTATTCAACTGTGTAGCCTTGGACCGTGTCATGTATGTGCATGTAACTTGCATGGTCGAGGTAACTATTAGCAGCGATACTACATGTCTCTTGGACCTCTATCAAGAGCTCGCCGTCCTTTTTCGCATATGGGGGGGGCGGCTATCTGAGGGATAGCCTCAGGCGCCACAAGCTCTAGCTACGCCTCTGAACAGGCAGACCTTTATACTAAGTTTAAAAACTGAGGATTTCCAACTCAGACTTATCTTTAAAAATGAGCATACCGTTTAAATGTTACTCTCTGCGGGGCCGATTTACAAGTCCCTTGCCACCAGTATGTCACTTTTCCCATGTTAAAAATGACGCAAAAGTGGCGCAAGAGGCTTCGAGTTTTAGAAATACGTGAAATAAGGTTGCAGCGACATGCTATTGAAAACATTCATTCCCGGTTGGGCTGGTTAGAAAAAAAACAATAGGTGAATAATGCATCTGTACATTCCATTGTGTGCATCAAACAATGGTATAAGTGTCGTTTTTCATATCCAATGCATTGCATTTGGTTTGAGGCCCAGGAAGCTTCAAATGTGAAATGTCTCTTCAAATTTAGGAAATGAAAGCTGGAATTTCCCTGATTACAATGTCCTGAACCACGCATCAATTCAGCCATTGGAAAATTGCTTTCCAACCCATCATTTGGCATATCACATAACGGGAAAACATGGAGGCCCTGTGCAATTAGAGAGGTGCAGAGGTTTACAGCTCATTCTTCTGCTGGGAAACCCTGGCACGCTATGAGAATTATTTTCTTTGCAGGATTCCCGAGCTTGACTCGGTTCAGCTGTTCGAAGAATTCCCCGCCGCGAAGCAGAAGCCGAGTCTAGCGTTCTGGTGCTGGTGAAGACAATAGATCAGAACATTGCCTGTAATGACTCCTTTTTGGCACAAGGTGAATATGTCCTGTAAATGATATGGTAGCAACGCAAGCTCCCCCTTTTCACACTTTGAGCTCGCGCGCGTAAATCACACGGGGCTCAAACCTGATGCCTTTAGCATGCAACAATATTAGACCCTAAAAATGATGACCGTAAAGCCTTTTTCCACACACATTGGGGCATATTAGCAAGGAACCTCGTTAAAATTATCGCCGTTTTATAGGCAGTTTTAAACGGCGATAATGGGCTTGCTAATATGCGTTATAGAATTCCTATAGAATCCCAGGTTAGATGTGCAGGACATCTAACCTGGGCTTCTATTGGAATTCTATAACGCATATTAGCAAGCCCATTATCGCCGTTTTATCGGCAGTTTCCTGCCGATAAAACGACGATAATTTTAACGAGGTTCCTTGCTAATATGCCCATTATTTGTTACAAAACAGATGACTTTGCATTAGAAAATGGCTGGAGGTAGTTCACTACTTTAGTTTTCATTGTAAGCTACTTGTTTTCTTGTGAAATTTGAATAAAATTCTATAAGTAGAAGGAATGTGCTTGAGGTCATAGAATCAAGAAGATTTATTTCAGTACCATTAGACCAATGTATTGTCTATTCTGTTTATTTGAAATGTGAGATACAGTTTTGTGCATCTGTCATCCCTGTGTGTTCTTGTGGTTTGAGAGTCTGCCATTTATTGCAGTATTATCCTTCTACCTGTGCTTGGGACTCGTGTGTAACATGCACCCGTCACTTTCTCTTGTAACACACTGTTTTCTACCTCTTAAATGTGTTTGTTTTCGATACCTGCACAAGTGCCACCAGTGCCTACGTAACCTGTGTTCTTGTGCTTGAGTGTCCTCCATATATTACAGTATTATACCTCTATGTTTATTTTGTACGCTTTTGTAACCTGCACACGTCACTTTTTCCTCCTGTAATGCACCGTTTGCTACCTCTTGTATTTTGTTGGCTCACGATTGTCACTTTTGTAATGTACCGTTTGCTACCTCTTGTATTTTGTTGGTTCACAATTGTCATTACTGCTTCATTTGATGTAACGTTTGCTTTTGTATTTTGCTCATTTGTAATGTTCTCATGTATCAGTTCTGTTCCTATTGTGAAGCGCTCTGACACCTTCGGGTAAAGTCTGCGCTATATAAAAACGCATAAATAAATAAATAAATAAATAAACAGCGCTGTACAATCATTAAAGATACTGTAAGAAATTGGATTACTGTTTGAGAGGAGGTGAAACCCTACTCAAGCAGCAAACACAATCCCTGTCAGAGTGAAGACAGTGTAGGATTTTGCTGCATTCCCAGTTTTACAAAATGTTGTAAATTTGGGAATGCGCCAAATTCCATGGATGCTGTGTGGGAGCTCCCAAAACAATACCCATGAAACGCCCCTTTCATGCAGAGTAATGTGTGAAAGGGGCCCATATTTACAAGGCAATGTGGGGTGACTTTATATGGCCTTGTAACTATGGGCAAGCCCATTGCGCAGTTGGTGAACCAAAAAAAGTGAAACACCGGAAGGTACAATGTACATTTATTAGTGTACATTGTAATAAATAAAACAAAACAACGAAATCCAGTTAGTAGAACCAGAGATATAATTTATTTTAGATTTAAGTGAAAATAGTGGCAAAAGGCTCAAAGAGCGACTTGCGATTATCTGTTCATGCAAGTACTGGAGAAATTGCATGTTACGGCCAACGACGATGGAGCGAGGATCGCATTCATGGGCCAGACTTGTCGTTTGAAAAGTTACATTTTCAGTCAAGGGCAAAGAGTCCCGTTCGTGGTGGAGGGGGATTCAAGGAGCAGAAAAGCATCATAGATGGTCGTCAATGTAGCGTGAAGGGCAGGCCTTACATCACAATAGTGCTGTAGCGCGGAGATCCTGTTGTTGTCATTAACACTCGGCCATGTGTTAGTTACCTGTTCCCATTTGAAAGTTACAGCTCATTAGATGTAATAGGGCAACTCCAATGTTATCCTTTGGGTGAAACAGCCTTGTAGTAGAGTAAAACTAATTTAAGAGTTTTTCACTACCAGGACATGTAAAACTTAAAAGTACATGTCCACCTTTTTAAATACACTCGTCCTGCCTTCTGGGCTGTCCGGGGCCAACCCAACGGGTGACTTATATGAGTTAAACAGGAAGGGGCCAAACTAAATGTTTAATATTACCAGGTCGAAATGGCACTTTAAAACTGGCATTGGCAGGCCTGAGACATGCTTAAAGGGCTACTTAAGTGGGTGGCACAATCAGTGCTGCAGGCCCACTATTAGCATTTGATTTACCTATAAGTAAATTAAATGTGTCAATAAGGGATATGTTAATGTTACCATGTATAGAGAGTGAGCACATGCACTTGAGCAGTGAGCCTAAGGCTAGCAAAAATAAGATCAGAAAAAATGGAAGAGGAGGGAAAAATCTTCGGGGGAAGACTATACCACAGTCTAGCAGGTCTAACACATATCAGCAAAAAAAACATACTATATTACTAGCTAGGCATTCCAAAGAACCATGATCACATACAGCATATGTTTTACAGTTTATTCAAACAATGCATTATTATGGCACTGTAAAACCTACATATGATACAATCTTTTTAGTATTTAAATGTAGGAACCTGGATCATCACATACTGGACCAAAATGGGTAAAGAGTCAAAGCAAACCCCAATTGGTTTACAGAGGCACCAATGATATCCCAAATACTCTCTTTTCTGGTAGTGTGGCGAGCAGTTAGGTGTATCAGAGAGTAGTTCTAAGAATTTGTTGTACTCACAGAGGCAATTAATGAGATTAACACTTGAATCCAATTTTAAAAAATAAGTCAGGTTTTTATATGAATTTTGATACGAAGAACTTTGTTATCAAGTAAACACTTTTGAACTTTTCAGGCATGTAAAACAGTCACTTAAATGTGCTTTTACGCACAATGCTTTCCAATGGAGGGAAAAGGCATAGATAGTGTACAGGTATTTCTGTTTGGTTTCTGGGGGTCTCCTCTGGGACTTAGAGTTGTAGGGGGCAAAGGTACAAAGTACCAATGGCAGTTTCTTGTTACTTAACCTGGGGCGTCTGGTTGCAGAGGTGTTAGTTGGGTTGGTAGCTGTGCTCACTACCCCAGTAAGAGGAAGAGGAGGGGCACCTAGAAACAGTCTGCAGAAGGGGACTTGGGAAGTCAAGTCAAGTCAAAGAATTTATATAGCGCGCTACATACCCGGAGGGTCTCAAGGCGCTTGAAGAAGGGTGGGGAGTTACTTGTCGAATATCCAAGTTTTAAGTTGCTTTCTGAATGCTAGGTGGTTCTGAGTGAGACGAAGGTGAGTGGGGAGTGAGTTCCAGGTTTTAGCTGCGAGGTAGGAGAAGGATCTACCTCCCATGGTGGTTTTATTGATGCGAGGTACGGTAGCAAAGGCTTGGTTGGAGGATCGTAGCTGGCGGGAGGGGGTGTAGAAGGAAAGTCGTGTGTTGAGGCATTCGGGTCCAAGTTCGTAGAGTGCTTTCTGTGCGTGGGTTAGGAGGCGGAAAGTAATCCTCTTATTGACGGGGAGCCAGTGGAGGTTTTTCACGTGACTAGAGATGTGGTCTTTACGCGGGATGTCTAGTATGAGTCTAGCTGATGCGTTCTGGATGCGTTGGAGTTTTTTCTGGAGTTTTGCGGTGATACCGGCGTATAGGGTGTTTCCGTAGTCCAGGCGGCTGGTAACCAGAGCATGGGTGACCGTTTTTCTGGTGTCGGTGGGGATCCAGCGAAATGTTTTTTTGAGCATGCGAAGAATGTTGAAGCAAGATGATGAAACGGCGTTGACTTGTCTGTTCATAGAGAGTGAGGAGTCCAGGATGACGCCCAGGTTCCGTGCGTGGTCCGTCGGGATGGGTGCTTTTCCAAGGGCCTCTGGCCACCAAGAGTCGTCCCATGTGGAGGGGGAGGTACCTAAGATAAGGACTTCGGTTTTGTCTGAGTTCAGTTTCAGACGGCTGTGCTTCATCCACTCGGCTACTTCTTTCATTCCTTCATGTAGGTTGGTTTTGGCGGTGTTAGGGTCTTTTGTGAGTGATAGGATCAGTTGAGTGTCATCCGCGTAGGAGATGATGTTGAGGTTGTGTTGGCGAGCGATGGCCGCGAGGGGGCTCATGTATACGTTGAAGAGGGTGGGACTGAGTGAGGACCCTTGGGGTACGCCGCAGATGACTTCAGTGGCTTCTGAGTTGAATGGTGGGAGGCGGACTCTCTGGGTCCTTCCGGTGAGGAACAAGGTGATCCATTCCAGTGCTTTTCCTTGGATTCCGATGTTACTGAGGCGCTGTAGAAGGGTGCTATGGCAGACTGTGTCGAAGGCTGCGGAGAGGTCGAGGAGGATGAGGGCAACTGTGTCTCCATTGTCCAGTAGAGTTCGAATGTCGTCTGTTGCAGCGATGAGGGCGGTTTCGGTGCTGTGTTTGGCTCGGAAGCCGGACTGTGAGGAGTCGAGGGATTTGTTGGTTTCGAGGAAGGCGGCGAGCTGGTTGTTGTCAGCTTTCTCGATGACTTCGGCCGGGAATGGAAGGAGTGAGATGGGGCGGTAGTTTTTGAGTTCGGTGGGGTCAGCTGTGGGTTTTTTCAGAAGGGCGCTGAGTTCGGCGTGTTTCCAGCTATCCGGGAAGGTGGCGGAGTTTAGGGAGCAGTTGATGACGTCTCGGAGGTGTGGTGCTATGATGGAGTCTGCTTTGTTGAAGATGTGGTGAGGGCATGGGTCTGTGGGGGATCCTGAGTGGATAGAGTTCATCAGGTGGATGGTGTCCTCAGTGGAGATTGGGTTCCAGTCATTAAGGATGTTCAAGGGGGGTGAAGGTCCTGCAGAAGGTTGGGTGGGTTGGTCTCCGGGTCGGTTGTCGAAGCTGTTGTGGATGTCTGCGATTTTGTTGTGGAAGAACGAAGCTAGGGAGTCGCAGAGGGCTTGAGAGGGGGTGATGTCGTTGGAGTTGGCTGAGGGGTTGGTAAATTCTTTGACGATGTTGAATAATTCCTTGCTGTTGTGGGCGTTGTTGTCTAGTCGGTCTTTGAATGCGGTTTTCTTGGCAGATCGGATTAGTTGGTGGTGTATGCGGGTGGCGTTTTTGAAGGCGTCCCTAGTGCTGGTGTTTGGGTCTTTTTTCCAGGCCTTCTCGAGGGAGCGGCATAGTTTCTTCGATTTCTTAAGATCATCGTTGAACCAGGAGGCGTTTTTGCTGCCTAGTTTGATTTGACGTTTTTACAGTGGTGCTAGGATGTCGGCGCTGTTGGATAGCCATTGGGTGAGGTTAATGGCTGCTTGGTCGGGGTTTGAGGAGTGGGTAGGGGGGTTTTGAAGAAGCGATGAGGAGATCTGGTCGATGGTGATTTTGTTCCAGTTTCTTCGCAGAGTAGGTTGAGGATGGTTTTGAGTTGTGGTCTTGTTGTAGAAAAAGTGTACGCAGCTGTGGTCCGTCCAGTGGAGAGTAGTGGTGTGACTGAAGGAAACATGTTTGCTGGAGGTGAAGATAGGGTCGAGTGTGTGACCTGCGGTGTGGGTGGGCGTAGAGACAAGTTGTTTGAGCCCGTGGTTGGCGAGATTGTCCAAGAGGGAGGTGGCGTTGCTGTCATTGCTCTTTTCCAGGTGAAAGTGGAGGTCTCCCAGCAGAATGTATTCCTCGGAGGGGAGGGCGTGTGGGGTGATAAAGTCCGTGATAACGTCGCTGAATTGTGCGCGGGGTCCTGGAGGTCGGTAGAGGAGTGTGCCTCTGAGTGTGGTCTTGGGGTCGGTGTGGATCTGGAAGTGAAGGTGTTCGGCGCTGGTAAGGTTGACGTCTGAGCTGGTTGAGATGCGGATGGAGTTCTTATGGACGTTGGCGATGCCTCCTCCTGTTTGGTCGATGCGGTCCTTACGGATGATCTTGTATCCTTCCGGGATGGCAATGGTGATGTCTGGGGCTGATGAGGCGTTCATCCATGTTTCTGTTAGGAAGGCAACGTCGGGAGAAATTATGTCTAGTAGATTCCAGAGGTCGATGGCGTGCCTGTGGACCGATCGGGTGTTGAGCAGGATGCATTTAAGGTGGTTAGTGTCAGAGCTATGTTTGGTGTTCTTGGATGAGGAGTTGGTCTTGGTGCCGTCGAACTTGCAGGAATTGCAAGAGAAGGATCCATGGGTTTGGCCAGGGGCGGCTTGGGCGCAGTTGGAGAGTCGGCCGGGGTTAAGGGCTAGGAGGGTGGTGGCATCGTAAGTAATGTGGGGTGGGTGGGAGGGAGGGAAGGGGGCCAGGGGGTCTGGTGCTGGTCGCGGTCCAGGCGCGGACGGGCGTAGACGGGCTTACCTTTGGCGCACCTTGGGCGCGATCGCTGCGCGTGCGGACATCTGACATAAATGGAGAGAGAAGGGGGCGGAGCGTGGGAGGGGCAGCAGCTGGGAGGCAATAGTGGGGAGGAGGGGCAGGCCAGGGAACACGTAAACAAGATGGAGGGTCAAAGGGAGAGTAAGGCAGGGGCAGCAGATGCACCACGGCACCGAGGGCACAAACCAGTTCCCAGGGAGAAAATAGAGCCTCGGCGAGTGTCGCGCTGCAGAGTACAGCAGAGCAAGCAACCAATGCACAGCCAAATGAGCGCTACACGAGCGTGATGTAAATTAAATAAATAACAGCGCGAGGCAAATTGCACAGCCAAATGAGCGCTACACGAGCGTGATGTAAATTAAATAAATAAATAACAGCGCGAGGCAAATTGCACAGCCAAATGAGCGCTACACGAGCGTGATGTAAATTAAATAAATAAATAACAGCGCGAGGCAAATTAAATAAATAAAAGCGGTAACAAAACTGCAGTCTCGATACGGTACCACCAGCAAGCCAGAACACGAACCGGAGCTGGGATCAGGGAGCGTGGGGGGAGCGACCGTGCTGGATCAGGTCCAACGGGGCTCCCAACGGGGGCGCTCAGGTCACAAGGGTCCTGGGAACAATGAATCACAGTCGGTACATCATTCCCCGTGCTGGGGCACTCAAGTGCAGAGTGAAAAGGTCGGCTGGGCTTTGTGCTTCCTAGGGCCTGGCGGGCGTCGGTCTTGCTGGTTGAGGGTACAAAAATCAGGTCAGCTGGGCCACTGTTATTAATGTGCCGAAGTATCTGCTTGGTGCTGTTGTGCTATCTCGATCCTGCTTATGTTGTTTCCCCCTCAAAGTTTGTCCTGATGTGCCTGAAGACTGACACCTCCTGTCTTGATCTGTCTGAGGAACCAAATTATATTGAAGTCTAGTGAGACACTTGGGAGAGGCACTTACTTGAGATCCCTCTTTGGTCTGAGTGGTCATCCCCATGGGTAAGGTCAGCAGAAATAAGGAAACATTGGAGTCTGACCCTTCTTTGATGTTGGGATCTCAAGTACAGGATAAAATATCTCCTGATGAGGGGAGTCTAAAGGACAAACACACTGCCCCTACTTTGGATACAGTTCTGCAGGTTCTTGCTGCCTCAAGAGAGGAGATCACTCTTAAGATTGATTCCTTGGTAGCAGGCAGGGGTCTGTTAAGAGACGATCAGAGGCGGCTTTCTGAGCATGTTTACACTTCTGAGCGTACAATTGATGATTTCATGCCTGAGAGGACATCAGTGAAATCTAAGTTATCTGGTATGGAAAACAATTTTAACATTTTAGAGACAAAGGCAGATGATGCAGAAAATAGAGCCTGCCGAAACAATATAGGAATTATTGGTATGCCTGACCATATTGAGAAGAAACAATTATAGGAGGGAACCTGTTAACCCAGGTGAAACTGGGTGAAGTTTGTACCAAAACAAAAAGGTCTCAACTGGAAATCATTCGAAAAAGGCAATTCAGGATAATTGCATAAAGCACAAGGGAGGGAAAAAGGGGAGACCCCAACAGAGTTGTTGCAAGGAAAACGTTTTTTTATATTTATAAGTAGTTATACCAGTGCTACCATATAATTTACTAAACAGTGACCATACCATACAAGTGTGCACTGAACATGCTAGTGACAGTGGACGGCACAGTGACACTAGGGTGAAAAACCCAGCGCGAACGGCGGAATAGGAAAAACTAATAATGTGGTCAGTAATACAAATGTATACAAGATAAGTATTTGTCAATTGGGTTAAATAAATTGACAACAATAGAGACAAAGTTCTGTGCTGGTTAGTCAACGGTGTTTCAACCTGATCAATTTCAGGTCATCATCAGGACAAAGGTCACTCAATTCCAGAGTAGTGCTAACTACTGTAAAGGAAGATCCAGCGGAGTGGCCTTAGAGGTCCGGTTGGGAAAGGATCAATAGATAGTAGTCCAGCAGGAGTAGTCAATCATATATAGTCGTAATACACATGAGCCCCTCTTTGAATAAAGTGTAGCTCCTGGTGTGAGGACAATAGAGGGCTGGAGGCAGGCGGGGTGAGGTGTGCCAATCACATGTGAAGGTTCCACGAGATCCTGGTTAATGAAGATCTGTTAGGGAGATCCAAGCTCTAGGGGTCCGGGTTGTAGCCAGCTATGGGCCGTCATGGTTAGGAAATTGCCACTGGGCGGGAAGCCGGAGGAATTAGGGAGGAGGGATTGAATCCTTTGTTTTTTGTTTTTCAGGTGGGCGGAGGACGAGTGAAGTGTCTGCGTGTAGGACGGAAGTGGTTCCTTTCAACAACTCTGTTGTGGTCTCCCTTTGTTCCCTCCTTTGTGATGTATGCAATTATCCTGAATTGCCTTTTTCGAATGATTTCCAGTTGAGACATTGTTGTTTTGGTACATGACCATATTGAGGGCACTGTGTAAATTTTTTTGACTTTTTATAGAGGCATGGATTAAAGAAAAGGTGGCCCCAGGGGGCCTCTCTCTGTACTATACCTTAGAGCATGGCCATCGTGTTCCCTGGAGGCCCCTTCTACCTGGTGCAGCGCCTCATTCAATAGAGGCAACACTATTACATTATAGAGACATGACCACACTCTGTCACAAGCCAGACTCTTGGGAAATATTATGGTTGAAAACCATAAAGTCATGTTATTCCCAGACTTCTTGCAAGAAGTCCAAAAGCAGGGGGCTTCCTTCATAGATGCCTACAAACATCTTTGCCTACTTGGTATATTGTATGCTATGTTGTTCCCTGCCAAACTGAGGGTGACCATTGGTGAGAAGGTGCACTTTTTCACTACTCCACAACCTCTTTGAGAACGGATTGATGACCCTCCTCAACAAAAAGATGAGTTCAAACTGAAGAAAAGCCAGCATAGAAGGAGAGCACATAGAAAGGCCACCAGGGGTGCCCAAGGAGCTGCTCCATCTCAGTTCCAGGTGCACTATGAACGTAAGCAGGTTGTAGTGGCAATAGCTGCCATGAGTAATGGGGAGGCAGCTTTACCGGCACTCTATAGAGAAAGTGATCAATGTGACACAGACTTTGCTCTGTTCGGATTACATGACGGTAGCAGTTGCCCGCGGTATCCAGCATTTCAACTATTCCCGCCAAGGTGACGTGGGTACCTGACACTACTAAAGAAATCGAAGATAGAGCCTAGTCTCGATGCCATCTCTCCGAATAAAATTATAGAGGCAACGTTGGTATCACAAAATTCTTTCACCACCGGAGTGCCCGTGGGGGCGCTGGTAGGACCCTCCAACTCATCCACAAACAGTGGTCATGTTCAAAAGATCAGGCTGAACAGCCAAGTGACTTTACACCAGATCACCATCAAGATATTAGGTGACCTACCCCCTGGAAGCTCGGACGGAGTTCCAACCTGACCAGCTCCATTGGTGTTCGATCCAGACCACTTGTTGGATCACGGCCAAGTTCCCCTTCCATCCCACCCTTGTCCTTTGTCCTGAAGAAGACCTGCAGCCGAGGTCCCAAATACCCCAGGAGCACTGGGGTCAAAACGTCGACGCTTTTCAACTTGTGTGCCTGTACCTATCTTGTCCCAATTCCTTTCCCCCTCCAATCTTTGTGGACAGGCCCATATAATAGCGGAAGGTTTCCCGCTTTGGTTTTTTGTAAATATCAGAATTGTGCATTATAATTGCTTTCCCTCCTTCTTCTAAACACTTGAGCACCCTTTCCTTCTCACTGACTATACTTTATAGTCCTTGCGCCGTTTATGATCATAATTGTTTTATGAAATTGTAATTAAATATGTAAATTTTGGTAGTACAAGTACCTAGAGTGTGGTTACAATCCTTTTCTTTTTGTTTTTAGGCTATATTCATCAATGTTGGGTACTGTTTTCTCCTTGCATTCAATGTGTATAAAATCAATGTCGAATCGAATATATCTCCCCCACCTTGCTTGAGTCAAAGTATGCAGATTTAATTGCATTTCCTAATTAGAAATGATATCCATATAAGGTTAATTTGATTGATAGTCAAGGACCATTGTTTTCTTTATATACAGACTTTGATCAAACATTTGTTTCGTCTCAGGATTCTGCAATGTTGTTAACTAAAATCAATCCAGGCACATCAGATAAGATAATGTGAAAGCTATTGAATACTATAATGTGGGGTTTTGGAGTAGGGCATTAGTATGAGGTGAATATTCTGTTTGTAATTTTCAGATGGTGTGCTGTGAAGACGGCGCCTTTTTTGTTGTTGTTGTGCTTGTTATGCATGCACGTGAGTTGGATGATGTCCGACTGGTTTGGATGAGTCTGCTTCTGGTCCTGGGGATAGGGAGTTGGGTTACTTTTATTAGGGTTTGGGTTTTAGGTACAGTTGCCCCTGTCTGCTGCTTTAGGGTAGCATTAGATTAAGTAAGTGTCACTGTCATGTGGGCTACAGTGATCACCATCTCTGGCTATTCTACGTGGCAACCTCCGTGAAATAAATTTTGTATCCTGGAATGTCCGGAGTCTAAACACTATGTCTAAAAGGTGTACAGTTTATTTTTATCTTAAGAGACAAGGGATTCACTTTGCCCTGAACTGGACAGTTCAGAATTTGAGGGCCTGGCACCAGCAGTGGGGGTTTGTTGACTTTTGGCCTACACGAACTTCATGTTAAACTGGATACCTTTTTAAGCTCTCCCCAACTGTCCATGATGTGGTACACAGAATTGAATATCTATGCCGAACTATTTCTGATCACAACCCTGTTAGTCTCTTTTAATTGGTGACGTGAGCGCCCTTGCATTAAATGTAGAGGCACTAGATGATTTAGTTTTTTTAAATAATATTGGAGAGGCTATAACTGCTTACTTGAAAATGCTAGAACAGCTACATCCTCTTTGATTGAATGGGATGCATTTAAGACAGTGATCAGGGGTCAATGCATCACAGAGGTGGCTGGGATACATAAAACTTTAGTTGGCGAGGTGAAAACTCTGGAAAGGGTGCTGAGAAGCCTTGAGCAATGTAGGCCAGGTAATCCTGTTCTTAAATATCCCCTGCTTGAGGCAACGGAATTACTGGCAGCCCAAATTATGTTGTTTTGATTATAAGGAATATTTGACTCGTGCTCATGCTAAGCTTGATAAAGCTGGATCCCTTTTGAAATGGCTTATTAATCCAGAAAAACTGGAATCTTTGATTCTAGAGCTTGACTCTGCTGCAAGTGAAGCATTATATAATTATGCTGCTATTAATGGTAGCTCCTGTGAATATTACACTTATCTATATGCTCCAGTGCCTTGGTCACCACCTCGGGATATTGAGGATTTTTTTATCAATAAGCCAACAGCTGGTCCTCTTACGTGAGAATGCAGATAATTTGGGTGTGGGATATAACTATACCAGAAATTAGAGCTGCCATACAAATATGGCATGTGGTAAGGTTCCTGGAGCAGATGGCTAACCTGTAGAGTTATTTGCTACATCCAAGAATGAGTTGGCTCCTACATTGGTGGAATGTATTCTACATCCTGGAAGACAGGACACCTGCTGGCGTCTACATATAAGGCGCTGGTCATTCCTCTTTTGAAACCTGTCTGCCCTTAAATGAATGTAGAGGCCACTGTCTATGCCCAATATAGATTTTACAATTCTAAGCCATGTTCTGGTGAGAAACTCTTACCACATATGCCCTTTTTAATTCATACTGATCAAGCAGGCTTTAATCCTGGGCGAAATGCAGCGTATATTATTCGGAGGATCATCTCTCTCTTAAATGATGGTTTTGTGGATAAGGAGAGGACAGCTGTCATGGCAAGAGACATTGAGAAGGCCTTTGACAGTTTAAGCTGGGAGTTCTTATATTTTGTAATGGCTCAAATAGGTTTGGGTGCAAGATCTATTCGCTGGAGTGGTACCTAAACCCTGTGACATGGGAAAAGGGACTAGAAAGGGGTGTCCAATGTCCTCTTTATTATTTTCTTTTGAAATGGAGCCTCTAGCCAGTCCTGCCTGCACCAGAAATGTTTTATCATGAGATGGAGGTTCATGGGCAAACCAATTTTGCAGCACTATATGCTGATGTTATGCGGCTGTTTCTCTGAGGTGTTGGGATGGATTTGCCTGGTTGTATAGACTTATTGAACCCCTTTGTTATATTATCTCGGCTAGATATAGATTGGCAAAAATATTACTTGTTTCTACTTTGCCAAGATGCTGCACAGCCCCTGAATTTACATGGGCTCAGTTGCCTAACCTGCATTAAATATTTAGGTGTAAAAATATATCATAGCCATCAAGATTTATTAGCTGGGAATATTGCAGCAGATGTTAGAATGCGTAGATCTAGTATTAATTTGTGGACGAGCTCTCTATTATCTGTGGGTGGAAGGATAGGGGTAGCTAAGATGGTGGCACTACCAAGATTGCTCTCTTTCTTCAACATGTGCCATTGGGTTTGCCTTGCCAATTTTTTAGGGAAGTGGAATAGCTACTTCTGAAATTGTTCTGGGCAACAGGTAGGCGCAGAGTAACACTAACAAAACTAGAGCGTTCTGTAACAGAGGAAGGGTTGGCTTCCTCTGATCTTGAATTGCATTATCTGGCAGCCAACTACAATAGTTAAATAGTTGGGTTTACTGTCAAATGAACCATGGAGAGGGTGTTATTGGCTCACTGCCTGATTTGCAGGACTTATTGAAAGTCTTCCTGCTTCATTTGTGGAGATTGCCAGCAATTTCTCAAAATCTGCTAGTGATTCAGCAAAGCTGGCAATGTTGCCTTCATGAAATCTGAGACCAGGTACCCTATTCGCCTGATATGCCATTAAAATGGATGAAAATTGTGGCCCAGGTAGGAGCATTAGCAGGGATCGAAAGATGGACTAACAATGGGGTTAACCTTGTTGTTGACCTATATAGGGATGGAGTATTGCTTAGGTTTGAAGATGGCGCAAGAATTTAATATACCTAGAGGACAATTTGTAACACACAGGGCATTGGTTGCAACAATAAGGAATTATTGGAGAAATGGAGATGCAAAACCTGCCACACATCAGGTGTGTCAACAGCTCTGTAAGAATGGTCTTGTATCTATAACGTGCGATTCATGCAAATATTCTTTCTTGTCTTGCTGAGTTGAAATTAAAATGAGAGAGAGACTTAAGGCTCCAATTTAATGACTTGGACTGCAAAAGAATTGTAGTGAAAATACCAGAACTTTTATAGAAATGCAAGGTTCAAATTAATTAATTTAAATAACCTGCTTAGAGCTTATCTTACACCTGGCAGGATTAACACGTTCTCTGTGACTGCTGCTGATAAATGCCCTAGATGTGGGGAGTTGGGGGTAGAAATGTTCCACAAGTTATGTTCCTGCCCTTCATTAGCCAGGGTCTGGGAGGAAGTAATAGAATATATTAATGGAATACCCTTGCGGGATATCCGCTGTACACCCTTGGTCTGCCTCCTAGCGAGATACCCTTGCCCTAAAAATAAGAAAACTACTACTAGATTTAGTGATTTAGGTATGATTTTGGCAAAAAGAGACTGGACTATGCACTGGAAATCAGCTCATCATCCTCAAATTACTGGATGGCGTAAAGAAATATCAAATGGGCAAGTTTCGATAGTGCTGTGGTGATTTGTGTAATAAAAGGAGGACAAGACAAAATTGAAAGGGTTAAAGCATGGGAACACTTGGTGGATAGTTTGTCGGCCCCGGAAGAAGACACAAATTCATCAAATAGCTCCCTGAGTTCTTGCAGGGAAGAGAAGGGAAATCTAGTTTAATACTGATACACTGGGTGATAATGGGTACTGCTGTGATATTCTTGTCGATGTAAAATATTTTGACACTTTATTTATGACTGCTTTTTTGATTAGGGGTAACTGTGGGTGAGGGGATTGATGTTCTAGTTTTTCTGTACTAATTTTTGCAGACCTAAGATATGTATGAAATATACAGTAGTTGGAATATGCTTGAATGCTTATGAATGCACGTAACATGAAATATCATTTTTAATCTGTAAATTATAGTCATCTGGGTATTTCTCTTTTTTAACCTATATTTTAATTTATTTATTACAGTTATCTATGTACCGTTTTAAAGCAAATGACTGTATATGTAGTGTACATCATTTATGAACTGTATTATATGCCTGTCACTATTGCACTAAGGTCTATTTAACGAAACTAATCAATGAATTAAACTAGCTGTGCCCCTATGCAAGTGGGTCACTGTGGTTCTTTTATTTTTGTCCTCATATAACCTCCATAATATTGTATAAGCATCCTCTCCGTACTAGCAACCCAATTGCTTATATCGTGGTGTCCGAACTGAGTGGATATTCTATGGGAACCGGCCCACTTTACACATCGTAAGCTTACCAGGAGGTATAATCATTAGACAGTTCTTACCAGCCATACCAATTACTCTGAGTCTAGTAATTTCCAGAATATCCCAAGCTTGTTTCTATTATTATGGGAATTAACCTTTTGATCCAAATCTTTAAAAAATCTGACTGAATTCCACCATTGCATCCAAAATGGAGGGTCTGCCTGATGCCATCTTTTGCCTATTTCTCGTCTTGCTAAGAGAATTAAATAGAACACAAGTTTACGCTGTTCTCCCGTGAAGATTGCCTCGCCCTCTGAGGGCTGTGCTATTCCAAAAAAATTAAAATAAGGCTTACCTCCACATCTTTAACCAGTGCTTCTGACAAAATCTTACCCCCATTTTCCCAGTATTCCTTCAACATTGGGCAGGTGAACAACCTGTGGATGTCATCCGCCTTGTGGGTGCGACATCTTGTACATCTGGCAACTCCTCCTCCCCTCATTTTGGATATCTTAAGCGGAGACCAATATATCCTATGCAGGGCAAGAAGGTGGTTCTACCTTGGTGCAGTCGATTTAATTAAAGCGTATAATTTATATAAAGGTACTTGCCATAAGGTTTGCAGCTCTTCATTTGGCAAGCACTTCTCCCAGATCATGTAAGGAGGATCCAGCTTTCTCCTTTTTTCTTGGATTTGGATCTTGGAGATCATTCTCCATTGCATTGTCTCGAGGAAATTACTAGTGTTGGTTCTTACATCAAGTTGAGATTTGGTAGTATTTATATCTGGAGAGCCTGTCCTTCTTTAAGTTCTTCAAAGTATCCCAGGAAAGACAGCTATTTCCTTCAACTTTGTCGCCCCAATGCTGAACCCACGCCTCTTTCAAAGGTTGAGATAAGGGGTCATTCAGGCCTTCAGGAGTGCCTGGAGAATCCCACACAGGGACCCACTAACTAAAGTAGGGAATATCTAAAGTAATATGGCAGTCAAACCATAATTTGTCAGCAGCGTATAAAATCTTCATGTGCACTTTAAAAAGATTTTTTAGTGGCGCCAAACTTGTACATAAAACCTTCAGCTGTAATCACATGCAGCATGACCTTGAACATGCGACCAATCCAATTATCATCTGGTCTGGATAGGAGCATCCTACTGTTCTTGAGTTGGTATGTCCAGAAATATAATGGTAGGTCTGGTAGGCCCAGACCTCCGTGTGTCCACTTTCGTCTAAGCTTTTTCCACAATAGTCTGATCCCCTTACCAGCCCAGATGAAAGTAGAAATCATTTCCTGAATTTTATTTAGAAGTTTTTTTCAAAAATTCAGGGGGATATTATTAATAAAATAAGCGAACTCGGGCAAAACACACATTTTGACCAGGTTTGACTTAAGATTCTGCTATCTCTATTAACCTCCTTAGAAACTCCAGCTATATTTGTTTTGGGGAGTTCATTTAGCTCTTGTGTGATGGTTATTTCTAGATACCTTAACTCCTTTGAGACCCTGACACCCTACACTTCTGAGTTCCAAGTCATAATCTCGGTCTTGTTGCTGTTAATCTCATATTCTGACATTTTACCAAAGAACTGCACTTCCTTGAATAAACTGGGTAGAGCTTGATTGACATTAGACGTAAAAAAAGTATTAAATCATCAGCATATAGTGCTAATTTCCTTAAAAACCCATTCATCGAGAAGGGGGAGATTTCTTTGTATAGCCTTAAACATTGGGTGAAAGGCTCTAAGTATACATCAAAAAGAATAGGGGACAATGGACAGCCTTGTCTGGTGCCCCGCCCTATTGATATAGGACCTGAGAGGTTACCGATTTGGGCTCGTAGTTCACTATAGATTATTCCAAGAAGATCTTTAAAGGTCCAATCAAACCCAAAAGCCTTCAATACACTAGAGGGATACCACCAATTAAAGCGGTCGAAGGCTTTTGCAGCATCCAACGTTATAATTGTTAGAGAAACTTTACCCACCGTTGTCAAATCTATTGCACCAATTAAGGAAGTAACAAGTTCCTTCATCTGACGCCGGGGGAGTTAAACGCTTCTGATCTTCATGTATTATAGCCCCAGCGATTTTACTTAACCGGGCGTTCAAAATTTCGGTGAAGGTTTTATAATCGCAGTTCAATAAAGATATCGGGCGGTAAGATTAATATTGTGTAGGATCTGTTCCGTGTTTTAACATCAGTGTGATGACTGCCTCTTTCCAAGAATCTGGCAGTGGAGAGGATCCTCATAAAATGTCATTAAATAGTTTTAACCTTATGGGGATAACTTTATCAATTAATACAGTATAGATCTCATTAGGAATCAAGTCTGGGCCTGCAGCTTTGCCTTTTTTGATTTTCTTAAGAGCTTCCACAATTTCACTCCCTGGTATATCTCGATTAAGTAGAATTGAACGTTCTGCGCTCAACTTTGGAAGCTGTTTTTGAGCAAGCCATTGGTCTAGGGCAGGCTTATCTACCTCTAAATCCTTCTTGTACAAGTCCTGAAAAAATGTACAGAACTCCTGCTCTATCTCACCCTTGTTATCAGAAAACTGATCTGAAGGCTTGCTACCACTTTCTATTCTAATCCTTTTGATGACGTTTTGAGACCTGTCCATTCTGCTCTTTATTGCTAAAAGTTTCCCACAGTCCTCACCCTGACCAAACTCTCTCATTCTACCTACTTCCCATTTCTGTAACACTATTCCTTCCATTGCCAGCCTGTATTCACATTGCAAGTCCTCAACTTTGCCCAGCAGTTTTTCTTTTTCCGCCTCTGAGCTTGACCAAACTTTAGACTTGCTTCTGCCTTTATCAGCCGCTCCTCCAATAAGATTATCTTTTCTTTATCAAGTCTGACCCAGCCTGCCGCCGCCTCCTTCAGCATCCCTCTCAGCCAGGCTTTGAAGGAATCCCAAACGAAATGAAAGGGAGTAGACCCTATAATTTGGTTAAAAAAAGGCAGTCGCATCTAGTTTAATCTTCTTCATAGCATTAGTTTGTGAGAGAAATCTTCTGTTTAATGTCCACCTCCTAACTGGGGGAGTTCCATGCTTAGTTCTATTGCCCCATGATCCGATATATGAATAGGCAAATTTTCAATTTTCTTGACCTTATCTACTTCTGAAAGATCCATAAATACATAATCGATCCTAGAGAAGTGGCCATTCTTTTTGCTAAAAAAGGAATAGTCCCTTGCGTCTCCCTTTTTCTTCTGCCATACATCACATATATCTAAATGATGTAGCATAGCGGAAAGGCAGGCTCTAACTCGAGGCGCATTAATTTTAGTATGGAGTGAGGATCTATCTAACTAGTTGTTTAGTAGTAAATGTAAATCCCGACCAATTATCAATGGGGCCTCAAACTAAAGCAGAGAAGAACAAAGACTATTCAAGAAAATAACCTCGTCCTCGTTTGGTCCGTAATAGCTAGCCAACATATAGGTGCTAGTACGGGTTTTTATTTCCGCAACCACCTAGCGCCCTTTAATGTCCACCTGCGTTTTACCCAGTTCTATTCAGGAGTTTGCTTTGAAGACTATTGCAACTCCGTTAGAACAACATTGCTGATCTGTAGCTACCACCTTATTCAACCACTAGCAGCCCGTCCTTCCCGCCTATATTTCACCTACGCTCACCGCTCCTCCCCGCCTGTAGCTTTTGTATTTCACCTACCTCATCTGCCACTCACCGCTCCTCCCCGCCTGTCCGCCGTTCCTCGCCGCTCCTCACCTCCTGTCCGCCGCTCCTCACCGCCCTGTCCGCCGCTCCTCCCCGCCTGTCCGCCGCTCTTCCCCGCCTGTCCGCTGCTCCTCCCGCGCTGATGTACGCCGCTCCTCCCTGGCTCGTGATGTCAGCACCCACGTCGCAGACGGTCGGCGCTACTTCCAAGGGACTACTTTTTTTTAGGTAAATATTTTAAATAACGTATATATTTTTATTTTATATAGCCTATGTCCATCTACAGACCCTGCCAATTACAACGATGTATCGGGTGTTTGGATTGTCGCTGTGGTTCCGGAGTTTACCCGCCTCAAAGGTTCAAAGTTCTTCCTTTATAATAGTAGTATAGATTTCTGTTTATTACATTACGCTAAGCACTCTGACTTCAAAAGATGAGTCTCCTGGAGCATAAGAACGTTAGCGGAGGTATTTTACAAATATTCTAAAACCAATCGATGTCTCCTTTTAACTCTAAGACCATTTACATTCCAACATAGTATGCCCAGATGGTCTCTTCCTTACTTCCTTCTACTTTCAGTAATGTTGGCTATATCAAAAGAGGACGCTTTTTCCATTTTTTTTTTCCTTTTGATCCCGATGCTCCCCACCATGCTCCCCACCACCACCCATTGTGCCCCCTTTCCCTTCCTCCCTCCTCCCCTGGGACCCTCCGGGGCTAATTCACAGAACTAACTTAAGACAAAATCCTAAACTTACTACTTGGTATTCACAGAAGTTAGGATTTTGTCTTAAGACAAACTAAAGACAGACTTAAGACAGAATTCTAACTTAAGCCTGTCTTAAGTCTGTCTTAAATCTGTCTTAAGACAAAATCCTAACTTCTGTGAATACCAAAAGTAGTAAGTTTAGGATTTTGTCTTAAGTTAGTTCTGTGAATCGGGCCCACTCTGACTACGTATTAGCTAACACAAATTTGAGCCGCAATCCAATACCCGCCATCATTATCTACCAGAAAATGAGCACTAACCTCTCCGCATCAAGTCAACCTATTACATTTTAATTTCTTATAGACTCACACAACTAAATGATTGCCTTACTGCTTAGAAAAAACTTATCAACCTCGTCTGGGGAATGAAAATTGTGCATTTTGTTGGCTCACATAACTTTAAGGTATGCTGGGAACCTTAACTGAACTTGGGCGCCTAGTTGTCTCAGGGGGTCCATCTGTTTGCCCAACTCCCACCTTCTATCTTCTGTGACTCTAGATATATCGGACCTTATTTTAAACGAGAAATCCTGAATCTGAATAGCTGCCCCTAAAAGTATTTCTTTGAGGGAATACGATTGTATGTACACCAGGATTTTCCTAGGCTTCTTCCGACTAGGATTAAGCCTGAAAGGGTCCCGATGCACTCGCTGGATTTCCGTATCCCAAACGGAGGCAGAGGTGACTTGAGGGAAGGATTTAGACAAGATCTCCACCACAAAGGCTTTAACATTTTCCCCCTCCGGACCTTCCTTTATATCAAGAATCTGGATGTTATTCCACCCAGAATTATTTTCGTTCTTTCTAATCTGTCCGATAAATCCTTTTCTCTTGCCTTGAGCCTATCCAGTACCTGAGAGTGATCTTGTACATCTTTCCCTAGTTTTAGAACTTTATTTTCCAAGTCCTCCATGCGTTTTGTTAATACTGATAAGTACTCCTCCAAGCTGCTGCAGGTATCTTGATTTTTTTTCCGGTTGGTTTCTGAGGCAGCAAAGCAGTCTTTGATCTCTAGGGAGAGCTGGCTCAGTAAACCCCTTGACAGCTTCTAGGCCTGAAATATCTTTAGCACCCTCTTTAGCGCCCTCACTGGGGTTCTGATGACCCTTGATGGCTTCTCAATTTTAGTGTTGTTGGAGTCCGGACTGGACTCTCAAGGTCTTTGTTTGCTGAGTATAGGTCCGATACGTCTCTGGTTGGTCCTGATGTCCAATTGGTGGAGGGCAGATCTGACCTTCAGGAGCCTGGGTACCTCTTCCTGGGGGGCTGTGGCATCAGGCTGGACAAGGAAGCAAACTTTGCTCTTTGATGCCTGTGGACTGAAGGTGAGTAGCTCCTCTACTTCAAGGGAGATTGTTTGGAAATTTGGAAGGGCAGACTACTAGGGTTCTTGGAAGCTGGTCTGCTACAGGACAATCACTGGTCACATTATCAAGACTTAGTGCAGGAAGGCAGGGTTTGGCACCTAAAATCCACCGTTAGTCTTCTGTTATCGCTTTTCTCGTGGCTCTGGTCCATCGAATCTAAGCTCCTGCTGTCGGGGGTGCCACCTAAATACTCAATTTAGGGGTGTTGTGGGGAGTGACAGGTAGTAGCCAATGGGCTACTTACCTTTAGGGTGTTTACAACCTCTATATGACCACTTTGCTGAGTATAGGTCCGATACGTCTCTGGTTGGTCCTGATGTCCAATTGGTGGAGGGCAGATCTGACCTTCAGGAGCCTGGGTACCTCTTCCTGGGGGGCTGTGGCATCAGGCTGGACAAGGAAGCAAACTTTGCTCTTTGATGCCTGTGGACTGAAGGTGAGTAGCTCCTCTACTTCAAGGGAGATTGTTTGGAAATTTGGAAGGGCAGACTACTAGGGTTCTTGGAAGCTGGTCTGCTACAGGACAATCACTGGTCACATTATCAAGACTTAGTGCAGGAAGGCAGGGTTTGGCACCTAAAATCCACCGTTAGTCTTCTGTTATCGCTTTTCTCGTGGCTCTGGTCCATCGAATCTAAGCTCCTGCTGTCGGGGGTGCCACCTAAATACTCAATTTAGGGGTGTTGTGGGGAGTGACAGGTAGTAGCCAATGGGCTACTTACCTTTAGGGTGTTTACAACCTCTATATGACCACTTCCTGTGGAAAGTGGCCTTAACCCTGACACACAGCCAACTTCAACTAAGATGGTGGAATTCTAAAATTCGTGCCCACTTCAATTAGTCCACCTTAGGAGTGGTTCTAGCCTGAGAGGGGAATACACCTATTGACTAGGCCATTTTCCTGCCTATCCTGGTGCCAAATAGGTCCGCGGTAAGGGTGGCATTTCCTGGGTCATGAGAAGCCTTGGGTAACATATCAAAGACGGCAGAGACCTTTGAATCCTCCTGCCTTGATGTGCTGATGACTTAGCCATCCAGCTCGGAATAGGTGACAATACCTCCAGCCAAAGCAGGTATTGTTTCTGCCCTCTGACCTGTAGGTGGTGGCAGCCTGGTCTGCACCAGTCAGCCAGTACACAGGTTCTCAGTAGGTTTTCAGGGGGCACCTCTAAGGTACCCTCTGAGTGTATGTATTAATAAATCCATCATTGGCATCAGCCTGGGATTACTAATACAAGATTTTTAATACCAAATATACCCCCCAATGAAAGAGCATGAGACTTAACTTTCCCAAGAGAGTCTTCAACATCCAAGAAGAAAAGCATGGAAAGGCCATCTGCATTGGCATGGTCATTCACAGGTATGTGCTACACTGTAACTTCTATACTCTGTAGGAAGATCAACCACCTCAATAGTTTGGGGTGTTCGTCTTTTATCTGCACCAGCCATCTGAGGGCTTGTGGTTGGTTTGGACAAGGAAGTGGGTACCAAAGAGGTATGGTCTCAGCTTCTTCAGGGACCAAACCACAGCAATAGCACTCCAATGCTGCTCTCTGGAGAGTAACATCCTGCTAATGAAAGCAACAGGCTGGTCATGGCCATCATCATTGGTCTGGGTAAGGACCACTCCAATCCCTTGTTCATAAGAATGGGTCTTGAGAACATTGCTTCATTCAGGGTGGCAAGAGCCTTTTGACTGCTCTCTGTCTACTTTATCTTCTTTGGCATCTACTTGGAGGTAAGTCCAGTGCGTGTTGCCACATTTGTTCCATGCCCCTTCACAAACTTCTTGTAGTATCCAATCAATCCAAGAAATGCCCTGACTTGTGTATAGGTTGTTGGAGCTTCCAAGTCCAGAATTGCCTGGATCCTGTGCTGCAAAGGTTGAACTTGGCCTCAACCTACTAGGTGGCCCAAGTATATAACAGTGCCCTGCCCTATCTGGCACTTGCATGCTTTGATAGTCTTGCACAGCCTTCAGGATCTTTCCAAGATAGATCAGGTGATCCTGCCTAGTGGAACTATATATAGTAATATCATCTAGATATGCTGCACTAAAGGTTTCCAACCCAGAAAGAACTTTATTCACCAATGTCTGTTAGGTGTCAGGGCATTGTTTAATCCAAAGAGCATAACAGTTAACTGATAATGGCCATCTGGGGTGCAGAATACTGCATTTTCTTTTACAGAAACAAGGGTATGGAATTTCTATGGGAAATGGGCATGGAACGGGAGAAAAGGGCGAAAAGGTTCTAGGTGTACACAGAATGGGGGGATTGCTCCTTTAGGAGCAAGGGAGTGTCATGATTGATCGGGCAGCTCCTTGTTGGGCCGGTGCTGCAACACCCAACGGGCCCCGCAAGAGTGCTCTTTGCTGTAGGTCTTCTCTTTCTGCCGATAAGTAGAGTGAAGTGCTGGGGCAGGTGTTATAGGAAGGTCTGAGTAGAAGTGGAGGGAGAGTATGTGGGATAAAAATAACTATAGGAATCCCAAAGATTCTTTATTAACCAGATTCCTATGTTATGGTTAAACTAGAAATGCAAGGCGAGAACCGGTTATGATGGACCTCTCAGGCCCTAGTTAGTGTGTATGAAAAAAGAGGGTCAACATGTTTCATGCCTATTACAGTCCAACGGAACACAGCATTTCTCAACAGAACCAGAGGATCCTAATCTACTCATGTAAGGATGGGGGGGTGCATATGTGTAGTCCCATGCCCTGGAAAATTTCAGTTTATAACAGAGTGTGCCTTATATTATCATATAATGTACCTTTGGGTAGACCTAGAGAGAGTGACAAATGACAAGAAGCTTAAAAATGCTGGCACAAGTGGGGGTCAGCCAAGATATACAGTAACTGGCTGATACAATAAGTTGTCAGTCAGTGTGTATAAAACGTGCTGGCTGCCACACTTGGTAAAATTTAAAAAACTTAAAAACCACAGAGGCAAGCCAATGATAAAACCCATGCAGCTGGTTTGTGGGCATGGATGCATTAGAAATAAAACACAAAAACAATGTCACAGGAGTTGGTGGAGTTCCCTGGTGCATGCCTGCCTGGTAAAACGCTGATGTGGTGACTGGAGTAGAAGCCTGGTGACAGGAACTTACCTAATCGTGCAGGCTATCGGCCCCAGTCTTTTGGGTCAACATGGTCACAAAATAGCATACCAGACAACCTGTAGGATGAGATAAATTATCAAACTGAATATGGACACAAGATCATCTGGTTACGAGTCAACAACAGGACAGAAACTGATTAGGGAAGGGAAAAGGAAAAAAGGCTGTTAGCTGCTGGTCAACGGCGCCCAGGACTTATGGTTGTGGACATAGGCCTTGAATTTTGTATGTTTAAGGAGAGTTCCTATGTATACATCAAATGTCCAAGCCCATCCCATGTCCGCCTGCAGGGAGGATGGCTGGAATGACTGATAATTACAGGAGCAGGGGCCTCGGAAGGGGAAAAGCATTGCCTTGGAGATTGTGGGATATGCCTCGTGGGATGCGGATTGTTGTGTTTCGGGTCACTTAAGAACTCATTTTCGGCTATGCAGGTTGGCAGGGTGGGGCGAGAATTGGCAACATAGCAAGTTGCTTGTTGCGTATTGGGCAAGCAAGCAAGTGACTTAATCGCAAGTTTGGGGGCTGGCGGAGTATGGTCTGTACTTGGAGAAAAAAAGCAAAGAAAACAGTACTTACAGTAGTCAGAGTTCTGTGGGCTCGCTGATCTACCCCTTGTCCTGCCGTAACTGGAAGTACAGAGTCCCGAGGTGGAAGGAAGTCAGGCCAATCTGCAAGTATCCTAAAGTCAAATCAAAGTTACTGACAAATTTGGCTACCCCGATTCTGCCAATTAGCTCTTCAGCTCTAGGTATTGGGTGTGTATGTGTCTTAGTTACCGCATTGAGGCCCCTATAGTCCACACAAAACCTAACCTCTGTTTTTCCACCCTTGGAATGCAATTGTGGAACTAACAGGGGCTCAGGGGCTCTCAGACGGTTCAATGACTCCCTATTGCAGCAACTGACAGCTCTGATGCTCTCCTTAACTTGATCAGACTGTTTGTATATTTTGTTTTTGACAGGTGTATTGTTTCCACGGTCTACATCATGGGGACACCAAGTAGTCTGACCAAGGTTTAGGGAGAAGAGCTCACCATACTGCTCCAGAATTTACCTGCAGTCGGTCTGCTGTTGGGCAAAGAAGGTGTCTTAGAAGACAACTCCATTTATTGACCCATCTTTTGGGCTGTAGGAAAAGAGGTCAGGGAGAAGTTCAGTCTCTGCTTCCTGATCCTCATCATTGTCTATGAGCACAGTCACATCAGCCCTGTCATGGAAAGGTTTTAGGGTGTTAAAATGGTTGACCCTCAGAGGATTCCTGCTAGTGTCTAGGTCTACCAGACAGGTGGCCTTAACTTCGCTTTCAAGGATAGGGTAGGGAACACTCTATGTGTGAGAATGGCTAGCTTACCAACAACAGCCTGAGCTGGAATAAGCACCACTGTTATGTCCATTCATTACTTGCCCTGTCCGAGTCCATCAGCCGAAGCTTGGTTGTCTCAATCAGACAAAAGAAACAACAGCCCTCACAAAGAGCAAGAAAACTAACTTTGTTGGTTACATTATGTTTTTGTTTTCACACACCCCCTGTGACGTATCGTCATGCCTGACCCTGGCTTCAAAACTTGGACGAGGGTGGGATTCCCTGACCCACCACACCGGCTCTCCCCGACCTCCGCAGCGCGAGAAGCGCGGACGGCTGAAGACGCGCTGCAGAGCGCCAAAAGTAAAAAGAAAACAAGCGCGAACATCGGGCTGACCCGACGAGGCAGCCTACAACGGACAGAGTGCGACCCCAGAGGTGGCACAGAATAAATCACGGTGAGTCTAGTTCAATAACTACCCTGCAACAAAATGCACCTCCAATTTGCTCAGTGGGAATGAAATACCCACGTCCCTCTGGCGGCCATGTTGGAACCAGGCACTGGGCATAGGACAGCATTGTATCCTATTCCAGTGGCCATTTTAGGGTCAGACGACTTCCAATAACAGCCCTAAAAAAAAATCTACAATTTGCAAATTAGAAGCCCCTGCGGTCTACCGGAGCCACATTTTCACCCACTATGTCAGTAGAAGCCACCTCCACGCAGCCCACGGCTACTGGGTCCATCCAAAATGCCCTGCAACTTGGACCGATGCTCATGGGAGTAACTTTTCTGCACCCCCCAGAGGCCCTGACGATGGGGAACAGCATGGGTCCAAATGGAAAAGCTGGCTTGAGGATTTTGAGGAATGCATGACAAGGTTGCAAGTTTGTGATCCCAATCAGTAACTCATAGCCTTGTGGAATCTAGTGGGGAAAGACATTGCGCAAATAATCAAGGAACTACCGCTGCTAATACCGCATCCTACGAAGATGTGAAAGGAGCTCTAGATAGGAAGATTACTCCACAAACGAAACCTAGACTATGAACGCTATAAGTTCAACCTTGCCTTGCAAGAAAAGGAGGAGTCAATGAGTGACTTCATCGCATGCATCAGGCGTCTCGTCCGATACTGCGAATTCAACAAATTCAACACTGAAGATGCACTTTGCCTGCGCATCATTGAAGGATGACAATCAGAATCACTACGTCAACGACTACTAAAAAAAACTACACTCTTGAGGAGATAGAAGAACTCACTTGCATCAATGACCAAGCGGAAGAACACGCAAAAAAGATGAAGGCTAGCAAAACTGAAAAAAAGAGAACAAGCTCTTTGGGTACAGTCCCAGACCGACTCGAGGCATCGCCATGACCGTCACAAATCTGGTAGGCTCTCAAGAACACATCGCACAAACTCTCCTCGCAGCAGGACCTGAAACAGCCAACCTAGGAGAAAATCATCGCAATGCTATCAGTGTGGCCAAGACTACCCTCACACAGGCCAATGCCCTGCAGTTGGTCAACAGTGTCATCGTTGCGGAAGAGAGAACCACTTTGAAGCTGTCTGTCAAACCCGCTGCTCAGAGTGGTAACAGACCAGACAGAGCACGGAATCACGTCACCATGCCAGAGCTGTACAGGGACAGAGAGATCGCTCCTCCAGCTCATCAAGGTCAAGCGCTCAATCAGTAAATGCCTACAAATCCCAGGGGTCGATGTCTAAAGAATCATCTTCCCTCACTCCTATATCACAGAACAGCGATGAATATGTGTGCATGGTGGCAAACCCAGATAGACTGAAGAAATATCCACGGCTAAATATCCAAATAGGAAGCCACTCTGCCAAGTTTGTACTAGACACGGGCGCATAACTTAAATACATCTATACCATAGAATATCAGAGACTCAATCCCAAACCGAAACTTAAACCAGCAGCAGTGTGAGTCTACACGTGGATGTCCAGGAAACCACTGCCGTGTGTGGGGCAGTTCCGCACTACGCTGACGTACAAAGACCGACAAAGTCAAGCACATATTCATGTGATCGAAGGCCCTGAAGCAGCAGACTGCCTCCTCAGCCTGCCAACAGCAGAACGTCTGAAGCTGGTTGAGATCCTATACAAAGTGGATGACTCGCCGGACATTGTCAACAAAATCCCGAAACTATTCAGCGGACTAGGAAAACTAACACACTTCAAAGTCAAGTTACACATCAACAAACAAATAACACTGATAGCGCGACATCACAGGAAGGTACCATTTCACCTGCAACAGGCGGTAGATGGCGAGCTGCAAGACCTACTGCGAGGGGACATCATAGAGCGTTCAACAGGACCCACCCCATGGGTGTCGCCGGTCATGGTTGTGCCCAAGAGAGGTCAAGGCAACAAGGTATGCCTGTGAGTGGACATGCGAGCCCCTAATATGGCCATCAAGAGAGAACGGGACCCCGGACCCCACATCAGCGACATGATTACGCGCCTAAATGGAACGACAGTCTTCTCGAAATTGGACCTTAATAAGGGCCATCACCAACTAGAATTACATGAGAAGTCGAGGTATACATCACCACATTCACCACTCACCAAGGCCTCTTCCGATATAAACGTCTCAATTTTGGAATTTCCTCGGCAGCCAAGATCTTTCAGGAGGCTGCCCGACGGGTAATTCAAGACATTCCAAATGCATTTAACTATAGCGGGGACATCCTGGTCTTCGGGAAAAAACAGAAAGAACTTGGCAAACCACTTGATCGAGTATGTCATTCCCTCCTTAATGTCAACCTCACACCAGGACAAGTGCGAATTTCATAAGTCAACACTCAAATTCTACGGCCACATCTTCTCTAAGGATGACATGAGAGCTGACCCGGAGAAAGTATCTGCCCTTTCGGACACTCCACAACCATGAGACGTCAGTGACCTCTGATCATTTCTAGGGATGGCCAGCTACTGTGCGCGTTACATCAAAGACTATGCCACCATCAGCTATCCACTCAAAGAACTGACACGTCAAGGTTAGCAATTCATGTGGTCAGATAATTGCGAACATGCTTTCAACAAGATCAAAGAGGCGGGGAGTACTGCGATCAACCTTGCCTACTTCAACACCAAACGGAAGACCGAAATCACTGTGGATGCCAGCCCAGTGGGATTAGGTGCAATCCTGGCACAGTATGATGATGAAGCTGACTAATGCCACATTGTCGCATACGCCAGTCGCAGCCTCACCGACACAGAAAAAGCTTACTCCCAACCGGAAAAAGAAAGCCTTGCGGTTTTTGTGGACGTGTGAACACTTTCATCTTTTCATCTACGGGAAACACTTCACGCTCATCACGGATCACTAGGCGCTGACAACCATCTTTGGTAACCCGCGGGCCAAGATGCCCACACGGATTGAACGGTGGGGAATTTGCCTACAAGACTACACCTACACCATTATTCACAAATCGGGACAGGCAGAAAAACCAGCGGTCTACATGTCGCGACATCCACAGACCCGAACACAAGTGGCAACAAGTAGTTGTTGACTTCTTCGGCCTGTTGAAATCAGGGAAATACATCGTTATCATCATGGACGAGTACTCTCGGTTTCCCATTGCTCATCAAATCTCTTTCACCAAAGCGACAGCAGTCATACCCGTCATCGACAAAGCATTTGCAGCATGGGGAATACCTACGGTTGTGAAGACAGACAACAGGCCAACATTCAATGGACACAAATTTGCTGACTTTGCAAAACACCTGAACTTCAAACATCAGAAGATCACTCCTTTGTAGAACCAGGCCAACGGGATGGTAGAACGTTTTATGGGAACACTCAAAAAGCCATGCAGCAAGCTGAACTGGCTTGCCGCGACAATCAACCGGCACTAAATGAAGAGCTGCGAGCCAATCGGACCACGCCGCACAGCACCACAAATCAATGCCCTGCCATTCTAAAGCTTGGGCGAGTTCCACGTACCCGGCTCCCAACTACAAATGCTGTCATGCAATCCCGTGTCATGACCACAGACCATGACACTCTAGTAAAACTTGATCATGCCAAGAAAGCCAAAATGAAGGACTATGCTGATCACCGCAGACATGCCAAGACGTCTGAAATCCGTGAAGGAGACTGGGTGTTAGTGAAGCAGGACAAGAGAACTAAAGCAGACAGTCGCTACCTTTCACACTCTCTGCAAGTCACAAGAAGAAAAGGGACCATGGTCATTGCAGAGTCTGAAGGCAAGCGGACGACCAGAAACATATCACACTTCAAAAGGTGCAACCCATCTGCCTGTACTCGAGTTCGAGAGCCTGACCGTGACACAAACTCGTCAATTCAAGAAAGGAACAGTGACTGTGAACATCGTTGGACCCTGTAGTCTGACGACATGAGAGACAAGAGCCCGCCTGACCAGATACAAGCCAGCCGAAAAGTCGGAGGCCTGTTCGGCTTATTGAAGAACTCTGAAGTAAGGTGAACACTTAAAATACAAAGGGGGGAGGTGTTGTATCGTCATGCCTGACCCTGGCTTCAAGACCGGGTAGGCATTACAGGAACAGGAAGGAGCGTAAACAGGAAAAGGGTAGAATCGGAGGACACAGGGAAAAATAAAGAAGCACATAGAAAGCTCCCGTCTCCCTTGTCTTTCTTGGGGAGGTTAATACAGGAAACACTGCTTAGGGAGTTTGTAAAAAAACATACCAAAACGACGATGGGTGTCTAACAAAAACTGGTATTAGCTGAATATTCTGCATGCCTCGCTGGCAGATGGGGGGGTAGAGAGAGAGCCCCAGTAGGCAGACTGATATCTAGGTATGGCAGTAGTCCTGATTTAGGGAAGCAAAGGCATGTGACTTCCAGGTAGGTCGCTCCCCCTCCACACAGCACCGCCTGTGTGTCCCTGCCCCAGCTGCCGCTGCTGAGGAAGTTCAGGGCCCTCCTCCACCTGCGCCTCATCCCTGGTGGCCAGTGGTAGGCCGTAGGTTTGCTCATTCTCCGTTGTATTGCCTGTATTTTCTTTCATTGCTCCTGTTGTAGTGACTGCATTTTCATTATTGTGTCTGTGACTGCTGTTGTCTGTTTACCCCGCCGCCTGTACATGGTTTGTGCCCGTTCTCTCCCTCTGTTCCCCTCGCTGCATCCGTGTCTCTCTGCCCGGTTTTTCCTTCTACTCCCCTCGTGGCCCCATGTCTCTCTGCCCGTTTTTGCCTTCTATTGCTTAGCTGCCTCTGCATTTCTGTGACCTTTCTGCCCTTTCTTGTGACCTTTGTGTCCTCTGTGCCACTCGCCTATGTTGCTGCATCCCCTGCGGCTCTGCCCCCCTGACTGCCCATTCACTGCCCCTGCCTCCCAGCTGCTCCTCACTCCCACCTCCCCCTACATGCCGGGCGCTGCGCGGTCCCGCCGCTGGAGCACGGCATGCCCGTCTGCGCCCGCCCGCTCCTGGACCGCACCCAGCACCAAAAACATTGGCCCCCGCACCCGCCACTATGACGCCAGCACTCTGCATGCTCTCAACCCCGGAAGGACTCACAACTGCTTCAAGGCCGCCCCGAAACGCACACACGGTCCTTTCACCTGCTAGAACTACAGCTACACCAGCCAAAGAGCCAACGGACCACCCGCCAAGAAAGACCTCAACCACCTCCGATGCATACTACTGAGCAGCCGCTCCGCAAGCAAACACGCCAGACGTTGCCTTCCTGACAGAGACCTGGTTGAACAACTCCTCCGCACCCGACATCGCCATAGCCATCCCAGATGGATAAAAGATCACCCGCAGAGACCGCACCAACGGAGTCGGAGGAGGAATCGCCATCGTCCACAAGAACAGCATCAGGGTCTCCACTAGCACCGACGACGCGCTCAGCACCGCCAAACACATGCATTTACAGATCCACACTGACCCCAACTCCACCCTCAGAGGCACCCTCATCTACCGACCCCCCAGACCTCACCCCCAGTTCAGCAACTCCATTGTCGACTTCATAAGCACGCATGCCCTGACCTCCACCGACTACATCCTCCTCGGAGACCTGAACTTTCACCTTGAGAACAACAACAGCAACTCCACCACCCTGATCGCCAACCTCGCCAACTGAGGCAACTCGTCACAACGCCCGCCCAGTCTGCCGGCCAAACGCTTGACCCCGTCTTCTCCTCAAGCCCCCACGTCTCCGTCAGCCACACCACCAAACTCCTCTGGACTAACCACTGCTGCATCCACTTCACCTTCTAGAAACCCACCACACACCACCGCACCCAACATCTCCCCCACCGCCTCTGGAGCAAAGTCACCGAAGACCAACTACATGCAAACCTCACTCTCAGCCCACCCACCGAACCTTCCAACACTGAAGTCGCTGCCCACAACCTCAGATACTGGATCGAGGACTGCGCCAACACCCTCGCCTCACTGAAGAAACCCCCCCCACAGAGACACCAGCAGAACTCCTAGATTCCAAGCAAGCCTGATGGAAACTAGAGAAGAAATGGCACAGTGAACAAACTCCGGACAGCCCCGCAGCACACAAGGACGCCATCCGCAAACACCACCACCTCATCAGGGCTGCCAAGAAGACCTCCTTCAAAGACCGCCTCGACATCAACGCACACGACAGCAAGGATCTCTTCAACATCGTAAAGGAATTCTCCAACCCCAGCTTCAACACCAACGACATCCCACTGTCGCAAGCCCTGTGCGACTCCCTCGCCACCTTCTTCCACCACAAGATAGCAGACATCCACAACAGCTTCAACACCCAGACAGCCCCAACAGACAGCAACAAAACAGACCCTCCGCACACCATCAACCACGCCCCTTTGCTAGTCTGGACCAGCGTGAGCGTCGATTACACCATCAAGACCATGAGTACAATCCACTCCAGCTCTCCGTCAGACCCATTCCCGCACCACGTCTTCAACAAAGCAATCTGCTCCATCGCACCCCACCTACGCAACATCATCAATCTCTCCCTTGAGACCGCAACCTTCCCAGAGAGCTGGAAACTCGCTGAGATCAATGCCCTACTCAAAAAACCCAAGGCAGACCCAAGAGACCTCAAGAAGGTCCGACCCATCTCTCTGCTCCCTTTCCCGGCCAAGGTCATCGAGAAAATCGTTAACAGACAGCTAACCCGATATCTCGAAGATAACAGAATCCTTGACCCTTCCCAGTCAGGGTTCCGCAGCAACAACAGTACCGAGACCGCCCTCATTGCTGCCACCAATGACATCAGGACCCTGCTAGACAACGTGGAGACTGCAGCACCTCTCCGTCGCCTTCGACGCTGTCTGCCACCACACACTACGTGCACGCCTTCATGCCACAGGGACCCGAGACAAGGCTCTGGAATGGACCACCTCCTTCCTCACCGGCAGACCCCAGAGCGGCCGCATACCCCCGTTCCGTTCCGAAGCCTCCTCAATCATCTGCCACGTTCCCCCAAGGATCCTCCCTCAGCCCAACACTGTTTAGCATTTACATGGCCCCGCTCGCTCACCTCGTCGGACAGCACGACCTCAACATAATCTCCTACGCCGATGACACTCAACTGATCCTCTCCCTCACCAAGGACCCCATCACCGTAAAAGCCAACCTCCATGAAGGAATGAAGGCCGTCGCCGACTGGATGAAGATCAGCCATCTGAATCTGAACTCGGACAAGATGGAGGTCCTCATCCTCAGCTCCAACCCATCAGCCTGGGATGACTCCTGGTGGCCAACGGCACTGCGGGCAGCCCCGACCCCCACCGACCATGCACACAACCTGGGAATCATCCTCAACTCAATGCTCTCAATGACCAAGCAAGTCAACGCCGTCTCCTACTCCTGCTTCAACACCCTCCGCATGCTCCGCAAGATCTACAGATGGATCCCGACAGATACAAGAAAAACAGTCACCCAGGCCCTCGTCAGCAGCAGACTCGACTACGGAAACACCCTCTACGCGGGAGCCCCGACCAAGCTCATCAATCGACTACAATGCATCCAAAACGCTTTGGCACGACTGATCCTCGATGTACCACGACACGGCCACATCAACCCCCACATGAGGAACCTGCACTGGCTCCCCGTCAACAAGAGGATATCCGTCAAGCCCCACATCCACGCACACAAGGCACTCCACAAGATCGGCCAGCCTACCTCAACCGACGGCTCTCCTTCTATACCCCCAACCGCCAACTACAATCCATCGACCTCTCACTCGCCACCGTCCTACGCATCCGAAGAACAACCACCGGCGGGAGATCCTTCTCCCACCTCGCCCTAAGAAATAGAACACCCTCCCACTGAGCCTACGACAGACCCAAGACCTGCTGACCTTCAGGAGGATACTAAAGACCTGGCTGTTCAATCAGGAGCGGCCCCCACCTCCCCCCCCCCCAGCGCCTTGAGACCCTCGAGGATATGTAGTGCGCTTAACAAATGACTGATTGATTGATTGATTGATTGACTCTTGTGAACTACCAGGCTAACCGCCATTGTCTAAATCACTCCCATTGTTCTTTCTAAATTGTGCCCGAAGATTAGTCTGGAGCTCTTACACAGCTAATTAGTTCAAATGTGAAATTACTTGTTTATAAACTGAACATGCAAAAACGTGAAATAGTGTGTCATGCTATGTACAATTGATTGTCCCATTTAACACCATACCATAGTTGAGCTGGACTACTGTAAAAAGCTGTTTGACAGATCATGAATAGTGAATTTCACTTTGTAGGATAAAAGTACTTTTGTTTTGCCATTCCTAAGTGGAAGACGACGAGCACAGATCACTTATGGCAGATGTCTATCATCGCATTTAAATTACCACGAAGCGGCAACCCTCTGCCATGAGTTCTTCATTCATTCTTTCAGGTGTTTGTGAAAGTTATATAACAAGACATATAGCCAGTCCGGAGTAGTGCAATATATCTGGTCTCGAGATCTACTTTTTTTCGACCTCAGAAGCCCCCGCATACATATTCTTTGCATCACCTCACCACTTGCTCCAGCGCCGACCTTACCATGATCGATCATGATATTCTTCTAGAAGCATGCAAGTTTGTATGGACTCCACAATCCATCTGAATCCTTTCCTGCCCATGTCATCCTTACTCATTGGAGTTTAGGATCTGGCATGTTGTATTTGTGGCTTTCCTGATGAAGGCGCTTGGGTTGTCGAAACGTTCATAGACTTGAAGATCTACCGATGGTCAAAGCCACTCTATTGTCTCTCAACAAGGATATATGCTTTGGGAAATAATCTTCTTTTTTTCTTAGATCAAATGTTTGATTTAATTACCCTTGAATATTATGTCTATATTTATTAGTGACATTGTTATGATTCTACATTAATAGGTTTGCATAATTGTGAATATAGCATCCAAAGTATCAAAAGATAGGATTGCATCTGTAAAAACTACACACATGAAACTTAATCTTATTGACTTAATGCTTTGATAGACAATGAGATTGTGATGTATGTTGTTTTTAATTGCCATGTGATCAAACAGGCAGTGGTTATCATAATTCTATTTAGACATTTTGTATGAATAAAAGGTCTTTATAATGTATTTTTTGTGCACACTTAGCTTTTTTCAGTACCATGTAGCAATTATGCTCTTAAATGAGTAGAATAATAGTTGCCTAGGGACTTGTTTTGTACAATTAAAATGATATTGTTACCATAACTCTTGTATATGTTACATGGGGTAACTACCGCTATATAAAAATGAGATTTCCATTTGGCTTAAAAATCGTTTGAGTTTGTACAGGCAGTGAGCAAAACCTAACAATTACTCTGGAAAGTCTACTTCAGATAAATTATCCATCAGACACAGTGTTAACAAAGATAAAAAAAATTATAAGTCATATGGATAGCTCTAACTGATTTTAGCCTGATTTTTAAATCTTTGTTTTGTACTGAGTGTGTTAAACTCAGCTGTTGGTTTCTCGACGTAACGCTGTACTTCGCGGCAGCCATTCGAACTGTGCCACACGTTTTCTTCCTGCTGAGCGCACTAGTTGATGCACGCATCCCTGCTTGATCAACTATTTAAAGGAGCAGTGAGCGGACGTGCGCAGCGGGCGCGCCGGGGGCACGCCAAAGGCAGGCCCGTCTGCGCCCGTCCGCGCCCTTTCGGGACCAGGGCCCACGAACCCTTGCCAAATGTCTGGCCACTCTGATATCTTAATACAATACTCCACTGAACAACTGATGACATTTTCGCCCTAATACTAATCCTGATTGTAATGTTAATCTCTTGTTAAATAATGCTTTTCGCTGCATTTGTTGAAACTTTGGGGCAGATGTATCAAGCCTTTTGTGACTCGCAAAAGGCATTTTAGCATTTTTTCATATGCATCAAAAAATCGCAAAATAAGGATTCGCAATAATTTGCGATTCCTTATTTTGCTTAAGCATTTAAGGAATCGCAAATTTTGTGATTCCTTAAATGAGATGTATTAAACTTTTTGTAATAGCGATTTTGTGTTAAGAAATCGCAAATTACCACCAACTTGTAGTTGGTGGTAATTTGCGATTTCTTTTAAAAATGCCCTATTTGGCATTTGTGAGGGTGGCATGTGACACACATACATGCATGTGCGCCACATGCACACACATGTAAATTTCAGGGGTGCAGCAGGGTGTCTTTGAGACACCCCTGCACCCTTGAAATAATTCTCAAATTGCAATTAGCAAATTGCGAATTCGCAATTTGAGAATTATTGCACTATCATTCCTATGAGCCTCCTGGCCCATAGGAATGCATTGGAAATTATTCCTTATTTGCGAATTCGCAAAATGCGAATTCGCAAATAAAGAATATTAAGGAATCGCTACAAAAATAGTGATTTTTTTACATACATTCCATTTTGCGAATTCTAAATAGCGATTTGCAAAAAATCGCTATTTGGAATTCGCAAATCGGAATCTTGATACATCTGCCCCTTTATGTTTTGCACAGCACTTCCTAAAAATAAGACAAGCTACATTTTGAATACCACCCCACCTTTAAAAAACAATCTTTTGTTGTTGGGTAAGAATTCTCATAACAAGGTTTTTACATTCTGGAACATCAATTGCCGCTCCCTCCCCAAACATTAGATGGATATATTTGATCTTTTAAATAGTGAACATCCAGGCTTAGCGCCCGACGTGGATGGCGGCTCTGATGTGAGCGCTCCGAGTCAGCCGAGGGATTCACCCTCTTCCACCTGTGCTGGCCGATCCATAAGAGAAGTTCCTCAAGTCGGATTATGCTGAGAGCATTTTGACTTCAACGGGGGCACGTTTCAGCATCTTGCACGGGTATTTGCAGCAATTGCGAGCGGCCGCCGCTTTTTATCAGCCGCGACCGCCATCTTGTTTCTTCCTCGCGCGTCTGACGCGCTAATTCCCCCGGACGATGCTGCTTCTCCTTGTTGCTCCAGGCCTACGCAAACGCTCATGGTGAGCTTATTTTTCCGTATTTCAGCATGCCAGTGCTTCTACCCTGACTGCCTTATCTTACATAAGCATTTTGTGTGAAATTTCGATTTCGGCAGCCATTTCGTCTTTTTTGACTGCTTCCAACATGCTGCTCCCATTTCTTATTGCTGCCAGTGCCTCTTTATGACTGTGTGCTTTTTCTGGATTGCCCTCTTCTACCACGAGGCTGGAATTCACCTGTTGGACTCTTTCTCTTTCTTTTTTATATAAACACATGGGGGCATTTTGCTTTTCACTATATGGATATTCTGCCCTCTGCTTTCTGGCATAGAGGCTTCCAAACTCATGCAAGTGGATGCTCCTGTGTGTCCTCATGCGCACCTCTGCAGCTCCTAAGCGTCTGTGAAGAAGTTTCCTCTGGACCTCTCTGTTTTTGCGCGCTTCTGGGGCTTAACCCTCCTCCACTCCTCTATTGACTTTCGCAGGCAGATAATATTCTAGGTTCTAGCCTCTCTATTTTTTTTTTTCTTTTTGCTGGTGGCTTCGTCATATGAAGAGAGGCGCAATTGGTCGCGTTTCCAAAACCCCACAACGTGTTTTCAACAAAAATTCCAAAGTCTTCTCTGTACTTGCACATCTGGAAGCGTCTCAGGAACTTGCCATCCACATGTCGCAATCTAATACGGAACGCCCTGTTCAGACCTCAGGGAAAGCTACGTCGAAACGCCTCAAAAAAGACCCTCCATCACCGTCAGGCTCAACTTCAGCTGTATCTATGGATCTATTGTTGGAGGAGATACGTGCTCTTCTACCTTTTATGGAGGAAACCAACTCTAAGTTGCAGGTCTTAACTGACAACTGGTCACAGATGGATGCGAGAGTGACGACTGTGGAACACTCCATATCTTCTCTTCAGGAATCTTCCTCTAAGGTAACGCACATGCAGGCGCAGATTTCCTTTCTCCAGAAGCAGGTCGAGGAGCTTGAGAATCGTAATCAGCGCAACAACCTCCGCATCTACGGCCTGGCGGAGAATTGTGAGGGGACTGACCCCGTTGCTTTTTTTTAACTCTTTCCTGCCCAAGCTCCTTCATCTTCCTGAGGGAACCACACTTAATATCCAACCAGCACACAGGCTGGGCCACATCTCTTCATCTTCCTCTGCTTCTTCTAGACCACGAGGTGTCATCATGTACTCTCTGGAATACACCGATCTTCTCAAAGTTTTATCGGCAGCCGGCGCTTCTCCTCCCCTCACATGGTCAGGATCTACACTCTTCTTTGAGCAGGATTACGCTAGAGCCACAGCCAACCGCCGTAAAGCTTTCTTGGAAATGCGACCGGAGCTCCGATTCATTGGCGCCAGATATGGCCTTTTCCAGCTTTGCCTTTTTAGAGTCACTCATAACAACAAAACGACGACCTACGAGGATCCTGTTCGTCTTCGGAGCTTCCTCAACTCCTGACAAGCATCTGAAATGGACCTTTCCAGTTCATCATCAGCTTTCCCTCCATGACTTTCATAATTCACTATTTTGGTTCAATCACTAGTTCGCATAGTCTGTGTTGATTTTTCATATGTCTGTTCTCATCATGTTATTCCTATCCTTTTCCTATCTGAATCCCTTTCCTTTATATTTGGTCCCTCCTAGTTCCATAATATGTTCATTTCTTTCCCACTTATTCTAGCATCTCGTTTCTACCAGTAAACCTCGTGTTGTTGTCTTCTCCTCAACTCTTTTGTTTCTTTTTTCTTTCACAGGTCTCACAGTCTACAGTATGTCCTTCCCTTGTTTTGATGGTTCGTTTACATCGGTTGTACCGCCTCCCCCAGTGGGCGCTCCCCCCTCAGTTTTCTCTTTTCGTCTCCCCTACCCCGTGATCGCCCTTCCTCAGCTCCACCCTTCATAAGTATGTTTTCCTTCCTTCCCTTGTTTTCCAGCATTCCATGTATGTCTTTGTTCTTGTTCCTATCTCTAGTTCTTCTTTGTTCAAAGGTGTCTTCTCTTCTTTTTTCTCCTCCACTTCTGTCGTTACCTATTTCATATCTTTCTATCTTATTTCTTCGTTCATTTAATTCTCACTACCACTTTTCCAATTCACATATTTGCTCTTCATTTTTATTCTTTCCTCTTTTTCTTTTCTTTCTTTCTTTTCTCTGATCCTTTCCTTGCTGCTTGTTATATGCTCTCGACCTTGTTCCTTTTTTTATTGAACCCTTTTTCTTCATCTCTTCTTATTTCCTTTTGGTATATTCCTTCTATGTTCTTTCTCATTCTCCTAGCACTCTTCCTGCTCATTCACCTGTACTTCCTTCCTGCTATTTTTCAACTTCTTGTTATCCTATCTCTTTCTGATTTTTATATTCCTTTCACTTATTTTACTATTTTGGGCATTTATTATTCTCCTTTTTTCATTGATGCTTTCTTATTCATCTTTATGATATGTCGTTAAAAATAGTCACATGGAATGTTAAGGGCGTTAATTCTCCTATCCAGCGACAGAGAATTTTATCACATCTTGCACGCTTAAATGTTGATATTGCTTTTTTGCAAGAAACTCATTTATCTGCTGAAGAATCTGTTAAGTTGAAAAGAAGTTGGGTGGGCGATGTTTATTACTCTCCAGGGGATGCTAAGCGTAATGGAGTAGCCATTTTATGTCACAAAAATCTCTCTCACTCCTTGCTTAGTCAAGAATCAGATGATGTTGGTCGCTGGACATTTGTTAAGCTTTCTCTTAAGAATGTTCCAATTTCCCTCTTAAATGTCTATGCCCCCACTGCCGGCGATCCTACTTTCTGGTACACCTTCTCCCAGCATATCACCAGACTTATTGATGGTAACTTTATCTTAGCGGGAGATTGCAACCAACCCCTCGACCCCTTTTTGGATAGGCACTCCAAGGCTCATTTTGTTCCTAACAAGTCACATAAACTTTTCTCTCAGGCTATCTCGCAACATAAACTCACTGATGCCTGGCGTCTTTGTAATCCAATGTTGCAGGAATTCACTTTTTATTCTCCCTGTCATCATTCCCAATCCCGGGTTGATTACATTTTTGTTTCTCATGATATTGCCCAAACCCTTATTCATGCAGAGATAGGACCGATACTACTTTCAGACCATGCCCTCACTTTAGTTCAACTTGACATCCTCCCTAATTCAGTTGGACCCTAGCGATGGCGTTTTAATAATTTCCTTCTTTTGGACCCCAAGTTCACTGCTTCCTTTACTGAATTCTCTGATTAATTTTTTTCAATCAACGATACTTCCTCCATTCCTAAGCACACCATTTGGGATGCCATCAAGGCTGCTGCAAGGGATTTTATTATTGGTTTTGTGGCAAAAAAGCGGAGAGCTGCCCGTAACTTCACAGCTACTCTCCTCTATGACATTAAGAAATTGGAGCATTCTTATTTTACCTCCCGTTCGCAGGACAGCTTAACAGCCTTGATTAATGCCAAAATGAAATTTAACAAAAAGTCTACAGATGATGCGTCTCTATATTTATTGAAATCAAGTGCAAAGTTTTACGGGGGTAAAAATAAGTCTGGGAAGATTCTTGCTAATTATTTGAAAGTAAAACACAACAAATTGAATATCGAATGCATCTATGACACACACTCTGTTCTCAAACACAAGGACACAGATATTCTTGCTGAATTTTCTGCCTTTTACAAAACTGTCGCGATTGCAAGCGGCGCCAATACCTTCGCGCACCACTAACCTGAGCAATCCGGTCAGCAGGGACGATGGGAAGAATGTCCTTCCGACTTGCCTAAACACCACACCCAGGGGCGTCTTAGAGATCGCCGTCTGAATGGGTATCGCAGAAAGCCGGAGGGATAAGGTGCAGGAAAGAACGGAGTGCGGGATGAGGCCCTCTGAATCTGGGTCCGGGGAATCCTCCTTGGATGAATGTACTGCAGCAGGGGAAGACAACGGACAGGTATAAGTATCTAGTTCTCTTCTTTCCCCTGTTCTCCCCTGGCCCTGAGTAATCACACTTACCAGAGTTACTATCACTCGCACTGTAAATGGAACCGATCTGTTCCTCTTATTCCGATAGACTGAAGTGAAAAGTTGAACGTCACTTTCCCGCTCAGTGCTGTACTCTTGCGAACGAGTCTCGGAATCTAATGCTTTAGAGTTGTTCTCCGTTCAATTGTATCCTCAATGATGCTTGAGCATACAGTAAATGAAATTAACCCCTGGACTGGACATAGTACGAACTTGTACGAACAAAAACAAGAATCACTGGAACTTCCGTAAAACAATATCAAATTCTCCGGTCTGAACGGAAAGAACGAGCCCGTTCTTCCGTGATGATACTTGCGGTTCTCTGGAAGTTGCTCCACTCCTCTGACCGCTCTAGTTCCTACTCGGAACTTGGCTTGATGCTTTCTGACCGCGCTGGCACTTGATCGGCGCTGGCAATCTCCACTGGCCGCGCAGGCACTTGATCGGCGTAGATAAACTCCTCTGACCGCGCAGGCACTTGATCGGCGTAGGTAATCTTCTCCGGGATCACTCCGGCGGGGAACACCATCCGCCCGTCTAATCCACAAGAACAATTGTCAAGCACTGAGCCTCATCTGAGGCGGAGCTATATAGGAAAGACCCTCCTTCCTGTTTTCCCGGCTCGCTTGGCATTCTGGGACTTGTAGTGCAAGAGGAGTGAGCGCGCACTTTTTCCTTTCTTAAGTCCTCTCGTTGTGTCTGCGAGGGTGATCATGACAGAACCCCCTCTCGAGGACTGCCGACTCGGCGGTCGACCCGGTTTGCCAGGGAATCGCTCATGGAATTCCGCAACCAGATCAGGGCAATGCAAATGGTCCCCTGGTTCCCAGGTTCTGTCCTCGGGCCCATATCCCTCCCAGTCGACCAAATACTGAACCTTGCCACGAATCAACCGGGAGTCCAGGATCCGTTGCACTTCGTATTCCTCCTGACCTTCCACATCCACTGCAGGGGGACGTTCCGGCAAGCGCATACTCAATGGACAAGGCCGGAGGAGAGACACATGGAACACTGGATGAATGGACCATGACACGGGCAGGGACAATTTCATGGCAACAGGGTTCACCACTTCACTGATACTGTAGGGACCAATAAATTTAGGCTTAAACTTATTGACACCCTTCAAGTGGATATTGCGTGTGGATAGCCACACCTTGTCCCCCACCTTGTACTCGGGCTCCTCCGACCTCCGCCGGTCTGCAAACAGTTTGTGTGCCGCCTGTGCCGACTGTAAACAATGTCTCGCATCGATCAGAATGGCTCTCAAATGCGCATGATGTTCATGTATGGAAGGAACCATGGATTCCGCTGGCCAGTCGAAAGGAAGCATATTCGGATGGAAACCATAAAGGCAGAAAAAGGGGGAACACCCCAAGGTGGAGTGCACAGCATTGTTATAGGCGAATTCCGCCAGCCACAGCAGTGTGGTCCATTCCATGGCATTCTGCATGGTGAAGCACCGAAGGTATTGCTCTAGTGTTTGGTTAAGCATCTCGGTCTTACCATCGGTCTGAGGATGATAGCTGGTCGACAACTTGGCATCAATTTGTAAGATGGCACAGAGCGCTTTCCAAAAATGAGAAGTAAATTGTGTGCCTCGATCGGTTATAAGCACACTGGGTACTCCATGCGCCCGTACAACGTGCTGCAGGAATACTTTAGCCAAGTCTATCGATGTAGGCAGCCCCGGTAAAGCAATGAAATGGCCCATTTTTGTCAGATGGTCTACTATCACCAAAACCACAGTTTGATTGCCGCATGGAGGCATCTCCACTATGAAATCCATGGAGACGGTGTGCCAAGGTTTCGGAGGGATGGGCAATGGGCGTAGCAGACCCGAGGGTTTTGTATGTACCGATTTGCCCTGGGCACAAACAGCACATGTTTTTACGTATTCTTTAACGTCCTTGCGAACTTCCTTCCACCAGAAGGAACGTTCCACATTAGCTGTGGTCTTATAGATGCCCATGTGTCCTCCTAATACTGAGTCATGCGCCCATTTGAGCACCTGTTGTTGTAACTGCATCTGGGGGACGTACAACGCTTGGTAATGGTAGGCCAGTTCGTCTTCCATACGTCGATTTCTTGGCTCTTCCTGTATCCAAGTATCGATGTCCAGATCCGCTATCGCCACTTTTAAATCATCCAGAAAGTCTTCTGAGGATACCAGGGCAAGCGAAACCTCAGAACAATCTGTGCCTTGAAGGATAAATGGAGGTTCTGCTGGTTCCACCGTATCCTCTGTACCTAGTCGGGACAAGGCGTCTGCCTTTCCATTACGGGATCCAGGTCGATACTTGATTATAAAATCAAAATCGGAGAAAAACAATGTCCATCGGAGCTGCCTTGGGGTCAGAGCCTTAGCTGTTTTGAGAAACAAAAGGTTGCGGTGATCCGTGATAATCTCCACTGTGTGCAGTGCTCCTAGAAGATAGTGTCTCCATTCTTCACAGGCTCGTTTAATAGCGAGAAGTTCCTTATCCGTGATGGAGTAATTTATTTCACATGGTGTAAGTTTTTTGGAGTAGTATGCCACTGGGTGTAACTGCCCCGTTTTTGGATGTCTTTGGGACAAGATTCCTCCAAGAGCGTATTGGGACGCGTCGGTCTCGAGGATATAAGGCAACTGAGGATCGGGATGCCTCAGAATAGGAGCCTGGGTGAACCTGTTTTTGAGAATTTGAAAGGCCTGTGCTGCTTCAGGTCCCCATACAAAGGGAGCGTTCTTTCTCAGGAGGGATGTGATGGGATGTATTGCCTTTGAAAAGTCTTGAATAAAACGTCTGTAGTAGTTGGCAAAGCCAAGAAAACTCTGCACCGCCTTAACATTCTGTGGAGTTTTCCAGTTCAGGATCACCTCGACTTTACGTGTGTCCATTCGGAACCCTTGAGCGTCGATGATGTACCCCAAGAAGGCGACTTCCTGGACATGAAAGAGACATTTCTCCAATTTGGCGTACAAGGAGTTTTGCAGAAGCTTCTGCAACACAGTTTTCACATGGACAACATGTTCTGACATGGTTGTAGAGTATATCAGAATATCGTCGATATAGACCACACAATATGTTTCCAAGCAACCCCGAAGCACCTCATCCATGAAGAATTGGAAGGCCGCAGGGGCGTTGCAGAGTCCGAAGGGCATCACCCGATATTCAAATAGCCCGAATTTGGTTCTGAACGCGGTCTTCCACTCGTCGCCCTTTTGTACTCGGACAAGGTGGTATGCCCCCCGAAGATCAAGCTTTGTAAAATATTTCGCTCCCTTCAATTGGTCCATTAAGACCGGGATGAGGGGCAGGGGATAGCGGTTTTTGATCGTCACCTTGTTGATTGCACGGTAATCTATGCAGGGACGCAATTCGTCACAGTCCTTTTTAGCAATAAAAAACATCGGTGAAGACGCCGGGGAGGTAGAGTGTCTAATGAATCCGGAAGCGAGATTGTCGTCAATATAAGTTTTCAAATATTGGGTCTCCTTCTCCGTCAATGCATAAACCCTGCTGCAAGGGATATCTGCCCCCGGTATAAGGTCCACTCGACAGTCATAAACCCTATGGGGGGGTAACCGGGCTGCCTCTTGTTTGTTAAACAACGCCTGATACTCCAGATATTCCACGGGAAGCACCGTGGCACAACAGAACAGTTCCAAGCCACTGGCGCTCGCCAAGCAGGCCGCTGGCGAGGGCATCAGAACAGGAGGACGCATCTCATGATTCATGCAATGTTCCTTACAATAAGGAGAGGTCATACTGACTGTCCGGGACGACCAACTCACAAAGGGATCATGCAACGTAAGCCACGGCATACCCAAGATGAGCCGAAACTGCGGGGCATCAATCAGATCAAATTGGATGTGTTCTTGGTGGTTCTCACCGAATTCCATCAAAAGTGACAAGGTGTTATAGACCACTGGACCAGACGACAGGATAGTTCCGTCCACTGCCTTCACCGTCTCGGGACGCAGCTTCTTTTCGCAAGGGATGCCCATCCGTAATGCATAGTCCTGGTCAATATAGTTACCAGTGGCCCCAGAGTCGAGCAGGGCATCAATCTGTAATCTGTTGTGCGAGGCAATCCAGAGGGATACACGTACATTCATGTGGGCCACTGCTGGATGAAGGGTGTTGGCCAATACGGGGGAGATCTTAGGTTGTTGGCATCTTAAGTCGGAGATCTCCATCTGACTTAAGATCTGAAGTTTTCCGCCGGTTCGCTGTCTTTCTGGGTAGCCGGAATCCGAGGAAGAGTAGAGCGTCCGGGAACGTGATTACGGGCTCTACATTCCTTAATGAAATGTCCTCCTTTACCACAATAAAGGCATAGTTTGAGACGTCGCCTTTTGTCTTTTTCTTCGGACGAAAGAGGCCCCCTGACCCCTCCGATCTGCATGGGCTCTGGCTCCTCAACCCCTTTTATCCTTTCCTCTCCTCCAAATTTGGGACGGGAGGGGGGATAGAAGAAACAATTATCTCCTCTGGGCCTTTCTCCTTTACGTTCCATTAATCTGTGATCCAACTGCACGGTGAGATCTATAAATTCAGATACCGTGGCGGGAAGTTGTACCACCTGGGCCAACACATCCTTTAATTCTCCTCTCAACCCCTGATAGAAGAGGGAAATTCGCTTCTCCACCGGCCAATCTGTTTCCACGAGCAGGCGATTAAAGGTAGTTATGTAAGATAATAAATCTTGCGACCCCTGTCTAAGCGTCATAATTTCTCTATCAAGGGTGAGCATATGGGATTTCCTGTCAAATAGTTTGCGTAGTTCGAGGCAAAAATCCGAAAAATTATGTAACACCGGGTCGTTACGTTCCAATAAGGGAATGGTCCAGCTTGACGCATTCCCTCCCATGTAAGACATCATAAATGCCGTTTTAACCGCCTCCTCCTGGAAGACCACAGGTTTACAAAGGAAATGAAGACGGCACTGATTTAGGAAAGTCTCGAATTTTCGGGGATTCCCAAAAAACCTCTCCGGAGGGGCCAACGGAATTCCTTGGTTCTGTATCACCTGTACCGTCGGTACCGCATCCGGGACTGCCGCGGGAGTTGATAAGGGCAAGAAGTAACCCCCGGTTCGGGAAGCCGAAGGGGGAGGCAAAGTGGCAGGTTTAAGAATAGGGCGTACTGTTGGTTCTTTCAACGATAAGTCAGACATCTCTTTACGCATGAGCGTGACTTCTTGGTATAATGCCTGATTTTCGGCCCGAGAGGTAAGTACCTCCTGACGAAGTTCCGAAAAGCTTTCCATCAGGGAAGCAAAGGTAGCATCGGCATCCATCGTCCGGGCTGAAGAGTATTCGTGGGCTTGACAATCTGTCGCGATTGCAAGCGGCGCCAATACCTTCGCGCACCACTAACCTGAGCAATCCGGTCAGCAGGGACGATGGGAAGAATGTCCTTCCGACTTGCCTAAACACCACACCCAGGGGCGTCTTAGAGATCGCCGTCTGAATGGGTATCGCAGAAAGCCGGAGGGATAAGGTGCAGGAAAGAACGGAGTGCGGGATGAGGCCCTCTGAATCTGGGTCCGGGGAATCCTCCTTGGATGAATGTACTGCAGCAGGGGAAGACAACGGACAGGTATAAGTATCTAGTTCTCTTCTTTCCCCTGTTCTCCCCTGGCCCTGAGTAATCACACTTACCAGAGTTACTATCACTCGCACTGTAAATGGAACCGATCTGTTCCTCTTATTCCGATAGACTGAAGTGAAAAGTTGAACGTCACTTTCCCGCTCAGTGCTGTACTCTTGCGAACGAGTCTCGGAATCTAATGCTTTAGAGTTGTTCTCCGTTCAATTGTATCCTCAATGATGCTTGAGCATACAGTAAATGAAATTAACCCCTGGACTGGACATAGTACGAACTTGTACGAACAAAAACAAGAATCACTGGAACTTCCGTAAAACAATATCAAATTCTCCGGTCTGAACGGAAAGAACGAGCCCGTTCTTCCGTGATGATACTTGCGGTTCTCTGGAAGTTGCTCCACTCCTCTGACCGCTCTAGTTCCTACTCGGAACTTGGCTTGATGCTTTCTGACCGCGCTGGCACTTGATCGGCGCTGGCAATCTCCACTGGCCGCGCAGGCACTTGATCGGCGTAGATAAACTCCTCTGACCGCGCAGGCACTTGATCGGCGTAGGTAATCTTCTCCGGGATCACTCCGGCGGGGAACACCATCCGCCCGTCTAATCCACAAGAACAATTGTCAAGCACTGAGCCTCATCTGAGGCGGAGCTATATAGGAAAGACCCTCCTTCCTGTTTTCCTGGCTCGCTTGGCATTCTGGGACTTGTAGTGCAAGAGGAGTGAGCGCGCACTTTTTCCTTTCTTAAGTCCTCTCGTTGTGTCTGCGAGGGTGATCATGACAAAAACCTTATATTCTTCCGAAACCCAACCCTCCTCTCAATCCCTGGACCGTTTTTTCTCCAATATTCAAAAACCAGCTCACTTCCCGCTTGACCTCTCCCATTTAGAGCTTAATATCTCTCAGCGAGAGTTACTTGCGGCACTTCAGAATCTCCAAAAAGATAAAGCTCCAGGGCCAGATGGCTTTACTGTTGAATTTTTCCTTCACTTCTCAAAACTTCTCATTCCTAAACTACACTCCCTCATTGATACTTTCCTTACCCTGGGTTCTTCCTCAGGCTCTTTCTCTGATGCACATATCTGCTTCATACCAAAGGAGGGAAAAGATGTCCAACATTGTAAGAATTACAGGCCAATCTCCTTGGTTAACATTGATTATAAAATATTTGCGAAGTCCCTTGCAGCATGTCTCGATCTTCTTCTCCCGGATCTTCTGGGTGAGGAACAATCAGGCTTTGTCAAGGGACGCTTTATCACCTACAACACTAGACTGCTATTTAATGTCTTATCTAAGTCCCGTCATTTGCCTCATTCCCTTGCAGCCATTGCCCTTGATGCTGAAAAGGCATTTGATAGAGTTGAATGGACCTACCTTTTTCACACCCTTCATTGGTTTGGTTTTGGCCCCAAATGTATTTCCTTGATCTCCTTACTTTACTCCAACCCTCGTGCAGCTGTCTGTGCTAATGGTCAAATCTCTTCTTTTTTTGATTTGGGAAGGGGTGTTCGTCAAGGCTGCCCATTATCACCTTTCCTTTTTAATTTAGCCTTGGAACCCTTTCTATCCAAACTTCGTCAGAACCCTACAATTCAAGATTTTCAAATAGCAGATTCCCAAGTCAAGTTACCCGCATATGCGGATGACATCCTTCTTTTTGTTTCTAACCCTACTGATTCGATCCCCGCCTTTCTTGCTTAAGTGCATGATTATTCCTAAATATCTGGCTACAAACTCAATAATGATAAATGTGAGTTCCTACCTTTAACAAAATTTACCTTTAAACCAGATTTTATTGCCTCCAACTTCACATGGAAATCTTCCCATATTAAATACCTTGGATTGCATATCACACCTACCATCCCAGATACTATTTCCCTTTGTTTATCCAAATGTACCCAAAAATTAATGGATCTAACGTCCAAGTGGCATCCTCTTTACCTGTCCTGGTGGGGGTGCCTTGACACTATTAAAATGATGTTGTCTCCCATAGTCCTCTATACCATTTCCAATATTCCTGTATCCATTCCTTCCAAATTCTTTAAAAAAATCAACTCCATTCTGATGTCCTTCCTTTGGAATAAGAAAAAGCCTAGAATGTCTCTTGCTCGACTGATTCGTCCTAAGACAGAGGGTGGAGTCAACTTTCCAAACTTTCCTGCTCACCATAAGGCGTTCCTACTACGTCAAGCTTCTTTCTGGCTGCAAGATCCCACCACCCCTTGTCCTCTGTGGGCTAAATTTGAGCGTCTTCTTCTTTCTCCTTTTTCCTTTGCTGAATATCTTTCCTTCTCCCGTAAACCTTCTTCCATTTCCACTCCCATTCATAAGTTTACTACCAAACTGCTCCTATCTTCTTCCCATTCCCCTCCCACGACCATTGCTGATTTCCTTTCTTCTACCATTTGGCATAACAGCACCCTACTTGTTCGTAACAAACCTTTCTTTTGGAAAGCATGGCATCACAGGGGACTGATATGGATCTCTCAACTCTTTTCTCAATCCTCTTTCTTGTCTTTCGCCACTCTCCGTTCCCTCTATGACTTACCAACTTCCTTCACTCGTAACTATCATTTACTTAGGGAGGCTGTACTGACAACTTACAATCAGCTTTCTCAGCTACATCCATCTCCTGCTTCTCCCACTCCCGTCTCTTTACTTCATTCATTTTTACGTAAGACTCCAAAGGCCTCCTCCATTTATAAATACCTTCATACTATTCACTCTCCTAGGCCTAAATCTAAAGTCGAGGAATGTTGGGAACATGACCTCTCCACGTCCTGGCCAATTTCACTATGGGACAAAGTTTGGGTTAAGATCCGTAAATCCTCAAGAGCAGCAACCCTGACACAGTCCCTGTTTTTTATTTACAATAGACTCCTCTATACACCTTTTGACCTCCATAAGCGCTTCCCAAACACTCCTCATACATGCTGGTCTTGCTCATCCCCACATGCAACTTTGTTTCACATGTTGTTCTTATGTACCTCTGTTCATGCTTTCTGGCTACAGGTCTGGGCTCAAATTAACTTGATTTTTCACACATGTATCCCTTTTTCTTGCATAAACATTTTCTTGGGCAGCCTCTCCCCTTGTTGGGATAATGTTGAACTAAAGCCTCAGATTATTGACTTACTACTGGCTGCGGCATTCCAACAGATAACGGTAAACTGGAAGGATTCCTCTAATATTTCCTTTAAGGCGTGGTGGTTTAATGTTTGCCACAACCACAGACTTGACACTGCTTTTGTTTTTCCGGCTCACATGGCTGCAAAGCGTTTGGACTTATGGCACCCTGTCACGCTTTACTTGGACACTTGTGCTAACCGTTCGTTCCGCCCACGGCCTTCACAACAAGAAGTTCCAAAACCTCCTTAAATGCTCACTGCATTCCATTTTTCTTTCTCTCATTGTACGATTTTTTTTTCAGGTTCTTTATTGCTTATATGATTGATGTTCATTTTCTTTTACCTTTCTTCATTCCAGTGCCCAGGTTTTCCTTTTTTCTTTTTGATAGTACTTGCAATCTTATGTTTGGCTTATTTATCATAATTCTAAATGTGTTATATTCTTTTGTACTTTGTATTGGCACCTTGCTTTTCTCATGTTAATATCAAATAAAACTTTCTTGAACTTAAAAAAAATAGTGAACATCCAAATGCCATCTTCCTAACTGAAATGTGGCTACATACAAGTTCTGGTCCTGATGTAGCTTTAGCCTTACCATCTAACTATGTTATAGTTAGAAGGGATAGAGTTTGTGGGAAGGGCGGAGGAATTGCCATAATCTATGATAAATCCTATCAATATAAGTTGGAAGATTTACCTTTTTCAAGTTGTGAAGCAGCTTTATTTAAAATCACAATGACCCTGCAAATTACTTTTTCGGGCATTCTTAACTATCAGCCCCCAGGACCATCAGGTTCCTGGGCTTCTTCACTTCCTGATTTGGTCACTCCATATCTTCTTAAAGCGGCAAATTTCACTATTCTGGGTGATTTTAATTTCCATCTCGATAAACCTGAATGTACGGTCAGCAGTACACTGATCGCTGATTTTGCAGCACTAAATCTCTTACTTTGTAATATTGGCCCACACATATTGCTGGCCATTTGTTGGATCCGATTTTCTCCAACTTATCTTGCCTTCAGTGTTATCCTGCTCTTCCTTTATGTTGGTCAGATCAGTTTGAAGTTAAGTTTCACTGTACTTTTTTGGTGACTCCAATTGCAGCCACCGTTAGTACTCCACAAAGATCTCGGAATTGGAGTAAATTTGATATGGAACTCTTAAACAAGCTTCTTTTTAATAGCGCCCCTACTATTCATCATATGTCAACTACCTCGTTCAGTATAATACATGAATGGATTTTTAATGCAATTGAGTATTGTCTCCCACTATCTACTAAAAAAAACTACAATCACCATCCTCCAGCCCTTGGTTTACGGAGCAATTAAAAATTGAAAAAAACAAATGTAAAGCTTTGGAAAGAAGTTGGAGGAGGAATTACACGCAGGACTCAAAATTAAAATATAAGCAAGGTTCAATACACTATCAAGCTCTCTGTAAATCAGCAAAGAAGTACTATGGGGCATATTATCAAGGGGGTTTATCTCCGCTTTTTTGGCTTTAAATAGCCAAGAAAGCGGAGATAAAATGATCTCCCTATTACCTAGCTGTCGCTAACACCAGTTAGCGACAGCTAGTAGGAGATAGCGACCATCTTGGGCCCCACTTTGCATGTCAGTGATATTTATTACTAATGACATGCAAAGTGGGCATGCCAAGATGTTAGCGACTGGAAACAGTCGCTAACATCGCTATCTCCTATTACCAACTTTTGGAGATATTCGCGCTAAGCGCGAATATCTCCAAAAGCTAACACCTGCCCTGAGCAGTTCTTAGCCATGTTATCCAATGGGAAGTGGATAACATGGCTAAGAGCATTAGCTCGCTAATGCATGAATATCGCGGACTTTTCAGCGATATTCATGCATTGCGGCCGATTTTTATCGCATTTGCGATAAACCTTGGTAATACCAAGGTTTATCTGCGATAAAAATCGCCGCAGGTCGGCGATAAATTTTTGTCTCTAACCAAGCAATAGCGATAATTATCGCTATTGCTTGGTAATATGCCCCCATGTTTCCTCCACCTTCTCCAATGCCCAGAATTGTTTGCGAACCCTGTTTACTACAGTGAAAAAACTTGCTGGCTCTGATACACAGTCAATACCACGTATTTTAAATGAACAACAATGCCACAGTCTTGCCAACTACTTTGTGAAAAAAGTAGAGCAAATACATTCCACACTGCAAAATACTCAGCAGTGGCATCTGCTATGTCGCTTTCTACGACTGAGCCTGCCCATAGGCTGGAGGACACCACCAGATTAGAAACCTGGGCACTCTTTGACATCAACTCTTTTAAAAAGATTTTAAACAGCATTAAATCCGGCTCTCCTCGCGATCTCATCCCTGTATCTGTGTTGCAGCAGTTGGATTTACCATCTCTCATGTTAATAATGCAGCTGCTTAATGACTCTATTCAAGAAGCTATTGTCCCGTCTGACTGAAACATGCCATGGTCCTTCCCCTCTTAAAGAAGGCCAATGCTGACCCAGCGCAGCCATCTAATTTTAGGCCTATTTCTTTACTTCCGACATATTCTAAAATTCTGGAAAAGCATGTTAACTTGCAACTAATTCAATTGTAGAATCTGCTGACTTTCTACACTCCTCTCAATCCAGCTTTAGGGCCGGTTATTCTACCGAGACAACTCTTCTTGGAGTATCAGAAATGATGTGACAAAGACTGGACATCATGGCTCTTATACTGCTCGACTTGAGCGCTGCATTTGACATGGTGTCCCATACCGTGCTAATTAAATCCTTGAAATCTCTTGGCATCACCGGCTCAAATCATCTTTTCCCTTTCTACGGAAAGAATGCCTGGACCTTCAGTTCTTCAGACTGGTTTGAGGAATATTGCATCTTGGATGCAAGCAAATCTATTTAAGCTTAACGGCAAAAAAACTGAGGTCCTAATTTTGGGTAAAAATAAAAATCTCTGGGGTCCCCAGCAATGGCCGAGTGAAATGGGAGCTCTACCTCAGCCCACTGATCATGTCTGTAATTTGGGAGTCATCATTGATGACAAACTATCTATGAAGCAACAGGCAGTAAAGGTGGCAGCCACTTCTTTAATAATTTTAAAATGGTTGAAAAAAATTAACTGGATGCTCCCGATCTCCACTCAAAAGACAGTAGTCCAGGTCCTTGTGACATCTAGAACGGACTACGGAAACATCCTTTATTTGGGATCAAACAAGGATGTTACGCGGAGGCTGCAGGTGGTACAAAACTCTGCTGCCAGGCTGCTCTGCCAGCTTTCTAAAACATCTCCCACCTCCAGTGTTTTGCGAAATCTTCATTGGCATGAAGTTGAAAACTGTGTTAAGTTTAAGGCCCTGAGTTATATGTACAAAATCAAGGTTGGCTCTGCTCCTAAATATCTGCAAACCCTAGTCCACCCCTACCAACCTTCTCGTTTACTAGAATCGAGCATTTGTTTGCTTGCCTTGGTCCATCCATGTGGAATTCTCTTCCCATTGCTCTTCCCAATGAAACTTCATACATGAATTTTCGTAAACTTTTAAAAACTTGGTTATTTAACCAATAATTAACTATTTATCTGCATCTTTTTGTTTCTTTTCTTTACTCTTTTTTCTTCTGTCAGGTTTTGCGCTGGGAAACCCTTGTTGGGTAGCTGTGTGCTGTACAAAATTAATTTACCATAACATAACTGCAGATTCTTATCCTTTTGAGTCAGTGCCAAAGCAATGCCCACTCCAAGCAGGTGAGTTTGAGGAGGGAAATTACACAAGGAAGTCTTGCAGGACCGTTCAGGCAAACTGATCCTCCCAATGAAGTCAACAATTGATCAGTAGAGCCTGATAAAAGAATGGGCAGATGCCCACATGGATGCCTGGCTAATGTCCAAAACCTGGACACCCAAACTAGGGCTGTTGTTGTGGTGACTTGCGCCCTGGTGTAACAAGCCCTAAGGCCCTCAGGAGGATCTACTTCTGGACAGACTTTTCTTCAGACAAGAGAGTACTCCTTAGTTGTTTCAGTGTAGGAACTGAGTTCAGATCTTGGGTCCAACTGGTGTAGCCTCTATCCTTTTTTGATGGATGTAGCAGGGAAAAGAAGGCAGAGAATATGATAGATAGCTGCAAGTAATAGAGTGACACCACTTTAGTAAGGAGGGATGCATGGGTCCTATGCACCAGTTATTGAGACAAAAACATAGTATATAAAGGCTGAAATGGCAAAGAATGTAGCTTATGAGTACAGAATATTAGAAGTGATTGGAAATGCAATTTCAAGGTCAAGTGCCTCAGAGTACAGCTTCGGGGTGGCTCAAAGGGAGCATGCACTCAAAGAGATAGAACCAGATTAAGTTCCACGGCAGCATAAAGAAGTGGGCATGAGGGGACATAAGTGATATCCCCTTTAAAAAATGCATCACAAACAGTGATTTAAAAAATTAAAGCTGATAATGTAACATAAGAAAAGTTGAAAGAGCTGATAAGTAGCCCTTAATTACGCACACTGAAAAGCTTTGCCAGAACAAAACCAGTAAAGTATGAAACATCAGAAAGCCTTGCCTACGGAAGATGTCATATGGTTACATAGGCCTTGAGCCGGAAACAGCACCATTTTATATATTCACTTTTAAAGATGACATCTTTCTTAAACATTGATCCTTGACACACATTTGCATGCGTGCACATATAAGATAATATTCTCTGAAATGGATTTGTTTACATTTACACTTCTTTGCAGGCATATAATCAGGGTCTTGAACATTCTGTACCAGGCTTAAGTTCACGGCACAAAATGTTGATGTTTGATGTTGCCCGCTTGATGACAGCACTGCAGGGGTGGAATCAATAATGACAGCATTTCTAGGGCTCCCGTATGGTAACACAGGTGAACTTTATTATGCAAATGACGCTAATCCTTTGGTTAGACAGTGGAGCATTTTGATGTCACTGTCAAGGGCACCCCATGCTGGAATTCCAGCCCATCTGAATCCTATTTACCTTCCAGAGAAGGATGATGGGCTGCTCTGCACACTACTGGGCTCCCGGAAGAAACATGGCCACAGGTAACAGGGCAGTTGGTTCACCCTAGGGTATTCTGACAGATTCTCTCCCCCTAATCCCACTAGGTTTCAAAGCACTAGGTAGGATTATAGATATTATTGGCAATGTATGCTTATAATCAATGTAACAACACAAGGGTGGAACTGTGGCCCCAAGGACAGAGCCAGGGGCCAGACTCCCTGCCTGCCCACCGTCAGCCCAAATGTCTTTCATCTCCGCAAAACTACAAGCATTTAAGGCACCACTGGGTGAGCTCTGTAGGCACTCTGTGCTCGTAGATAAGGGCCACTGGATTTGGAAGCATTACAATTCGGAGGCAGGAAACACCAAGTCTACGCCCAATTGTATGGCAAGCTACCCTCTGAGAAATAGCTCTCATGAGTGGTGTACAATGCTACTAAACTTCGCAGATCCATGTCTAAACATAGTTCAGAGCTGTTTATTATATAAGAAGATAAACAACCATATGACATTTATTACAGAATCCTCGCCTGTAGAGTAGTCCATGCCAGACCCAAGGATACGTCATCAAAAGGTGTGACTACAAAGACATTTTAATATATCACTCCCCGGGTCCCTCATCTGAATTTAGTTCAGCACTTCCTGAATTACCTGAGGAACTTAGTCCAAAAATATCGATCTTTACAGTAGTAAGAGAGTTTAACATAAATTTCAATAAGGACAATAATGAAAGCATAAAAATCTTAGGCAAGATATGTCAGTAATTTAAATAATTCAAGTAGTAAAGCAGCCTACCCACAAACAAGGCCAAATATTGGATCCTATTTTTTCCAGTAGTGAGGAGCTTACTACAGATATTCCCATTCCCATTCCCATTTACTAATCAGACCATTATCTAATACCCTTTTCCCTTAAAATTTCTAGGGATACAGAAAAACAGTCTCACTATGCTCAATTAAAACGATGTTGGTTTATATTAGATGGGAAAACACCTTAATAGACTTAGCACTAAAAAGGGAAGGAGGAGTTAATGAGAGACATAAACACTTGGCTTATAGGCTCCTTGGACGCGTTGGTCCTTATGAAGTTAAGGGGCTCATGTTGTCCAGCAGGTCCTTTGGTACCCAGCCAAGCTCAGTTGATTAAAAAGGGAAGGCAAAAAAGCACAAAGACAATAGAGCAAAACGTATGATGGGCCAAGTAAGGCATCATACAAAAATGCAAAAAAAAATACCAGTACGCCATCAGAGTTTCCATGGTAACATATCTCAGCACCAAAATAGAGAGTGCTCCAAACTCCTCAAAGGAATTGTTTAAACTGGTAAATAGTTTTATGAAGCCAGCCAAGACTCAAAATGAGCCCACACCGTCATTTGATCGGTGTAACATGTTAGCTAAGTTCTAGGAAAGGTGAATAACATCTTGCTTACTCTTCCCCCAAAAACTATTGGTGCAACAGTAAACTCTACATTAACAGCGTTCCCCAAACTGAACACCGTGACAACCGAGGAGAGCTTCAATACAATCAAATCAGACTCACCGCTAGACCCATCCCCTCCCGATATTCTAAGAAAAGGAGGAAACACTATCTTAGTTGAATTGTCAGACCTCCTCAACTATTCCTTAGAGAGTAGCATGGTCCCTTGGGCATGGAAACAAGCAGTAGTAAAACGCTTCCTGAAAATACCCAGAACCGATACTCTGCTGGTGGAGAATTACCACCCCCATCCCACGGGTGAGTAAGATTCTTGAAAATCATACGTCTACTGGCAGACATTGTGCAAGCCTATGGGTTTGCATTCGACCAGTCCAACATAACCAATTATCAACCCATCTCCCTCCTTCCCTGGCTGAGTAAGCGGCTTGAAAAACATATAAATACCACGCTGGTGGAGTATCTGGAGACCAACAATCTTCTCTACTGGCCCCAAACAGGCTTTCGCCCTCAGCTAGGGGCTGAGACTGCCCTTCTGGCAGTAACTGGGGAGGCGAGGAAGATTCTGGGCCAGGTAGGTACTGCAGCAATTATCCTCCTCGACCTCAGTGCCGCATTCGACACTGTCGATCATAAAATCTTGACCTGTCAACTCAAGAATTTTGGAGTGAAAGCCATGGCTTTAACCTGGTTCCAGTCTTTTCCCAGCGATCGTTCTTCTCAGGTGTTTGAAGGAGATGCTGTGTCCAACCGGTTGCCTCTTAGCTGTGGGGTTCCCCAGGGTTCTTCCCTGAGCCCCACGCTATTTAATATCTATATGAGACCCTTGGCGAAGATTGTCCATCCTTTCGGCATAAACATCATTACCTATGCAGAAGTCACGCAGCTCATGGTGGCACTAAACCACCCAGAGAGGTCATCTAGCTCCCTAGGTCCCTGCCTAGAGGCGGTGGCAGAGTGGATGTAACTCTTATGCCTTAAGCTCAATGGGGACAAGACCGAGCATATGCTCCTTGGCAACTCACCCTCCTTCAACCCTGCCCTCCTTTGGCTGAACTGTCTTGGCCCTGTCCCTCACTCAAAAGCTCAGATCAAGAGCCTTGGTATGTGGCTTAATTGTTCTCTTAGTTTCAACCATCAGGCCACTAAGCTCTCAGATACCTTCTATGGCCTGATGAGGATGTTGCATAAAATCCTCTCCCTCCTTCCCTTCCATGTGAGAAGGATAATGGTCCAATCCCTTATTCTTTCTCACCTGGACTATGGGAACTCCCTCTATCTTGGATCCCCTCAATTCATCATTCATAATCTCCAGAACTGTGCTGCTCACCTACTCCTTCAGATCCCCCGTAGGCAATCTCCGAAACCAGCACTGAGTAGCCTCGACTGGCTTGCTATTACGGCCAGGATATAATTTAAGGCCATGTGCCTGGCTCACAAGGTTTTTTGGAAGAATAGCTCAGTCATTACCCATTCCCTTATCCCCCTTACCATCCTTACAGAAAACTTCTCTCCAGCTCCTCTTATCTTGCGGTCCGGAAATAATGCAAAGAACTAGATTGGGCCGGTGCTCCTTTCCCTTAATGCCTTCTTCCTCTGGAGCACGCTTCCTCTAAATCTGCGGAAGGAGCCAAACCTGCTAACGTTCCGAAAACTCCTGAAAACCTGTCTTTTCAAGGACCTGCTTTAACTCTCTGTATTGTGTTCCACCTGCGTCCGTCTACAGCGCTGGGAGGCCTCAGAGTAGCCATGCGCTATACAAATATAAATGCATTCATTCTCATACGCAGACCTCACATCAGTGAAATGCATGCCTTAAGCATGTCACAAACTGGAGGTTGGACAGTTGTCTGAAACTGAACAGAGATAAAACAGAAGGTCTGGTTGTAGGGAACAATCCTTCGATCTGGAAAGAACTGGACTGGCCGGTTCTGGATAGATGAGAGGCTATACATGAAATTCTAGGCCAAGAATTGGTGGCATGAAGCTTTGGACTTCTTCGCACCCTAAGAAAACTTCTGAGATGGCTCCCAGCCAACCTGCATAGAGTATTAGTACAGGGTCTCATCAACTCGCGCCTGGAAAAAGGGAACACCCTTCACTTTGGCAGTTCCAAAAATTTCACAAACCATATGCAGGTAATTCAGAAAGCAGCAGCAGGTACTCTCTTCAAAATCCCTAAGTGTACCTCAGCAGCTCCAGCATTAGCAGTACATCAGTGGCTGCCAATCCAGAAGACAATACAGTTTAAGTCCCTCTGCATGGTTCGCTGGGCTGAAAACAAAAAAGTTCCCCCAACTTATCCAACGTCTGTTAACTCCCTATGTCCCTAAATGAACTTTGCAATCCAGGGGTCAGAACCTTCTTCTTGTCCCAAGGACCAAGAAAGTAAGAGGTGGCAGAAGTTCTCTTTTTAGCCCCGAACTTTGGAATTGCTCCCCCTTGATATTAGACAGGAGGGATCAGAAGCCTGCTTCGGGAAGCTACAGAAAACCCATCTATTTCAGTGACAAGCTGACATTCATCAACTGAGAGTGGAGGTTTATTACATATGCTGGGAAACCCGTTGGTTAGCCAGGCGTTATATACATTATGGAGAATAGGATAGAATAGAATTGTTCATCTTATATATCATTATAGTAATCCTGATTACTCCGTTCTGTTTTCTTCTATCAATCATTGCAGTGCGCGTATTTACCACGAGAATTATAACGCTTCAATAAATGATGGAAATGCCAATTCGAGTATTTCTTGTTTCTCCCTTTAGGCATGCATGAGCTACTAGCGAAAGGTACTGATTTGTTTCCACAATTTCCTTGGAAGTTCAGAGTTGCCATCTTCTGAGGTTGCACATTCTCTCCGGTACCTTGTAAGGTTTAGAGGTCCAGAGGGAGAATTGTGAGATGGCCAGGACTAAGGACAATATATCCTGATGGTGTGTGTGGAATAAGTCTCACACAGTTTTGAAGATTATGTTGTCCAAACCCACAGTTTTACTGCTATAGTATGAACAGTATGGCATGGCACTACCAATGTTCTGGCCTGGGTACTTATGTAATGGGTCTCCCAAGTAGGTTTTCTTTTGTGTGCCCAAAGACCCTACTCACCAATTAACCAGAGACGTCCTTGGTCTTATGGAAAAAATCATCCACCGCAAAGTAGGGAACCCCTTATATTGATTGTAGGTTGTTCAAGCTTTAATCTTTAAAAGGTTCACCCCCCAGATGTACCCTCTCTGAATTCAAGATTTTCACATGACTAATCCAGCACACATGGCTTTGCCACTAAATTGCAGACATGCATTAACAAAAATGTTATTAAACCATGAGCTCACCCTGACTGGTGGTGATGTTACCTTCGTGGTAGAGGCCCACAACGCTTATCAAACAGAGGTATTCTATTCATGGATCGCATTCCCAGCAGCAAATGCAAACACAGGGAATTTCGCACATAAACTGAAGCTCAAGCACCAATCAACTATAGACCACATGAGGATTTAGAAATCCCATTAACATATCAGGGATGTGGACCATGAATTGGATTCTAGGCACCCTACCACATACAATAGAAAATGTCAGACTAGGGCCCCTCAGTAATGAGGGAGAAACATGGCCATGCCTAGCTGATTACACACCCTATTCAGATATAAGAAACCTTAAAGTTCCAGAGCTACGTGTACTGTACACAGGTATACTAACATGATATAGACAACAAATATAATTTGTTATGCGAGTGCTATTCAAGCTGCTCAAACAAAATTGGTTATGCCTGGAATTAGCCCATGACTATTAACCCAATAATGTGTCAAGTTCCCGTCAGGGGGGATGAGATGTCGTTCTGGATTGCACAAAAGAACAAATTAGCTTGAAGCATTGTTTCCCCATACGGGACCCCAAGAAAAACAGAGAATTCTCACAATGTGCCTACCATTAGGGATGGTTCCCCCGATGGAAAACTGCACCACTTGGGTCAGAGTCTTTGGTGCAGTCTATACCATAACTCATTATCTGTCTTTCCAATGGTGCACAAACAGATTCAAAATGGCAGCCCCTCAATGATATTACATAACATAAAAGGTGAAGCAGCGGCATTGGCAGTACACCAGTGACTTGTACAGGTTGGTTCAGTAGACAGAGAGTGCAAACTATCTAGAATTATTTCTAAAACCTATTCTTCAATAGGTCGAGATTATTTGGGAGCCAGACCTTTAAAGCACAACTAAAGGGTAATTCTAAAATAGATAACCCAAAACAAGCAACTGAGTCTTCTAATAAAAAAATACTGGGATATAACACGCTTTGGCATAGCCAATAGGCCACAAATTTGGGACCTTATAAGTGTTTAGACAGAGCTATTGGCTTTTCCAGTGTCTTTAAGCTATGCTGTAGAGCATTGTGGCCGCTGTGCAGTATGCTGAAAAGTTATAATAAAAAAGTGCTGTAAGCATTTTTGTTTTTTTATATATAACCAAGAAGATATTAAGTATAACTGAACAAAGCTATTAAAAAAATTCTAGTTTTTTTGTTCTTGCAATGCTGGAAATGTTTGCCTGCCTGTTTTAATGCTTTTTTGTTATAGGCTTTTTTGCTATGTGGGGGGGGACCACCATAAACAGTGCTGGTAGTGAGGTGGTGCTGCACTGGTGCAGAGCTGGTGGTGCACGTGTGCAGAGGTTGTGCTGCATTGGTGCAGAGCTGGTGCTGCACATGTACAGAGGTTGTGCTGCACGTGTGCAGAGGTTGTGCTGCACTGGTGCTTAGGTGATGTTGCGCTGCTGCTGAGGTGGTGCTGAGCTGGTGCTGAGGTGGTGCTGTGCTAGGGCTGAGTGATGCTGTTGTGGTGTGTTGATGCTCAGGTGCTGCTGAATGATGCTCATGTGATGCTACAGTGGTGCTTTTGAGTGATGTAGAAGTGGTTCTGAGTGAGGCAGACTGGTGCTGCGCATATGCTGCAGAGGCCCTGATTTGGTGCTGAGCACTGAGAAGGGAGGATGGTAGGGTGGGGGAGGGAGGACGGGCAATGAGCGTTCAACAAAATACGTTTTTCAATCAAACATAAATCCTGCTTGGCTGGGAACACAATGTAAATTAATCAGTTTAGTGGATATTACACATAATATAGACACAATCATGGCAACAAATGCTATTTTTGTGCACATATAGGGGCCGATTACGGCACGGTTGGAGCCTCTCCGACCGCATCATATTATGCGGGTCAGATTCCTTTCCGACCGCATCATTACGATAGAGGCGGTCGGAAAGGAATCCGACCGCTCATTCCAGCTGGCTTACAACAGGCTCGGAGAGCCCGTCGGCCAGTTGGAATGCGGTCAGTAATCCCAAGGGCGACTCTTTCCAACCTAGGGATTAATTTTGGGTTTCAGAAGCCTTTCTATGTCAGCCTTTCCGACACAGAAAGGCTGTCATAACTCGCATTTGGGGGCCCCCAGCAGAGCCCCCTTTGGTGTACGGCCTCTGTTTGGAGGCCGAGAGGGCACCTATTGTTCCCCCCTGTTGATCACCTCCAGGTGGCTGCCACGAGTACAGGGATGAACTGTACCTCCCACTTTACAATGGGAGCATGCATTTCGAGCGAACAGTTGCATCCTACTGAGTTGGTTGGGACCGCCGACTGGGTGTTGGTCATTCCTCCGCCCGACATCGTAATCAGCCCCATAGTGTGTGCACATGATAAATACAAACACAAGATTTTCATTTGGCTTCACAAGTGGCAAATCACATGCATACATAATCATGGCATACTGCTCACACACACTAAATGTATACACATGAACACAATCCTGGCAACATACCATGCTTGGGCCACAATCAAAATACTTTATGGCTCTTGGCTTGCCTTGCTGCCTGCCTGGTTAATGTCACCGTCCCTCTGCTGATGAGTATAGCGGGTGAACAGATGGACTCTTTTCTTCTCAAACCAGTGAATTTTGAAAACGTAAGAGAGACACATTTGAATAAACAATCAGATACTTCGGATGTCTCTCAGGTTACTTAGATGATAACGCGGGTGCCATTAAGATGAGAGCTATGTTTAAGGATGCCTTAGAGTTACATTCTTGCACTTTAGACAGCATGGCAATGAAACAATTTAGTAGTGCTTCATGTAGTGCCTACCACTGAACCCCATGTTGCAACCATGATCAGTGGATGGAACTTGGTTAAAATGATGTTGTATTCTCGGAAGGCTGGCTGAGGGCTGGCATGCTGACTGGAATTAGTTTTAGCCATTAAACAATTCAGAGGTAAGATTTGCTGTGTTTTGCCTACCAGTAATATAACAGTATTGTTTGGGATAAGCACCGTGGATCAATAAACCTGCCACTCATTCCTACATCTTACAAAGAACACAGTCTAAACAGAATAGTTATGCTAAGGAAAAGCATAAGTTCACTTATAAGTTACTGCCCCACTGAGAGAAATGCGCACTGCCTTCAGCCACAACCCAATTGAGCAGAGCAATAAGCACCTGCATGTGACTCAATTCAAATTATGCACTGGACAAGAGTAATATGTTGCCTGAAAAGAAAAAATAATATCCTGCAAAAAGCAATCTTTCCTAGGGAATGCAAGACTAAGTAAAGCATGTGAAATGTAAGCAGGAACAACAGGTTGTTTTATGCTTTTAATGCTTTTACACTCATTATTCAGAAATCAGTGAGTGGTGGTAGTAGTAGTAGTGAGTGTTTTTGGCTGAGAAGTTAAGCACATGACTACAGGGCCTGGAAGGGACCCGTCTCAATGTCCATTGCTTATATCCTTACAAAACCTAAGCAGTATGGTTTAAAAAGACCACGGGGCATATTATCAAGGGGGTTTATCTCCGCTTTTTTGGCTTTAAAAGCCAAGAAAGCGGAGATAAAATTATCTCCCTATTACCTAGCTGCCGCTAACACCAGTTAGCGACAGCTAGTAGGAGATAACGACCATCTTGGGCCCCACTTTGCATGTCAGTGATATTTATCACTAATGAGATGCAAAATGGGCGTGCCAAGATGTTAGCAACTGAAAACAGTCGCTAACATCGCTATCTCCTACTACCAACTTTTGGAGATACTCGCGCTAAGCGGGAATATCTCCAAAAGCTAACACCTGCCCTGAGCAGTTCTTAGCCATGTTATCCAATGGGAGGTGGATAACATGGCTAAGAGCATTAGCTCGCTAATGCATGAATATCGCTGACTTTTCAGCGATATTCATGCTTTGCAGCGATTTTTACCGCATTTGCGTTTAACCTTGGTAATACCAAGGTTTATTTGCGGTAAAAATCGCCGCAGCGCTGCGGTACATTTTTGTCTCTAACCAAGCAATAGCGATAATTATCGCTATTGCTTGGTAATATGCCCCCACATCCCTGAACACAGAGCCACGGTACATGCTTTATAAACTAAAATAAGGAAAACGGCTGGAAAGGATCACATTAAACATTTTCTACTCCTGATATCAACCAGGTATTACTGGACCACTAGGACTGGTGTACTTTCCCACACAGGAAAAACAATGTTGTTCACAGAAAGACGAGAAGACTAAAGTAGCGCTTCACTGGCAAACTCTGTAAAGTAGCGCTAATGTGTTTGGGTTCGAATAAAACCAATCTGGTCACTTAGCAACCATTCAGTCTTTATTTAGCTAATTTTTGTATTTTTAAACTTTTTTCAAGGCTGCACTTCGGAATAGAAAAATTACAGATAAAGATGATATTTCCAGAAAAAAATGTTTCTTTTTTGGGGGGGGGTCCATTTCACAGGGGAAAAAATGTAAGAAGGGAGAGGAAAGAGAGGGTAAGCGCCATTTCTTGAAGTTAGGGTTTTCAGCAAGTGAGGTTTTCAGCGAGACAGAGACAGAGACAGAAAGGGATGGAATAAGAGGAAGAGGAAGAAAGGGAAAGTGAGAGGGGGACAGCTGCCAGTCTCTGTTTTTATGCAACCATTGCCCATTATATAAAGTGGGAGGAGGAGGGAGGGAGGAGCTGCTGAAGACAGGGTGTGCAAGGGCTATCTGAGCTTGGTTACTCTGCCGACTACTGCTGCTCCTTGGCGCTCCTTGGCCCCAGCCCTTTCCTCTGTGATCCTAGAGGTGGCACCAGTGATATCATGGTGTCAACAACAACACCAGGTCTCATTGAAAACGCTGGTGTTCCATCGAAGACGTGACATAATGGGCTAGAGAACAGCAAGTTGGGGGCAGTGAGGCACCCGCACTGATAATTCTAGGAATGGAGGTTGGGATCCAGGCTCAGGCCACAATGAGAGGCCTGCAGGTGGATTGAGCCGCCAAGCATGCACCGGGACTTGGGAGGGGCACAGATGATGCAGTAATGCTCAGATGCCACAGGTATATGTGTACCTTTTTTGCACCTATGCTATCAGTGCTGGTGAGGCAGAGAGCAAGAAATAAAGGCACAAACGCACATTGTCACTGAAAAAATTGTGAAAAAAGTCCCTAAGCAGAAAGCAAAAAACAGATTGCCCTGCAGCGCAAGCAGTGCAGGCTCCGGCTAAAAGTAAAGAAAAGACTAAACTATAGGATGGATCTCCTCAACAGGAATCCTCTGACAAGCAGTATAACTTGTGAAACCATGATAAAATTAAAGAGCCTGATAGGTATCAGGATATTGATACATGTCCTTCTTATTCATTTCAGGAATCACCTGAGAAAATGTGCAGAGAGAGGAGGACGATCAATGTGCAGATCAGAGGAGTATGTGAAACTGAATAAGGACTCAAAACGCTCTTCTGACTTCATAATAAAAAGGAAGAACACTACCACAACAAAAGCCATTATTTGAAAAGAAGAAAATGGCTGGTATAAAAGTTAAACATGCCACAAATATTGAAGACTGCATCTGAATGAGAAGTGGGCTCTGACTCTTCTAGACAGTGTGGCAGAAGTTGCAATAGTTTGCCAGAATCTTATGGAGTGTCTGGCGGCAGAAGCAATGAGTGACTATGTCTAGGTTGAAACACCGGACCAGAGATTAAACGTCCCAAGTCAATTATATTACATTTCCAGATGGAGGAGGATATGCCAAGTACTATTACTGTACATTCTCTTGGTTGAAAAACACTGGCCACCAGAGTTTGTTAAAAATGTCCGACAAGGAGAAACAGTAATACTACCAGCTTTTTCAAACCTCGTCTCGGAATCAGGAAAACACACATATGCCATGGAGTGGGCCCTGGCACAAACCCCAGCATTATACTGCAATCACGTGGGTTGGGATAAAGGATCCACTTATCACGTCATACCCATAAGGTCCAGCCCACAAGCACAGCAACAATATTCCATCAGACATGAAGCAAAACAACAGGTTAGCTAAATAGTCACACAACTTGAATATCAGGGTTTAACAGAAAGATGCACCTCATCAAATGAACAATCCTTTGTTTCCAGTAATGAAACCAGATCACTCATATTGCTTAGTCTCTTAGACTATAGACAATTCAACAATGCTAAATGCACAATTGCAGTACAAAACGTGCATGGGATTAGCAATAATGAACAATAATGTGCATAAAAAATATAAAACCACATTAGACATCTCAAATGGGTTTTTCTGCCAAAAATATAGGAACTGAAAGCAGGTATTTGATTTTATTTAGTGCCCTCGGCTCTCAAAAACATTTTTTTCAAATATCACAAGGGTATAAGAATAGGACCGTGCTGTTGTCAGCCCGTGTAACAGAACTGTTACAAGATATGATGAGCAATAATTGTCCTTTGTTGATGACATACTTGACGGTTGATGATTTAGCACCACATTTGGACTCAGTAAACTGCATGCTTCTAGAGTTTGCTCACATGGTCTACAAATTCAGTTTCAAAAACTCAAAAATGGCTTATCTCAGTGTTCTTACAGGGCACCTCTGCCTTTCCTGACTGTTGAATGCACTAGACTATACTTTTACGGCCTCTTGCTGGCAGCAAACACAAGAGATTTGTTTCGATTGATCTAATCAAACCACACTAGGTGGCCGGTTCAACATTGTAGCCCACAATGTATTCTGGGTAGTTACCTGCCTCCTCTCACTACCATGCAGGAAATCTCTTTGGAAACTTTAACTAACAATGACATTTCTTCTCCCTCGCTGTGGAGAGCTAATACTGAAATTTCACTACTTCCAGTTACATCTACAAACATCATACAATCATCAGGTGTAACTACACAGATTTCAACACAATCAAAGAAATTAAGCTGTTTATAACATCCACCAGTGGAGTTCACTGGCAGTTCTACACAGCTCCATGAGCCTCCTAAACTTGCACAAACTATCTCTGAGTACTTTGTTGCAGAGGCCGCCGCACCCGCCCGAAGGGTGGGGGAGGCTCGAAGGCCGGCGCCATAACCCTCGTGGTGCCACCAGCGGGGGAAAACTGGTTCTGGGCGCTTCGATGCGCACAAGAACCAGCGGAAACGGGGTGTGCACCAGCCACCCGACCGGAAGTGACCTGTTGACCTGGCGCCCCCAAAGGGCGCCCAATGGTCAACCTGGCTTTGTTTGAACCCCCCAATCAGGGGGACTCACCTGAGGCCTGCATGGAGGGCTCAGGAGGATTTAAGCGACGCCGCCCTCCCAGCAGAAGCACATCGCATTCGAGGAGCTGGGAGAACGGCGCGACAGCAACAACGACTGAAGGAAGAGAGGCGACGCGGCGAAAGACGAAGCGGAAGACGGCGAGGCTCCGGTGGAAGATCCAGGTCATCATCGCCGAGGACGCCCTACGGAGCGCGTCGCGCCGTGCCAGCTCCCCCGAAACAACAACAGGTAAAAACCGCGGCAAGCTCAGGGCCCGGGATAAGCACACGCAGTTAGCTGTGCCCCCAACAGACGGCCTGACGCAGACGCGAGAAACCAAGAAGCCACACACAAGTGCGCAGAGACTCACGACATGTCGGAAGGCCAGCCGGACGAGATGGCAGAGGTACTGATGAAGATCCGCGAGTTATCGGCCATCCACGGCGACGACTGGCTTCACCCTCACCTGGGCAAAGGGAAAGAGAACAGACCGGCGGAACAGGCGGACGAAGAACCAGGGCCTTCCGCACCCAAGAAGCTGAAAAACACGCCGATGAAGAGAACATCGAAGAGGAACCCTCCGAGGAAAGTGCGGCAGAAACCTCTTCCGCCGAGACCAGAGGGCAGCGAACAAGGCGAGACGACCAGCAAAAAGAAAAAGGGTGAGCATATTAGCAACATCGTAAAGGAATGTCTAAAATCGCTGGCGCCGGGGCTACTTAATGGCACAGGGCAAGGGGTACCAGGGCCTAGGGAGCAGCGCGCGGAGGAAGCGGCAGGTCTCACGTGGCATATGGTCGACCCGGGGTGGGCCCGTCAGACAAGAGTGCAAGAACAGGTAAGCTTGTCCGCTCAGGGGGAACAAATTTCCCCACTACCCGGTTGGGGTTACGGCCCCGTTTCAGGAAGCCCACCTCCGAGTGGGGTAGTCAACGATCATTACATCAGGCCATCCCCCGGTCCGGCGTCCCTGACTACGAAAGCCACCGGCTTGGCATGTCTCATCCCCCTAGCGGTAAAAGAGAGGATATGGCGCAAGGAATTCATAGACATATTTTCGCTGCTTGAAATACAGCTAGAGGGACTTGATCTAACCACGTGCGACAGGAAGGAGGAGGACAGGAGAGAAAGGCGTGGGGCCAGAAAAGAGCGCAGTTTCGACAATTGGTTAGACGCTTTCAGAATTATGGCATGCATTATAGTGGAGAGGTTCCCCCATTGCGCGGCCGACTTGTGGCTGTACGAGGCCAATATCCACCTAGCACAGAGGCAGTTCCCGGGGGATGCCTGGTTAGAATACGATAAAGGGTTTAGATTAAAAATGCAGAGGCACCCCGAAATGGAGTGGAATGAGGAGGATGTCTCGGGGTTCATCCACAAGATGCTCACAGCCAAAGATGTTAGGGCCTGGGCGGGAAAAGGCGACCAGCCCTTTCGGAGCTCATACCAAAAAGGGAAGAGTGGTTCTTATCAAAGGCGGTCGAACGGTAGATCGTACTCCCCAACCGCAACTAAGGCGATCTGTTGGAGATACGAGGCGGGGGACTGCTCATGGGGCTCGTCTTGTAAGTTTCAACACGCATGCGCTAGCTGCGGGGGCAAGCACGCCACCGTTGCATGCAAAGGTTCCAAACACGAAGCGAAAAGGCAGAAGAGAGAAAAGAGCAAGAAGCGTTAGCCCCAACGCAGGAAAAAGGGGGGGACTGGTGGACATTTGTAGGCGCCAGCTGGCCAGATCCCCCATTATTACACAACAGCTGCGCAGATTAACAAACAAATACCCGAACAAAGCAGAGGCCAGGTCACTGGTAGAGGGCTTCGAGCAAGGCTTTGTTATTCCATTCCAGGGCCCGCTCCCCTCGGCGGGGGCGAGCAACCTGAAGTCGGCAAGTCAACACCCCGAAGTGGTTAGCGCCAAGATAGAGAAGGAATTGAAACTGGGTAGAGTTGAGGGCCCTCTCCCAAAGGAATTGCAAGGAGGCATAGTCATCTCCCCGCTAGGCATGGTCCCCAAGAAAGAACAAGGTCAATTCAGGCTGATACACCACCTTTCGTTTCCGGAAGGTTCCTCCGTGAACAACGGTATCGACCCCGAAGCTTGCTCAGTGGGCTATGCGTCAGTCGACGACGCAATCGAGCTGGTGAAGGCGACAGGCAGAGGAGCCCTCATGGCGAAAGCTGATATTGAATCTGCGTTCCGACTATTGCCGGTCCACCCTTCCAGTTTCCACTTACTGGGTTTCCAATGGGGCGAGGACGTGTTTATTGACAAAGCCATGCCCATGGGATGCGCGATATCATGCGCATATTTTGAGCAGTTTGCCACCTTCTTAGAATGGGCGCTGCATGACCGGCACCAGGAGGGTGGAAAACTGCACTACTTAAACGATTTCCTGTTCACAGGCCCGGCAGGTTCCTCAGTGTGCGCAAGCACATTGGCAGCCTTCGAGGATCTAGCCAGGTCCCTAGGGGTCCCCCTCGCAAAGGAAAAAACTACAAGCCCGACCACAAGTCTCACGTTCCTGGGCATAGAATTGGACTCTATAGCGGGAACGGCCAGGCGGCCCCCAGGCAAAGTAAAGGAATTTCGCGAGGAAGTAGCGAAGCTACGGGGTCGGAACAAGGCCACCCTGAGGGAGATCCAACGAGTGATAGGTAGACTCAACTTCGCGGCTCGGGTAATCCCGCCCGCCAGGGTATTTTCAAGGCGCCTAACAGGGCTAACGGCCGGCGTCACCCACAAGCACCACCACATCAGGCTGAGCGCAGGCGTGAAACAGGACCTGCAGGTGTGGGACGAGTTCCTACAAGAATTCAACGGGGTACGGATTTGGAGAGCAGGGTGGGTAACGGCCGAACAGATAGCCCTTTACACAGACGCGGCCGGAAGCCTTGGCTTCGGCGCGGTCCTGGGAAACAGTTGGTGCGCCAGCCAGTGGCCGAACGAGTGGCATGCGCAGGGGCTCACCAGGAACATCACGTTTCTCGAGCTGTTCCCGATCATTGTGGCACTGACCATTTGGAGCGAGAAAATAAAAAACCTGAAACTCACGCTTTGGTCAGATAACATGGGAGTGGTGCAGGCCATTAACAGAGGCGCAGCGAGATGCCCGGACATGCTGAGGCTAATGCGACGGTTAATTAAATTACAGCTGGAAGGGAACCTGGAGCTGAAAGCATGCCACGTGCCAGGGGCAGAGAACTCAGGAGCAGACGCACGCTCACGGTCCCAAATGAAGCGTTTCAGAGAACTGGTGCCCGGGGCAGACAAGGAGATGACCCCCTTTCCATCGTCCCTTTGGGACCTGGGGGAGTAGACTTATCATGGCTAATAGGGCAATCACTTACCGCAGAAGCTAACAGAAGATACAGGACATATGCGGGCACAGTAATGAGAGTTGGGGGCCTAAAATCGCTGGAAGACAGGGCGAAGACTCACACAGCAGTCGAGAAATTCGTGCAATGGGCATTCGAGTCGAGAAAAAGGAGATCGTGGGCCCAGGCGCATTTGTCCGCCATTGCCCATTTTGCCAGGCTTTACACAGGCGAGGACCCCACTACCTCGGCCTATCTAAAGACGGCCTTGAAAGGCTGGAGGAGGGTGGAAGGTAGAAAGAAGGACAACAGGCGGCCCATCGATTTTGCCAAACTGGGGCGGCTCCTTGAAGCCCTCACAGGCTTAATATCGGATAAATACGAGCTGCTGCTATTTAGGGCGGCTTTCACGACGGCGTTCTTCGGAGCATTCCGTATCAGCGAATTGGTAGCCCCCAGCAAGTCGGGCCCAGCGCAGCAATGCCTGCAGGCAAGAGACATTAAACCAATGGAGAGGGCAGTGGAGTTAACGCTGAGACAGTCCAAAACGGACAGGGCAAGGAGGGGGACGACGATACGTCTCCATTGCATCCCAGAGTCGGGGTTCTGCGCGGTATGCTGGTTGTTCAGGTACATGGGGGCTCGACCAGCTGGGGAGGGCCCTCTCTTCATACATAAGGACGGGAGGAACCTGAGTAAGTTCCAGTTTACAGCCATAATGCGCCAAGGCCTTGGTAAAGCCGGGTATTGCGCGGCTTCGTTTGCCTCTCACTCGTTCAGGATCGGCGCAGCGACCTCGGCAGCGCAGCATGGCATGCCAGAGGACAGGATCCAGGCAGTGGGCAGATGGCGCTCCAGGGCGTACAAGTCGTACATACGCCCTCACCTCGTATAAAAAAAATAAAAAAAAAAGGGAAGAGAAAAGACAAAAAAAAAAAAAGACTAAAGGGAGAGAAAGCCCCAAAGGGGGGGGGAAGGAGAGGGAGTCGCCTTGGGATGCCGCACGGCAGGGTGACAGCACACCCCCCCTCCCTCTCTTAAATGCACACGGTGCGCAGAAAAGCCAACTAACAGAATGCTTTCTCTCGACAGGGGGACGCCCGCAGCTGGTCTGGGTGGTGGGGCATTCATTTGTGTCCCGGATGGAGTCTTGGTGGCGGCAGTGGGGCCGCAGCATAAACAGGCCCAAAGCGACGTACATCCGGGGGATAGGGCAGCCAGGTATGAGATGGGAGCAACTACTGTCGACGCTGGACGGCCTCATGGCAGATTCGGCCTGGTTGCCCGACGGCCTGATCATCCACCTCGGGGGCAATGACCTGACCCGGCTAGGGCGAAAAGCAGTCGGGCAAGCCATCCAAAGGGATCTCACCAAGACAGCAGCGTGGCTGGGACCCACGACGGTAGTCTGGTCCGAAATGATCAGCAGGAAACATTGGAGAGGTGCCGATTCCAACAAGGCCGTCGACAACGCAAGAAGGAAGCTAAACGTGGCGATGCACAAGTTTTGCCTCGCCAATGGCCTGGAATCAGTTCGGCACGGCCTCATCCACCCGGGTCGCCCAGAACTCTATGGGCAAGACGGGGTACACCTATCCGAAAAGGGGATGAAGGTGTTTTGGGATAACTTGTGGGGTGCAATGTCACTCGCAGGTTGCAACTAAAAAAAAAAAAAAAAAAAAAAATATGGAGAAAGGTGGGAGCCACGAACCAGGTGCAGGGGGGGAGCCGCAGTGAGACGTGGGCCTCCCTGCGGCGTGGCGGAAATCCTACACTGGTTGGCTAAGAAAACACACCGGCGGGCGGTGTGTAAGAGGATGGCCACTCACTTTTGAATGCCGCACGGCAGGGTGACGTGGCGGCATAAAGGAGGGGAGTAACAGGAGGAGACGGCACTCGCGGCCCAGACCCGGCCGGACGGCAGGGCGCAATTTGGTAGCGAGCTGGGGACCTAACTCCCGACTGGAAATCTCCCCTCCGCAACACGCAGAAGGCGTGGGCAACCAACCACTGGAGCACCAATAGACTGGCAACAAACTGGTTTGTGTACAAGCCCCATTTTCGAACTAAGGAGGGCACAAAGAGACTGACACCTGCTATTAGAAGAGGGTGTCATAATGTGTAATATGCCAATTATGATTGATGAGTAATGTTCGCAAAATGGAAGATTGCTTGAAACCAGTTTGTGTTATTAATATGTCTTTGGTTATTAATAAACTGCGGCCAACAACGACCACTACTGATACCAGGCTTTGTTGGCTGACATTATTTCCCACCTTTGGCAGCAGCAGAATGCGGGGGCCGGTAAGTATGGAGGCTGGGGGTCTCCGCAGAATAGGCACATGCGAGGGTTATTGCAGAGGCCGCCGCACCCGCCCGAAGGGTGGGGGAGGCTCGAAGGCCGGCGCCATAACCCTCGTGGTGCCACCAGCGGGGGAAAACTGGTTCTGGGCGCTTCGATGCGCACAAGAACCAGCGGAAACGGGGTGCGCACCAGCCACCCGACCGGAAGTGACCTGTTGACCTGGCGCCCCCAAAGGGCGCCCAATGGTCAACCTAGCTTTGTTTGAACCCCCCAATCAGGGGGACTCACCTGAGGCCTGCATGGAGGGCTCAGGAGGATTTAAGCGACTCCGCCCTCCCAGCAGAAGCACATCGCATTCGAGGAGCTGGGAGAACGGCGCGACAGCAACAACGACTGAAGCCCACCCACCCACACCTAAGGAACAGCAACAGTCGCAGTGCTGGATAAGGGAAAGGGCGTTAGCGGAAATCCCACACTGGTTGGCTAAGAAAACACACCGGCGGGCAGTGTGTAAGAGGATGGCCACTCACTTTTGAATGCCGCACGGCAGGGTGACGTGGCGGCATAAAGGAGGGGAGTAACAGGAGGAGACGGCACTCGCGGCCCAGACCCGGCCGGACGGCAGGGCGCAATTTGGTAACGAGCTGGGGACCTAACTCCCGACTGGAAAGCTCCCCTCCGCAACACGCAGAAGGCGTGGGCAACCAACCACTGGAGCACCAATAGACTGCCAACAAACTGGTTTGTGTACAAGCCCCATTTTCGAACTAAGGAGGGCACAAAGAGACTGACACCTGCTAATTGAAGAGGGTGTCATAATGTGTAATATGCCAATTATGATTGATGAGTAATGTTCGCAAAATGGAAGATTGCTTGAAACCAGTTTGTGTTATTAATATGTCTTTGGTTATTAATAAACTGCGGCCAACAACGACCACTACTGATACCAGGCTTTGTTGGCTGACATTATTTCCCACCTTTGGCAGCAGCAGAATGCGGGGGCCGGTAAGTATGGAGGCTGGGGGTCTCCGCAGAATAGGCACATGCGAGGGTTATTGACTTTGATGAGTTTTCTTCGGATTCGTCTTATCCACTGCCACAGCGTGAACAACATTCATTTTTAATCTGGTTAAAAAGACATACTTAATCCCACCCTAGGTATACATTTGAATTACAATTTTGTTACTTTTCCTTTTTCTTTAAATTGGTTATGTGACTGTCTTTTTCTTTCTTCTGAATGGACACTGTCTCTGCTGTTGAACTGGTAAACAAGGTTTTGAAGCCTTATTCTTCATCACACAAAGTGCAAAGAGACCTGTTCCTTGTGAATATTTCAGCTGTTCCAGTTTCTGGCGGAATTGTTTGGGATAAGGTACCCTATGATATATTTTGACTGGGAGAAACTTTACAAGTTCCATATGTATTTCATATTTCATTGAAATAGGAGGCTGTTTGGTCTTGCAAATCTTGACGCATCTATAGGTACTTTGTGACAAATCACACATCCATAGTTTTCGAAGGATCCAGTTGCGTAAAATATTTTTAAAGTCATATTCTTAATATTTGTATGATGGATTTTCGTGGTTTTGGTCTTGTTGAATTCAGATAAAGATACTTTATTTTTCTAAACTGGTGTGGTGTCTATCTGTGGTGTTACCACTGCATTACTGTGTGTTTTGAGTACAAACACTTTACACATTGCCTTTGGGATAGGCCTGTCTGCTCGTGCTAAGCTACCCAGGGGGTGAGCAGCAGTTATCTAAAGTGTGTATGCTTCTTACCCTGACTAGATGCAAGGGTCCCTATTTGGACCAAGGCACCTACCCCATTTCTAACACCTCCAATGAACATACAGCTGACCATCGCACATGGCCTTGCCTGGCTACTTTATGCTGGCACCTCACCCTCACCTTATCATCTCCTGGGGTCAGTGAGCCCTCTCCTCCTTTCCTTCTCCTTCCTGCGATGCCACCAACATTCAGTCAACCCATCCTTCCCAACACATCAAGGTCAGTGGTAACAGATGCCTCTTATTGTTGATTCAACGACCAGGAGACCTAAAACACTGGGTCAGAGCCACTTTGCTCACTCATGCAGCATCTTCCTTCGCTGTTGTGAACCTGCCTGGCACTGGCCCTTCTGAAGCCCACAGACAGCAACTAGCCATGGGTCGCCTTCGCTCGAATGGTCTGCTGGCTCCTCCCCATTATGGATCATCTATGGAAAGGTCAACTGCAAACCTAATAATGTTTTATGTATTGGGATCTCAGCCCAGTTGCCCATACACATTTGGCCCCGCTAGTTGCTGTTGCTCACTAGCCCATATGCATGAGCTATGACTCTTTGTTCAGAGGTGGAAGAGGCAAGCGTGTTACCCTATTATGCCATCTCTATGACCCACACTAATATAGTCACCTGGAATGTGCATGTATGCACACACCTGAATGAAATTATGCAGTCTACTAGTACCTTAAACGCAGATCCTCCCACATATCACTGCAACAGGAAACATATCTGACAATCGCTGAGGCTGATCGCCTTCGTCACTGATGGCGGGGCCAGGTGTTTTCCACAAACTACTCTTCATATGCCATGGGGGTGTTGGTGTGGGTAAGACCAGGGACTCCATTCATGGCAGAGGATTCAATGACAGACACAGAAGGTAGACATGTGTGTTCATACAGGTTGCATAGATGGTAGGTACAATATATGCTCTTAAGACAGATCAGGCTTTATACCTGCACATGCTATCTGGCATACTATCTTATGGGAGCACGATTCCCTGGTTCTAGGTGGAGACTTTAACTCGGTCCAACTTCCCTGGATCGGTCCTTTCCTCCACTGCCATACACAATGGCTGTGACTAATGCCCATGCACTCATCAATTGGTTGCAAGACTGGTCTCTTGTGAACCTATGGCGCAGCTTTACCCAGCCTTGCAAGTTTATTCCTTTTACTCTGTACCGCAAAACTTGCAAGTTCCAATTGACTGCATGATAGGGTCAACTGCTCTTCGCCCCGCAATCCATCAAATTGACTATTTGGGTTGCACCCACTCAGCCCACAACCCCCAGCTCCTAACATTGGCATGGGACATGGAGGTTCCTGCTATCCCTACATAGTGCCTCCAACTGGAGGCACTTGAAGTGCCGTTTCAGGAGTCCCTTGGTGTTGCCACAGCAGAATATTTCGATCCTAATGCTGGCTCGGCTTCTGACAAGCTCATGGAATAGGATGCCTTTAAAGTCACCATTAGAGAACACAGTTTAGACATTACATTGAGCATTCAAAGGCAACCAGATGACACTATTACCAAAATCGAACGCAGGCATGTACAACTTGAAACACGTTCGGTTACGTGCCCAGACTCCACATGTCTCTTGGATAAAGTCTGTAGCGAGCCTACCACATTACGTGAACGGTGTGCACTGCCTCAACTACACTGCACATTCTGCTCTGATCCATGTGACATCGGACCATGCGGGGCAGCCGTTGCCATGGTTAACACATCAGGAGCAACACCAGCATCCCATTCTCTACCTATGCACTCAAGAAGGCCATCTTCTGCACACACAGCATGAAATACATGCTGAACTGACATGCCACTTCTCTTCGCTATGTAGATCCACTGTTGCACTTATCCCAGAACTCCTTGCCGAATTCTTCTCAACTATAAGTCTGCCCGCTATCTCCCCATTCAACAGGAGGAACCCAATAACCTTTCCGAGATTCGTGAGGTCATCAAGACACTAGCATCAGGCAAGACTCCTGGACCAGATAGCCTGCTTGTTGAATACAACAAAGCACATGCATCAGTCCTGACTCCACGCCTTCACTCTTTATATGCACGTGCCCTAACAGCCTCCATCCTTTCGACATCATTACCGGAGGTCCTACTTATTTCCCTTCCTAAACTAGATAAAGACCTCACTGCCCTGGGCTCTTATCGTCCTTTAGCTCTACTCAATACGGACTATAACATTTTGCCAAAATACTCACCAATCGACTAGTGCTCCCAGTTTTATCACTGGTACACTCAGATCAAAATGTGTTTGTCCCTGCTCGTCACACCCCCCGATCCTGAGGCACTTCTTCTGTGTTTCCACCTACTCCTTCCTTGGGCTGTCTGGTGCTCGACATAGCAAAGGCCTTAGACTCTCTGAAATGGGATTTCCTTTTTGCCACCCTGCCTCCCTACGGAATTGGGCCCTGTTTCATTTGTTTGGTGCTGCTTTTTACTGCGCCAGGGTGAGGACAGGTTCCTATATATCGGACCGAATACCAGTGTGCCGTGGCATCCATCAAGGATGCTCGCTATCCAATCTGCTTTTTTCCCCTGGCCACAGATCTGATAGCAGCTGTTCTTCGTGCGCAAGGTATTGATTGGGGCATTGTTAGACCTGGTTCTTTTGGCGTGTTTCCCCTGTCTTTTATGCTTGCTGACCTCTCGGTTATTATTCTGTTTTTGCTGGTTTACTGTCTCTGCGCACTTTCTCACTGCTGTTCAGTGTAAAAATGCAAGTACTCCTTTTGTAAATTGTATCATTGATTGGTGTTTCCATGGATGGCATATTTGATTTACTGATCAGATACATAGACTTACACAGGCAGGTAGGAGTAACAGTTTTAACACTGTCTCCTAATGCTTCAATATCCAGAAGGGCACAGGATTCCTCACTCAATTCCGCTAAAGGGAGAAATCTATTAGTACATTCAATTACCTGATCTAGTTGGCTTTCATCAGTTGTATTAGAATATTATATCATAGGATTAACATTCAAATTGCCTGTTTGAGATGATGCTAAGTGCCCTTTTGGTAGATATCTTATAAACATATATGGAATTATTAAAGCACCACTTTGGGTAGTAGAGGGGGAGGGGTGATACACAACTGTTGAGCTACTATCAGGGCCCACTGGAGCAGCTAATATCTCATGGCAGTCACTCACTAGACTATCAATGCGACTCATAACACAGTTCTTGTTTTTTTGCATTGACTGGATGAATTTTTGGCTGTCTTACCCTTTCCCAATGGATCCCCTCCTAAGCAATCTGCAGCTTTCCTTTTCCCCATGGCGCTTAATACAAAATACAAATAGATCAACAACAATAATAAAAAACGATAAGACGAGAGCAAAACGGGAGCAGACAGAACAGTAGGATGTTACCGGATACAAGTAACCAGCAAACTTAACACGACTCTCAACCAACTAATGCAAAGTGTCACCAAATGATGGTTAACTGTTTCAATGTCAGGGCTGACAGTGTAGAATGCAAGGTACCTTTTATGCTGGCGGGCTTTGCTAAATGCCAAAGTGTCAAAGGGGTGGCCCTGTCCTGTCTCGTTTGTGGCAGAGTCCACATGGGATCCTGAGACTGGCGGTCAGAGTCCCCTCTCCCTCTGCAACAGAGGCAGTACAGGCACGGGCTTCCCGCACTGCGGGATCCCGCAAGGGATTTTGTAGACACCTCCAGGCGCGTTGGAGTGACGTTTGCGGCAGAGTCCGCACGGGATCCTGGGACTGGTGGTCAGAGTCCCCTCTCCCTCGGCAACTGAGGCAATACAGGCACAGGCTTGGGAATTTTACTACTCAGTTAATTAGGGCTCATATTAGGCACTGAAAGCCAGGAGCAGTGGAAACAGAGATAGGCCTTGCTCTCACCCACCTCCAGACCTACCCTCCACGCTAATCAAGCCGCACAGGTGATTGGTATCAAGGGGAAAGGACGAAGGAGGGATACCATAAAAGTGGAAGAAGTCAACACAGTAGGACCACAGGTTTACTCTGGAAAGACCATGACACAGGATGGGGTTGATCTACTGGTAAGTCCCAAGTAAAGTGCACTGAGAGTACCATGGCCTGTAAATCAAATGCAGCTAGTGGGTCTACAGCACTGATTGTGCCACCCACATACGCAGCCTTTTAAAGGGTTCCTAGACCTGCCACTGCAGTGTCTGTGCGCAGATTTACTGCCACAGTCAATTTGGCAAGTGCACCCACTTGCCAAGCCCTAACCTTCCCTTTTATTACATGTGAGTCACCCCTAAGGTAGGCCTAAGGTACCCCTATGGGTAGGGTGTCGTGTATGTGAAAGCTAGGACACGTACTGGTGTGTGAGAGAGTGAAATACAGTACATTTTGTTTTTCACTATTGAAAGGCTCCCTGTCCCATAGGACAACATGGGAAGTACTTGGTAACATTTTACGAGTATACCATCCCATTGAGACAAGATTGAGGAATTTAGTTTGGCATGCCTCAACTCAGAATGTAGAAATGCATCTTTCAGTAAAGATGATTTTTATGTTCTGTCTTTGAAAATACCACTTTTAGAAAGTAGGTATTTTCTTGTTTAGCCATCCTGCATGCCTTTTCTGGATTGTGGATTGACATCTGGCTTTGGAGTGACAGGGGCTGGGGATGTGCAATCTCTTCAGACAGCCACTGGGGGGGGGGGGCTAAGAGTGTCCCGCCTTTCCTGGATGAGCCAGGGCTGAGCTGATTAGACTTGGGCTGCATTTAGAGTAGTGGGAGGAGATTTCCTTGCACCTGATTGGACCTGGTCTGCCTTGGACACTGCAGTCTCTACCTCCAGGCAGGAAGCTGGACCAAAGAGGACAGAACTGGTTTGGGCTGAGCTCAGACACTCTGCTCAAAAGAACAATGAGAAACTGAATACAAATGTTGGGGGGCCCAGACCCCAGAACTTTAGAACTAGCTTAGATCGGGTAACCTGCCAAGAAAAGCTGGAAGAACTGCCAAGAGGAGTACTGTTCCCTTTGCTGTGCTGTTGCTTTGCGGGGTTGGCCTGCAGTCGCTGCTTCTGCCTTGGGCAGTGAAAGGACTGCAATGAACTTTCATCACGTATTGCTGAGTATCTCCAAGGACTTGAAATAGAGTTTGCATCCTGTTCACAAAGTCTCAGGGACAGCAAAGACTTCACTTCCCTCTGTGTACTGCCTCTGGAACCATGGGTTTCAGTTGCCACAGAGGGGGAAAGCAGCCAACACCATCACAGACATCGCTGCTGGCTCGGTTTCCTGAAGGCACCACAGAAGGCACTGCCACACTTCGCACTGCGACCCTGGTCTCACTGCTACCGCCACCAAGCCGCTGCTTTCACTGTGACCTGTGGGCACCGCACTCCAAACTGCCTCACTTCACTCCGCCGCCCTGGTCTCACCGACGACGTGGCTGCACGCTGACCTCGAAATCCATGACTGCATTGTGGTTTGGGGGCACTGCTCGTAAGTCAGATGATGCACCGCCCCGTCCCACACCGCAGCCTGGGACGACTGATGCCAGCTCCTATCAACCGGCACTGCTGCTTTCATCGTGACCTGTCAGCCCTGCAACGAGCACCGTCACACTTTGCACCACAGCCCTGGTCTCACTGACCCCACTAGATGACCGCCACTGAGCCACTGCCTGCACTGTGACTTGAGGGCACTGCACGCTGCACTGATATGCTTCCCATCGCAACCGCAACAGTTGCTATGACCAGCCCGCACTAACTTGGTCGGCCAGAACCAAAGGTACTATTTACGAGTCATCTGACAGTGACGCAGGTCTGCACTGACGTGGTCAGCCGGAACTGTTGGATTCTGTTGTTTTCAGCACCGCAGTAGCCCCGGATGGAGCTACCAGCTTTAAGGAACTGCATTTTAAATACATTCTTGCTAAGGGCATATTTTTGATTTTTGTGTGTTATTGGCAAATGCTTTAAACATTGCCACTGAGATAAGCCTGACTGCTCGTGCCAAGCTACCAAAGGGGTGAGAAGGGGTTATTTCAATAGTACATCCTCCTTGTCCTGACTAGGAAGAAGTGTTCCTACTTGGACGGTGCACAGTCAAAATATCGATTCCCTAATATCGACCTACAGTAATATCGAGTTGCAAATATCGAAATTGAAGAATATCGAGGTCAAGAATATCTTTGGACAGAATATCGACTCTAAGGTAAGTAATATCGATTTTATATCGATGTAAGTAATATCGAAGTTAGTAATATCAATATCAAGTATATTGATGTCACTAATTTCGATGTTACTAATATCGATATTTGTTTGTTGTTATGTATTTTATTATGTATTTTATATGTATGCTTTATATGTTTTTGTTAAGTATTTTATTTGTTTTAAATTATATTTGTACTATTTATTACATATTAAAAATGTTATTTTTAATAAATTTTATGTTTTAGTACTGGAGCGGGTTGTGGGTTTATAGAGGAATAGGGTGGGAAGTAATTTAATTATATTAAATTAATTATACATTTTTAGTAATTGTAAATTAATTTTAAATAATTTTTGCGTTTAAGTTCTGTAGCGGGTTGTGGGTTTATAGGGGAATTGGGTGGGAAGTAATTTAATTGTAATTAGGTAATGATTTATTTTTGATGGGTATTGATAATTATTTTATTTCTAATTAATTATTAATTGGTAATTCATTATTTCAATTGGTAATTAATTTTTATTAATTGGTATTTAAGGTTTGTAATTGGTAATTACATTTTTTAATTGGCAATTAATTTTTTTAATTTGTAATTAAGGTTTGTAATTGGTAATTACAATTTTTAATTGCCAATAATTTTTTTTAATTGGTAATTAATTTTTTGAAATTGGTAAATAATATTTTTTATTGTTAATCAAATTTTATTAATTGGAAATTAATTTTATTGATTGGTAAATCATTTTTTATAAAACATACTTTTTATTCAAAATTAAATTTACTGTTTACCATTTTTTAATTGTTAATCAATTTTTAATTATTAATATGTTTTTTGTTTTGAAAAATATTTTAGTGCTCAATATTATTTGGCTATTTATATTTATTAATTAAAATGTATTGGTATTTCTTAATTAATTATTTAATTGTAATTATGTTTTTAGTAATTATCAATGGAGATTTGCAAATGATGTAGTTATTTAAAAATTTAAATTGTAATTATTTTATTTACAACAATTATTTATAAGTATGTTATATTTAACTTCTACACTATCCAATGCTTTCCCTACTGTTGCATTCTGTGGAGTGGGAATAGTAATTTTTACCCCTACGCTATCCAACGTTTTCCCTACTGTTGCACTCTCTGGAGTAGGAACAGTAATTTTTACCCCACGCTATCCAACGCTTTCACTACTGTTGCATTCTGTGGAGTGGGAATAGTAATTTTTACCCCTACACTATCCAACGCTTTCCCTACTGTTGCACTCTCTGGATTGGGAATAGTAATTTTTACCCCTATGCTATCCAACGCTTTGCCTACTGTTGCACTCTCTGGAGTGGGAATAGTAATTTTTACTACCTTCGCTATCCAACGCTTTCCCTACTGTTGCACTCTCTGGAGTGGGAATAGTAATTTTTACCCCTACGCTATCCAACGCTTTCTTTACTGTTGCATTCTCTGGAGTGGGAATAGTAATTTGTACCCCTACGCTATCCAACGCTTTCCCTACTGTTGCACTCTCTGGAGTTGGAATAGTAATTTTTACCCCTACGCTATCCAACGCTTTCCCTACTGTTGCACTCTCTGGAGTTGGAATAGTAATTTTTACCATTACGCTTTCCCTACTTTTGCACTCTCTGGAGTGGGAATAATAATTTTTATCTCCACGCTATCCAACGTTTTCCCTACCGTTGCACTCTTTGGAGTTGGAATAGTAATTTTTACCCCTACGTTATCCAACGCTTTTTCAACTGTTGCACTCTCTGGAGTTGGAATAGTAATTTTTACCCCTGCGCTATCCAACGCTTTCCCTACTGTTGCACTTTTTGGAGTTGGAATAGTAATTTTTACCCCTACGCTATCCAACGTTTTATATATTTAATTTAAAAATATTAAAAGTATATATTTTTTTATTTATTAAACATAATTCTTTACTTTTTATTTATGTTTTTGTTTTGTTTGTAAATGTATTTGTAATTTATAATATTTTTTATTAATTCATAAATTATTAAAATAATTATTACAACGTATTGTTAAGTACATATATATTATATATTTTCTGTATATGTTTAAGTGAAAAGAGCCAGGATGGGAGGAGGTGCCTTCTTCCACCTGGCAGCAACCAGATGGAATGACCTGCCCAGGGATCTCAGAGTCACGGACTGTCACCTGACTTTCAGAAAAAAACTGAAAACCATTCTTTTTCCTAAATCCGATTAATTCTATATTACTCAAGTATTAACCCACTGCTTATCACAGAAATCATAGCGCCGTGATATCCTACCCAGGATGATTGATTGCGCTTTGAAAGCAACATTAACATGTATATGTTTAATTAATATATTATTATTATATATGTATTATTTATTAATTTTAAACATTATTAGATATTTTTAACTATGTTGATTTTATTTATTAGTGTAATTTACTTTATTTTACATTTATAGTTTTTACAGAAAAAAAACGATATTTTTAACATCGATATTTTTAACATCTATATTTTATTTTCGATATTTTTGTACTTACCATGTTGTAGATAGGATGTCGATATTCTTGCCTTCGATATTTTGCATCGATATTCCTGTAGGTCGATATTTTGTAGGTCGATATTTTGTCAGTGATCCACTTGGACAGGGTAACAACATACCAACCATTTCTAAAAGGTTTCTCCTGGTAGACAATACAAACATTATATCTCTCTCGCAGATGATCTTCTTCTATACCTCCGAGATCTGAGGTCCACTCCCACTGCACTGGCCCACACGCTCGCCGACATCCCTGCTCTTTCTGGCTTGAAAGTGAACTGGGCGAAATCCTGTTTATTCCTGTTCGCATCCACATGTCCTGATCCTGCCTAGACGCTCTGCAGCATGTCCATCATGTGGCAACCTCAATCCTTACGCTATCTCGGGATTAGAATCCATCAACCTGCTGATCTGCTTGATAGGAATCTTATCAGAGCTGCATTGGCTATCAGATCCCAGATTGTTTTCTTGCGCATGCTCCCCGTGGGTCATGAGTTGGATAGCACTATTAAAAATGGTGGTTCTGCCGGGGCTGTTACACTATTTCACTAACCAGCCTCACTTTTTTCATGCTCCCCTTTTTTAATGCATTTAAACACACCATGAAAAATGTATTTGGAATGGCTCCTGTTGTCGAGTGGCACTCTCCAAGCTGGATTTGCCCACGGATCAGGGAGGCCTGGCTTTCCCTAATTTGGAACAGTATTATTTTGCTTCCCAAATACAGTGGGTGGCCAGATGATTTGAGGGCTTACAACTCACAGACACTGCCACACACTTGCCCCCTTGGTCACTCCAAGCGCTATTGTGGTTATTTAATCTCTGCGCTCGTCATTGGCTGCAGAACACGCTACTGCTTGGAGTTGCTTAACACTATTACTGTAGACTTTTGAATCTCACACGAATGACGACTCCTAATGCCCCAGCACCACCCTTAATGGGTTCTCCCCATGGTCTATCTGACACCACATCCACTGAGCTATCCATGTGGTGGGAAGGTGGCCTCCACGCGCTAGGTGCCCTCTACCCGAGATGGGATTCTGCACACCTCTAAACTCGCTGCTTTGGGGCGCAGATAGGGAGACATGTTGAGCGAACATCAGATCCACTTTACTGTTCAGTACTTCCACGCGATGGGAACAGGTAGGCATCTTACCACATGGTTTGCAGCTTTTCTGCATCAGCATGTGGCGGTGTCGCTCATCCACCTGAGAGAATGCTTGGAAACAGATCTGACCCACCCCATCCCGACAAAGAATGGTTTGCAATATTAGAAAGTCCTAATAGGATTCCCCTAAATGCTTGTTTTTGCCAAATCTAATATTCCATCACACAAAGAGCATACATTACCCCAGATAAGATTAACTGATATTCCAATCACACTGATGCAGCTTGCCCTCAATGCCACTATGTAGGTGCGGACCTGCTACTTAGTGTGGTCCTGTCCCCAGCTTGCATCTTATTGGTGATTGGTCACAGCCTCTGTCATCTTGTACTGAATGGACCATGGCACACACCTGAGAGGAGTGCATACTGCATCTCTTTTCTAGTTGTAGACGTAAGAGGGTGACTTTAAGTTTCCTGGGATTGGGGCTGCTGGTGGCTAAATGACTGATCACATGGAGGTGGAAATATCCTGACCCTCCTCCTCTGCTAGCTTGGAGACGTTCGCTACAGGTGTGGGCCAAAGCTGAAAGCATCACCCTACATAAAGAAGAGACTCTCGGCCACCGAACAATCCTCATTGCGACTCACTGGGACGCTGTAATACAGGAATTTCAGGAGGAGGCCACGGCAGAGGCGAGTCCCTTGGCCGATCAGATCAGACAACAGAGGGAGATGGGGGTGAAATGACCTAGTCTAGTGACTTGTAGGAGCTGGCTTGCATTTGGGTCTAAGCTATGACCTCCGGCATTTTATAAGACAGTCGTGGTCAGGGGCATCTATGGTGCATAATGTCTAGTCAACTATAATATGGGAGGGCCGATGTTACAGATGGGCTAAGTTTATCCTGGTATTTATGATTTGTCCCACTGCTTTTTTTCTCTCCTGCCTGCTTATTTCTATAGAGTTAAAAATGAACAACGAAGTGCCGCCTTTATACGTGATCTTTCCTTGGTGCTTTGCCTACGACAGACCGCTCCTTCCAGTCAAAATGGTATGCCTTACCAACTGAATTCCCTTGCATCACCTTTGACTCAAAACTTAACATTGTTCTCACCTAATATATTTACTGCTGGTAGGATGTGTGGGTTGAAGCCTGCTTATCTTCAGGATGTCAAAACACCTGGTAAATGGCGACACGTTAGTTTTTTTCTTCTGTTGTATTTTATTCCAACTCACTGCTGCATTTGTAATTTCTAAAACTGTATAATGATAAATAAAAGTACTTGACACTCAAGATCTTATTGTTAATAGTTTATCAAAATTTATGAATCTGTCTCCAATGTCAGCTTGGGGTATAACCTCTTCTACTATCTTACTGCAGGGGTCGTCATGTAGATGTCACATTAATAATGCCGATATGAGCCTTCTGGACTGAAGTCCTAATTTGTAACTAAATTCTAGTGTTTATCTTATCATTATTATCATTATTATTATTTTATATTTATGTGGCGCACAAATCATCCCCAAGGGGATCTCTAGGTGCCCAGGAGGCAGACAGGACATTTTGCAAAATACTCATCTAGAAAAGCCAGGTTTTAAGGTGATTTTTAAATCGGATCAGAGTAGGGCATGCCCGTAGGTCTTCCAGCAGCGCATTCCAATACTTAGGAGCCAAGTAGGAGAAAGCGCATCCTCCCGTCTTTGCCTTCTTAATTCTCCGAGTTCGTCTGAGCTTTTGCCCACTGGATCTGAGCTGACAGGCCAATCATACCATTCTAGTTTTTTTGTAAGATATCTAGGTCCAGGTCCGTGAAGTGCCTTGAACACTAACAATAACAACTTAAAAACTGCTCTTTTCTTTATTGGGAGCCAATGTAACACTCTCAGAAGGGGAAGGGATGGCATTCGTGCTGGCTTATTCAATGCTAACCGCGCCGCCGTGTTTTGAATAACTTGAAGCCTTGAGAAGAGATCTTCCCTCATCCCTATCAGTAGCGCATTTCCATAATCTAGTCTACTGATTAGAAGCGTGTGTAACAAAGTCCTTCAGGTGGTAAGAGGATCCAAGGAAAAATCTTTTTCAGCATACGCAACATTCCAAAACACTTGACTGATAGGGTCTTGACATGCTTCTCCATAGTAAGATTGTTATCAATTACAATGGCCAGATTTCTTTGCCCACTTCTTTGGAATGGGCGCTTATCCTAACTCTCCTGGCCACCACTCCTCCGTCCAAAGGTCCTGAGCTTTCCCAAACAATAAGATCTCAGTTTTGTTGGAATTACACTGCAGGAAGTTCATTCTCATCCATGTGGCTATTTTTATCATACAAGTCTTAAATTTATCTCTGGTCACCTCTATGGGGACTATCACCTGAGTGTCATCTGCGGGTTCATTGGTGTTTACTCACTACTGTAACTAAACTATGATGTGGACATATGATTACCACAAT